>NC_049901.1:26616371-27259305 GCF_001411555.2 Juglans regia | reverse complement strand
TTTTCTATACAAATTCATCAAACACTTATTCCATTGACACTAAAAAAGCTAGTTTGTCGATATTATCATACATATCAACACAAATATTGCAAGTGTGCATCAGACTATCAAGCCAAAAAAGTGTAGTGGAAATCATTAAGGGTGCTACCCGCCCCCCACCCCCTCATGGGCAAGGGTGAGGATTGTTTCCCCGTCCTCTGCCCCCATCCATGTGAGGGTGGGGTACCCTATCCACTGCATGGGGCATGGGGTGGACCTCCATTCATCCTCCCCTCCCCCTCCCCAAACTGGGTCTTTGGCCCAGTTCAGTTATCTAGGCCCAAAATGGCCCATAAACACATTTAAACTTATTTTTGGGCCATTTTTTGCCCAAAATTTAACTACTAAAATAAATATATTTAAAAAATGAAAACAAAAAATAAATTATATGGATAGAACTATTAATTATATACTAAGTTTCAACTAATACTATTAACTATTAACTAATAATCATCACTAAGGCACTAAGCTATTACTATTATACAAATTAAGAGAACTAATAAACTATTACAATATTACAAACTCATCTAAAAATAGTAAATATTACAAATTGTACTATTAACTATTGTAGGAACATTACAATTAATTGTAAATTAACAAAATCATAACATTTCAATTTTGATCAATTTGGGGTGGCGGTGAGTTCACTAAGTTGTGTTGACTGTTGTGAGACTGAGAATCGAGATCATAAAAGTTATAAAACTTGCAATATTAATAAGTTAAAAATAAAATAAATTAGAATTATAAAGTTATAAACATGAAACAAAAATTTAAAATACAAAATATTAAAAGTACTAACCAAGATGAGATTGGTTCATTGGGATGAAAATGAGCATAGATTACTGGGTCCTTAGGATTATGATTCATCATATGTATATTGAAAATATAAAAGCTTAAAAGCATACAAGCAAAATAATTAGACAACTTCAATTGGAAAGAACAAACTTTAAAATTAAAAGAAAAAATCTAACGTACACTTCATATTTTAAATGGTTTCATAATTCAATCTATTAAATATTACCTATTAATTGAATTATGACATGCTAGCAAGTGTTATTGAGCAATAAACCTTGAGATGAATAAAAGCATCATTAGTTTTCATTAAACAAAGTAATTAGAAGACTACAAACATATAGAGTATATATATAATCCTCGTAATGTCCAAAAAATATTAAACCCTAAATTAATTTAGGGGTATCTTTGAAACCCCTAAATTAATTTAGGATTCCAATTCGAATTTTGAAACCCACAAAATGACTATCACTATCACGTATTCAATCATCAAAACACTTCACAAACCCAGAAAAATTAACACACATCAGTCATCAATCATCAAAACACACGCACAATTGAGTCTCCATAGCACACAATTCACAAACACAATCTCATCATCCATCTCCGATTAAACCACATCCTTCCTCTAATCTTCATTTCATAACTCAACAAAAAATCAAAACTGTAAAATCGGAGAGTGAGAGAAGATTCTTACATTCGGCGAAGGAGATGCAGGTGGACGGTGATAGCAACGGCGTAGTGGGAACGACGACAACAACGGTTAGAGTCTTGGACGGAGAAGGAGATGAGAGATTGAGAGAGACTCAGAGAGAGAGAGAGAGAGAGAGAGAGAGGGCTAAGGGAGAGGGAGTAAGTCGCGGGGAATGGGGTTTCTTAACAGATGACCTAATGACGTCTTTTGGTTATTTGTAATTAAGTAAAAAAAAAAAAAAAAGCCCTAGGCATGAAACGACTTCGTTTCATGCCTAGGGTTTTATATATATATATATATAAATACATATATATTTATATATTATTATATAATAAAAATAGGGCCACCCGCCCGCCGCATCTGGCAGACGAGGGGATCTGCCCGGCCACACAGGGACGGTGCAGTGGGGGCGGGGCCCGCTGCCCACCCATAATTAAAATCATATTCAAATAGTCAATATTCTAGACTTTTCAAAATCCTTGAAGAAAACTTCAGTGAGGTCCTTTATCATGTTAGTCAATCAGTACCTATTTTTGTAATTAAGCTACTTTTATTAGATGGAAGATTACTGCTCTGGGTATTACAAAAGTTGTCTATGACTATGGGAAGGTGAAGAGATAAGTGGTTCCTTAAATGTCTTCTATGATGCAATTACTAGCAAACTCATAAATTGATTTGAACAATGGGTGGGGCTTGAGTGGTTTTGATGATATTAGACGACCAACAACAACTTGGTTAAGAAGAGTGGCTTTAGTTTTTGTGATTAGAGAATCTATGCCTATGGTTTGATGATTAACCATAAATAGGAGTAAAGATTCAATTTAAAAGTATAGACATAACAGATGCATGGGTCTTGACAACAATAAATAATATTTGTGTGAAAGTTCTGAGCAATTTGAATTCTATATAGACATTTAATGCTATTTTTTCCTTCCTTTTAAATTGAATTTGGTATATATGAATCCCTATCTCTATCTTAAACATCTAAGAAATCCTACATCACAGTCAATTTCGTCCCACATTTATCCATCTAAAATAGACTTTGTAGATAAATTAGAAGGCTACTGAATAAAGGCATGGGTTGTCTTTAAAACTCCTTCTTGTCCAACTAGCATGGTCCTATTTTCGAGCATGTGAGATCTAGTTATATTATTATTTTTATACACGTACATACTACAAGTCTACAATATCACCGAAAAATTTCTTTGAAAAACCAATAGCAAATCAATCATTCCAGTAGTAGCAACAACAACAAAAAAAAAAAATTCACAAACTACAAGTCTACAGACTACAACACAGATTGTAATAAAATCAAGAAAGAAAAAAGCAAAGAGAGAGAGAGACTTAAACGGAGGGGTTGGAGAGGACAACCTGGGGGCTGCGACGGAGGGGCTGGAGAGGGGGGATGCGCTATGCTAGGGTTTTCTTACAGGAGGGGGGGGGGGGAATTGTGAAATGAATCAAATGGTTTTGGGGATCAGGGGGGATGAAGTCTGGGGGGTGGAACGAAACGGCGCCGTTTCAAGGACGTTAATTTAAGAAAAATAACTGAGTTGCATGAAGTGATGAAACGACGTTGTTTCACGCAACCCAGTTTCAGAATTCATCTGGCAGGGACTTAAATGGCATTGTTTAGGTCCAATTTTGTACTAAAAGGCATCGTTTATTGTTTGGCAGATTATGTATGTTTTTCACTTATGATTCTTTTATCTTTTTGGCACATATATTAATTAATATATATATTTAAATTAGTAAAACTAAAATTAAGTAAACTATTAAATGTGGATTATTTAACTAACTCATTAAAAAAATCATTAATGATAATTACATTTATGATGTTAAATGTTAATTACTAATTTGTTACTAACTTATAGTATGTCAATGTATTATAAATCTATGATAATTGCCAATATATTAAACTTTTAAGTTTTTACATTTTTATATGATTAATAAATCATTGTATTAGGTATATATAGTTATAGTGATATTAATACTATACTATTATACATATATTATGCTATAAGCCTATTACTCTTATAATATATTAACATATACTAATACTATATATTATTATATTATAGTGTTACTACTACATATAGTATATATGTATATATATATAAATATATTATAATGATATAGTGATACTAATACTATATATTATATAATAATACATTGATACTAATACTATATACTATACTAATAGTGATTTTAATACTATACAATAATATATGGTCATAGACTCATAGTGATATGGTCATTAGTCATATTAGTGATATGAATACTATATATAGACAATAGACTTTTACTTATAGACTTATAGTGATTTAGTTATAATTATAGTTATAGTGATTTAGTTTAGTTATAATTATATTGATGATGTTAATTATTACTTTGTTACTAACTTAGAGTATGTCAATGTATTATGATAGTTCTAAGTTAATGCATAATGAGCCATATACAACTTTTTATGTTTTGTATATGAAGCAATAAGCATAAATAATTTAATTATCCATACTATTATAAATTTATACATATATTATAATTTATACTATAATTCTTAATATCTTATAATATGTTAATATATTAATATATACTAGTACTATATATTATAGTTATACATTAAAGAATATATAATGATACATTGATATTAAATAAATATAGTTATAGACTTGTAGTGATTTAGTTATTATGATTCGTATAACTATATAATAGTATTAGTATTAGTATTAGACTATTAGTATAGCTATATATTAGTAATATTAGTTATAGGAATTTAGTATAACTATATTAGTATAACTATAACTATAGTCTATATTAGAATATTAGTATTTTTCTTTATACCATATTAGACTATTAGTATTAGTATAAATATTAGTATTGATATAAAATTATAAATATTAGTATTAGTTAATAATTACTTAATGGTGAGTTTGTGATAGGATTAGGTTAGCTAAAAATTAGAAAATTAATTATATACAATTATTATATAATTAATATATAAAAATTATAATATATATATTTATTTTTATTCGGTCCCAGTCTGGGGTGAAAAACCCCTGGACCAGGACCGGACCGAAAAGTTTTGGTCCAATAGAATTTGGATTGAGACCGATCGAACCCAGTCTTGGGTCAGTCCGATCCGGACCTGCCATTTTGGTCCGGTAAGTTTTTCCGGTCCGAACCGGCCGAATCTCACCCCTACTTGTGTTGGGCCGTAATCGTGGTTATGTATCACTTTCATGTTTTATGTAATATGTTTCAAAATCATTTAGGATGTTATTAGTTTGGTGCATAGTATTGCTCAAAGAAAAAATTTATCCGTTTCAAAGATTGTATATTGCTAGATGCATGCTAGGTGCATTGCATCTTTAACTATCATGAGTGGGGGCAAATAACCTTATGTTACATGTCTCGATACTTAGGGGTGTAACTAGTCTGGCCCGGTTTTAGAGAAAATGTAACACCCCGACCCCGAGGGTCCGGAGAGTTAACTCATAAAACCTGATAATCAACTCTAACAAGGCTAGAGTACTTCCAAATTCAAGAATTTATCCATTTTCCCAAACCTCAAATCGAACGTATATACTTCAATTAAATAAATCAAATAAACTCATCTATCCAATATTCAATCCAACAACCCAAATAAAATCAACTCTTCTTCATGTTTCAAATAACAACTAGAAATAATATAACATTAACATAAGTATCCATAAACCATCTAAATCCATTGAAGCAAACTTAAGAAAGATAATTAACCTCCAACACCAACACTAATATCATGAGATAGCCAACAACAAAACAATGCTAATCTTCTCCATAGACTCTAATACTGATTTTCAGCTGAGCCATCGATGTCATCTGAAATATTATGAAGATTAACGGGGTGAGTTATCAACAACTCAGTAAGCAGAGAGCATATACTAGCATGTAAACATGAGCATTTATAACATTTGATAAGCCGAACAGAACATTTACTTTCAGAATGTAGAAACAAAACTTGTACAAAAACATTAGAGCGAAATTTTCAGAAGAATGAACTTATTCCAAAAATAGAATCCGTTGACATTTCTAAACTGAAACATTATAATCTTATATTCATTTAATATCACATCGGGACAATACCATGTTTAACCCCCGTGGTAGGGTTATAAACCACCATTATACCCGTGGCTGGGCCATATTCCATGTTTCACCCCCGTGGTAGGGTTATAAACCACCATTATACCCGTGGCTGGGCCATTTTCCATGTTTCACCCCCGTGGTAGGGTTATAAACCACCATTATACCCGTGGCTGGGCCGTATACCATGTTTCACCCCCGTGGTAGGGTTATAAACCACCATTATACCCGTGGCTGGGCCTTAACAGAAACAGAACGGATTTCATCGAAAATCCGATTACAATCATATACAGAATCAGAACTTCATGCCAAGATTTTCAGATGACACATCATATCAAAACAAAACACTGAAAGGCTTCAGATCATTTCACATGTTCGAGATAAACATGAACAAAATATTCTCATTTGTTCATAACAAAACTTTTAGAATTCCTTATTCGTTCTTTTACATAGTTCAGAAACAAAGTACACAAAACTAGCTCATGTCTACACCAGTCATGACAGAAAACACTTTCTCTTATATTGAATTTATGCATATGCAGAATAAACATCTGAGGTTGTTTTCAGCTCATTTCTTTTCAAAAACAAACACGTTTATTTTCAAAGTCAACCTCATTTTATTTCTTTTAAGCAAAACTAGTATATGAACCCCGCTTACCTGGACTTCTTAGCTTTTCAGAAATTTCTTCAAAAAATGTTGAGTCGACTAATAATCGTCACCTATAAAAAAATAATCACACAATTTCCGTAAGTTTTCAACCAATTACGGATTTCCATATTTAAGCCTAAGCTTCTAAAATAATCTATCTTAATTTCTCAAAACTTAAAAATCCTCATAATCCCAAAGTATATCATTACTTCATAAAATCACCAATATCCACCACAACCCACGTCATACACAAAACACCAATATTTAAACCCGAACAGCCAACAAATCTCATAGTCTAAACCAATCATACTAACAACTCCATCACCCAATCCAATCAACCCCGTTACTCCTCGGACTCAGTCCGGCAAAACCAACCAGCAATTAAAATACAGTGTAATGTGCTAGTGTAAAAATACATTAAATTCACGAGAATTCTTTGAAAAAAATACTTACATTGCTATATAATGATTTCCGAAGGATCACGAAACTGAAAAAGGCGACGTCTGAGCAACACCACAGTGTAAAATACACTGTGGCCGTGGGTCACAAATACCCACTTTTCAACGGAGACAAACGAAGATCCCAAAATGATAGGGTAGGGCCTAGAGAGGTCGGTGAAGCCAATGGTGGTGGTGGTTTGCCGTGGATGACGGCGCAAATGGTGGTTTAAGGCCAAAAATACAAATCGGAAATGGACTTGGTGGGGCTTCACCGGTGACGGATCGGAGCTGGGGTTGGGTCCAAAGGGTTGCCAAGAGGTCAGGGATGAAGTGGTAGGAAGATGGTGGCCAAAGGTGGCGCGACGGCGGCGCGCAAAGGAGGTGAAGGCCGCGGCTTCAAGCCGTGCGTGGAGGCTAACGGTGGCTCGGATGGAAGTGAGGTTGGTAGGGTGAGGTCGCCGGCGGCAGGGGAACCAAATGGAGGGGGCGGTGTCGACCACGGCGGCTCGACGGCGGTGGGCTGGGTGGAGGCCGAAGTCGCACGGGGAGAGAGAGAGGGTCGGGCTCGCGCGGGAGAGAAAGAAACCGAAGGAAATAAGGAGAAAAGAAAAAAAAAAAAAGGAAAAGAAAAGGAGAGGAAAGAAAAAGATGGGAAAAGAAATGAGGTCCAATCCTCATAACTTGGATCACGAAAATGATCCAACGGAAACGATTTTAAGACCATAAGTTAAATAATATAATTTAAACGTAATGGTAAAGTCAAATTGAAATAATTAAATCACCCAGTGATTAATTTAAATATTAAAAGCAATTTAAATGCATAACAATAAATAAATATCAAGAAAGCACACAATAAAATAATTTTCACCAATTTAACAAATTAAAATCATAGAAATAAACTCACTAAAAATCCAACCAATTTTAAAATAAGAGGATAAATTTTTGAATAAATAATAAAAATCCTTCAGTAAAAAATTACACTAAAATACGGGGTGTTACAGAAAATTTAGGACTGAACCAGTATGCACCAGTTTTGCATTTTCCAAAACTGATTACGCACCGGTTATCCTCCTAAACCGGTACCTCCGGTTTTACCAGTTTCTGGTCTGATTTTTCGGTTTTAATAAAATGAAAATTTGTCATAAAAAATCTTTTATAAAAAATAAAAACTGCTTTAAAAAAATCTGTTTACTAATAGTGATATTAATACTATATAATAATATATGGTCATAGTGATAATTATATATAATATCTTTTATATAATTATAATTTATATTATCATATATAATATAAAAAAATATTATATATAATATTAAAAAAATTAATTTAAATATATATTATAGTGAACCAGTCCGGTCCGATCCTAAAAATCAAACAGGAACCGGATTGGTTCCGGCCTGTTTTGGCATTTTAGAAACCAATTCCAGACAGGACCGGTCCAAAACCAGACCAGTGCCACCGGTTTGGGCCGATTTGGTCCGATTTTCCGATTAGAATTTACACCTCTATCGATACTTCAGATGTCCTTCCAATTCCAAACGGAATATGGAGACGTCACAAATTCAAATTTTGGTGGTTTGGGAATGAGCATACACCTAACAATGAGAGCTACACCTTAGCCTAGACGATTAATCATATGACAGACGTTCTGCAACTGCATTAGGAGCTCTTTCCGTAACAATAATAACTACATCAAGTTAACCCCCAATGTGCTAAACGGAGGGGCTGTTTAGATGAACGATTCTAGGCCTATCAATATTTAGGATTTTTTAGGAACGAAAGGCCTATGAAGGCGGGAAAGTAGATCAAGGATCTTGAAATGACTTTTGAGATATGCAGATGCACGGGAGATTCAAAGGTGTTGTACACTAGTTACTCATTGCAATGAGAGGTAGTTGTCTGATGGGACATGAAGAGACAACTTCAAATCATGGAGGTGGAAAGGGTTCAAGGAGTTTGATGCATAGTTTTCGATTTTCCATTCCAGCGTAATACTTGTACACCATATCTCCTTGTTCTAGTTTGTTCTAAATTTTGACCCATTTAAGCCATTCTGATCAAATTTCAGCCATTCCAAATCCTATTCTGTTTCAAACTATTTTAATGGCAATTTTTTAATTTTCTTAAATTTAGATGATATTTTGTAAATTTGAAATCTAAATGTTATTTAATTAATTATAAAATCTAAAAAGTATTTATATAATTTTAATTTTTTTGTAACTTTAAATATATCCTTTCATTCTCTATTTTTTTAAATATCATTATTTTTAATAATTTCTCTACTCTTATTATTTCTTTATATTTTTTGTGTCACAACTCAAGTTTGTGATTTTTTTAATATTATGTTTTGACACTAATATCTCCACTTTTTGTAATATTTTCAAAGTGTACTCATTTTATAAATCATTAATTATTTCATATATATATAGACACACACACATGATGCACACTTACATATACAGACATATAAATACATATATAGTTAATCTCGTGTAACACCCCTTCTTGTAGGTATGAAATGTTACGTACATTCGTAGCGTAATGCCAGTAAAGAGACTCGACTTCATAAAAATATCTCATTTATAGAATCATAAAACTAACTTAGCATAACATAGATTCATAATTTTAAAAACTAAAATGTAATAAAATAATATAGACTAGTCCTATGTGCCAAAATCACTTATTCAATTGTCTAATCATAACTAGCCCATGTGGTACTAACACTTATTCAATGTCTAAGCCTCTAGAAGAATAATCTACTCATGGCACTCTTGCTCTGTAGCCTCGTAATCATCATCTGGGATATTAAAACATAAAACATCATATCGTAAATTTAACTTAGCCTAATATTAGACTTAATTTAGAAAACTTACATGCATCGTCATACATACACATAGCATATATATCATTCATCAGTAACATAGGCGGAATTAAAAATAATCATGGCAAGACATGTAACATGGATGTGTGAATGACTGACTCTATGCAGTTCAAATCGTTCATACATAACTTATTCATATTGTCTTTCACTTAGTGGCCATCACAACATACTACGTCAACCAAATTGTTGTTGACAACATAAATCGTAGCATAATATATGGTGAACCACGCTTAAATTCATGGCACCCCATACATCATAGCATACATATGGTGAACCATGCTTAGGTTCGTGGCTTACACATCCACCCATAACATAAGACCAATTTTAACTTACTTGTCTTTCACAATAATTATTACTATCTTATTATGACGCATATAAATATGTTGACTTTATGTATTTCATGGCGTCTTACATTGTAACACCCCACTTCCCAAAAAGACATTTTAGAATTTTCGGGAAGCCAATGTGCTACTACTAAACTTGAACTTAAAAACTTTTTCTTTCTAACAACGCGCTAGATGCAAAAGTTTCCATAAATAAAACAACTTTAATAAATACGGAAAATCCCAAATAGAGTCTACGGAAGCATTTATTTTAAAAAAATAAGGAAGTCTCATGTGTTTATCAAAATAATTTATTTAAACTTTAAACCATAGAAATAATCATAGTATAATTTGTCTAGGCCTCTGCCTCGCTTCCCGGGGTCAAGTCCTGACTTGCAGTCTCATCCTCATAAAAGTCATCACCTAGGTAATTTAAAAACATAAAAACAAATTAAAATGAATCGAATACTCAATAAACAACACATCATACAGTAAACATAATAAATACAAGGTTTCTTGAAAAATGTGCATACTCACAAATACATATATAACTAACATGAACATGAACATGGACTTATCTTTCACTTATCATAGGCCGTTACCCACTGTTGACCCCCGTGAGTTAGGGTTAGTGAATCTAAATAGATTCTGATTCCGCCCGTAGTCGTGGGTTGTGGAATCCATACATAAGGAAAACATATTGGGTGCACTACCAGCACGCACAACCTGGCAATGCAATATGCTCGTAACGTAGGTACCGTCTTCTTATCATAACATAGGCCGTTACATATTTTATCAAAATCATACTTGCATACTTGTCATTTCATAGATTTCAAAAGAAATCACATACATACTTGTCATATCGTATCATAGATTTCAAATAAAAACGCATTCTTTCATAAATATCGTGATACATGTTCCCTCGCATAAATTCATGAATTTTCATTGATAATTTTATGCATAACTCTCCCATAACAAAATTTTATGCATAACTCTCACATAAAATCATGACTTTTCATAAATAATTTTATGCATAACTCTCACATAAAATCATGCATTTCATAAATAATTTCATGAAATAACTTTCTCATAAAATCATGCATTCAAATACGTAAAAAGAGGCTTCCAATGAAGGGCATACGTGCATAATATATTTTATAAAAAGACAAGCAGTTTACCGTACATACGTGTAAGGATATGATCATGCTACTTACCTTGCAATGCTAATCCACTATTTTCAACGCGTAGTCGGTCGCCTATAAAAATAAACATGAAATTTTCATAAATTTCTAATTAAGCCTATGACTTTATTTAAAAACCTAAACTACTAAAATAGTCTATATTTCCTAAGAGAGAGAGACTCCGGCGAGTGGGCCACTATGCAACTAAGAGAGAGAGACGGAGAGTGAGAGAGACGAGAGAATGTTTATTGAAGAACTACATGCCGTGAGTGACTATGCATGGAGAGGGTCGGCATGAACTTACAAAGCAAGGGTGGGGACTTGTTGTGGCGTGCGGTGTTGGGCGGCAGTCTCTAAGCAGTGCAGTGACGATGTGGAGGAGGTTGGTGCCATGGGGTGGCTGGGTTGTGGCTCACGGTGGGGAGAAAAAATCCCCTGTTTCGATGCAGTAAAACAGAGTATTGTCAATGTGATGGTTGGGCGGTGGGCTGGCGGATATTGCCGGACGTGGTTGGCTTGGCCGAGCGACGGTGGTGGAGGGCAGCGTTATGGAGGTTTCTAGCACGTTAGGTGGCTTCCGTTCGGGGTCCTTGTGCTGTGTTAAAGGGGCTGAGTGTGGGCTGGCAATGGAGATATCGTGAGTTTGTTGTGTGTGAAGAATTCGACGCGGACCAACTAGGCAAGTGAGGTTATTTTCTATGGTTTACGATGGTCATCACGGAGGAGGTCTTGGGTGCAACTGGCCAATCTGTGGACGCGGGCAATGTATGGAGGCTGCACGGCTGTAGGGCGGCAGTGGAGTTTTCTTTGAGGGCTAAAGCATTTTTATAAACATAGGTGGGTGAGAAACAAAAGAGAAAAAAAAAAAAAAAAACTCTAGAGGTGATAAACGTGTATGCGAAGGAAACGAATGAAGCCGTGCATGCATAGGTTTGATGCATGAGAGGAAGATTCACGGTGGAGGACTTGGGGAGTGCGGCTAGTAGTTTTTGTGAGTGTACCATATATATATATATATATATATATATGATTGAGAACCCAAATGAAAACCCTAGATAAAAAGAGACGTGAATGTGCATGTGAGTGAATTGTTTGAAATTCATAGAAGAAAATCTGGTAGGGAAGAGTTTTATTATGAAAAGGACTCATGAGCTTAGAGAGAAAATAATAATAATAATAATGATGATGATGATGATGATGATGGAGCTTTAATTTAAAAATAAAAAAAATATATATCTTATAAATTCACTAATGGGCTTTAACTCATTTATTGAGTTTAACAAAATTATCTGTAATTTATCCCTGAAAAAAATATAGGATTGGGTTGTTACATACATAGATGCATTGTCATATTGTCTTTCACTTACTCAGTGGCCATCATAATATATGTGCATCGGTCAAATTGTCGTTGACAGCATAAATCGTAGCATAATATATGGTGAACCACGCTTAGGTCAGTGGCACCTCATACATCATAGCATGTATATGGTGGACCACGCTTAGGTATGTGGCTTGCACATCCACCCATAACATAATGCCAGTTTTAACTTGTCTTTCACAATAATTCTTACTTATCTTATAATGATGCATATGAACTTGTGGACTTCATGACTTTCATGGCGTCTTAAATAGATGCATTGTCATCTTGTCTTTCACTTACTTAGTGGCCATCATAACTTATGGGCATCGGTCAAATTGTCCTTGACAGCATAAATCGTAGTATAATATATGGTGAACCGCACTTAGGTCTGGGGCACCTCATATATCATAGCATACATATGGTGGACTACCCTTAAGTTCGTGGCTTGCATATCTACCCATAACATAATGCTAGTTTTAACTTACTTATCTTTCACATTAATTCTTATTTATCGTATCATGACGCATATGAACATGTCGACTTCATGATTTTCAGTGTCTTACATAGATGCATGACATAGCATTGATCATGGCATATTAACATTAGCATTACATAATCGTACCATATATAACATGACATGGGTGGTACATGGCATAGCATAATATAAACATTCCATAACGTAACATAACAAACATACCATTCAGCACAGCATACGTAATTGGATCATAAACATATGATCATAACTTATTGAGGGTTTGTAAAGTGGGGCTAACTTTGAATTGGCCATACATAGCATAGCATAGCATTGGTGAACAACATTTTTTCGTGCAAAATATAATAATTATAGCACATTGTTGATGCTCTAAAAATCGGACAACAAGCTGGAATGGGAGAAAGAGTCATTCCTGGCCCACTAGGGCAACTTGGGCCTTGATTGGTGTTGTTAGGAGCTCCCGGCAGTGTTCCGGTGCGGCCGTATGGTATCGGTGCATACGTCCATAATAGTGAATGGAAAGCATGTGTAGAGAAAATAAGAGAAGATGGACACATGGGTTTACATATTTGGTATAATGCTTACGTCCATAGGCGTTTGGGGAGGAAAAATCCACTATAATATTCTTGTTTACAGTCTCTCTTGGTCTCTCATTTCTCACAGTACAATAGTGATCCTGAATATAAATTTACTGGAGAGAAAGCCTTTGCTGGAGCACCCTGTACCGAAGTTGAAGAAGAAGAAGAAGAAGATACATCCATGATACGGACCCCCTATTTATCTTATTGCCTTTCCTGCATGCCCTCTGCAGTGTGGGGACATGACCTGCTTTGCATGCCCGACAGGCTCCCTTTTTTCCCATTTCCCCTGACAGCCCCATTCCTCCTGCCGTCCCTTTCCCCTAATAGCCTACACTACTCCCTGACACCCCTGCTGCCCCCTGAACCTCCCCGCTCCCCTTAGCTCCCTGACACCCCCACCTTACTTTTTGACTCCCTAACTCCCCCCTAGCCACTAACTTGGTGGACTGGGCTCGGTCCTTAGGCCCTGATATTTTTACCCCTTCACAGTACTCTGCGATTCTTAAGGACAATTTGCTTAATTAAGGACATTTCCGAACTCAGGATTGAGAGTTGAGCTTGATTACGTAGAGTGCAAGCAGACAGCTTGTCTCAGCGAGGCGAGCAGGGGGCTAGCTCGGCCGCTTAAAGCTCATGCATGGGGCGTGCAAGTCTAGGGACTAGGCTTTGTTGAGTGGGGGGTCGGCGACTCTAGAGACTTGGCCTTATCCCGCAGCGAGTCTAGGGACCCGACTTCGTGGTAAGTCTAGGGACTCAGCTTGGTTGACCAGGGGGTCGGCGAGTCTAGACACTTGACTTTACCCTACAGCGAGTCTAGGGACTTGGCTTTGTTGAACGGGAGGTCGGCGAGTCTAGAGACTTGGGCTTTCCCCGCTCATGGTGAGTCTAGGGATTTGGTTCTGTTGAATGGGGTCGGTGAGTCTAGAGACTTAGCCCTACCCCGCAGCGAGTCTAAGGACCAAACTTCTTAGTGAGTCTAGGGACTCAACTTTGTTGAATGGGGGGTCGGCGAGTCTAGAGACTTGGCCTTATGCCGTAGCGAGTCTAGGGACCCGACTTCATGGCGCGTGGGTTTACAAGTCTAGGGAGTTGTGTTCGACTGTTGTACCGCGACAAGTCTAGGGACTCGGCTTTGTTGACGAAGGTGCTTGTCTGTGCTAAATTGCTCTGTCGGAGCACGAGGCCACATGGCCAGTGTTACACACTACTAGAAGTGGTTTTGTTAATAGAAATGAACTCACATAAACTTTTAGAGCAACAAACCGGAGAGTTTAGCCATTGTAGTCGTATCGTTTTGATTGACTAAAAAACTATCCGCTGTTGGTTGTGATTCTTGCGTAGGTGAGCTCCAAGCAAGTGCGTCTGAGCAGATGAGTCCCGAACAATGAGTCTTGTGTCGAGTAGATAAATCCCGAGCGGAGCAACTACTTTCCCGAGTTGGATAGTGACTTTCCTAAGTAGAGGAGGCCTTCTGAGCTGATGAGGTGTCTCCCATGATGTGCTTCCCAAGCTGAGTGAGTCCGGGGCAAAGGAGGTGCCGAGAAGGTCATTTGGTGTTGAGCAGGTAACTCCCGTGCTACATGAGGTGCTATCCTGAGATGGTGGGGTGCTGAGCAGCATGTCTCTGAGCTGGTGACTCCCGAGCTGGTGAGGTGGCTTCCGACAGGAGAGGTGCAGAGCGGAGGTTCTCTAGCTGAGAAGTTGGCTTCCGAGCAGGAGAGGTGAATAGCAGAGGTTCCAGAGCTGAGAAGTTGGCTTCCGAGCGGAAGAGTTGTAGAGTGGAGGTTCCCGAGCTGAGAAGTTGTCTATCCGAGCAGGGGGTCGGTGCGACACATTGCATGTGCCATGCAATGTGCCTTGGAATCACTCTGGCCGCCGCGCATGGCTAAGGGGGTGGTTGCCCGAGCTGATGGGGTGCCGAGCAGAAGGGCGGGCCGTTGTCCCATGTGCACCTCGCGAGCAGAAGGGCGGGCCGTTGTCTCATGTGCACAACGAGGTGCACACGGGGTAGGCAGTTAATGACCCTCGTGGATGGGGGCCATAGTGGTTGAACTAGAGAATGCCAGCGGTCCACATGGTGACTACTGACAGAGCAATTATGCTCGCAGCTAGAGGCCACGAGCCCTTTTTCATGCGCATGACAACTTGCACTAGGATGCTAGGCCATTGGCCACTGCGTGCCAGCCGCGGGTGCTAGGGACACCAATAGGGAAACCAGAAGATGCTGGTGGACCACGGAGGTCTCCACCGACGTCCTCCCAGACTGCGACTCAGCTGGGCCATGCCATGGTCCCGTGTGCACAGCGAGGTGCACATGGGGTGGGCACCGTTCATGGCCCCATGAAGGGGGGCTGCAACGGGAGAGCCAGAACCCTCCAGTGGTCCACATGGTGGATGCCAACGGGCCAACTAGGCTCGCAGCAGAAGGGCTGCGAGCCACTAGTTGCACGGCAACGTGCACCCATGGTGCATTGTGCATGGCACTGTACACTTAAGTGCACAGTAACTGCCTGCCAATACATGCACCCTAAGCATAGAATACACTCACCCGATTCGGGAAGACTAGTGTCTCGGGCATTTAAACTGCAAGTGCCATGTGCAGGCCCTTACAGGCAAGCTCTAGTTTTGCCATGGCGTCATTAATAAAAATAAGAGTAGAGCAGCTGGGTGTACTTATCTGGAGTAAGTTTTGTTTATTTATTCGGAGACTATTCGGCACACCGAAAAATCATCCTTCTCCCACCTCCGGTTTAGAAAGTGATAAGATCCCACAGACGGCGCCATTGTTATGCTTTAAAAATCCTGCAACAAGCCGAAAGGAGAGCAATAGTCATTCTCGGCCCACTGAGGCGACTTGGGCCTCGATTGGTATTGTTAGGAGCCATCGACACTATTCCAGTGCAGCCGTACAGTGTCGGTATGTATGTTTATGGCGATGAATGGAAAGCAAGTGTAGAGAAAATAAAAGATGGACACATGGGTTTAAGTGGTTCGGCATAATACCTACGTCCACGAGCGTTTGGGGAGGAGAAATCAATTATAATATTCTTGTTTACAGACTCTCATGGTCTCTCATTTCTCACTGTACAATGGTGATCCTAAATATAAATTTACTGGAAAGAAAGCCTTTGTTAGAGCTCCCTGTACAGAAGTTGAAGAAGAAGAATATCCCTCCATGATCTGAATCCCCTTATTTATAGATTGCCTTTCCCGCGTGCCCTCTGCAGTGGTGGGACAGGACCTGCTTTGCGTGCTCGACAGACTCCCTTTTTTGCCCCATGCCTCCTGTCGTCCCTTTCCCCTGATAGCCTACCCTACTCCCTTACACCCCTGTAGCCCCCTGAACCTCCCTGCTCCCCTTAGCTCCTTGACACCCCCATCTTACTTTTTGACTCCTAGACTCCCCCTAGCCACTAACTTGGTAGGCTGGCCCCAGTCCTTGGGCCCTGATATTTTTACCCCCTCACACACAAGTAAAAGTTATGGTCATGCTACTTACCACTTAGCAATGCTTCCTAAATCATACTTCGTAACTCACTACCTATACGAGGTATTAGACATTATTAAAATTAATAACTAATAATATCGTATACTTATTTAAATGCTAATTTCATATATAATCATTCAAATATACTTAATAGCGTAATTTAGGCTTTATACAAATATATTAGCTAAGTTACGGAAATCCCACTTTATAATATAGGTTCAATCATGTTCAAAACATTTAAAAATAAAATCTGAACCCTTATATTATATTGTTGTAAATTAGTTTGTAAAAGTTTAATACTTTATGACATAATTTCATTCCTAAACTTTTTATGAAAATGAGGTTTTTAGGGCTAATATTAGCCCAGTTAAAACTAAGCTCATGTAAAACAATATACAAGAATATTTCTAGGGTTGTCGCTTGATACTCGCCCGGTTAATTCGAGTCGAGCTCAATATATGAAAAAAAGAGCTCGCTCGTGAAAACAGATACCCGCTCAATTAGTAAATAACACATACTTGACTAAACTTAACTCACTTGGTTAAGGCTCGTTAAGACCAGCTCATTTATGCTCGAGTCGACTCATTAATTCGACTTGATCAAAACTTATTCATATATTGATAAATATATATATATATATATATATATGCACATATGTATATATACATGTGTGTGTGTGTGTGTTAGCTAATAATATAAGCATAACACTTTTATAATTAAATATATGATATGTAACCTAATAACTTATGCCTAGTCACGTCTATATATTGAATATGCTTCATAATACATTTTATAATTTATACAATAATTAGTCGATAAGATTTTAATAATTTCATATACTAGTATGTGGGAAACATATATGAAATAGATATATGCTATCATTTTTATGTGTAAGTATTAATAATTTATGTGGTGTAAGTATTAATAATTTATGTGGGCATATAATATATTATTATTATTATTGATACATATCAACTATTTATATATTAATTATTTAAAAATTTTAAAAATCTTATAATTTAATAGAGGTTCTACTTGTTAATTTGACAAATTAGATAATAGATTTTTTATTTTTATTTATCTAATTTATTAATTATTAAATATTATTTAAAAAAAAAACAACTCGAGCCTCGGGAGTTTAGTTTACCGAGCCGAACTCAAATAAAGATTAAATAAAAATTTCAAGAGCCAAAACCTTGAACAAAGATTAAAATAGGTTTACGCAAGAACAATAGAGGCCAGTAGTGTAACGTACACACAAATTCTCCAAAGGGTTTACACAAGGAGTTACACCAAAAGGATTTAAGGGCATTTGTGTTCTCAAAGGCCGAGATGACGAGGGCTGCGAAGGATTTCCGTTATGCATTGGTTTTGAAATTCCTACGTTCACGTCCTTCCATTGATACCATTCGGCTTGCCGTGATTAAGACGTGGGGCTTGCTGGAGATTCCTGTCATCAGCTTCATGGATGCTCATCATATTTTTGTTCAGTTGAAGTCTGAACGGGATTTTATCCATGCATGGGCGAGGGAAGGGCAAGTTATTGAGGGATGCATATTTCGGTTGTTCTGCTGGACGAAAGAATTTGAGTTGAAGAGTGAACCGACTACGACACCTCAACGGATTTTCTTGCCAGGTCTTACCCTCCACTTGTACAGGATTGACTGTTTACAGATCTTGGCATCAAGATTCAGAAGGTTCTTGGGTACTGATAATGCGACTATGAACAAGACTCGTGCTTTAGGTGCAAGATTATGTGTAGAGGTGGATCTTCTTGAGGAACCAATACAAGGATTCCTTATAGTGGTTTTGGCACACAAGAAAATTTGGCAAGAGGTACGTTACGAGAAGCAAGGGTTGTATTGTAAGCTGTGCTGTCATAAAGGCCATACAGAGGTAGTTTGCCGTGTTGGGGTCAAGAAGCAACAACAGGATGATCGTGCGACTCCGAAGAAAGTAAAACAAGATACCAAGGAGGAATGACGAGTTGTACGAGCGGGGCCTAGTTAGGAGCAGGAGAATCAACGGGTTGAAGTGCCCTCTAGCGTTCCAGAGCAACTGGTTATTGTAGAAGAGCCCTTTGAGGGCCCTAGCACAGATCTTGTAGTTCAGGTATAGGAGGAACCTTTGGCTAGTGGATCGATGGAGTGCACTAGGAGTGTGAAGTTTGTTTCAGAACTCAAAGGAAAGGGGGTTGTTGGTGGTGACTCGGTTCAATGTGATGAGGTGCAGTTTGAGGAGATGCGATGTGATGATGGACATGTTTTGGCGCAGGTGGTAACAAACGATATGCATAAGGAGTCTCTCGGTGACTATGCATGTGCTGAGTTGCAGATGGTTCTGAGTAAATCTTTAGAGGGGACCTGGGAGGCTACGGGTGTTATCACCATGTAGGAGGGAGTCTCGTTGGTTCGGTAGGTTGCAAAGGGGCATCAAGATCTGGTTTCCAAAATGTTAGCACTAGAGAATACTGCCACAGCGTCTAGGGAAAATGATGCATATAGTTCAGACCATGAAGAGAGTGAACCTTGTCATTCTTTGGCAATAGATAGGGGTTATGGCTCAGAGTCAGATTTAAATGCTCCGGTGTCTGTGTTGAAGAAGTTAGTGAACCTGGAATTGCGTCACTCTCGACATGTTAGTTCTTGCCTTACAAAACTTAATGTATGATTGAGAAGATTTTGGTGTGGAATGTGTATGGCTTTCTGGTTAAAGATTATAGGCCTCCAATTCTAGCAATTTCGGAGCCATTTGCTGGTGAGGCTTCTATGGAGTTCTGGGTGCGGTTTCTTGATTTTCCATCCTGTTGTTCAAATGAAGCGATGGGTGGTAAGCTTTGGGTGTTTCCGAATGATGATTTAATTTTTTAGGTGCAGAATATGTCGGATCAATTAATTCATGGGTGTTTTATAAAGGAAGCTAAGAGGATCTATATTTCATTTGTGTATGCTAAGTGCTTACAAGTGGAACATAGAGAACTTTGGCAAGATATTGAGGATGCTCAGAAGGATGATGCTCCCTGGCTTGTAGTACGGGATTTTAATGCAATTCGGGATGATGGAGAGAGGATAGGTGGTAACCCAAGGCCTTTATCAGCTATGGTTAAATTTAATTCATGCATTCATAATTCGGGACTCATGGAGATTGGCTTTAGTGGCTGTAGAATGACATGGTGCAATGGTCATAGAGGAACGTCTAGATGTTGGGCACGCTTGGACCGGGCTCTATCTAATACTGTTTTGTTCCAATGGTTCCCAGAAGTTCATCTTGAGGTTTTTAATCATAAGTCATCAGATCATTGCCCTATGTTGATCCGATTTGACAAGGAAGTGAATTCTTACGGTCCTTCTCCATTCCGCTTTCAAAGCATGTGGTCTACACATACAAATTTTAAGACGTGCGTGGAGGATGTTTGGAGGGAAGAAGTAAATGGTACGGGACTAATTCAGTTGGCTACGAAGCTTAAGAGTCTAAAAATGGTTTTGCGCACATGGAACAATGAGGTATTTGGCCGTGTGGATTATTCCATTAAAACCTTAGAGGAACGCATGGAGTTTCTTGAATTCAAGCTTCAGGATGGTTTCCAATCGGACTTGAAACATGAATATTTAAGTACCAAGACTAAATTTGGACGTGTGGGAAAATAGGGAGGAACTGAGATTAGCGCAGCAGGCAAAAAGGAAATGGTTGGAGGAAGGAGATCGTAATACGAAGTTTTTTCATGCCTTTGTGAATCAATGCAAGAGAGCGTCAGCTATTTCTAAAATGACCGTTCCTAATGGGGTTTGTTTGGATTCACCAGAAGTGGTTCACAATGAGGCGGTTAAATTTTTTCAAAATTTCCTTACGAGAGAGGGTCCTTTCTGTATAGCCAGATTTAACGGGTCTAGTTTCTTCAATGGTGAATGCTGAGGAGAATATTTCTCTTTATCAAGAACTGACTGGGGAGGAGGTTTGGAGGGCTTTATCTTCTATTCCAAAAAATAGTAATCCTGGGCCAGACTGCTTTGACTGAGTCTTTTATTTAGAGTGTTGGGATATAGTTAAAAGGGTCGTGGTTGAAGCTGCTCGGGATTTCTTTTCAGGTGCGCGTCTCCCAAGGTTTTATTCGACATCGTTTATTGTTCTCATTCCAAAAGTGCAAAATCCGCGAAGCTTTGATAAGTTTAGGCCTATTAGCTTGTGTGGTGTTGCGTATAAAATTTTTTCAAAAATATTGTGAATCGTTTGGCTAGTTTTCTTCCTCGCATGATCTCATGGGAACAAGGTGTCTTTGTTTCGGGGCGTAGTATTTTTGAGAATATCACGCTAGCGCAAGAAATGGTTCATTCTCTTCATCGCAAGAGTAATGGAGGAAATGTAATATTGAATATTGATATGGCAAAGGCATATGACCGAGTTGATTGGTCTTTCCTATGCTTGGTCCTGAAGGTTTTTGGTTTGTCTGAAGGGTTTTGTGGTTTGGTGGAGACGTGTATGAAAACCCATTGGTTCTCAATCATGATGAATGGAACATACAAAGGTTTTTTCAAACCAACTCAGGGCCTACAGCAAGAGGATCCTCTTTCTTCATATTTGTTTATTATCATGTAGGAAGTTCTCACTCGGTTATTGTGAAAGGATTTTGAGGAAGGAAAGATTGGTTCGTATTATCATCCTCGAGGAGCCCCTTTAGTGTCTCATCTTCTATATGCTGATGATCTTCTTATTTTTGCCAAGGGGGAGAAAAGATCAATTAAAATGTTATTGCTGGCATTGGAAAAATATTCTTCTTGGTCTGGACAGCTAATTAACAATGAGAAGTCGGCTATATTTTTGTCCAAACAGATTAATCTGTCCAGGAAATGTGGCCTTCTTAGAATGACAGGTTTTACGGAATGTACTTTTCCAACTACTTATTTGGGGGTGCCTTTGGTGACAGGGCGTCTTATGGCTAAAGCCTTGGAACCTTTGGTGACTAAAACTCGGAACAAGGTTGCAGGATGGAAATTAAAAATTCTGTCTCAAGGTGGTCGTCTCACTTTGCTTAGGCATGTGGTGTCTTGTATGCTAACACATCTTTTAGCAGAGCTTAATGTGTCTTAAGGTTATTCTCACTCATATTAATTCTATTCTATCGACTTTCTTCTGGGGTGAGTATGATGGGAAGGCAAAAAAAAAAGTGGGTTGCATGGTCTACTATTTGTAAACCAATCAAGGAAGGAGGCTTAAGAATTCGAGACCTTGACGAAGTTCAGCAAGCCAAGCATATGAAATTTGCATGGCACCTCCTAACTTTATATAATCTTTGGATCCGGTTTTTCCGAGCTAAATATGTGAAGGAAGGAAATCTTCTTTTGGCGGTTTCGCGTGTAAATGGTTCACGATTTTGGAAATCTATCATGCAGGTCTTTCCAGAGGTTTATGAGCATTTTAGGGTGCGGGTTAAGGAAGGAAGAGTCTCTTTTTGGCATGATGGCTTTCGAGTGGACCTCTCAATGTTGATGCCCATAATATTATAAATTCTAATCTCCAAATCAAGGATCTTTGGGTTGGTAATGTATGGAATGAATCTGCTCTAATAAATTTAATTAGAGAAAATAAAACTCTTGAGGTAATTCGGTCAGTGGTGGCAGGTAAGGAGGGAACCGAACCAAGATGGTCTTTTTTCCATGTCTTCCGCATGGGACATTATATGGGTTCGTAGGGAAAGCTATCCATGGACGGATTGGTTCTGGCATAAACTCCTTCCTAGACGTGTGGTTGTTTGTGTTTGGAAGCCATGGTTTAGGTGCCTCCCAGTAGATGCTCGTATTATAACTATGGGTATTAATCTTGCCTCTCGTTGTGATTGTTGTACGAATGAAAGTTCCGAAACTTTGGATCATGTTCTGTGCTCTGGAGATATCGCTACGTTAGTTTGGAGGAAGGCCTTGACGGCATTGGGTGTTCGGTGCATGACAGCTTCATCATGGCGTGCATGTATTTCCTGTTGGTTCAGCTGTGCGAAGCTTGCATCCCAGTGGGGTGTACTTGTAGGCTTGCTTCTGTGTCTGGTTACTTGGAGACTATGGGCAAGAAGGTGTAAGGCTATAATGGAGGCGACTTATGAATCGGCAGAGGAAGTATGGATTGCAGTTAAATTTTGGCTTAGCCAAATTTCTGAAAACATGTCTAAGTGTAAAAGGCTCTCTTCGAGAGATTATGAGATTCTATCTGATATTAATGTGCTTATTAAACAGGTTCCTGTGAGCCGACCTTGTGCAGTGGTGTGGAGAAAGCCAGCGGTAGGGTGGGTGAAGTTGAATGTTGACGAGAGCAGTAGGGGAAACCCGAGATCTTGTGGAGGGGATGGAGTGATTAGGGATCATTTGGGGAATGTCAAGGCTGCCTTCTCAGAACACCTGGGTATGGGCACAAATAATGCGGCTGAATTAAGGGCCCTACTGAGAGGTATCATGGTTTGCAAAGAGTTTGGTTCATTGGTTGACTTCGAGAGCCTATAATGTGTGGTACCTCTGGGACTGTTGGGAGTTGTTGCTTGAATGTCTGGTAGGCATGGTTTTTTCTGTGTCACATATTTTCCATGAAAGTAACCAAGTTGCAGATTTCTTTGCCCATCAAGGGGAATCGTGGATCACGAGGACGTATGGATCAGGTACGAACTTTCTAGCTTCTGCTGTGAGGGGCATGATCCGGCTGGATAAGATTGGTTTTCTATCTATAAGGTAGGAAGTTCTTTTGTGTGTGGCATGAAGTTAGATGGTTTCTTGTTGGACTTTGTATAGGATGAGTTTTTTTTTTTAATTTGTTTGATGCATGGGGTAGTTTTTGTAAATCCCAAGTGTTCATCTATTACCACGGTATTCCCCCGTCATAAGTGGGGGTTTATTAATAAACTTGAGACGGGACTGCTATGTAGGTGAAGAAACGGAAAGAAAAAAAAAATCAAAGTACAATTAAAAGAAGGGTTTCTTTGCTTTCTTAATTTAGAAGCTCCATTGAAGCTAGAAAAAGAATACAAACCCCCCTCGATCCAGATTTATGGTGGTGAACTGAGTCATGGTGGACTTGCCCGCTTTTGCTTTGCTCCTGCCAATTGGTTAGAGGCACTTCTTGAGAACGACGAAGAGACCCCTTAAGGCCCAACCAGAGCTTAACTAAGTTACTTGCAGCTTCCAACTCTTACACTCCCACTCCCACTTCTAGGGAAGACTCCACCACCATTGATTCTTCCTCTGTTGATCCCGGCCTCTTTAACTCCGGTTCCTCCCACGGTATCTTCAGGCAAAATAGCTCTCCATCTTAGTTGCTTCAAAATTCACATCTTGGGTTTGAAGGCTACTTCTCCAACTTTAGCATTCAACAAAATGGTAAAAAAAGAAAAGGCACGATTTCAGATTGTTTTCAATTATCAAGTAATACCCGACCCATTTCGAAGAAAAGCGGAAACAAAACGAAAATTTCTGCTTCCATTCCAACTTGTTCCGTGTCAAGAAATTTGTCTCGAATCGAGTCAAAAATTTCGGACAGTCTGAGTGGACAGTTTATTTGTACAACCCTACCCAAAAGTTTGTTTCTAGGTTTGGGACACATCCACAAGCCATTTTGAGAATGCGCATGGGAGATTAGGTGCCGGTATGTAGCGAGTGCAAGGAATAATATTAAAATGGATAAAGGGATGATTATCCAAACCTTTTTTTTTTTTTTTATAACAGAAAACTTTATTCAATACTTTGAAAAGAATTACAACAAAATCAGACCACATAATTTGGGCAATACAATTAGGATAAGAATCCCACCAAACTATCAAATCATCAATATTCCAAGCCATCCCATGAGCTCCACCATTGCCTAAACGGCCAATGTGTTGCATAAAGCAATTTGAAAATCTCTGCATAAGTTGCTTAATCTGCAGCACAAGATTTTCATGAAGTGATCTTAATGCTCTTTCATTCTGTACTTCATTCACCATAAGCAAAGAGTCACTCTCAATAACAAGTTGTGTTATTCCAAGAGGAATGCATATCTGAAGACCTCTCAAAATTGCTTCATCTCAATCTCGATAGGATCATTAATCTCATATTCCTTCTTACAAGCAAGCTAAGAGGATAACACCACCCCTTTCATCCCTTAGAGCAACTCCCATCCCTGCACTTCTTTGGTTCGTAAACACTGCCCTATCCACATTTAACTTTAGTATTCCTTGACGAGGAGGCACCCATCTGCAAACTTTCCTTTCTCCATGAGGTTCATGAACTTGCAGGTGAGCTTTATAGGTTACCAATGCATTCTTTGCTGCCTACATAGTAGTAAGTACCACATCTTCATGTGACATCTGATTCCTTTTGTACCACATGCCTCATGCTATCAAGAACAGCTTCTCCAAGTCTCCATTATTACCTCTGTATTATATTTGCATTGCAAGATTTAACAAATTTGTATTGGAATCCTCTGTGATTAAATCTGGAAACTGATCAGACCATACTTCTCTTACAGTTTTACAGTTTAGTAGAGCATGAGTAATATCCTCATCCTCCTCATTACACCACCTACAAGAAGCTTCCACAACTTTTTGAGTTTTTAGGTTCTGCAAAGTTGGTAAGCCATTTATGCAAACCCTCCATGTAATGACCTTAACTCTAGTTGGCACATTCATCCTCCACAGCTTTGGTCAGAATTTCCTCTAGTTTTGAGCCTCTGAACATTCCCCCAGCTATTCATCTTTGCTTAGTGAATTGAAGAACTTGTATCCACTCTTAACACTATACACACCACTTTTTTCATATTCCCAAATTAAACAATCTAGTATAAGTTCTGAGCTCAATAAAATTTTGAAGATTTCTGCTGCTTGTTGTGCAGGAATTAAGCTTTGAATCTTAGCAACATTCCACCACTATGTTTCTCTATCAATGAGGCACTCAATTGTATCATGCTGATGAACCAAATCAGTTTCTGCAGGTTTAGGAATAAGCTTATGTTGTGGCAACCAATAGTCAGTCCAAACATTAATAGACTTCCCATCACCCACTCTCCATCGACAGCCTTTTAACAATTGTTCTTTAGCCTCCCAAATTCCTCTCCAACCAAAAGAAGGATTTGCTCCTATTTTAGCTTCTTGAAACTTGTTCTTAGGGAAATATCTGGCTTTAAAAATTTTGTGCAACAGAGAATCCTTTTCAATCATAATTTTCCAGCTTTGTTTTGCAACAAGTGTCATGTTAAAAGTCTGCAAGTCCTTGAAGCCCATTCCACCATTTCCTTTGGTCTCACACATCTTCTTCCAACTTATCCATCTAATTCTTTTTTCCTCTTTCCTTTGACCCCACCAGAAGTTTGTCATCTTACTTTTTAACGTAGTGCATAAGGTTGAAGGCAACTTAAAACAGCTCATGGTATATGTGGGTATAGAAAGGGCAACAGTTTTAATCAATACTTCTTTACCACCTTGAGACAACAATTTTTCTTTCCACTCTTGCAATTTTGATCACCCTTTATGTTTCAAATCTGAAAATACCCTTCTCTCTACCAATAATAGGAGGGAGACCAAGGTATCCAAACTTAATCGACTATGAATCAAGTTTAGACATTTCACCTAATGGGACTACCAACTCTCTAGTATGTGTGAAGTTTCAGTTTAACGAGACGAAGTTTCAGTTTAACGAGACCAACCTGGAAACCATTAACACCGACAATACACAAATATGAAGTACCATAGATGTTCTCCCTACTTATAACATCCAGTTTCAGAATCGAACCACACCACACCGTACCAAATCAATGTGGAGGACCAGGAAAATTGTGTTCCAACTACCAGAAGTCTTGCAAAATTTGGAAATTTTCAAAACTAAGGAGATTTGGTTGAATAGGAAGTTGGCAAGACTGCATTCAAACTAGTTGTGGCAATGAATATGAAGAAAGGAAGAAAAAGAATAGAGCATAAGGGAAAAATACACAAGCCTGTTGAATTTGGCTAGTTTGGAGGCTAAGATATTCAGATATTTCCTTCTCAAATACAAAATACTCAATTTTAAATCTTCAACTTTTTATCTAATAATTACCTAATCATTATCCAAACATATAACTCCATACAATTTTTTCAAACTTCAAAACAAAATACAAAAAAATAATACAACTTTCTAAATTTTAAAATAAAAATTATATTAAAAGTTATTTCCAAACAATTTTTTAACTTTATAATATTTTTATTCAATTTTTTTTCTCTCATTTCTCAAAATCCAATACAACATTTTAACTCAAATTATTTTATTATTATTCACAAACTATTTCACTATTATTCACATATATTATAAGATATTCCAAGGATTTGGCTTGAAAAGTGGCGATAATCTCATCTCATCTCATAATTTCTCATAATTTCATTTCCAAACATCAATCAAACACAAGCACTTTTCAATTTCAAATCTTCAACTTTTTTATCTAATCATTACAACTTTCACAAACTTTCAAACAAAACATAAAAAATAATGAGAAATGATACTTGCAATCGTGAGTGTGCAAGCATCGTGCAGTCGTTTTGAAAAAAGTAAATAAATATAGAACCCATATGAAAAGAAATTAATTTTTTAATAGTAGACTCCACTCTTTTTCAAAGCGACTGCACGACGTTTACGCATTCTACGACTGTATGTAGCATTACTCAAAAATAATATAAGTTTTTTAAATTTCAAAACAAAAATAATATTAAAAAAATATTATAACTTAGTTTTATTCAACTTTTTTTCTAACATTTATCAAAATTCAATAAAATATTTTAATTTAAACAATTTCATTATTATTCATAAAATTATGATCTCATCTCTTTCCAAACAAGCTCAAAGTGTCCAAACTAGCACTTACACTAATTGCGGCATAGACGATAAACTTGTTGAAATGGGAATGGCCAGACACTGATCTTGTAGCGCGTAAGCAAATCAAATACACATAAGATCTGATAACCATGCGCATTTGACATGGTGCAAATTTCAACATTGATGAATATAGACACTCATTATACATCCTTAAAAATATAGACACTATAACATCAAAATAACTAACAAAAATACTCGGAACTACAGGATGTGTTGGTCAACCAACTTAATCGGTAAGTATCCCTATTGGAGCACACCGCTACACCAATTACAACAAATAAAATCATGTGTATTAACTGTTCTTTTTTTTTTTTTTAATAACATTATAATGCCTTTGAAATATGTCATATGATTTAGGTTTTCCTCAACAAAACAAGTTCAAAAAACACATCAAAGTCAGAGCTAACCCAGATTCATAGGCCCGCAAACAAAACAAAGCAAAACCATATTATGCCTAACAAACTGAAAGAGATTTTTAATCCATGAACCCAAACCTCTAAGTTGCATCCGCAACCGTTCACCCAACCTCTCTCTCCATCTTCCCGAGGCAATCACCTCCGTCTACCATAAATCACATATGTGACAGCAGCTGCAACAGCAATAGCACCAGTAGCTCCCACCACCACAGGCCAATCCATGTTTAACCCCTTCTTCTCTCCACTGATAACGCTCTCTCTTATCCCATTCAGGCTCCCATTAATAGTATCCACTGCCTTCTCCTTCAACCCAGCAATCACCTTCTCTGCCTCCTCCATTTCCTTCTGCAATCCAACTACCTTCAACTCCATCAATTTCGCCTTCTCCTCGGACTCCCTCCACAATGCCTTTAAATCCAATTTTTCAGTCGTCCATTTCTCCAATTCAAACCGTTTCTCTGAGATCACCGACTCCAAATCCTCAACCTTCTTTCTAAACCCACCAATCTCCCTCTCTTTCTCAGCAATCTTCTCCCTCATCTCCTCCTCAATCCTTACTTTCTTACTCTTCTCCTCAATTTCCCTCACTTCCAATACCCCAACTTTCCTCTCCAATTCTCTCACTTTCCTCTCACCCTCCACCTTCTCTTTTTTCAAACTCTCCACCTCCCTCTCCAAGTTCTCAATTCTCACTCCCTTGTCTCCCAAAATCCTCTTCAATTCAACCAACTCTTTATTCGCCTCCTCAGCCTCGCTCATCGTAGAAATCAAATCATGTTGGAGTCTTGAGACCTCGGTCTCGAGCTCCAAAGCTCGCGCTGCAATAGCGTCAAGAGCTTTCTTGGCCTCTTCAGACTGTTCGATTTCCTTTTCCATTCCTTCGAGTTTTTCCTTCATCGATGCATTGTTGTTTTGCAGTTCTTCAACCTCTGCAGTCAATTTCTCGACTCGCTCTTTGACTTCGGCATTCTCGTGGACAAGCTGAAGCTTCTCAAGCTCCAGAGACTCGATCTTCTTGGTCAATCCAGAATCCCTAACCTCATTGTCTGTGCGCTGATCAAGATCGTAGAAGTTCTCTCCTGTCTGATTATCTTCAGCGTCGAACGACACACCATTGCTGATCGTCTCGTCCGCCATTGCCAACACTTCAAGTTCACAGAATTATCACAAATCGTAAGCTACAGTCAACGAAAGAGCGAAAATCGGAATTTTAATAATCTTTGATTGCCAAGAAAAACGAAGGGCAAATAATGGTTGAAAGCTCGACCAAAACAAAAACTAAGAAACTATTAAATTCATAAACAAACTCAAAAACGCAAAATCTTGCAATAAATTTTTCCCTAAAATTTTCCCTAAAAGAGAGATTTTCCTGCCAAACAAACATAAGCGAAGGAAATAAACACGATGCGTACAATATAAACAAATATATATAGAGAGAGAGAGAGAGAGAGAGAGAGAGAGAGAGAGAGATCTATCTAAACCTGAAGAAGATTCTCAGAAAAAAGAGAAACCCTAGTAGCAGCCGCACAATTTCCCTTCCTCTGGCTAAGACAATCTGCTATCTAGCAATAGAACTACAGTTGTTCAGAAAGAAAAGCCAAAAGAAAAACTCAAATTTCAATTAATTTCCCAATATTTCATGGCAGCCCAACAGTTAAAATGAAGTTAAGAGGAAGCAGAGGGAAAGAAACCCAAGGGATTGAGTAACGAAGATATACCCGAAAGAGTTGGAACTTGGAAGGTAGTATAGTATAGAGAGAGGTTGAAGAAATGCGAGAGAAATCTACGAACAGAAAAGGAAAGATTGAAAACTCTTCTCCAATAAATTTTTCCGAAAAATAATGGAAAAGGAATATTTCTGGGGAAAGGGAAAAAAAAGTAAGCCGATCTTTCTCTTCCCCTCCTTTCTTGTTTTTCCTTTTTTTTTTTTTCTATAAAGGGGACTGTAGTGGCGTCTGCGTGACCGAAATCTTATTAGGGTTTCGCTGATATTTCAGCGTAAGAATTTTATTCTCACAAATAATTTTTTATTTTTTTTTATTTTTTATTAAATATATAATATATATAGATGATGTGTAAAAAAAATTAATTAATTTAAAAAAAAACAATAATAATATATAATGTTTGAAATGATGAATAGTAAACCTGTATTGAATTTTTTTAGAGATAAAATATTTATAATTATGAATTGTATAATCGTTGTGTAATCGTTTTGAAAAAATTAAATAAAATATAAAATTTATATAAAAAAATTAATTTTTTAATAATTATTTTTATTTTATTTTTAAATAATTATGCAACATTTATATATTTTATAATTATATATAGAATTAGAGATCTTCCCTTCCCTTCTTTAATGGTTATTATTCCACCGCACAAAGAGATATAGATGGGATTAACGGACGGTCGATAATTGTCGAGAGAGAGAGAGGCTCTTGTGCTTTAGATCAGGGGGACAGCACCTTTGGACCACGGGCTTAAACTTACAAGCATGGGCGGAGCTAAAGTCCATGATCTGGACCCAATATTAGAAATTCAGAAAATTACAATTTCCTATCACAAAATTGTGAAATATCAAAAGTTTTCATTTTCAACATGAACAAAAAGAATATGCAAGGCACATATGCCCCATGCACATAACACCATAACTAGTGTATATATATATATATATATATAATATATACATACACATACATATACATACACATATACACACGCGCATGCATATTCCATTTGTTCGAATATGTGAAATATTTTTGTAGTTGCACAGCGTATAAAATTTTTTATCACGATTGTTTATCAAAACCTTGGAATTTATTTTCAACAACCAATTTAAATAGGATAATGGAATGGAAATCATTGGTTATATTTACATGTAATTGTATTCATATATTGACATATCTTACCAAATTTCATTGCGTTATCGAATAAAATTGAAGAGAATAATGAACAACAAGCAAATGGAAAATATGTATCTAAAAGTAAGAAAAAGTTACAACCACGTTGATAAAAATATAGAGTTACTACAACATAAGGCATAAAAATGCAAAACATAAGAAGACAAACATATGTATACAAAAGATATTGTAACGTATCAGTCTTGGATTTAGGGTATACAAGTAAATTTTCTAATAAAATTTTTGTTTTTCTATTATTATTATGATTATAGTTTTATCAGATTTTATAATTACTTTATTTTTAATAATTGCTATTATATTTTTAGTTGAAAATTGCTAGAGTTTTGTTTTAATAGTGATTACTAAATTGTATTAGATTTAAGTTCACTACGGTTTGGTTTGAAATTTAAAATTTATTGTTCTATCTCCACCAAACCTCATCTCTCGATTTTAGCCTCTTTTTACACACTTTAAACCTCAAATCCATACATTTCTTAGTGTTTGTTGCTAACATCCTAGTGGAAACCGACTCTGTTGATGAGTAATTTTCTCCACTCTGCACGTCTCCACTCTTTTGCACATGAACGTCTCTACTCTTCTAGAGTTTCTTTTACTTTTTTTCTTTCTCTATTTTCTACACTTATAAATCTTGCTTACCCCGTATACGTGAGGAGAAACTTGAAGCCGTAAGCCATCCCACTGGAACTTCTCCATACCGTGAGCTTTCCCTACTCTCAACCATCGTGCAAGACTAAGTTTTCCCCAAACACAGTAAGTCGACCCACCCTCTTCACGGAAACCATTTTTTTTTGTGAACCCCTGTTGTCCGAAACAAATCCGTCGCCTCTTCTCCGCAGTAGCCACCTCAAGAGGCGCCGAACCCCCTCTCCGACGACACAGAAACTGCCGACCTGCAGCCCCCACTGAGCCCACTCCTTTCCGATAAGCTGACCGCCGCCAGCCTTCTCTCTCTCTCTTTTGTTTTCGGTCTAGCTGTTTCTCTCTCTAACTCTTGCTTTCTCTCTCGGCGTCGCACCTCCTTGCCCAGAGGACTACCCTGTCTCACCGCCGTGACCCTTGCCAGCCACCCTATGCCGTCGCAATGGCCTTCTCCCTCTCTCGATGAGTCCATCGCAGATCCTCTCACTCTCTCAAACTCTTTGTTTTCTTTTGCTTAGTCGTGTATTTGGGTTCTAGAAAAACCCTTAGATTCTTGATGGGCCGTTGGGCCCTAGGCCCTTATGTGCGTGTGATGGGCTTATGTAGATGGATTCATGTAGTAATATTATTATGGGCCAGATTTCAACTCTTACAATATTATAATGATGTTTAAATAGACTTGTATTTTAAATTAGGGTTGATCTTATTTTATTTCATCAATAGTTTTAGTAATTTTATTGGGCTTAATACTTTAAAGGTCAGTTTTTAATTAATTAAATATATTAGTCAAAGACCATTTTTAATGAAGTGTTTAAAGAATTGAATTACATTTCAAAGTATATTATTGAGACTAATATTTTGTTAATGTTCTTTTGTCTATTTAGTAGAATTTAATAAAATTTCTATGTTAAGAATTTAATAAAATTATGATGTTAAGAATATTTCATAGAATTTATTAGGTTTCCTATAAGATTTAATAATTATGTTAAGAAATGAAACTTAGTTTAAGAATTTAAGTTTTATGAATTATTTTAAAATAGCTAGTGTATTCTACTAAATTTATAAATTAGTATTTTAAGTAATTTAAATACTAGGATATATTGATTATAGTGTTAAACAAAAGATTTGTTTAACTATCTTTTAGATTGTGAATTTAATTAAGATATTAGTACTTATTTGTTTCCGAACAAATTTAGTGATAGTTATTATTGTATATAGGTCACAAGTTACGAAGTGTTATTCAAGAAGAAGCGCAGCGATGTAAGTAATTTGATCAAAATTTGGATCATCACAGTTCAGCTTATATACATGTATTATTCAAGCCAGTTCATTGACAACCATTATTTATGTACCACTCATGTCATATGCAAACATGTCATCCAGTATAGCATACGATCATGTTATTCCGCATCATGTTCAAATTCAGAAATTATAATTTTGTATGTAATATGTCATGCATCTCATGTGTATAAGATACATAAGCCATCTTAAATTCAAGTGCAAGATAAGATCAGATCAGTTAATAAGATGGCCATTCAGATGCATGGTACCAATGCAGTTCAGTTTCAGGGTGGATGTGCAAGCCATGAACTTAGTCGTGGTCCACCATAGTATGCCAAAATACTAACAGCGGCTCCCCTTACTGTAGCGGGACGTGGGGTCGGTGCACAACCTCGCACACAAGGTTAAGTATGTTGGCCAGTCAGTTAAATCAGATAAATTAGTTAAATCAGTCAGATCAGTCAGTTAATTCAATTAAATTAGTCATGCATAGCATAAGCATCAGTATAAACAATCATGAATTTAAACTCTCAGCATGAAAATTTTTATGAAAACCTTATGTTTTCAAAATAGTAACCTCAATAAGCTCACCTAGTGCAGTGTTTTCAAAATCACAGTGTGGAATGTCCAAATTCGGTTAGAGAAGTTTTATTTAGATACTTGGAAAGATCTTAGCCACACATTGTAAATAGTATTAGACACTTGGCACAAAGAAAAACCATTAGATAGAATTGTGAAGGAAATCAAGGTGTGAGATCATGCCATCTAAGCAAAACTTTATTTCGTCTGATCAACAAAATTGTGCCAGAACAAAGAGGGTTTCAATCCTAGGAAAACCCTAAATGGTTGGAATCCAATTCAAACCCAAAATTTTGGTTGAAACCGAAACCCAAAATGGTTTCCCAAACCCTAAAGTTGGCCTCCAAACCCTTTTTAATCCGATTTCTAGCATTGTTTTTAATCACTTAATTAAATCACTTGCACATGCTATTAATTAATCAAATTCTTGTTATGACATCATTATTCAACCTTTTAAAACCTTGAAAATTTGATTGGGCGAAGAAAAATTGAATTTGGGCTTGATAGCATCTCAAACCCTAACCAAACCCCTTTTAAATCCCAAATTGTAGCCCACTTGGTTGAGGCCCACCAAGGTCCACGAATTTGGTCACCTTGACAAAGTTTCTTGAAGAAGTTTCCTCCCCCACATGGCAGACCATCCACTGCCAATGGCTGCACCCAATAGTGCCTTGATGTAAAGGAGAGATCCATCCCATCAACCTCCATATCTCATAGCTGCTGCAGGCAGTCCTTACTCCTCTATATTCTCCACTTTATGTCACATAGCCACCTCCAATCAAGGGTCATTCAAACCTATAACTTCCCCCTCTAGGAGTCTAAAGTCATGCAAGACACATTTCACTCATTTTTATTACTTCTTCACCTCGTTCTTAGAGAGAAACTCAAAAGAGCTCTTTCAGGCAGATTTTTAGATCTTTTTGCATGGAGATTTTTGACCCCTTGTAAGTATTTTTGCATGATGACTCCTTCACAAAAGTTGTTCTTCTTTAAGTTTAGTTTCCGTAGATATCTTATTAATCTCATTCCATGCTCACGTGATCAGTTAAAAGTATTTTTAACCATGGAAAGGTTATTCTGGGCGTGAAACTGGAGAGTATGTTATCTTTTGGGATTTTTGACCAAGCTAATGGACATATCTTGGTCCGAAAATTTTATGGAGTATTTTTAGAATGTGTTTATGAATGTTCATTGAGGTTTTGTTGCATGAATAAAGCTTTTGGTCATAGATTTCCTTAAATCTAGAAACTTGAGAACTGGAAGTGGAAAAACAGTTTTTGTTTTGTGAAAGTTTGAATATTTTGTGGTTTAATCTTATTCCAAAAGTTTTGATATTTTTATGTGATGATCCTAAGCCTCTTATATACATGTTAGGATGTTAGTTTTAAGATATTTAGTATTACTTTTAAAGATATGATTTTTCTATGTAAGAGGATTTCGGTTTGTTGGGTTAGATCCATGTTTTATTGAGTTTTAGCCATGTGATTTTAAGTTTGATGGTTGGATCTTTTTTAGGACACATTTTTTAAACCATGTGATATTTTATTTTGAAGATCATATGTATTTAAGCCATGGATCAAGAGATTGATCAAAGTTAGTTGAGAGAAAAGTTTCTGTTTTTGGACTAAGTGGAAAACCAAAAACTCCAAGTATTGTTTTGTGACTTTTGGTGACTTTTGCTTGATGATTTAAAGCATGGTTGATCTTAGGATGATGTTATGAATATGTTAGAAGTAAGATTTGATTTTTTTGGAATTCATGGAGATGTTTTTATTAAGGTTAAAACTTATGATTTAAGGGTTTACTTTTTGTTTGGGTCTTCTTACAAAAAGTTTAGTTTTGATGATTAGCTTTTTCTTAATGGATATTTTAAGTATGTTTTTTAAAATTAGGATAGGAAGATCTTTGTTACAAAAGTTTGGTTTAATCATAGATTTTGAGGATGGAAGAAATTGCAGCCAAAAATCAAGGGAAAAAGACTATGGATGTTTCGGCTTCAGCCATAGTGAGTTTTCCATAGTTGTGAATGGTTTTAAATTTTTTTGAGTTGGTATTTGAGTTTAGGACAAAATTTACATTAGACTAATATAAATTTTGGTAATTTTTGGAGTTTGGATGTAAAATCCTTAAGTTAGGGGTAGAATGATCATTTTTCCACATGTAGAGGGTAAAATTGTAATTTTACTATAAGTTGTCTCTTTTCACATTGCTAATTGTTAATAATTAAATTTCTAACTTTTAGAATACCATCTTACAGTTCTTCTTGTTTCGCATTTTATTCTCGTAGAACGCTACTATCGAGATAAGTTAGCTCTTAACTTAGTATCAGTTTACTATGTATGTGTGATGGGTAAAGGAACTACAGTTTAGAACGTATGTTGTTATATATGTCATGTTATGCCATGTCATCACATGTTTATCTATTACATGAATTATTTTGTCACGAAATACTTATCTATTACATAATATATTCTGTCTCATGTTACTACTTGTTGCAAGTTTGTCACATTACGTATGCCATCTGTTACATGTATGCCATGTCACCTAATATTCACTGTCACATGTTATGCCATGTTACGAAATGTTGTCTATTACATGTTATACCATGTTACGAAAAGTTGCCTATTACATATATGCCATGTTTTCAAATATATTTTGTTCCATTTATGTCACAATGTATGTCATGACTGTCATCTTAAGTTCATATCAATCATGATCCTAAGCGCTAGGATAGGATAATATCTAGTGAAACTTTTTTGTTCATGTTGGAGTGTCTAAATAGGTGTGAAATTCTTTGGGTTGACGAAGTACAGTCAACAGGTTGCGAATGGGGCCTAACTGGATGGTCACCGGAGCACGCTAGGCACTAACGCCGATTAAGCTACACTTTATTTTACGTGTGTCCACAGCAAGTGTGGCACAAAAAATTCATGGGGCCACAACAACTTTGGAGTATGAAGTATGGAGCCACAACATTTGTAGAGCATACACTACGTGAGACACAGCGATTGTGACACGTAGAATACATAGGGCCACAACAACTGTAGAGTACGTATTAATGCACTCACAGCTGGTATAGACACCTGTGTTGAGATGCAGTAATCGGCAAGGACACATGGCTCAAGGAGACTCATGTAGCACCCATATGGTCACTTTATTAATTAAGTCTATTGAATAAGATTCCAAGTACATGTATTTCACGTTCAAGTCATGCTTCACGTTATGTTATGTTCAAGTTTACATTCATGTCAAGTTTCAAGTTCATGTGAATCATGTTAACCCCATGAGATAAGAATACGCTATCATGGTAATCCCATGAGATAAGAATACACAATCATGGTAACCCCATGAGATAAGGTTATGCAATCATGGTAACCCTATGAGATAAGACTACTCTATCATGGTGATCCCATGAGACAAAAATATGTTTCAAGTTCATGTTTATGTCATGTTATGTTCACATTCATGTTATGTTCAAGTTCAAGTTCACGCTCATGTTATGTTATGTTCACGTTCACGTTATGTTTCAAGTTCACGTTTATGTTATGTTATACTCACGTTCATGTTATGTTTATGTTCATGTTATGTTCAAGTTCACGTTCATGTTATGTCATGTTCACGTTCACGTTATGTTTCAAGTTCACGTTTATGTTATGTTATGGTCAGGTTCATGTTATGTTCAAGTTCATGTTCAACTTATATATGTTCACGTTCATGCTATGTTTCAATTCCATTTTATGTTTCAAGTTTACGTTCATGCTATGTTGCTAGTCCATGTTATGTTTTAAGTTCACGTACATGTCATGTCATGTCAAGCTAAGTTTCAGTTTCAGTTCAAGTTATGTCATTTATGTCATGCTATATGTCAAGTTATGTTATGCTATGCTTACTTACGATTTTGATTATGCATTCATGCTTTTACTGACATGCATGTATCATTAACTAGGAGGTTAACTAGATGTCGTAGACGCAATAAGGAGCTTGCAGCCTCCATAGTTAGGTCTTTGGATAGTATTTTGGCATTGTTAGTCGTGTTACCCGAGTTACTCAACGAACTAACCCAATAGTGTATTTTGGCAATGTAATTATAGAGCCAGGTCAGAGCCGGGTCTTTGTTGTTTTGAGATTATAGTCTTCTGAGACTCGTGATTTAATCGTGGATATTTATTTTTTTAAATATGCATGGATTATGTTTTAACTATTTGGGATATTATAAGTTTAGTGCATAGTATTGCTAAAAAAAAATTATCTACTGTGAATATTGCATAATGCTAAATGCATATTAGGAACATTCCATCTTATATGTCATGAACTGGGACAGGTAATCTTGTGTTGAATGTCCCGATACTTCAGATGTCCGTCTGATCCTAAGCGGAATCTGGGGGCATCACAGGCCTACCTGACAGCATTCAAAACACCAAACAGGATGTCACCTTATCAGCTCGTTGATGGAAAAGTATGCCATCTACCCGTGGAACTAGAACATAGAGCCTATTAGGCAATGAGAACATTGAACTTTGATTTACAAGCGGCTGGCAAGAAGAGAATATTGCAAATCAACGAGATGGATAAGTTCCGCAATGATGCTTATGTGAATACTCAGATTTACAAAGTTAAAACGAAAAGATGGCACAATAAGCATATTATGAGAAGGGAATTTGAAATCGAGCAGAAAGTTCTACTATTTAACTCAAGACTTCGACTCTCCTTGGGAAAGTTGTGCTCTCAGTGGTCGGGACCCTTTGTGGTGACCTTTGTCTTTCCCTATGGGGCGGTTGAAGTCCATCACGAGACAAAATACACATTTAAAGTAAATGGACAGAGATTAAAACCCTATATGGATGAAGACTTTAACTCGAAAAATTGTTACATCGATCTCGCCAGTAATAAATGATGAGAGGACCGTGTCTAGCTACAAACTTTAAATAAAGCGCTTTTGGGAGGCAACCCAAGTTTTTTTTATTTTTGCTTAATATTATCCATTTTCTTTCATCTTATAGGAACGAAGAGGGGAGGAGATCTCCAAGGAGTACACGGATGCACCTTCAAGGGAAATATTCAACTGGAAGACCAAAAAAAAAATTTAGGGGAGCATCTATTACCTTCTCTCATTCTTTGCTTTAGTTTTTCTTCCTTTTTCCCATTGAGGACAATGTGATATTTAAGTTTGGGGGGAAAGGATATTATTTTATTCAAAATAATAATAATAATAACAATAATAATAAGAATAAGAATAATAATAATAATAATAATAATAATAATAATAATAGTATGGTTTGATGAATAAAAAGCTTATAATAAGAATATGAATGAAATTGATTATAGTTTTTAGAAAAAACTCTCATTGCTTAAGTCTAGTTTTTCATTCTTTACTGTGTGGCCAACAAGAAAAGCCGATGAGAGTCATCCACAAAGGCAGTCGAAAAGGTATGGAATATTTTAAAAAAAAAAAAATCCGATCTGCCTAATAGAGGGGTGAAGAGAGAGATACATAAAAGTGCAATAAAGAGAGGTATGTTGAGAGATTTACAATGATTAAGAAGAGATGTTTATGTTAGAAGTGAGAATGTTCTATTTATTATGTTGATGTTCAAACTTAAGTTCTCTTGCTTTGTTTGAATCCTACATTTTCTTTGTAGCCCTCACTCTAGTCTTACATTACAAGTTTAATAAATACCTATTGATCCCAGGTGATAGTTTCTGCTGTACATTAGTGGAGACTGATTTGAAAAGCAAGCCTATGAAGTTTTTAAAGATTCATTATTTATTTACTTGTTTGCATAAAACTATCCGGGGAGCTAATGATGAAGTAAGAATGATGGGTAGCATGAATGTAGGAATGGATAATGCGGTGAAATTGAGTTTTTAATTAACTTTTGGACTTGATTGATCTTGAATGATTCGTTTGAATTATAGACTTTAGACAATCTTTGAGACAATAAATTTTATGAATCAAACCAATGCTTGTTTTAATTGTGTTTCTTTCTTCTTTGCTTGAGGGTGAGCAAAGCTTAAGTTTGGGAGTACTTGATAAGTGTTATTTTTATGTGATTTTTATCACTATTTTATTTATGAAAAATATCATTTTCCCTTCAATACTATTGATTTAATTTTATTTATACAGATTTTTATTTATTTTCTTGGATTTGATGGAATGAGAATATTTAGTGCAAAAGGAGACCATTTTGGTACAAAAAAAGAGACTACGGATCCAGACCGATAAGAGATAGCAAGATCTAACGAGAGCCAATGAGATTTGGGCGAGGAGCCTTGTCCCGTGGGTCGCAAGGAGATTTCTCTCGCCCAAAGGCAAGAAGACTTACATCTCGGTAGGCGAGGAGACTCGCGACCATAAGGCACGATCAGAAGGTGCAAAGACTTGGCGACAAGGCTCTAGGCAGTTAGATTGGGTGACTAGTCTAAACAATCAACTTAAAAGACCAACCTAAACGATATTGTGGGCAATAAATAGAAAAGACGAGCCGAGTCTTTCACCCGGTGAGGAGTCTTTCCACTAGGTAGGCAAGGAGAGGCCTGTTCCTTTGTAACCTCCACACCCGTTCATTTGTGACCTCCACGCCCACCAGTTATATTCAGCACACACGGCATCTATTAGTCTCTACCCTTCTGAGTTCCGCAATCAATCTATTGGCAACTAAATCCTCCTGAACTCTGCAAATCAAGTCGCATATCACTACATCTTCCATTTTAGATAATTTCGATATTCTTGGGATAATTTCCTTTTATGTTAACATCTATCTTTAGAAACTGATTTTCCATTTTGTTTTCGGATTTTAATCTTGACATCTATTTCATCCCATGTTGTAGGAAGAATAGAGAGTCTTTGGTTTTTGAGTTTTAGTTTTGAGTTTTAGAGAGTTTGAGTTTAGGTTTGATAATTCAGAGTTTATTTTTTGAGTTTCTGTCAAAGAAGCAGATCTGGGGGAGAGCTGAGGCGAGAGCCGCATATTTCATCAACTGATTCCAACGAATAACACCAGTTTTATTCTTTCTCTTTTTAATTTCATTATGAATTAATTTTATTTGCTAGAGCTTTGATATAACCTAACATTGAACACACAATTTATATTCTAAGTTATTTCATTTTCAATATTTTCATGATTGAGTGTTTTTTCCTTGTTCTTAATGCTTACAATTTTTAGCTAACTATTATTCGATATTTTGGATTGCAATTAGACCAAGAGGTGATTTGTGATTAAAACTCTAGGATTAAACACCATTAGTTGAGCTAAAGCATAGATGCTTTACTGCGACTAGTGTGATTTTCAAGGAAAATCTAAAAAACTTAAGGAGTCTTCAATTAGTTAAATTCACATAGAGATATGGAGTAATTAGTTGGAGATATTTTTGGTATTGTTCGAGAGAAAATATTGAATAATTAAGGAAATTTTATTATCAACTTGAGATAATTAAGATTCTATTACAAGAAAGACTAAATTGTGTGGGATTTGCTAGGTGAAGTCAAATGCTCTATATCTATTTTTATTATTTTTCAAATCTTAATTTTAATGTTCTTTTCTTCAGTTTAATTTAGATAAATTATTCTTCAAATTTCGATTTTCTAAATAGTAATTAATTTAGTCAATTTCAATATTCAATAGCATAATTATTCCCTGTGGGTTCGATAATCGTTTTCTTTAAAAGAGTTTACTACTTGTTACGATTATGTGCACTTGCAGATATATTTTTATGTGAACAAGTTTTTGGCGCTGTTGCTTGAGAATATTATTTGTTATTGATATTGATACCAGCTAGATTTTTACTACTTTGGATTTTATTTTATTTTATTTATTTTAAAAATAATAATTTTAAATTTGATCTCAGCTTGATCTTTTTATTTTCAGGAATTAGAAGTGCATGCACCGATCTAAATCATTAGAGCATACGCTTTTCGATTCTGAGATTGAAAGAACCTTACATTGGATCAATAAAGAGAAAAAGAAAGAGGTCGCCGCATCTAAAGTTAATATGGCCAACCAGGAGCACAAGGTGTTAAGAGACTATGTGATTCCCTCGGTCAATGGGTCAACGTATAGTATATGACAGCCAACTATACAGGCCAACAACTTCGAGATCAAGCTAGCCATTATTCAAATGATCCAACAAACCGTCCAATTTAGAGGGCTGTCACAAAAGGATCCTAATGCACATGTGTCCACATCACGACCTCCCCGCCTGGCTTCAAGTACAAACATTTTACAATGGTTTGGGACCCACAAATCGATCTATGGTTGATGCGGCTGCGGGAGGAGCATTAATGAGTAAGACCCATAAAGTCGCATATGGACTTATGGAAGAATTGGCATCCAAATTATCAATGGTCTGCAGAGAGAGCAATGCCAAGATGACAAATTTATCACAACAATTAGGTAAGATGAACGTTAATGCTATTTAAACTAATGTTATTTGTGATCATTGCGTGGTAAATCATTCAAGTGTAGATTGCCAAGTGGGGAAAACTTTTGTCCAACCGAGTCATGAATAAACTCATTACGTGTCCAATTTCCAACGTCAAAATAATCTTTATTCAAATATGTTCAATCCCGGATGGAGAAATCACCCTAATTTTTCATGGAGCAAAAACCAAGTGCCGGCTAGACCACCTCAACAGTTTCCATAGAAAGAGAAGATGCCAACACTTGAGGATATGTTTATGCAATACATGCAAAAGACTGATATGGCAATGCAAAAGGTTGATAAGGTGATCCAAAAAAACTCGGCTTCAATCCGCAATCTTGAGGCACAAATCGGTCAGCTCTCCAACATGCTTACCGAGAGGACAACTGGGACCTTACCAAGCAACACTGTGACCAATCCGAAGGAACATGTCAAGGCCATAAAGTTGAGAAGTGGGCAGACATATGACCATCCACAGTTGGTAAATACTGAGCGAGATGAAGAAGCTACTGAAAATGTGAAGTTCAAGAAGAAAGAAATCGAGTACGAGGTGAACGAGACCAACAACCGACCAACAAGCTAAGAAGACTAGAGAGAATAAAGGGGCTGTAAAATCCAAGAAATCTAGGGAGTATATTTCTAAAAACTTATTCTCCTTCAATTTATGATCCACCAATTCCTTTGCTGCAAAGATTAAAGAAAAATTAGATTGATAATCATTCTCTAAATTTATAAGCATATTTAAGCAATTGCATATTAGTATTCCTCTCATTGAAACTTTAAAGTAAATGCCTAAATATGCAAAACTTTTGAAGGATATATTATCAAATAAGCGGAAGTTGGAGGAGCATGAGACTATGATGCTGACTGATGAGAGCAGTGCAATTTTACAAAAGAAACTGCCGCCTAAGTTGAAAGATCCGAGGAGTTTCATGATCCCTTGCACTATAGGAAATTCCTATTTTCATAAAGCTTTATGTGGTTTAGGGGCAAGTATTAATCTAATGCATTTCTCTGTTTTCAGGAAATTAGGCATTGGAGAAACAAAGCCGACCACCATCTATGGCGCCCCCAGCCCTCGCTTGGGATTGGACTGTGATTGAGACGCCGGGACATATAACACAAGGCTACACACCCCTCGAACATAACATATAATATGCTATGCACCTAAGTACACTAGCAGTATGCAATAACGATGCAGAGGAAAAATTAATAAAAGTCAGATAACTAAGCAACGCAATAAGCAATTGCAAAGCACATGGTACCATAAACTAATATCATAACCCAAAAGATTGTCCCAAAACATAAACATAGGCCTTAAGGGAAAAATATCCCAAAAGCATGAAGTATAATTTTAAAGTTCCCAAAACACGGGATTCCCACAAAAGAAACATAACTCCACAAAAGATGGCCATAAATGTTGTTGCCTTCTCTCTCTTTTATTTTTTTTCCTTTCCACAAAACACTTATAATCCCGTACTCTTCTTAACCATCATCCCATCAGGAGATAGACACCAGAAGACCCCAAGGGATTGCCAAGGCTCGGGCCGTAATAGACCTAAATCCTTTGCTATTGCCTTTGAGTCAGCCGAAGCCTTAGAGGCTCGCTCTAAGTATGTAGACAACTGATCCATGTTCCACCAAAATTTCAAGTTCTTAGAGGGTTGATAGATTGTAACATCAACCTATGTCTCACTAATACTATGTAAGATCTCCCTGAGTAACTTAGCCGTGTGAATTAGTACATCCACAGTGTAGTCTTGACAAGCCTGAACAATAAACTCATCTTCTATCAGAGAACTGTCCTGGTTCATGTTTCCTGGGTGTTTGGGGTATCCATTATAACTTCTACCATTCCGGTGGGGGAATGGTAGTGGAAACTACCACAATGAGATTTCGAGATATCTCTGCAAGTAATCACACAACATACCACAAATAATACAAGCATACAAAAAGTATATCATGATATGCGTGCATGGACATGTACTTGACTTATGCCTTACCTAAGACTTGACTTATGTACTTGAGCATTTACAAAAGATTTGTAACAGAGACTTAAACTTTTCATAAAAACTTCTTAACTTTTTCTTATTCACATGATCTTATTCAGAACTTGCCTTATCAGAATATATCACAAGATTTTCATCGAGTGATCATTATCATATGAGCTCTTATACTTGTTCAGAGCGTGGATACAACACAGCTCCCCTCCTTACACCGCGTGTTCCTGCTAGTTACTGCACCATCAACGGTCCATACACCGTGATGAATACATCATATACAGAGAATCATATTAAGCCGACCTTACTTCGTCGGGTTACATGTCTTATGCACTCACAAGCATTAGGTGCTTCCTCGCTCCGGCATTCTTTAAAAAGAACCCATCCGAGGCTAGTCGACTATTCTTCGTCAACCCAGGGGTTACCACTTCATTCTTAAGCACCTACTACTTGGGGTCGTGATAAAACTTTTTCTTTGAAAACATTTTCTTTGAAGACTCTTTTGAAAATACTTCTTTGAAAACATTTCTTTTCCAAATGCATGTAACATGAGACTTAACATGCTTACTTATACTTGACATATGACATATGAAATGCCATGCATGAAATAACCAAGCATAACATGTTCAATTCATAGCATGATTACATGGAATACATGAAACTTCCAAACACATTCATGAAACCATGGGAACATGCTTAGGCCGAAACACTTAGGGCTAAAAATCATGAGATTCATCACTTAAACATGTTCCCATCTTCAAGCATATAACATAGGAATCAAAGCATGATAAAACAAAGCATGAAATCATGACATTTAATTAAGATCCAAAACATACAACACATGTTATGGCCGAAACATCATAACACATAATCCATCAATCTTGAACATATGAAACCGAAACATATACAAGTATTTCATGGAATTTTCATCAAAAATTCCAAACATGAAATCCCTTCCATAGATTGATACAAGATCATTTTCACATAATCAAATAATCAAACAAGAAATAACCAATAAAACAAACATGGAAATGAAAGGATTTACATAATCATATACAAGTGTTAACCAAGAGTAGGTTGAGTGTATACTTACAAAATCCTCATAAAAGAATACTCGCAAGCTATAAATCCGAACATATCATATTAGAAAAAGCATCTAAAACCCTAACTCATGTTCATAAGTGCGTGTGTGTGTTTCTAGGGCATCACTTGGTCTTAAACCATTCGGCTTTTAGGGTTATTAGGTTAAAACCCTCTTCATTTCACACATAAGGTAGAACCAAAACTTAAGGTAGCCAAGAATACATGAGATGGTCGAAACATGGAGGATAAATCCCCCTTTCGGATTGAGAAAAGATTTGTGTGTGAACTAGGCTTAGGAAAACCAAATCTTACCTTGCAAATCCTTCGATAGTGCTTAAATCATTCTCTTGCAAGGATCTTTCTTGTTTGGTTGGTGAGAAAACACAAGAGAATGGGAGAGAGCATTCAAATGAACTTGAGAGAATTGAGTGGAGAGAGTGGAAACTCATGCAAGAATCCGAAAAATGGCAAGTGAAAAGCCTCCTAGGAGTGTACCCTTCTCCTTATATAGAATCCATTCACTTCCCTCCTTGTTTGAATCAAAACCTTTGCATATGAGACAAGTGGCAAGGTTCCTTCTTCTTCCTCTCTCAAAAATTGAAAACCTCTTGGAGTTCCCCACATAGATTGCATTGGGAAGGGGAAAATTTTGGAGGTGGCATGTGAGCTTCCTTCCTTGGCCGAAAATCACATTTCTCTCTTATGCCCTTCCATTCCTTTAACAAGTCAACATCTTCTAAAGTGGTAACTTAGTAAAACCATGAATGACATTTCCTATTCCTAACAAAAGGCTCTTGGCATGGAGGACAAGTGGCATGGGCGTGTGCCCTAGCCTTAGCCGTCCCCTCCTTTTTCCATTCCCAAGGTGTTGCTTCATCTTCCCCATGCTTATTCCCTAGGTGACCCTTCACATTTCATTGGTCCACAACATGCTAGTTGAAAACCCTAAGGGCAAACTTGTCCTTAATAAAAGTCTCATCCCAAAAGTCTTCTAGAACCTTGGTGCATGTTCGACACATGGCAAAGACTTAGCAAGATTCGAAATCCCGAAGACCTCCTTCCAATTTCCTATGCAAAGCTTCTAGAAAGGTACCATTTCATTTCCCTAGGCTTCCCTTTCCAAGAAACTTACTTTGGAACTTGATTTTGGACCAAAAACAATGGGCTAGGCATGTAAGCCCATTTTGGTGCTTTCCTACACCTCTTTTCCCCCTTAGCCCACTTTTAAGACTAGGTTCAAAGCAAAAATATTATTAGGTCACATAACACTTAACAAATTTATAATTGGATCATGGGCCTAAACCATTGGACCTAAATTCGCAAGTAAGGCCGAAATTCTAAGATAACTTGTAACGTTCGTCCTTGTGGTGAGACTTTTTACAAAATGATTTTAGAAAAGACGAGGGGAATTACCATTCGATTTAAAACTTTTTGAGTCCATACCCAGGGTGCAAGACTCTACATTATAAAATAAAATGTGTTTTGAGAATAAAAGAGGTTTACAGTGGAAAACTTCAATTTTAACAATAAAAGGCCTCTAATACATTTAAACACTCATGCCTAGACTTTTGTGCTTTTCCCCATGGGTTGTGTCCGTCCTAAAGCGTACTTCTCATTCAGTTCTTGTTGGGGAGGGGCATACATAAAAATTAAAATGAGTCGATGACTCGTAAGCATTACTTCATACAGTTAAAATATAATAACATAAATTTTCATTCATGCATTCATCATAACATACATACTATACGTGCGTTCTTTTGAAAACATCACTGGACGAGGTTTTTCTTTAAAAATGGGCTTTCTTTTCGTAAAACGTTTCTCCCATCAGTGCCTTCATTTCTTCAAGAATTCGATGCATTCATGCATTCATACATTCTTTCTTATCACTTTCATTGGCTGGTACACACTGTTACACCCCGTGTGTTGGGGTTAGCAGTCTTCCTTTGGACCTGGACTCTGCCCATGGCCACGGGTTGGGACCCTTTTCAGTCAGGGGCAGCACTGGGTGCACTACCAGTACTACTTACCCGATATTGCAATAAGTACTTTACTATGCTAAAACCTTCAGGGACCACTTACGGTCACTATCTCTTCCCAACTCGACGTTCTTGCCGTGAGTGCTCATCACTAAAGTGAACCTGTGATTCACCATAGGATTAAGACACTAAGACCTTCGTCTTACTCTTCTTGCTGACCATATTCCGACGCATGATTTCGACCGACAGAATCTCTCATCCCAATCCTAGACAATACACCCGTCACTACTTTTATGCACCTTAGCCCACACTAAATCCTCATTCCCATCCATACAAGCCACACGGCTCTAAGCCAACTCTGAGACTCAAGCATCGTGTAACTATGTTTATGATAGATTACCCATTACATATGGTGAATCCGTATTACACATGTGTATATCCATATTACACATGTACCTTACCCCTTTATCACCCGAGACCAACATATAACATGTTGATCACCTGCTCGTAGGGACAAGGGCCATACTTTGATACCAACCTTCTCTTAATCGGGCTAGCATGACTCTTCATGCTACTCATCCCTTTTGACAGTTCATCCCAACACTTAACACGACAAGACTCCATTCATAACCATGCCTTACGTCACGTCATACAGCTTGAGACTACTCCCAAGCTACACCGTGACCTTGGCACATCACCTAACATCCCACAATGCCATTCTTACGCCAACTCCTAACTCATCATAAGTACGGTTCCTCAAGTACACCTAACATATCGTGACATCTCATCACGATCCTGCTGTGCCATGCCTACGCTAACTCCTCACCCGTCATAAGCACAACTGCTGGTAACCATGTCACTTCGTGACATTCCCCAGTCCTGCTTCCACTGCGCACTCTTATACTTGTTCTACTACTTCACCCATACTCCTAGCCATGGGTCAATTATGGTGACACTTGTCACCTCAAACTACTGGCCACATCACAGCTACTTCGGGACATTGTTCTACAGTTCCCGACTCACCATGCTCTACGCCCATCAACCACACAACCATCCTTATCTTTGCGACATGCCACATGGTGTGTCATTGCATCTCTTGGAGTACACTCCATGTATACTCATTTCTCACACGCTATGCCAAATCACCACTATGGCGTACATGCCATATGGTGCATCACTCCATCACATGGAGTACACTCCGTGTGTACTCCCTTCATACATACTACGCCACACACAGAGTACACTCAGCGTGTACTCTTCCCATTCCACATGCCACATCACCAATATAGCACATACTCCACAACCATACTACATAGCACAATCCACAACACTTCACAGCACACTTCCCAACTATGCCCAACACTTCATAGCGCACTACACAGATATGCCCAACACTTCTCTACATAGCACAACACATCACAATACATCGAACTCCACAATACTAACAGCACAGTCCACAACCTAACCAACCAACTAACATTTGATATAAATAACAAGGGATAGAGGGTTATACCATCGACAGGATAACCCGTACGTTATTCGCTGATCATCATAGTCGATGACGCTAGAAGGGTCATACATGGTGGCTAACCCACGTACGATGGCTGTTTGGGCATTTGGATAGCTAAGTGTGGTCTTGGAAGGGCTCATAGTGGCCTTGTGATGGTGGCAAGGAGTGTAGCACGGCAGATCTGGCCATGTGCAGTGGCGGTCAGTCACACGTAGTGACTGTCCACCGTACATAGTGGCTGCCCACCACATAAAGTGGCGGTTCAGGTTTAGGGTTAGACCAAGGGAGGTCAAGGGAGGTTGCTGGTGGAGCCGTGGAGGCTCGGTGGTGGTGGCACGACGGTCCATGGTGGTGAAGGGGAACTAGTCGTGTGTGAGAGGGAGAGATGCCGTGAGAGAGTGAGGGATAGTGAAGGAGCATAGGTGGCAGATCGGGGCCATGGGTGGTTGGGATGGGTCGGTGGTGGCCTGAGGATGCCGGAGAGGGTGGTCACACGTCGTGGGTGGCGGCGTACAGTGGTCGAGGTGGCCTAAGGGGGAGTGGGCATCCGTGAGAGAGTGAGGGAAGGTGAGCATGCATGGTGGCTCGGCTACACGTGGGGATAGCTAGGAGAGGTGGTTCGTGGCCAAAGGAGGTCCCGGTGGTGGTGCAGTGGCTGGAGGAGATGGAGCTCCGCCGTGGGTGTGGAGAACCCGTGCAAGAGAGAGGTGGACTTCGTGGGGGCAAACGGCAGGGAGATGGAGGCCGAGCTCGTTGGAGGAGGATGGCCGATGGGAGGGGAGGCTACCGTGGAGGTGGTGGCTCCAAATGATTGCGCACAGCGGCGCAGCAACATCAAGCCCATTCGGGCTGTGCACTACCGAGAAAGAGGAAGAGAGAGCGTGAGAGAGGAAGAGCGGTGTGGGGGGACTTGCCGGAGTGATATGGTGCCGGTGGAAGGGGCGTGAGGCTCACCGACGCATGGCGGCACCGCGCTGGGCAGTGGAGGAATCGGGCATGGGAGAGAGCTGCGTACAACGTACGCAGAAGGAGAGGGAGGAGAGAGAGAGCCGAGGGAAAAGTGAGGGAGAAAGAGAGAGGGGCTGAGGTTTTATTCTAAAACCTAACGTCTGGGGATCTACGCAACGATCTAACGACGGACCTCAAACATTGATTTAAAATGCATAAATGTTAATTTAATTAAAAGCACTGAGAGAAATTAAGATAGAATATTATTTAAAATAATATTCATTCATTATTAATAAAATGATGAAGTCTTATTTAACATCTTTAAAAGAATAAAACCATTTAATTTAATTAGAGTTTTAAACATAATTTAAATCCCATAATATTTTAAATAACTGAAATCATTTATATAAAATGATTCCCCACAATTATAATATTTTTCAAGCTCTTCAAAGATATTATAATTGAGTTATTTAAAATATTACTTAATTAAATAACGATGGGAATATTCCATTTAAAATACACATAACTTCAAAAAACAAAGCTAGCTTTAGAAATCACATAGTATCTTTGAAAACATGCCATTGGGGTTCGACACGCATAATGAGGCTTGCAGAAAGAATAAGTCTTACGTCAGAAAGAAAGAGCGTGCGTTAGAAGGAAGGAGCAGGGTGTTATATAACTCTAGTCACTCTTCTCTTGGGCTTAAATCACTATCTCAAAGGCTTCTAAGACTCCTAAAATACCATGGCAACCTAGAACAATTCTAAGGGCAAAGCCTAGACGAAACTCGGGCCATCACACCATCTCTCTATAGTTGGTGGACAGATCTATTAAGTACCCGAGAAGACTCATAGAGAACGTACTGGTGAAAGTTGATAAGTTCATCTTCCCGGGTGACTTCATTGTGCTTGATATGAAGGAGGATAAGGAGATTCCTTTGATACTAGGCTGACCTTTCCTGGCGACGGGGAGAACTTTAATTGATGTCTAGAAAGGGAAACTCGTTTTAAGGGTCGGCGAGGAGCAGGTCACTTTTGACGTGTTTAAATCTATGGAACTCCCGTCCAAGGTACATTCTTGTTTTCAAATAAGCGACCGAAACATGGTCAAGGCCGACGAGACTTATGGAGCCGAATTCCCAAAGCTACCACTGGAGGTATGTCTTACCCACTCTACGTCTATTGAATCCGAAGATTAAAAGGTAAAGGAGTGTGAGAGATATTTGGAAGCTACACCTTCCCTTTCTCATTCAATAAAATCGAAAGTGGATGAGTTAAACTCATCTCAGCAGATGCCGCCCAAAGTTTGAACTCAAACCGCTTCCATCAAATTTAAGGTACGCTTTCTTAGGCCAGGACTCTACTTTTCCAATCATTATTAACAGTTTTTTGAGTGATGTAGTGGAAGAGAAGTTGATGAGAGTCTTGCGGGAACACAAGATGGCCTTGGGCAGGACCATCTCGGACATCAAAGGAATTAGTCCTTCAATTTGCATGCACAAGATTTTAATGGAGGATAATTTTAAACCGATCATCCAACCCCAGAGGAGATTGAATCCATCAATGTAAGAAGTGGTACATAAAGAGGTATTGAAGCTGTTAGATGCCGGGATCATTTATCCATTCTCAGATAGTGCATGGGTAAGTCCAGTGCAAGTCGTCCCAAAGAAAAGAGGGCTAACCATATTCAAGAATGACAACAATGAACTGATACCGACGAGGACGGTCACGGGATGGTGAGTATGCACAGACCATCGAAGACTGAATGATGCAAATCGGAAAGACCATTTTCCCTTACCGTTTATTGATCAAATGCAAGAAAGACTTGTCGGCCACGCCTTCTACTATTTTCTAGATGGATATTCAGTTTACAATCAAATAGCCATTGCATCCGAGGATCAAGAGAAGATCACTTTCATCTGTCCTTACGGCACTTTTGCATTTAGGCACATGCCTTTTGGCCTTTGCAATGCGCCAACCACTTTTCAAAGATGCATGATTTCCATCTTCTCAGATATGGAGAAAAATGTTTTAGAAGTCTTCATGGATGACTTCTCGGTTTTTGGTCATTCCTTTGATAACTGCTTATCTAATTTATCTTTGGTTTTGCAGAGATGCAAGGAGACAAATCTTGCTTTAAATTGGGAAAAATGCACTTTAGGTCAAGGAGGGAATAGTGCTTGGCCACCGCATTTCAAGGGAATTGAGGTCGACTGAGCAAAGATAGAAGTTATTGACAAACTCCCACCACCGACCAAAGTGAAAGGCGTGAGGAGTTTCTTGGGTCATGCTGGGTTCTATCATCTATTTATAAAGGATTTTTCCCAAATTACTAAATCTCTTTGCACTTTGTTGATTAAAGATACTCAGTTTAAATTTTTTGATGAATACTTGCATTCTTTTGAAACATTGAAAAAGAAATTAATTTCAACACCTATCATTGTGTCACCAGATTGGAATTTACCTTTTGAATTAATGTGTGATGTCAGTGATTATGCTATAGGGGTTGTTTTGGGGCAAATAAAAGATAAAAATTTTCATGTTATTTATTATGCAAGTCGGACCTTAACAGGAGCTCAACTGAAAAAGTATTGTTAGCAGTTGTGTTTGCATTTGATAAATTTCGCTCTTATTTGATAGGTTCGAAGGTTGTCATCTACACCGATCACTCAACTCTTAAATACTTGTTATCGAAGAGGGATGCCAAACCAAGACTATTAAGACGGATTCTGCTACTATAAGAGTTCGATTTGGAAATAAGAGATAAGAAGGGTACCGAGAATGTAGTGGATGGCCAATTATCTTGCCTTGAGCTTAAAGAGGCGGATGGCAAGGTGAATTTCCCAATTAATAAGACCTTCCTATACGAGCAACTAATAACTATACAAGTTGTTCCATGGCATGCCGACATGGTAAATTATTTGGTGTCCAAAATTCTACCGGCCGAAATGACATATCAACAAAAGAAGTTCTTCTCCGACTTGAAATATTATTTTTGGGAGGAACCTTTTCTAATTGGCACTGCACGGACCAGATAATCAAGAGATGTGTGCCCGAGGAGGAGATGGCGAGCATACTCAAACATTTCCACTCATTGGAAGCGGGCGGTCACTTTGGAGGAGCAAAAATAGTAGCGAAAGTTTTACAATGCAGCCTTTATTGGCCATCTATTTTCAAATACTCTTTTAATTTTGTTAATTTATGTGATCATTGTCAAAGGGTTGGCAACACTTCTAGGAAACATGAGATGCCTTTAAATAATATTTTAGTGATTGAATTATTAGATGTTTGGGGTATAGATTTCATGGGTCCTTTTCCATCCTCATATTCTAACAAATTTATTTTGGTTGCTATAGATTATGTCTCCAAATGGGTGGAAGCGGTCACCTAGCCAACCAATGATGCGAGGGTTGTAGTGAATTTTTCAGCAAAAGAACATTTTTTCCCGATTCGGCACCCCGAGTGCCATAATCAGTGATGGTGGGAAGCATTTTTGCAATCGCCAATTTGGAGTGCTACTGACTAAGTATGGAGTTACGCATCATGTGGCGACATCATACCATCCTCAAACGAGCAGTTAGGTCGAGGTGTTCAATTGGGAGCTGAAATGCATACTAGAGAAGACTGTGGGTGTCTCTCGGACAGACTGGGCGAGAAGGTTAGATGATGCGCTATGGGCCTACCGGACAACATTCAAAACACCGATCGGGATGTCACCTTATTAGCTCATTTATGGAAAAGTCTGCCATCTACCCTTGGAGCTAGAACATAGAGCCTATTGGGAGACAAGAACACTGAACTTTGATTTACAAGCAATTGGTGAGAAGATAATACTGCAGATCAACGAGAAGGATGAGTTATGCAATTATACTTATGAGAATGCTTGGATTTACAAAGATAAAACGAAAAGATGGCACGATAAGCATATTATGAGAAGGGGTTTCGAAGTCGGGCAAAAAGTTCTATTATTTAACTCAAGATTTCAACTCTTCCCAGAAACGTTGTGCTCTCGGTGGTTGGAACCGTTTGTGGTGACTCGTGTCTTTCCCTACGGGGCAGTTAAAGTCCATCACGAGACAAAAGACACATTTACAGTAAATGGATAGAGATTAAAACCCTATATGGCTAGAGACTTTAACTTCAAAAAGTGTTCCATCGATTTCTCTAGTAATAAATGATGAGAGGACAATGTGTAGTTAAAGACTTTAAATAAAGCACTTTTGGGTGGCAACCCAAGTTTTTTTTTAATTATTTTTTTAATTTTTATAATATTATTCCTTTTCTTTCATCTTACATGAATGAAGAGGCAAGGAGATTGCCAAGGAGTACACGGCTCCACCTTCAAGGAAAATGTTCAATTGGAAGACCAAAAGAAGAAAACAAATCAGTGGAGCATGTCTTATCTTCTCTCATTCTTTGTTTTAGTTTTTTCTTCATTTTTCCCATTGAAGACAATGTGATATTTAAGTTTTTTTTTTTTTTTGGGGAGGATATTATTTTATTAAAATAAATAATAAAAAAATAATTATATAATAATAATAATAACAACAACATGGTTTGATGAATAAAAAAACTTACGATAAGAATATGATTGAAACTGATTATAATTTTTAGGAAAATTTCTCATTACTTAAGTCTAGTTGTTAATTCTTTACTTGATCTTACTTAATTTAATCTATCCAATGTTCAATAAATGCCTTTTATGATCATTAATTGTTTTGAGTACCTAGAGAATTTTTATATGAATTTTGTGAATTTGTATGCTCTCAACTTACTCTAGAACTTGTTCAATTATACTTGAGGCGAAATCCTGGACGGAATATTATTGGGGAAATGATTTAGGGCAAGTTTGAGGGGTGAGATGAGAATTTTGTGTTTTATTTTAGTGTTTAAAATATTATGTTTTAGTATTATTATTGTCTTGGGATTTGATAAAGTTGAATTGGGATTTGAAAAAATTGAATTGTTTATTTTATTTTGTATGGGGATTTGAAAAATGTGTAATGATGAGATGATATGAGAATTTTGTGTCTCATCCCACCCCCCAAACCTACCGATATTCTTGGGACCGATTGAGCCTTTCAAGCTTACCAATTTATTATCTTTATCTCTAGTCGCCCCTTTGAGCTTTATTGAAATATATCTTGGCCTTATATTTTTCTTTCTTGTTAAACCTCATATTTCCCACCCTATTTGAGCCTAAACCCTAATATCCTTACCTTTCAAGACAACTAAGTTTACACAAAGTCACAGACTCACAATAGCATGAAAGGCAAGAGAGGTATAATGTCTACAAGTGAAGTAATTAAAGCAATACTATCAAAATCATAAGTTTGGGGGTATGAAAAGTCAACTCATCTACTATGTGACCAACAAGAAAAGGCTGACGAGAGTCATCCACAAAGCCAGTTGAAAAGGTATGGAATATTTTCTATAAAAAAAAATCCGATCTGCTGAATAGAGGGGTAAAGAGAGAGATACTTGAAAGTGCAATAAAGATAGGTATGTCGATTACAATAATTGAGAAGAGATGTTTGTGTTAGAAGTGAGAATGCTCTATTTATTCTGTTGATGTTCAAACTTAAGTTCTCTTACTTTATTTGAATCTTACATTTTTTTTGTAGCCTTCACCCTAGCCTTACATTATAAGCTTAATAAAGACCTATTCCCTGGTGATAGTTTATGTTCTACATTAGTGGAGAGTGATTTGAAAAGCAAACCTATGGAATTTTTGGAGATCCATTATTTATTTACTTGTTTGCATAAAACTATCCGGAAAGCTAATAATTAAGTGAGAATGATGGGTATGCATGAATGTGGGGATGGATAATGCGGTAGAATTGAGTTTTGAATTAACGTTTGGACTTGATTAATCTTGAATAATTCCTTTAAATTATAGACATTAGACAATCTTTAAGGCAATAAATTTTATGAATCAAACAAATACTTGTTTTAATTGTCTTTCTTTCTGCTTTGCTCGAGGGCAAGCAAAGCTTAAGTTTGGGGGTATTTGATAAGTCTTATTTTTATGTAATTTTTATCACTCTTTTAGTTTTGAAAAATATCATTTTCTCTTCAATACTATTGATTTTATTTTATTTCTACATATTTTTATGTAATTTCTTGGATTTGAAGGAATGAGAAGATTTACTGCAAAAAGAGAGCATTTTGGTACAAAAGAAGAGACTACGAATCCAGATTGATGAGAGGCAGCGAGATTTGAAGAGAGCCGATGAGATTTGGAAGAGGAGCCTTGTCCCGTGCGTAGCAAAGAGATTTCTTTCTCCCAAAAGCGAGAAGACTTACCTCTTGATAGGCGAGGAGACTTACGACCAGAAGATGCGAAGACTTGGCGACAAGATTCTAGGCGATTAGATTGGGCGACTAGTCTAAACGACCTACTTAAAAAACTAACCTACACGACATCGTGGGCAACAACTAGAAAAGGCGAGAGGAGTCTTTCATCCCGGTCGGGAGTCTTTCCACTCAATAGGCGAGGAGAGGCCCATTCCTTTGTGACCGCCACACCCGTTCATTTGTGACCTCCATGCCTGCCAGTTATATTTAGTGCACACGGCATCTACTCACCTTTACCCTTCTGAGTTCTGCAATCAATCTATTGGCAACCAAATCCTCTCGAGTAGGGGTGTAACCGGTCCGGTTCAGTCCGGTTTTGGATAAAATTTAGGACCGAACCGGTATGTACCGGTTTTGTATTTTTCAAAACCGATTACGCACCAGTTACCCTCCTAAACCGGTACTTCCAGTTTTACCAGTTTTCGGTCCGGTCTGGTCCGGTTTTTCAGTTTTTTTAAAATGTAAGTTTCACAATTTGTCATTAAAAATTTGTTTATAAAAAAAAAAAACTGATTTAAAAAAAAATATTTTATACTTTTATTAATATATTAGACTATATAATAGTATTAATATTAGACTATTGATATAGTTATAAATTATATATTAGTATTAGTTATAAACTTTTAGTGATTTAGTATTAACATTTTATGTAATAATTTATAAATTATAATAAGAAGTTATTTCATATATGAATATATATAATTATATATAAAAATTTCACATAAAAATTTATAATTATACATTATATATAAAATTTATATATATTAATATTTTATATATATAAAAAATATTTTATATAAAGCTTATATATAAAAATATTATTTTTTTAATCAACTGGTCCGGTTCGGTTCAAAAAATCCCAGAACCGGAACCGGACCGGAACCAGCCAGTTTTTACATTTTAAAAACCGGTTCAACCGGTCCAGTCCGGTTCAGACCGATTTTTCTGTTTGAGTTTACACCCCTACTCTCGAGCTTCGCAAACCAAGCCGCATATAGTTAAATCTTCCATTTTAGATAATTCCGATATTTTTGGAATAATTTCATTTTATGTTAACATTTATTTTTAGCCGCATTTATTTTGTTTCCGGATTTGAGTTTTAACATCTATTTAATCTCATGTCTTGTGGGATGAATAGGGAGTTTTTGGTTTTTGAGTTTTAGAGAGTCTGAGTTTAGGTTTCAATAGTTCAGAGTTTATTTTTTGAGTTTCTTTCAAGGAGGCAGATTTAGGGGAGTAGAGGCGAGAGCCGCATGTTTTATCAACTGACTCCAACGAAGAATACCGGTTTTATTTTTTCCCTTTTTAATTTCAATATGAACTAATTTTATTTTCTAGAATTTTGATGCAGCCTAGCATTCAACACACAGTTTATATTCCAAGTTATTTTATTTTCAGTATTTCCATGATTGGGTGTTTATTCCTTATTCTTAATGTTTACAATTTTCTAGCTAACTATTATTTGATCTTTCGGATTGTAATGAGACCAAGAGGTGATTTATGATTAAAGCTCTAGGAATAAACATCATTAGTTAAGCGAAAGTATAGATGCTTTACTGTAACTAGTGTGATTTTCAAGAAAAATCTAAAGAACTTAACGAGTCTCCAATTAGTTAAATTCACATAGAGATATGGAGTTATTAGTTGGAGATATTTTTGGTATTGTTCGAGTGAAAATATTGAATAGTTAAGAGATTTTTATCATCAACTTGGGATAATTGGGATTCTATAATAAGGAAGAATAAATTGTGTGAGATTTGCTAGGTGAAGTCAAATGCTCTAGATCTATTTTTATTATTTTTTAAATCTTAATTTTAATGTTCCTTTTTTTGATTTAATTTAGATAAATCATTCTTCAAATTTTGGTTTTCCAAATAGTAATTAATTTAGTCAATTTTAATACTCAATAACATAATTATTCATGTGGGTTCGATAAACATTTTCTTTAAAATACTTTACTACTAGTTACAATTATGTGCACTTGCAGATATATTTTTTTGTGAACACCAAGATCTATCCATTAACTTGGTCAAAAACTTCAAAATACATCATATTATCCAGTTTATCTTCGAGATTGACCTTTCCATGATTAAAACAACTTTTGACCGATTAAATGACCATGAAATCAAACAAAAAAGGTAACAAAAGAAATTAGACTTAAAGAAAAACAACATTCATGAGGAAGTGTCGTGAGATAATACTTGCAAAGCCTTCAGAAATTGTAAGCAAGAAAGCTCAGAGAACTGCCCGAGAGAAAATTCTAAATGTTCTCTCCAAGTGTAACAGCCCGCTAGAAATTCATTGGTGGAATTTCTATTAACTTTAGGAATCTCGTGAAAAACCCCTAAGTTTTTACGAATCGACCAATCGCTTAGGTTTTAGTATGTCATCATAATCAGTGTTATCACTTACTATAGTGCTAGATTTAGGAGGTTAATTATTTGAGGTAGTTAGAAGTATCAGATTGTGTTTTGGTCTACGCCAGTAGACTCAGTTGATTATTTAAGATTTTATGGCGCAATAACCATTTTTCATAATTCCGGACGAAACGTCTGTTGGAAATTGTGAAGTTATTTTTAGGGGCATTTCGGGGTTGAATTTCGGTAAACGAATTTCACTATAGGTTAATATGAATATTTAGAATTTTTCAGTACTAAGTTTATTATGCATTTTTTTGGAGTGAATAGTAACCTCGATAAGTGCACCCAGTGCAGTATTTTTAAAATCACAGTGTGGAATGTCTAAATTAGGTTGGAGGAGTTTTATTTGGACACTTGGCAAGATCTTAGCCACACATAGTGAATAATATTAGAGACTTGGTACAAAGAGAAACCATTAGATAGATTTGTGAAGGAAGTCAAGGTGTGAGATCATGTCACCTAAGTAAAACTTTGTTTCATCTGATCAACCAAATTGTGCCAAACCAAATAGGGTTTCAACCCTAGCAAAACCCTAAATGGTTGGAATCCAATTGAAACCCCAAAAGTTTGGTTGAAACCGAAATCTTAAACGGTTTCCCCAAACCCTAAAGTTGGTCTCCAAACCCTTTTTAACCCGATTTCTAGTATTGTGTTTAATCACTTGATTAAATCACTTCCATATGCTATTAATTAATCAAATCCTTGTTATGACATCATTATCCAACCTTTTAGACCTTGGAAATTTGATTGGGCCAAGAAAAATTGGTTTTGGGCTTAATAGCATCTCAAACCCTAACCAAACCCCCTTTAAACCCCAAATAGAAGCCCACTTGGTGGGGCCCACCAAGGCCCACAAAATTGGCCACCTTGGCAAAGCTTCTTGGAGAAGTTTCCTCCCCCCACATGGCAGACCATCCACTGCCATTGGCTGCACCCAATAGTGCCTTGATGTGAAGGAGAAATCCACTCCATCAACCTCCATCTTTCACAGCTACTGCAGGCAGTCTTTGCCCCTCACTATTCTCCACTTTATGTCACATAGCCACCTCCAATCAAGGGTCATTCCAACCCACAACTTCCCCCTCCAGGAGCCTATAGTCGTGCAAGGCACTTTTCGTTCCATTTTATCACTTCTTTTCCCCCGTTCTTAGAGAGAAACCCAAAAGAGCTCTCTCGGGCAGATTTCTAGGACATTTTGCGTGGTCATGTTAGACCCATTTTATGTATTTTTCCAAGATGATTCCTTCACATAAGTTGTTCGTCTTTGAGTCTAGTTTCCGTGGATATCTTATTAGTCTCATTTCATGCTCATTTGATCCATCAAAAGTATTTTTAACCATGGAAAGGGCATTCTGGGCGTGAAATTGGAGAGTATGTTATGTTTTGGAAGTTTTGACCAAACTAATGGACATTGAGGTTTTATGGAGTGTTGTTAACATGTGTTTATGAATGTTCATTGAGGTTTTGTTACATGAATAAAGTTTTTGATGATAGATTTTCTTAGAGTTAGAAACTTGAAAACTGGAAGTGGAAAAACAGTTTCTGTTTTATGAAAGTTTGAATATTTCGTGGTTTCATCTTATTGCAAAGGTTTTGATATTTTTATATGATTATCCTAAGCCTCTTATATACATGTTAGGGTATTATTTCGAAGATATTTAGTATTAGTTTTAAAGATATGATTTTCTATGCAAGAGGATTTCGGTTAGGCCTAAAATTTGATGTTTTTGAGTTAGATCCATGTTTTATTAAATTTTAGTCATGTGATTTTAAGTTTGATGGTTGGATCTTCATTAGGAAACATTTTTAAACCATGTAAGGTGTTAGTTTGAAGATCACATGTCTTTAAGCCACGGATCAAGAGATTGATCAAAGTTAGTTGGGAAAAACAGTTTCTGTTTTGGACTAAGTTTAAAACCAAAAACTCCAAGTGTTGTTTTGTGATCTTTGGTGAGTTTTGTTTGATGATTTAAAGCATGTCTGATCTTAGGATGATGTTATGAATATGTTAGAAGTAAGATTTGATTTTTTGGAATTCTTGGAGATTTTTTATTAAGGTCAAAACTTGTGATTTAAGGTTTACTTTTTGTTAAAAAGTTTTGGTCTTTTTACAAAAAGTTTGGGGTTGATAATTAGCTATTTCTTAATGGATATTTTTAAGTGTTTTTTTAAACTTAGGATAGGAAGATCTTTGTTACAAGATTTTGGTTTATTCATGAGTTTTGAAACTTGAAAGAATTGCAACCAAAATCAAGACAAATGGCCTATGTAGGTTTCGGCCATAGTGAATTTTTCATAGTTGTGATTGGTTTTAAATTTTTCTAAGTTGATATTTGAGTTTGAGACAAAATTTACATGAGGAATGTAAATTTTGGTAATTTTTGGAATTAGGATGTCAAATCCTTAAGTTAGGGGTAAAAAGGTCATTTGCCCACATGTAAAGGGTAAAATGATAATTTTACTCTAAATTATCTCTTTTCACATTTATAATTGTTAGTAATTAATTTCTAACTTTTAGAATACCCTCTTACAGTTCCTCGTGTTTCGCGCTTTATTCTAGTAGAACGCGACGATAGAGGTAAGTTATCTTTTAGCTTACTATCAATTTAATGTATATGAGTGATAAGTAAGGGAACTAAAAAGTATGTATGCATGCTATCATATGTGCCACGCCAAGTCATTACATATTTATCTGTTACACAAAATTTTTTCTATCATGAATTATTCATCTGTTACACAAGATATTATGTCACATATTGCTATACATTGCAAGTATGTCATGTAAGTATGCCATCTATTACATGTATTTCATGTCACGTAATATTCACTGTCACATGTTACGCCATGTTAAGAAATGTTGTCTGTTATATGGTATGCTATGTTACGAAATATTGCATGTTACATGTATACCATGTTATGAAATGTTCTCTGTTACATTTATGTCTCGAAGTATGTCATGTCTGTCGTTTTACGTTCATGTCACGTTATGCTACGTCAGGACTTCTGTCTTTTATGTCACCTTCATATTACGTCACGTTATGAAATGTCATGTATGCCAGTTGAGTCATTCATGTCAATCACGACCCTAAGCGCAAGGATATGGTAATATCCTAGTGGAACTCCTTTGTTCACGCTGGAGTGTCTAAATAGGTGTGAAATTCTCTGGGTTGACTAAGTACAGTCAACAGGTTGCGAATGGGGCCTAATTAGCTGGTCACCAGAGCGCGCCAGCCACTAACGCCAATAGTGCCACACATTGTGTTACGTGTGTCCACAACAAGTGTGGCACAAACAAATAAGTCATGGGGCCACAACAACTGTAGAGCATGAAGTATGGGGCCACAACAACTGTGGAGCATACACTACATGAGACACAGCATTTGTGACACGTAGAATACGTGGGGCCACAACAACTATGGAGTACGTATTAACGCACTCACAGCTGGTATAGACACCTGTGATGTGATGCGGTAATCGGCAGGGACACACGGCTCAAGGGGAGCTGTGTAGCACCTATATGGTCACTTTATGATTAAGTCTATTGAATAAGATTCCAAGTTCATGCATTTCACGTTCAAGTCATGTGTCACGTTAGGTTATGTTCAAGTTTACGTTCACGCAATCAAGGTAATCCCATGAGACAAGAATATGTTTCAAGCTTATGTTATGTTATGTTCACATTTACGTTATGTTTTAAGTTCACATTTATGTTATGTCATGCTCATGTTCACGTTCATATTATGTTTCAAGTCCATATTATGTTTTAAGTTCACGTTCATGCTATGTTTCAAGTCCATGTTATGTTTCAAGTCACGTTCATGCTAAGCTTCAGTTTTAGTGTAAGTTATGCCAGTTATGTTATGTTGTATGTCAAGATTTGCTATGATTGCTTATGATTTGATTATGCATTCATACTTTTACTGCAATGCATGCATCATTAACCTGTGTGGAAGTTTTCTGTTAACTTGCTGAGATTTGTAATCAAATCTCACTGTGGTAGTCCCAACTACCATTCCCCCCGAATGGTAGATTTTGTTATAGGATCTGAAGGAGAACCGGGAATCGACCAACTGGAAACGGTTGACTAAGCGACGGTGCGACGTAGATGGTAGTACAGTAGTTACCTCAGATTACTACTTGTATTTGTGGAGTTCAATCTTCAGCACTCTTTTGATCACAACCATATGGACTATTATTATGATCTTAGTTGTTTAGTATGTCGTTAAGTATGAAGTATGTTTTAAGTATTTGGGATATTTCAGTTTGGTGCATAGTATTGCTAAAGAAAAAAAAAGAAATTTATTATCCGCTGCGAATATTGCATAATGTTAGATGCATGTTAAGAACATTGCATATTATATGTCATGAACGGGGGCAAGTAACCTTGTGTTGCATGTCCCAACACTTCAGATGTCTGTTCGATCCCAAGCGGAATATAGGGGCGTCACATGGTGGTATCAAAGTAATACGTCTCTGGGTTTAAATCAACATGTCCTTAGGAAATGCACCAAATATTAGGTTTAAAATTCTAGTCTTCATTAGGCTTGAATTTTTTAAAGATGAGAGATAGTACGTCATTGTAACATATGTACTCTTGTGTTTCTGGAAGTGACACATGACTGACAGTAGGATACCTTGAAAATCTGAGGGAGCCACAAATTAGGAGAATCAGAATCCCCAGATGGATGGAGGAATAGCTGAAGTTGTAGGTCTGCTGGCTGACATGCCTAAACAACAGCAATAGCAGCAAACGCACATACCTAGACCTGAAGTCAGAGGTTGTACGTATGAGAAGTTCTTGATCCACTGTTAACCGAATTTTTCTAGTAATGAAGGGCCACTAAGAGCCGAGAAATGGATTATAGATCTCGAAAGGACCTATGAGATCTATGGATGTACTGAGGACCAGAAGATTCTATATGCTGGATACCTATTCCATGAGAAGCTGAAATATGGTGGGATACGCGAAGGCAGCTTCTAGTCAGGGAACTAGGAAGTTGGGTTGCACTGTCTTGTAAGAGATTTAAGGAAGAGTTCAACAACAGATTCTTCCCAAATTCTGTCAAATAGTTGAAGGCGCAGGAGTTCACGGCTTTAACTTAAGGCAGTTTGACCGTAGAGCAGTACGCCAATAAGTTTATGGCATTAGGAATGTTTGCACCACACTTGATTTCTACTCAATGGATGTAGGTGAAGAAGTTTCAAGTAGGACTTCAGCTAAGGATCCGTAGCCAAGTAGCTTGCCTAAGAATAGAGAAATACCAAGAGTTGGTAAACTTGGTCGCGATAACAGAGGCTGAGCAGAGAGATCTGGTGATCCAAATCAATACTAAACGAAAAAGAACTTCATTGTACGCTACTGAAGGGAGTTTAGAAAGGAAGAAGATGTTTACTAGATCAGATAAACGAAAATGCATTGAGACTGGGAGCTCAAAGTCGATTACATTTCCGCCTTGTGGAGAGTGCAGTAAACACCACGGAGACAATTGCACAATTGCATTGAGAACTTGTTTCAGGTGTGGCCAATGGAGTCATATGATCAAGGACTGCCCCAGTGTTGCTTTGAGGAATGAAAGAAAGGGGAGTTTTTCTTAGCAGTGGGTACAAACCAAAGTCGAGGCAGCACGTGCCCATGAGAGTGTGTGTTGTCACTCAGGGAGACGCAGACGCTGACGCCCCAAGAACCGAAGAAGCTAGCACCGTCACTGGTATTTTTTCTAAGACCTAGGTATTGTTAAGCTTATGTAAGGTTGATTTGATTGCAATTGATTGTATTGTTGCGTTATTGCTATTTTGGAGAATGTCAAGTCATTGAAGTTTGTAACTTGTACGCTATTGATTCAAGTGAGTCCCTATCTTTAGTGATTGTGGTATTACACGAGAGTTTAGTTCGGAAGATGAATTGTTACCCAGGTGGTAAGAGTAACAATTCTCATTAAGAGTATTATTGTTCATATCAGTGAAGATATAGAATATCCTTTAACAGTTGGAAGAATGATATTGAAGGTTGATGAATTTGTATTTCGTATATTTGAAGTTGTCTTGATTTTGAGGATCCAAAGAAATTTGTGTCCAGAAGAGTAAAGTGCTTGGGAAAGGCTTTGGCCGTAGTAGGATTCACTTATAATGGTAGTTTTGTTCAGCAGCCATTAAGTGTTTTTGGCAAAGCATTGTGTTTGTGGAAAACGTAGAACGCCATTATATTGGAGACTTTTATATGGGTAGTAAATCTTGATCTTGAGGATTTACGTGAATAATAGGAACATATCCTTTCATTTAGAGTCAGAATAAGAGGCGGCTTATGATGGATAGAAGAGCTATGCTAATCATAAGAGAGAAAGTCTTTAGTTGAGGTTAATAGTTGATCATTTATTGAGGTACCACCTAAGAGGAGGAACGATTCATTTTGATTATGAAGGAGTAAGCTAGTCCTAAGCAGATAGAACTGCTTGAGGAAATAGAATTAGTGAATTCAGTTATGTATGGATTAAATTCTTCCAAATTGAACTGCGTGAATACTTGAAGTTTAGACTTAGAGAGTATGATGGAACGACTTGACCTACTTTGTGGAAGGATTCCAGTATTAATTGATATGAGTTGAGAGAGAGAGAGTTAAGAATGTAGATATATATATATATATATATATATATATATATATACGTTGTGGATAATTCTTTGAATAGTAAGGAGAATAATGATTTCATTTAAGCAAGGACTCAGTATCCTAGAAGGTCAGCCTAGAAGTCAATAACTTTAGGGTATAACACTCCCAGTTTAGGCTCTAACCTTTGGGAGTGTTATACCCTTATGTTATGGTGGTAGTTATTTTGTGTAACCATGTGATGATTATAGGTAAGAATAATGTTCACTACGAGAGGAAAGTGTTACATCAAGATGAACGTTACCTGCCCCATGAGCGTGATGAGGCATCTGGTGATGGACAATAGGTTGGTTAGCAACTTCTTCTTTTGAGCGTGTTTTATGTTTATACTAGTGTCAATTTCGAGGAAGAAATCTTTTTTTTAGAAGGGGAGGATGTAACAGCCCGCTAGATATTCATTGGTGGAATTTCTATTAACTTTAGGATTCTCGTGAAAAACCCATAAATTTTTACGAATCGACCAATCACTTAGGTTTTAGTATGTCATCATAATGAATGTTATCACTCACTATGGTGCTAGATTTATGAGATTAATTATTTGAGGTAGTTAGAAGTATCAGATTGTGTTTTGGTCTAGGCCATTAGACCCAGTTGATTATTTAAGATTTTATGGCGCAATAACCATTTTTCATAATTCCGAACGAAACGTCTGTTGAAAATTGTGAAGTTATTTTTAGGGGCACTTTGGAGTTGAATTTCGGTAAACGATTTTCACTATAGATTAATATGAATATATAGAATTTTTCAGTACTAAGTTTATTATGCATTTTTTTAGAGTGAATAGTAACCTCGATAAGTGCACCCAGTGCAGTATTTTTAAAATCACAGTGTGGAATGTCCAAATTAGGTTGGAGGAGTTTTATTTGGACACTTGGCAATATCTTAGCCACACATAGTGAATAATATTAGAGACTTGGTACAAAGAGGAACCATTAGATGGATTTTTGAAGGAAATTAAGGTGTGAGATCATATCACCTAAGTAAAATTTTGTTTCATCTGATCAACCAAATTGTGCCAAACCAAAGAGGGTTTCAACTCTAGCAAAACCCTAAATGGTTGGAATCCAATTGAAACCCCAAAAGCTTGGTTGAAACCGAAATCCTAAATGGTTTCCCCAAACCCTAAAGTTGGTCTCTAAACCCTTTTTAACCCGATTTCTAGTATTGTGTTTAATCACTTGATTAAATCACTTCCATATGCTATTAATTAATCAAATCCTTGTTATGACATCATTATCCAACCTTTTAAACCTTGAAAATTTGATTGGGCTAAGAAAAATCGGTTTTGGGCTTAAAAGAATCTCAAACCCTAACCAAACCCCCTTTAAACCCCAAATTGAAGCCCACTTCGTGGGGCCCACCAAGGCCCACGAAATTGGCCACCTTTGCAAAGCTTCTTGGAGAAATTTCCTCCCACACACGGTAGACCATCCACTGCCATTGGCTGCACCCAATAGTGCCTTGATGTGAAGGAGAAATCCACTCCATCAACCTCCATCTTTCACAGCTGCTGCATGCAGTCTTTGCCCCTCACTATCCTTCACTTTATGTCACATAGCCACCTCCAATCAAGGGTCATTCCAGCCCACAACTTCCCCCTCCAGGAGTCTATAGTCGTGCAAGGCACTTTTCTTTCGTGGTTTCATCTTATTGCAAAGGCTTTGATATTTTTATATGATGATCCTAAGCTTCTTATATACATGTTATGATGTTATTTCGAAGATATTTAGTATTATTTTTAAAGATATGATTTTCTATGCAAGAGGATTTCAGTTTGGCCTAAAATTTGATGTTTTTGAGTTAGATCCATGTTTTATTAAATTTTAGCCATGTGATTTTAAGTTTGATGGTTGGATCTTCTTTAGGACACATTTTTAAACCATGTGATGTGTTAGTTTGAAGATCACATGTCTTTCAGCCGTGGATCAAGAGATTGATCAAAGTTAGTTGGGAAAAACAGTTTCTGTTTTGGACTAAGTTTAAAACCAAAAACCTCAAGTGTTGTTTTGTGATTTTTGTTGAGTTTTGTTTGATGATTTAAAGCATGTTTGATCTTAGGATGATGTTATGAATATGTTACAAGTAAGATTTGATTTTTTTGAATTCTTGGAGATTTTTTTATTAAGGTCAAAACTTGTGATTTAAGGTTTACCTTTTGTTAAAAAGTTTGGGTCTTTTTACAAAAAATTTGGTGTTGATAATTTGGTCTTTCTTAATGGATATTTTTTAAGTGTGTTTTTAAACTTAGGATAGTAAGATCTTTGTTGCAAGATTTTGGTTTATTCATGAGTTTTGAAACTTGAAAGAATTGCAACCAAAATCAAGACAAATGGCCTATGTAGGTTTCGGCCATAGTGAGTTTTTCATAATTGTGATTGGTTTTAAATTTTTCTGAGTTGATATTTGAGTTTGGAACAAAATTTACATGAGGAATGTAAATTTTGATAATTTTTGGAATTAGGATGTCAAATCCTTAAGTTAGGGGTAAAATGGTCATTTGCCCACATTAAGAAGGTAAAATGATAATTTTACTCTAAATTGTCTCTTTTCACATTTATAATTGTTAGTAATTAATTTCTAACTTTTAGAATACCCTCATACAGTTCTCCGTGTTTTGGGCTTTATTCTAGTAGAACGCGACGATCGAGGTAAGTTAGCTTTTAACTTACTATCAGTTTAATGTAATGAGTGATAAGTAAGGGAACTAAAGAGTATGTATGCATGTTATCATATGTGCCATGCCAAGTCATTACATATTCATCTGTTACACAAAATTTATTCTATTATGAATTATTCATCTGTTACACAAGATATTATGTCATGTATTGCTATACATTGCAAGTATGTCATGTAAGTATGCCATCTATTACATGTATTTCATGTCACGTAATATTCACTGTCACATGTTACGCCATGTTAAGAAATGTTGTCTGTTATATGGTATGCTATATTACGAAATGTTGCATGTTACATGTATGCCATGTTATGAAATGTTCTCTGTTACATTTATGTCTCGAAGTATGTCATGTCTGTCGTTTTACGTTCATGTCATGTTATGCTACGTCAAGACTTCTGTCTTTTATGTCACGTTCATGTTACGTCATGTTACGAAATGTCATGTATGCCAGTTAAGTCATTCATGTTAATCACGACCCTAAGCGCTAGGATAGGATAATATCTTAGTGGAACTCCTTTGTTCACGCTGGAGTATCTAAATAGGTGTGAAATTCCCTAGGTTGGCGAAGTACAGTCAACAGGTTGCGAATGGGGCCTAATTAGCTGGTTACCGGAGTGCGCCAGACACTAACGCCGATGGTGCCACACATTATGTTACGTGTGTCCACAGCAAGTATGGCACAAACAAATAAGTCATGGGGCCACAACAACTGTGGAGCATGAAGTATGGGGCCACAACAACTGTGGAGCATACACTACGTGAGACACAGCAATTGTGACACGTAGAATACGTGGGGCCACAACAATTGTGGAGTACGTATTAACGCACTCACAACTGGTATAGACACCTGTGATGTGATGTGGTAATCGGTAGGGACATACGGCTCAAGGGGACCTGTGTAGCACCACCCATATGGTCACATTATGATTAAGTCTATTGAATAAGATTCCAAGTTCATGCATTTCACGTTCAAGTCATGTGTCACGTTATGTTATGTTCAAGTTTACGTTCACGCAATCATGGTAATCCCATGAGACAAGAATATGTTTTAAGTTCATGTTATGTTATGTTCACGTTTACGTTATGTTCTAAGTTCACATTTATGTTATGTCATGCTCAAGTTCACGTTCATATTATGTTTCAAGTCCATGTTATGTTTCAAGTTCACATTCATGCTATGTTTCAAGTCCATGTTATGTTTCAAGTCACGTTCATGCTAAGCTTCAGTTTCAGTGTAAGTTATGCCAGTTATGTTATGTTGTATGTCAAGATATGCTATGATTGCTTATGATTTGATTATGCATTCATGCTTTTACTGCTATGCATGTATCATTAACCTGTATGAAAGTTTTCTGTTAACTTGCTGAGATTTGTAATCAAATCTCACTGTGGTAGTCCCAACTACCATTCCCCCCCGAATGGTAGATTTTGTTATAGGATCTGAAGGAGAACTGGGAATCTGCCAACTGGAAACGGTCGACTAAGCAACGGTGCGACGTAGATGGTAGTATAATAGTTACCTCAGAATACTACTTGTATTTGTGGAGTTCAATCTTCAGCACTCTTTTGATCACAACCATATGGACTATTATTGTGATCTTAGTTGTTTAGTATGTCGTTAAGTATGAAGTATGTTTTAGGTATTTGGGATATTTCAGTTTGGTGCATAGTATTGTTAAAGAAAAAAAAAAGAAATTTATTATCCACTGCGAATATTGCATAATGCTAAATGCATGTTAGGAACATTGCATCTTATATGTCATGAACGGGGGCAAGTAACCTTGAGTTGCATGTCTCGACGCTTCAGATGTCCGTCCGATCTCAAGCGGAATCTGGGGACGTCACACCAAGAACGTGAGTGAAAGGGATGAATTGAGAAAGGGAATGGTTTGCAATCTTCTTACACAAATTGAAGGTTGGAGTGAGGTCTTGGGTGACACTTGATTGATGGAAGTCATGGCCAAAACAATGGGCAAACTGCCCACAGTAAGGGCTTCCTTGAGGTGTCGTGTAGGGGGTTGTGGTGAGGTGGCATTTGCTTTCCCATCAAGGACTATTTGAGGGTTGTCTTGAATAGTGTTTGGTTGGACTTGAGTGGGTGAAAACTTCCTCAGGAAGCATTGACAAGGTGGCCAAAACTCTTGGGTCTAATGGGCCTTAACCGATGGGCTTCATTTTCTGGTTTAGATAGGCTTTGGTTAGGCTTTGAGCTGCTATCAAATCCAAATTTAATTTTTCTTGGCCCAATCAATTTTACAAGGTTTAAAAGGTTGAATAATGATATCATAACATGAACTTGAAGGATTAATAGCGTGTGAAAGTGATTTAATCAAGTGATTAAAGACAATGCTAAAAGTCAGATCTATTAGGGTTTTGAAATCAAGTTTGGGGTTTGGTGTAACCGTTTAGGGTTTCAGTTTCCTTCACGCTTTTTAAGGTTTCAACTAAATTCTAAGTATTTAGGATTTCACTAGACTTGAAACTCTCTTTGGTTTGGCACAAAATGGATGATTGGATGGAATAGAATTTTACTTAGGTGGCATGATCTCACACCTTGATTGCCTTCATATTTTCATCTCATGGTTCCTCTTGGTGCCAAGTGTCCAATACTATTCACCAAGTGTGGCTAAGATCTTGCCAAGTGTCCAAAGAAAACTTCTCTAACCTAATTTCGACAATCCACACTCTGATTTTAAAAACATTGCACTTGGTGCTATTTGCATAAAAATATCTGCAAGTGTACATAATCATAACAAGTAGTAAAGTGTTTTAAAGAAAATGGATATCAAACCCACAGGGAATAATTATGCTATTGAGTATTGAAATTGACTAAATTAATTACTATTTGGAAAATCGAAATTTGAAGAATGAATTATCTAAATTAAACTGAAGACAATAGCATTAAAATTAAGATTTTAAAGATAATAACAATAGATCTAAATCATTTGATTTCACCTAGTAAATCTTACACAATTTATTCTTCCTTGTTATAGAATTTTAATTATCCCAAGTTGATGATAAAGATCTCTTAACCATTCAATATTTTCTCTCGAACAATACAAAAAGTATCTCCAACTAATAACTCCATATCTCTATGTGAATTTAACTAATTGGAATCTCATTAAGTTTTTTGGATTTTTCTTGAAAATCACACTAATCGCGGTAAAGTATCTATAAACTAACTCCCCTTATTCATCTCACAATACAAGATTAAATAGATGTCAAGACTCAAATTCGTAAACTAGATAATTGCGGCTACAATCTAGCCTAAAGATCTAGAAAATAGTTTTTAAAGATAAAAGTTAACGTAAAAGAAATTATCCCAAGAATAACAGAATTATCTAAAATGGAAGATTCGGTAATAAGCAGTTTGATTTATGGAATTCGGGGGGATTTGGTGGTCAGCAGATTGATTGCGGAACTCTGAAGGATCCCACCAGGTAGATGCCTTGTGCGTTGAATATAACTAGTCTCCTCGCCTATCGAGAGGAAAAACTCCTGACTGAGATGATAGAACTCTCTCGCCAACCTACCGAGCAGTAAAGCTACTCGCATTTTCTAGTTGTTACTCACAATGTCATTTAGGTTAGTCTTTTAAGTTGGTCGTTTAGACTGGTCGCCAAATCTAGTCACCCGGATCCTTGTGCCAAGTCTTCTCGCCCAGTATCCACGCTAAGTCTTCGCTCCTAGAAGGTAGGATATGTTGCTTATCTCTTAACTCTGGTCGTGCCTTCTGGTCGCAGTTGGGTCTTCTCGCCTACCGAGAGGAAAGACTATTAGCATACTGAGGGGTAAGTCTTCTTGCCTTTTCAGACCTCGTCGCCTCTCGTCGGTCTGGCTCCACAGTCTCTTCTTTTGCACCAAAATGCTCTCATTTTGCACTAAATATTCTCATTCCTTCAAATCCAAGAAAATAAAGAAAAATATATAGAAATAAAATGAAATCAAAGGTTAGTATTCACTTCAGGAAAAGTAAAATAAACATTGTTCTATAAAATCCTAAACATATATACTAACCTAATAATGCAAATCGTTTATCCAAGTACAATCCCGAAGTGCATCAAAATAATCAAAACGTGTTTTCGAACAAGTGTTTCGTTTGAGAAGTGAAAATGGGTTTATTGCGCCATAAAATCTGAAATAATCAATTGAGTCCAATAACTCATTCTGACACTTCTAATTGCTTCAAATAAATCAAATCTTATTTTTGGCCTCATTGTGAGTGGCAACACTGACTGTGCTAACAAACCAAAACCTACGCGATTGGTCGATTCATGAAAATTTACTGTGTTTTCATGAGATTCCTAAAGCCTATAGAAATTCCACCATTGAATTTCTAGTGGGCTGTTACATGTCTACTGAATCCACTTAGTCTCTACCACCCTTTCCATCCATCATGCACTTGGATGGTCGACATTCGAGAATTCAACTAGCTAATCAGAGACGAGAATTGTCAGACCTGTGAGAGAGAGGACTATCTATATAAGAGATACTTTGCTGTCAATCTTCATCTCGAGTTTTGATATTTTCAAGAAGTCAAAATCTCTCTCTCTCTCTCTCTAAACTTCAAGGAGGAGGTGGAAGCTCTAACTCCATAGGCTACACTCATATTCTCATGATCTTAGAAACCGAGGTCTTCATTGAACAAGGAGGCTACCACCATCGGTACGACACTCAATGAAAACTCACTACTAAGGTAGGTTTTTTCCTACGACAACGCTAGTAATCTTGGGTAATGTTTACAGGTAGGTTGGATATTCTTCTTCTATATCTCTGTCCCTTTATCTTATGCTTTTCCGAATGTGCATGTGCACATTTTCCCTACTGCGATTTATTGGTTGTTTTGCTAAAGGACTAATGTTATACTTTAAAAGTACTTACTTTCCAATTTAAAAGGAGTTTATGGGTGCGTGAGTGGATCATGACCCCAAGTCGAGATGGGGCATTATTTCGGTGTAACTTCTCTGGTTATTGAAAAGCATCTAAGAATTCAGTAATGTCCCATGTGTTGTCTCGGGGTGACAACTAGATTGGGCGAGATAGTAACCCTCTTGGGTCAACATTGTTGCCTCTCTGTTGGAGGAAGCAAGAGACGTTGCGGTCATAAATGCGCCAGACATGGAGCTGGGCGTTGATTGTTACGAAGTCATACATGCGGTCGTTACCCGTAGTGTGGCAAAGGGAGCCAAGGTATATGTAGGACTAGTTTATGGGGAGACTATAATGTACATGTTAATAAATGGATATGGTTGGTGAAATGGTTTTCACATGTTGAATGGACCTAGGGTTCATAAAATGATATGAATATGTGATGATTTGGGCACGAGGTGCATGGTAATGTTTACGGTGAATCATGATTACTTTATTTGCTCAGATATTGGTATTTATATTGATAAATGTGATTTTTCATCACCATTTCTTACATTAATAGTTATTGTCTTTGGTTTTAACTAATTGAGATTTTCTCAAAATTTGGAAGTCCCACTTCAATTTCGCTCCTTGAAACCGTAGGCTTTGATGCAGATATAGGAACTGAGGCAAGATATAAGGAGGAGCCGGTGCAACCTGAGTAGTAGTTGTAACGTTTTGTTGTTATTTGATTTGGGCAATGAGCAAGAGGAGATTGTAATATTTCTTTGATAGTATGAATAAATGTGACTTAGGGATATTTAATTGCGAGAATTTAGTTTTACATCTCTATTACTAATATTTGATTTATTTACTTGTTCATTTATACTAAGAATTTTGTACACATATGTGCTTAGCAGACGAACACACAAATATTGTGTAAGGGGTGCAACCCATGCGACATGCATCCTACACACCATGGTTTCGCACCAAATCACAACCCGGGGTGGGGGGGCAGGGACAATGACGGATGCCAAATCTGCATACATGCCTCCCATTATCCGAAATTATGCAATGAGGGATGCCAAATCTGCACACTACTGTCTTCCACAGGAACCAGATGATGTTGCTTTCCGTTATCATTGCCAATGCTTCGACCTCCACCCATTTGGTGAAGTAGTCAATATCAATGACTATGAACTTCACGCCTCCTTTGCTTGGAGGTAGCGAGCCGACTAGGTCAACTCCCCATAGCTTGAAGGGCCATGGTGACATGATTGACGTAAGCTCCTTCGACGGGCAGTGAGGTATTGAGGCGTATTCCTGAAACTTTTGGCACTTTTGGACAAACTCTTCTATGTCTTTGAGGGTATGTGGCCAGTAGTATCCCACCCTCGCTACTTTTCCTACCAATGCTTTTCTGCCTGTGTGGTTGCTGCACACTCCTTTGTACATCACCGCCATAATGTATTGTGCTTATTCGGAAGAAACGCAGCTCAAGAGAGCTGTGGAGTAACCCAGCCGGTACAAGACTTCATCCACAAGGGTGAAGCTTACTACCCTATTCTTGATCTTCCTCACCTCACACTTCTCGTTGGGCAGCTTCATGGCATCCAAGTATTTGATTATCTCTGTTGCCCATTTTGGACCCCCGACCTTACTTCTAAGATTTCGGCCCCTACTACAAGCGCGTCTACTGTTCTAATCACCATCTGCTTCGACAGAGGCATGTCCTCCTACCCAGACGTGGCTTGTGCCAACTGTCGGCCTTCTGGTTCTCAGCCTGGGGCACCCACAAGCATCAAGTATTTTTTTAGCTTCTCGTTCTATGTAGTGAACACCCAGCCCCCCAGACTTGGTTGACGACCACTTGGGAGTCAGCTCTTACTTCCATTTTGTCGGCTCCCAGTGACTTGGTGACTGCTAACTTGGTTAGTAGTGGTTCATGCTTTGTTTCGTTGTTGGTGGTTTTAAATGCCAGCCTGATGGCATAGTTGTGTTCTTCTCCGGCGTCCATAAAAATATGCACCCCCACTCCCTTTCTAGCCCGACGGGATGAGCCATCGACAAAGACCTGCCAAGGCTTCAAGGGAGGTGCATCTCGGACTTCTTCTGGGAAGCCAATGAACTCTACGACGAATTCTGCCAGCACTTGCCCTTTCACATTTTTCCTGGGGATGTACACGATGTCAAATTCGCTCAGCTTTATCGCCCAGTTCATTAGCTAGCCTGAGACATCTAGCTATTGTAAGATCTTCTTCAGGGGGTTTCGGTCAGGACCCATATCGAATGCACTGGAAGTATGGTTTGAGTCATTGCGCAATTATTACAGGGTGAAGGCCAGCTGGTCCATTAGGGGGTATCTCGCCTCTGCTCCTCGAAAAGCATGACTGGTGTAGAATATTGGCTTCTGGGTGCCCTTCAAGTCTCGTACCAAGGCTGCAAAGACTTCATGCGGGGAGATGGACAGATATAGGCTCAAGGCTTTTCCTAGTTTAGCCTGACTAAGCAGTGGTGGGCTGGTGAGGTACTACTTGAGGGACTCAAATGCCTGGTCGAACTCGTCATCCCAGGTCTATGCCTTCCACAGCACCTTGAAAAATGGTAAGCACTTGTCCGTTGAATGAGACACGAACCTATTGAGTGCCGCCACTTGCCCGGCGAGCCTTTCTACATCATTAATGTTCCGAGGTGGGGCCATGTTGAGTATGGCATCCACCTTCTCTTGGTTGGCCTTAGAGAACATGAAACCAAGAAACTTCCCAGACTTGACACCGAATGCACATTTTGCTAAATTGAGCTTCATCTGGTAGCGTCGCAACACCGTGAAGGCCTCGCGCAGGTTGGCTAGGTTCTGTTCAAGGGTTTTGCTCTTAACGAGTAGATCATCCACATAGACCTCCATGTTTCATCCTACTTGCTCCTTGAACATGCGATTAACCAGTTGCTAGTAAGTGGCCCCACATTTTTCAAGTCAAAAGGCATGGCCATGCAGCAGTATAGTCCCCTATTCATTATGAATAAGGTTTTCTCCTCATATTCAATGTTCATGCAGATCTGATTGTACCCTGAATAAGCATCCATGAAGCTTAGCATACGGTGGCCCCCAATGGAGTCCACTATCAATTCGATCCCAGGTAGCAGGAAGCTATCTTTTGGGTAGGATTTATTCAGATCGGTGAAGTCGACACATATTCTCTATTTATCATTGGCCTTCTTCACCAGCACGACATTAGATAACTAGTCTGGATAGTGTGCCTCCTGTATAAACCTTGTCATTAACGGGTGGACGACCTCCTCAGTAATGGTAACACATTTCTTAGCACTAAAACTCTGGTGCTTCTGCCTGACCCTCTTAGCCTTGAGGTCCATGCACATGTGGTGTTTGATTATGTCAGGATAGAACCCGGGCATGTCCTCGTGGCCCCAGGCAAACACATCTTGTTTCTCTGTGAGAAGCTACTTCATGGCTTGTTATATATTAGGTCCCATCCTGCTGTCGATTTTGACCATTGTCTAGGGACGGCTTGGATCCAGGTGAGCTAACTCTAATGGATCGTTTGGCTCCATTTGTATGTGGGCCTACTTGTCCCTAATCTCTTCTTCTTCAGTGGCGAACTCGGGGGGAGGTGGAGAGATGTTGTCACCTCCAGGAGCTTCCACCACGTGGACCTCCCCCTTTGCCGGTTTTAGCTCCTGCACATAGCACTTGCATGCTAATACTTGCTTGCCTCGGATCTCCCCCACTCCTATGGCCATTGGGAACTTCACTTCAAGTGGTAAGTTGAAGTTTCTGCCTTCAAGTTGTTGAGGGTAGGCCACCCCAGTATGGCATTGTATGATAGGGGGACCTTCACCACTATGAAGTCGACCATTGTGGAGGCCGTGTGAGGGGTTTTGCTAGCCAAGACTAATAGGGTGATGGTTCCCACTGGTTGAACCATCTTCCCCAAGAACCTTTTCAACGACATGAGCTCTTGCTGCAGTCGGGTGAGATCAATCCTCATCTGAGTGAAGGCATCCCAGAAGAGAATGTCCGTGGAGTTGCCGAATCAGGATTATCCTTGTTGTGAAGTTGGTCACAAGCTCGTCAGCTTCCCCAAAGGATATGACTGGTGTAGTCGCGCTTCTTCTTTGTTTGGACGGGTAGTGCTCTGCTAGGTACACTTCCTCGTATCGCGCCCTTTTGGGATGTGCTTTCATGTTGGAGGAGGTCAGGCCGCCACCAGCAAACCCCCCGGCGATGGTTTTGATCTCGTCCAGGGGCTATTTCTGCGAGTCGACGTTTGAGGGCGGTTCTGCAGAGGTTTTCCCTCCACCCACCATCTCCTTGGGCTTTTGCTCCTTCTTAGACTGTCAAACCTTCCTCGGCTTCGTTCTCTTCCCTAGATGATATGTCTCTGGGGGGCTGGATGCTCTGCCTCTCTCCCTTCTTGCTCTAGGTGAGATGCAATATGCGATATTGTGAGATGTGGTCCAATGATAGGTGCAGTAGCAACGGCCTCTGCCCTAGTTGTTAGTTTCTCGGGTAGTTGGTTTGTTTTTGTCCTCTACAGTCAACATGACTTTTTTATATCAGAGTCCTAGGCCTCCGAGGGGGGTGCCTCTTTTTTAGGGCCTTGGCTTTGCCCGAAGCCTTAGCCTTCCAATCGGCCTGTTCTAGTTCTGTCTTTTTAAGCTTGGTTAGGGCTCAGAGCATGTCTTCAGCGTTAATGAAGCCATCGGCCTAGTCCATGAATTCCCTCAGTGTTGGAGTTCTTCTTGCCAACTCTACTATGAACAGGTTTCGGGGCCATATGCCTCCCAGGAGCGCCGCTAGGATAGTTTTTCATCCTAGTCGTCCATCGTCATGCGCACTTTGTTAAACCTGGCCAGATATGCTTTCAGACTTTCATCCTTTGTTTGATGGTTAAGAGGTACGTGATGAAGAGCCTTCTCCTCCTGTTGGTTATGAACTGTGTGAGGAATAGACAGACTAACTCTCCACAGCTATCGACTAACCTGGGTACAAACGACCCAAACCATCCCCTCACGGCCCCCTTCAAGGTTAGTGGGAAGGCCCCAACAAACAATTTTTCCTGGAAAACGTGCAGGGTCATATAAGCCTTGAAGGTTTCCAAGTACTCAAGGGAGTCCCTGCACCCATTGTGCATTTCTATTTGGGGGATGCTGATCACCTCAGTATTGTAAGGTAAGTCTGTGTTGGTGAGTAGTTGATCCACCAATGTGGAGGCGCCCATCTTCCTCACCATCTCCTTATATTTGTCGATGAGGCTATGCAGCTTCTTTCTTTCTTCTTCATCGGCGTCTACCCTACCAGTGCTCCGAGATTCTTCTTGTTCGTTCCTACTCAACCCCGCCTCATCTGGCATATGAAGGATGCGTTGTATCTATAGAGATCCCACAGACGGCGCCATTGTTGACAATGTGTTTCATACACCTGGGCTAAGCTCCCACAACTCTGGTCGGGATCTTTCTACCTGCAATTAAAGAGACGAAAGTGGGCTCAGTGGTGGTCCAGTCAAAGTCAGTACTTATTCTTCTTGGAGAATCGCATGTTAATTCGAGAGTTTAGAGAGAGTTATTCATACCTGGAGTTTGGCTTTTATACAAGGCATCAGGGGGACATCCAATACACTATGTTAGAGGTTTGTGTCACGCCCACAGTTGCCAAAGTCATGGCCTTTAATGCGGTGCAACTTCTAAGGTGGCTCCATTAATGAATGTGATGTGGCTCCCTGGGTGGCGTCTAGATGGTAGGTGGTAGGAGTGGTCACTTCTCGTCCCCATCGTCAAAGAATGCAGAGTTGTTAGTATTCTGCATTAACTTGTCGGTGTAGATCTTTTAATGCTAGGTATCATAGGTGAGTGTCAGGGTCGGCATTTCACGTCTATCCCCAAAAAAAAAACTGTTTTCCACACAATGTTGCCCCTTTCTTCTAATGCAGCTTATGGGTTGGGTTCCACTCGTGATTCTTAGGCCATAGGAGAGGAGCGATCCAGGCCGGTATGGGCTTCAGAGTCTTACCCAGGCCCAACCCAGTGGGCTAGGAGGGGAATATCCCCTCCACCACTTCAACCATCAAGTGTCAGACTGCAAGCCTTGACAAAAGTACCATTAGAATAGAGATGTTAGAAGTTTTGGGTTAGCAAAATTCATTGTTTTTGCTAACCTTCTAGAAATGTTAATTCTTAGGTTTGTAAGATTTTTTGTTTTTGTTAATTTCATGCCCTTTGGTTTCGGAGATGTTGAGATCACTTGAGAGAGTGACTAGGGCCTCAATTGGATAGTAAGATGAGATGAGATAATTTTAGATGAAAATTGAATAAAATATTAGAATATTATTTTTTAATATTATTATTATTATTTTGAGATTTGAAAAAGTTGAATTATTTATTATATTTTATATAAAAAATTTAGAAAAATTGTAAAAAAAAAATGAGAGTGATGCACGGGGATTGGATTAAATGAGACCGGTTGTATTTTAAGCTTCCTAAAATTGTGATGTGTGTCCGACTATCAGAGGGTGTAAATCCTCTCTTTTAACACCGCGTCGAATTCCTAATCTCTTTCTTATTTTTTCTCACTTCCCAACTAATCCAAAGTGTTAATTATTTGCGCATCCTCTGTTTTGGTTTATTACTGTAGTTCAGAATACATTTTTTTAAAATATTTTTTAAATCTCGATGTCTTTTCCCATATTTTTTGTAGGGGTCTTTTTCTTGTTTTACGGTACTTGATGATGCTTGATTGTTTGCTAGAGGGTAAAAAATGAGACGGTGTTGTCTCAGCTTATGCTTTATCCCAACTAGATTTTCTAAACGAGCCCACTTTCTCACTCTGGATTGTTTAACTACAAACACCACCAAGTTTGAGTTTCGTCGATTCCAATTCTTTTGGTACCACTCTTCACCAGTACATTATTTAACGGCTGATTTAGCAGTCGGCATCCATCATGCTAAGGCGGTAAAGAGCGGCTCCTTCCAAAATTTGAATGTGGCCAATCATTTTCTAAATCTTTCTGTGAAATCTCAGGATTTAAATTATGCACAGAAGTTGTTCAACGAAATTTCTGATAGAGATGTCCGTACGTGGACAATTCTTATGTCGGGCTATGCTCGAATTGGGGTATCTACTATGGTGTTGGACCTCCTTAGGGAGATGCGAATTGAGGGTGTCCATCCAAACCAATTTTCGTTATCTATTGTTTTTAAGTGTTGTTCTAGTACAAGTGATCTTCGAATGGGTATGGGAATTCACGGGTGGATATTGAGAAGTGGAATTAATTTGGATGTCGTACTGGATAACTCTATTCTTGACTTTTATGTGAAATGTGGGTCCTTTGATTATGCAAAAACATTATTTTCAGTGATGCTTGAGAGAGACACAGTGTCATGGAATATAATGGTTGGTGCATATTTGCACCTTAGGGACATGGAGAAGTCTCTTGCCATGTTCAATAGTATGCCCTCTAAAGATGTTGCGAGTTGGAATACAATCTTAGATGGGCTAATGAGAAATGGTTACGAAAGAACTGCACTGGAGCTACTATATGAGATGGCAAGGAATGGTCATGTGCTGAATAAAGTTACTTTTTCCATAGCATTGGTTTTGGTTTCGTCTTTATCCATCATGGAACTAGGGAGACAAATTCATGGTCGTGCTCTGAAGTTTGGTTTCGAGAAAGATGGGTTTGTAAGGACTTCACTTATAGATATGTATTGCAAGTGTGGGAAAATGGAGAAGGCATCAGTAATCTTCAGAAAAAGGCCTCTAGACTGTGTTGGAACACAAAACTCCAAGATCACTTTTGATGAACCAACAGCGGAAATTGTTTCATGGAGTTCAATGGTGTCTGGGTATGTTCAGAATGGCGAGTTCAAAGATGCTTTAAAAATGTTTATCTCTATGGTCCATGAACAAGTTGAGGTGGACAGGTTTACCATCACAAGCATTGTTTCTGCATGTGCTGATGCTGGAATTTTGGAACTTGGCCGTCAGATCCATGCATACATTCAGAAGGTTGGGTACACTTTAGATGTTTACCTCAGTTCCTCGTCAGTTTACATGTATGCTAAATGTGGAAGCTTGGATGATGCTTGGACAATTTTCAAGCAAACTATCCATCCTAATGTTGTATTGTGGACTGCAATGATTACTGGCAGTGCTTTACATGGTCAAGGGAGGAAAGCCATCTGGCTTTTTGAGCAAATGGTGCATGAGGGGATAAAACCAAACGAGGTTACTTTTGTAGGGGTTTTAACTGCATGCAGCCATGCCGGGCTGCTTGAAGAAGGCTCCAAATATTTCAGGTTGATGAAAGAAGTTTATGGCATCAAACCTGGAGTTGAACACTTCACATGTATGGTTGATCTTTATGGTCGAGCTGGTCACTTGGATAAGGTAGAGGCGTTCATTCATGAAAATGCTATCTCTGACTTGAGTGGGGTTTGGAGATCATTTCTATCTTCTTGCACACTTTACAAAAATATTGAGATGGGAAAGTGGGTTTCTGAAAAACTTCTTCAGCTTGAACCATTAGAAGCTGGACCTTATATTTTGTTATCAAATATGTGCTCTACTAATGATAGATGGGTAGAGGCAGCTAATGTGAGGAGCTTGATGCGACGGAGAATGGTTAAGAAAGTCCCTGGTCAGTCTTGGATCCAACTGAAGAATCAAGTCCACACTTTTGTCATGGGAGATAGGTCGCATCCACAGGACACAGATATCTATTCATGCTTGGCTGAGCTGACTGGAAGATTGAAGGAAATCGGATACTCATCTGATGTGAACCTGGTGATGCAGGATGTAGAAGAAGAACAAAGAGAAGTGCTTCTTGGTTATCATAGTGAAAAACTTGCACTTGTTTATGGAATCATTAGCACAACTTCTGAGATGCCAATTCGGATAATGAAGAACCTCCGGATTTGTATTGACTGTCATAGTTTTGTGAAGTATACTTCTCAGCTTTTGCATAGGGAAATAATTGTGAGGGATATGCATCGATTCCACCACTTTAAGAGTGGGCACTGCACTTGTGGAGATTACTGGTGAGCAAAGCCTTAGTGTCTCATACATCTAATCTTACAAGTCATAAATGGGATGCACTTCACTTTATACTTATTTAAACCCTGGAAAGCAGCTGAGCAGCAATTTAGCAGAGAAAGAACGGAGCCCAAATGGTCAAGCTTCCTAGTCCTCTCCTAAATGGTGCTGTCCAGGAGGATACTAGAGTAAAAAAGGGGGTGGGCAACACGCGCAGACGAGTGAATCACAACAGGAATGAAGCCCATTGGCAGACTAAGACCAACTAAATCAGGTAGACTCGGGGTTAAAAGCAAAGGCCAAATAGCGGACAATGCTGTTCTTGACAGAGACCCGTTAGTGCCAGAAAACGTCGACCTTGAGGGTGCTCTCGTGGTTTTTTGTTCAAAATAGGGTACAAGAGGCACTAGATGATTTTTGGACGATCTAGCAAATTGCTAATCCACAAATTGTAGCAATATGGCAAGATGAATCCAATATGTTTGTTGTGGTGTATTTGAGAAGAGAGATGCGATGCGATGGATTTCAGTGTTCACGTGTTTCTTGCTTCAGCTATAATCTTGACTTGGGTGTTTCTCTCATGTAAATCATGCGTATTTGGACTACGCCTGCTACTTTATTAATAAAATTTCTGATTAGTTATTAAAAAAAATTATAAAAAACTTGAATTAAATAGACAAAGAAACCATATATTTGATTATTTAAAATTAAAGAAACCCAAATTGTTTAGAAATCAAATGTTAAATTTAAAAGAAATACTTTAACTACAAAAGAATTACACAAAAGTAATCTTACAAACTGATATGACTTTAATTTAATATTCATTTTTAATAACTTTTTATTTTGAAAATATAGGATTTTATTTTTAGTTTTCTAACACAAGTCACATATGTAACCTGTCAAACGACAGATGTGGAATCATATTTTTTTATTTTAGTAAAAGATTTTATTCATAATGGCAAAAGTAGATGTAGCCTAAATACACAAGAAGTACACAAGATAAAATACCTAGTTAATATGAAGAAATAGATACAAGGAAATTATGAAAATCTAGCCCATCAAAGTCAATATCTTTAGTCCATAGAAATAATGTATTAAAAGAAACAATCTAATCTCCTTCAGTGAGTGTTCCCTATCTTCTAATTCTTCAATCATTTCATTTTGTCTGTATGCACCATAGAATACAAATAGAAACCATCTTTCACCTAGTTGCAATTTGTAGAATACCGCAAATGGTTCTCCGGTTGGCTAGAAGCTTGACCACTTTTGTAGGCATAACCCAAGCTGACTTCATTCTTTCAAAGAAATCAAACCGTAATACCTTTGCAACCACAATGGAGTAACAGATGACACGTTGTTTCATCACATTTTTTGCACATACATCATCGTTCAATAATAATAATCCGATATTTTCATAACATGTTCATGGTTAAGATCTTTCCCAAAGAAGTTGCTCATGCCAAAAATACTATCATTAAGGCGCCTTATATCTCGAACATCCCAAGTGAGAAGAGTTCCTAGAACATCTTCACCATATCATCACCATTTCCCAATAAGATTGAAAGAAGCCTATAGTGAAATCATTCGATCCTGATGCTTTATCTTTTAACATCTTTGAAACTATGATACTACTTCAGAAATCTCTCCTTTTTTTTTTCTTTTTTTTTAAGGCCTCCCAAACCATGTAGCACTTTGATGATCAATGGCCTCAAAGCTAAACTATTGAGCTTTGCCACCATTTGTTCAATGAGAAAATACTTGTAAAACCCAGCAGCTTTGATCTCAATACATCCAAAGAAACATCTCCATTAATATTAAACATCTAAATGACATTGGTCCTCCTATGTGAGTTGTGCTTGTACTCCTAAATGAATTGGCAACTAGATGAAAGAATTTCGTACATCTATCCCCCCTTTCAACCACAACGCCCTGGATTTTTGTCGCCCTGAATCTCCTCCACCAAGGTGACCCTGTCAAGTTCTAAACCTAATTGTGTCTTCTGAAAAGGTTGTTCAACAATAATGTCCTACCTGCCTTTTTGTTCTCTATCTCCTGAAGCTCCATCATTAACAGTAAGGGAGATTAGTCGAAGATTAATTTAGTAGTACCACAGAAGCATACAATTACTTCATCATTAATAGAATATCCATATGTCACTATCACTTTTTCCCATATATAGTTATAGACCATCATAAAGTTCATCACTTACATACAAAAGTATTGAACCATAGAGTGTTCGTCGCCTAAATACAATAAACATCTTAAATTATAAATTAAAAAAGGACATGCTAGTTACAGTCCTAACAGATTTTGATGCTTCCTCTGACCTCTGCCTTGCTTGAATGAGAGACTTCAGCCCTCAACCGTCCATTTTTCCTCTAGAGTGGAAGAATGGTAGAGACCGAGTGATTGATGGGACAAAGTGCGTACATCTCTCCAACTTTCCTTAAGACCAAACCCGCATTTCTTCCCCTTATGAGATTCTCCCATGTGGTGTTAGACCATACTTCTGAGATAACATGATATGGATTGCAGGTCCGTATTTCATTTTCCTAGACATACTACTACTGTGACGCTCCTAATGGAGCATGGGCTTTGGGTACGACACATGTTGCCTTCTAAGCTCCTATGTGTTAATCTCGGAGTGCTCCTAGCTTTTCACCAGGCTTGTCCTCGCCAGTTGCTCACCCTTCGTATGGTCAACACACACTATGGTTGTCTAGTATAGGGCTAACCTTCCTTTATCACCCTGTGATGTCCCGCATCTACCAAGTTGTATAACATGCTACTTGCCTTACTTCAACTTTGGCCACAAGTTGCTTGCCCAACTACCTACTTGTCGTCAGTATTTTATCCATGTGAAGGAATTTTTTCTCTCATTTTGGCACAATCCTTACACTTTGAAATTACCAAGATTTGAGCCTACTTGCAGATGATAACTAAGTTGAAGTACCACTCCAAAGCATTAAAACAAGAGTGTAAGACAGGAAGCTTGCTGTAGCCTAAAGTGAGAAAAGACACGAGAAATATGTTTTGAATTAGAGAGATCTTGCTGATTCGGGTAGGAGCTTTGATCTTATCTCTTGTATTAGCATATATGTATATATATATAAGCAAGCTTGTACTAGCATATATAAATATCTCTTGTACTAGTTGATTTGGGTATGATGAATTATTGAACTCAAAGCTGAGATCAATAATCTCAAATCTAAAAATGATTCTTTCAAACAAGTATTGTGTCTAAAAATTGATAAGCAATTTTATCAAGAAATTCATTCTGACAATGAGCAAGCAAATGATTATGATTCCAGTCAAAAAGAAGAGAAATCTTCTAAGAATCAGATATGTTTTAATTCATTATACGATTCCTCCTAAATGGTTTTTTAATATTTCTATTATTGTTTGCCATGAATTTTAATTTTCTGTGGTTGCTATGACTGACTCCGGCTCAAATATGAATCATACCCAGGAAGGAATAATTCCTGGTAAATACTATGAGAAATCTACTAAGAGATTATTCTCGACAAATGGATCTCAGATGAAGATCAGGTATGAACTTAATACTGCTCATGTATGCCAGGATAATTTCGGTTTTAAAATTCCTTCTGTACTCATTAAAAATATGACAGATAAAGTCATATTATGAATTCCTTTTATTTCTTCTTTGTATCAATTTCTTTTTGAAAATAATGGTATTATTACTGATCATTTTGGACAAAAAGTTAAGTTTAAATTTGCTTCAAAATTTTAAATTGATATAGACAAAAGTTTGAAATCTTTGCTTTCTGCAAAATCAAAGCATTTGAATTTTTTACAATAGGAAATCAAATTCAAAAAGATTTCAGAACAACTCTCTAATACTTTGCTTCAGTCAAAAATCAGTGATTTTCACATAAAACTGGTTAATAATGTTTGTTCTAATCTTTCAAATGCTTTTTGGCATAGGAAGAAACATCATGTTTCTTTACCTTATATTAAGGATTTTTGTGAAAAAACATTCCGACTAAAGCTCAACTCATTCAAATGAATAGTGAGACGTTGGAATTTTACAAAAATGAAATCAATGATTTCCTAGCTAAACAAATTATTAGGCCCAGTAAGTATCCATGGTCCTGTGCTGCTTTTTATGTCTAAAAAAATGCAGAAATTGAGAGAGGGACATCCCGACTAGTTATTAATTACAAACCTTTGAACAAAATCTTAGAATGGATTAGGTATCCTATCCCCAACTAGAATGACTTAATTCATAGGTTATGTGATGCAATTGTCTTCTCCAAATTCAACCTAAAGTCGGGATTTTAGCAAATCCAAATTACTGAGTCCGATAGGTATAAGACTACTTTTACTACCCTATTTGGACACTACGAGTGGAATGTAATGTCTTTTGGTCTAAAAAATACCCCTAGTGAATTCAAAAATATTATGAATGACATCTTCAATTCATTCACCCATTTCACCATTGTTTACATTGATGATGTTCTCATATTTTTCAAATCTATTGATGAACACTAGAAACATTTGCAATCGTTTCTAGATATCATTTGATTGAATGATATTGTTATATCTGCTAAAAAGATTAAACTGTTTCAAACCAAGATCAGATTCCTTAGTTATGATATTTTTTAAAGCAAAATTAGACCCATCAATAGGGCTATCGAATTTCCTGACAAATTTCCTGATGTTATTCTTGATAAAACTCAGTTACAGAGATTCATTGGTTCTCTAAATTATGTTGCCGAATTCTACTAAACTATGAGGAAACAATATCGCCCACTATTTGAAAGGCTACACAACAATCCTCATTCTTGGTCTGAAATTCATACTACTCTTGTTAAAAAAATCAAGATACGTGTTAAAACTCTTCTGTGTCTTGATATCCCTACTTCTGGTTCTTTTAAAATCATTGAAACAGATGCCTCTGATATTGGTTATGGTGGCATTCTAAAATAAATTGTTTCACTAGGCTCATCCAAACAGATTATTCGATTCCATTCTGTAGTCTGGAATAGTGCACAAATTAATTATAGTACTATTAATAAAGAAATTTTATCTATAGTGTTATGCATTTCAAAATTTCAAAGTAATTTGTTAAACAAAAAATTCTTATTACGCATAAATTGCAAAAGTACTGAATATGTTTTATAAAAAAATGTTGAAAACATTGCATCAAAACATATTTTTGCCAGATGGTAAGCTATATTAAGTGTTTTTGACTTTGATATTGAATATATTAAAGGTTCTGATAATTCAATTCCTGATTTCCTTACTCGTGAATTCTTGCAGCAACCATGAGCAAGAAGAGAGATAAAGGAAAAAAAGATTGCTCCACCTCCATCAATTCCTGATCTCAAACTCATTAAAAATAATTTGATTTATTTGTTAAAGAATTCCCTTGAAGACGATAATTCTGATGAATCCGATAACAAGTCGGAAGCATCTTCAGAAGCTTAAGTTGTTGACCCATACAACAATATATTTGGACATGATTCAGAAGATACCCCAAGATTATCTAAAGATGAATGATCCGTCGGCACAAACCGACAAGAACTATTGATGGCTACAATCCTAAAGACTGTTTGGCCTCCTCACTTAATTCGACATTGGCAGAAGACAGACAGACTACCATTCTCCCAAGACTGATTAGTCTCCAACTGCCAGATTCCTGATTTCACTATTTGTTCCAGTACTAATACTGTCAAATTTCTAATTTCACTATTTTCTCCAGTACTACTTTCACTATTTACTTTAATAATTGTAGTTGGTGCCCCCTTCATCTATAAAAGGGGAACATTGATTCAGAGGAAGGCATCACTTTCGTTTCAGGAAACATTTCCTTCCGAATATTTTTTCCTCATCTCTCCCTTTTGTTAAAATTATCTTTGCAAGTTATTTCATCATGAATAAATATTATTTCTCTTATTAAGTGTTTTCACTTTATTTTCATTATTACCAAGTTCTAGTTATCTGGTCTGTCCAGTAATCTGGTTCTGCTTTTAGTTTATTTTCATTATCATCAGTTCCAATTATCTGGTCCTGTTATTTTCATTACTTCAAGTCCCAGTAATCTGGTCCTACATTACTTTCATTACCATTACATCTAGTTACCTGGTCCTATCCAGTAATCTGGTCCCTCTTATTATTTGTGCTTAATTAGTTGTGCATCTCCTTCCGCCCCTCATTGGTATTCAAAATGCTATTAAGCATGATGATGAAAGGTTGCCAATTTTTTATTAAACCATAGGAATGAGAATTTCTGATGGTGTTAATATTTTGATCTAAACTATTGCTAAACATTTTGTTGGAACTCCCTCCAACATTACTAACTGTATTAGTGATTATTTGAATACTTTGAGATGTCTTCAAATGTATGATTATAGATGGTATCAAGATGTTTTCATGTCTAGAGTAATGCTTAGAGATGATAGTCATAAGCATTACTGGAAAGAAAATTTATTGATGGATTACCTCATTTATTTGCTCACAAAGTTAAGGATGAACTTACTGATATCTCGGAACTCCTTAATTATGATGATTACACATATGGTGATATCTTCAGCACAATTAAAAAACTTGGTATTAGTATATGTAATGATCAAAGAATGCTTCGTCAACAGTTGAAGAATAGTAAGAAAACCAAATATGAAATGAGAAATTTCTGTAAACAATTTGGTCTCTTTTTCTTACTATAAAGTTTTTGGAAAGATTTTTTATAAAAATCATCACGGTTCCTCATTTTCTCACCATGAGATTTGGTAAATTTACTAGAATATTTTTGCTTTTGTCTAGATGGAGCAATAGGAGGAAGGCCATTGTTCACAGAAATTTCTCATTTCATATTTGCCTTTTATTAGATTTAATAGTTGCAGAAGAGGAAGCAGTAGATATTTTTCTCTCATTATATTATAAATAAATATATATATATATATATATATGTTTGTGTGGATGAGAATGAAGGAGGATGTCACTTGTAGCATGAACTGAACAAAAGAGATTTTTCTGAAGTGAAATCTTATCTATTGTGTAGGAGTTTTGAACTTATGCATATATATATATATATATATATATATATATATATACACAATAGTAGTAGGGTAACGTCCAAGGTTCGTTTGCCTAATTTAGTTAATTAAGAATATTATCATATTTAAATTATGTTAAAACTCTAATTATTTATATAGTTTTACTTTTATAAAAATTATTTAACAAAATTTTATCATTTATCTAAAGATGAAAGATTAATATTTTATAAATTAAATTTGATAATTTATTTACGATATGATATTTATATGTTAATTATCTATTTTAAATTAATTTAAATCAGTATTTAAATTTTCATTATTGCATCAAATTTAGAGACTTGTGATGAATGGTTGGATTTAAATCCCAAAAACTTTAATATTTTATAAATTAAATTTGATAATTTATTTATGATATGATATTTATATGCTAATTATCTATTTTAAATTAATTTAAATTAGTATTTAAATTTTTACCATTAGATCAAATTTGTAGACTTATGATGAATGATTGGATTTAAATCCCAAATTGTAAAATATAGCAACATATATATAGCTGGTCCAATATTGATCCAACTATATATATTGGTCTATCTATAAAGAGATTTATTGATCGATAAATCTCTTTATATTGATTTTTATAAAAAAATTGGTATTTCAAACATATTCTTTCTGATTTACAGTTTGAAGAAAAATCTTTTTAAACTAAGTTTTCTATTTTCACTGATAAGTTGTATGAATGGAATATTAATTGATGATTATTTGAACAAAAAAATTTTCAATATTATAGTGATTTCTTTTTTTCCTCACTTTGTCTCTCTCCTCTGGCCCGATTCTTCCCCACAGCCCGTTCTCCTTTAGCCCAGCCAGACGCCACCTTGCGTCGGCCAGCCTCACCGCCACCACCGGCAAGTCCCCCTCACGCCGACGACCAACCCAGCCACCACCGATGTCCCCCACGCGCAGCCCTCTCTCCCACCCGTGGTAACCCAACCGAAATGGGTTTCTTCCATTTCTCTCAACTTGCGCCGCCGTACGCTGGCCTCCAGCCTCACGACCACCAGTGGGGACTCCCCCTCACACCGGCGACCAAGGCAGCCATCACCGATATCCTCTACACGCAACTGTCTCTCCCCCGCAGAAACCCAACCAAAATGGGTTTCACCCATTTGTGTCCAGTTGCGCAGTCATACTCGGCCACCCAAGCCACCACACCTCCACCACCTCACACCGACGACAACCTCTAGCAGACCCAGCCACCACAAACCTCCATTTCCCTCTCCGTCGCATACTGGCATTCGCACGCACGAACCCATTTCTTACGGCAACTCTCTCTCTCTCTCTCTTCAAACCAAAAAGAAACGAAGAAGAAAGAAAACAAACATGTGAAAATAAATATGAAACGAAGAAGAAACCGTACGGGGAAAAAGGGAAACGAAGAATAAATATATTTCTATTGTTGAGCCATAGAAAGAAAACAAACATGCGAGAAAGAGAAAAAGAAAAACAAGATGCATAAGTGAAATTAGAAGAATATTGCATACCAACGACAAGAAGAAGAATCCTCAAACAGCACAGGAGAATTTTTTTCTTCCTCCACTATAGTCTGAAAGCTCTGCAGATGACTCCATCCCTTCTATCAACAGGCCAGATATTTTCGACTATCACACCACAATACAATAATACTAACCAGATGTTTCAGACTCAACAAAAAAGAAGTAAAATTGTGACCGAAAGGAAAAAAATATCATGCAAAGGAAGGAATGACAGGCCAAAAAGAAAACGTTGGAACACGTTTGTGTGGCTGGGAAGGGATGAAGTAAATAAGACATTTTCAACCTTTTTGTCATCTTTTGAATGGAGGGGAGATTAAGGCAGTTTGATACAGAAATGATTTCATCTCATCTAATTTTATTTCATTTCATCTCATCTAATTATTATAATTTTTTCAAATTCCTACACAAAATGTAATAAATATTTAACTTTTTTAAATTTCAAAATAATAATAATATTAAAAAATAATATTTTAACAATATTTTTTTTTTTTTGGAAAGAAAATATAATTCCATTACTTCAAATCAAGCAATACATGGCTTCTCAAGCAAAGTGACTGACAAAATTTCCAGGAGACCCTCCTCTATTCACATTGATTCACTATCTAAATACATGCCTAACTTTGTTGCATTATGAGCAGCTTTATTTCTAGTTCTTTTAGTAAAAATCAGGTTCCAATCTGCATGTCCCTTTATTAAAAATTGTATGTCATCAATCAAAAGCCCTTGCCAAGAATGGCTATTGTTATAACCATTAACACTATCCACTACTGCCTTAGCATCTCCCTCGAGCACCACCTGGTATAAGCACAGCTCTTGGCACAACTTGATGCTTCTTAGAAGTGCATAACATTCTGCAGAAAATGCAGGACAAATATGACTTTTGGGAGCGGAAACCACAGCTAGCATCTCACCTCTGCTGTTCCTTACCAATATGCCAATACCCATCAGCCTCTTCTCAGAGTCAAAGGCAGCATCAAAATGTAACTTATAGAAGGGATCTGCTGGTGGCCTCCATTCCACTTCAGTGATCTGTTGAGGTAGTCTGGCTGCATCATAAGTTAATCTCAAATGAGATTCATGAAGAACTTCTACATCATTCAATGCTGATTTAACTAAAACAAGTGGACTATTAAAAATGTTTTTAAAGACAAAACAATTCCTTCTCGCCCAGATCTTGTAAAGAATAACAGTCACTTGATCTAGCTGCACAACATCCAACCTGTTAACCATGTCCAACCATAACAATCTGAAATCCTTATAATTAGAACTCCATTTGTTGAGAGGGATATCTCTCTCTCATCTCATCTCATTATCCAAACGGGACCTAAAAGAAAACAAAAGAGAATTAAAATATAAACTAATAATACAAGAGGAAAAATCGGTAACACAATGCCCCATTTAAACATAAAAATATATCTGGAGCTTTTAAAATTGTGGCGCCCTTAGTCCTCGGTAACGTTCCAGTGAGGGTCCATGGTGCTAGGGGTGTCAACCAAACAGCAGAACCCCAGATTTTACTTGGGGCTAAGCCTACATTCACTAATTCAGTACACACCAAAGGAAATATATATGTGTATAAATCGTAGTGGAATAAGTAAAGGGATTACTTAAAGCTACTACTAAATATACCAAAGGTTTGTACAAGGAAATTATCCTTCATTAATAATATCCATATGTTATCGTCACTTCTTCTCAAATAATATTATAAACTGTCATTAGATCATCACTTACATCAAAATAGAATGATTGTACATGGTTCGTCACCTAACTAAAATAAATATCTTAACAAATACAAATAACTACTAATTGAAGACAAACCTTTGTATCTACACCTTGGATGGGGCTAATCCTTCCTCCTCGAAAAAATTTACCTAGGTTAAATTGCATGGCTTCAGTAAACAAAACTGCATGTGGGATGACCATAGTGATACTTCTAAGAAATTTCAGTAGGTTAAAACCTATGACAAAACTATTAATAAGAGACAATAGAAATGAATATACATGCATTGTTTCATGTAAATAAATATGTGAACACATATATTTATGCATGGTGAGGAATCAACATTTGGGCAGAAACACATGTATTCATAGTTATGACAAAGCATCACCCTCAAAATAAATCTAAAGTATATAAGCATGACAAAGAATCACCCTCTAAGAAAATCTCATATATGCATAGTCATTACTGAGGCAAAGAACCACCCTCTTATTAATTCACAAAAGATCTACAATATCTAATCATAAGTACCAATGGGAAATTGCTCCACCCATTTGACACAGGGAATCACTCTACGCAACCAACATGTAAGCTCATTCACCAAATCCAAACCATCCGACTCAAGGAATTGCTTTACCCGGTCAACACACACAAGGACGCCACACATTATCAACCCGAGGACTCTCTACTCGTGTTATCGAGTGAAGCCATAATGAAGACATTCCACCTCAATTATCACGAAAAATCACTCTACACGTACATGGTAACATGCCGTATGAGGTGGACTCCTCAACCTATCCATGGCTATAGACACATGGTAAGACTCAATAGTTGGAAATCACATCAGTCAAACTCATTATCTCAAAATCATAGCGTAAAGATAACCAATAAACCTAATGAAGAAGAAAGTATTTTCTTCTAAGAAGGAGGTGACTTACAAAATATGCAAATCATGAACTTACAACATACTCACAAACATTTACTCTACATTTTCAGTACAGTCATAGGAGGTAACCTACTTGAATAGTACTTCGAATATTACATTTATGCCAATGTTGATCCTCCCATCGCAGGCTTTGAAGTCCCTTGCTTTCTTGAAGACTCTGACCAGAAGAGAGTAAATGTTTTTCACTCTCAAAAGTGAGATTTTGGCTTTTGTCCAATGCCCGTTTATATCGTGGGACTATCAGTCATAGTTTTGATATCCATTTGACTCTATATATGCTTCAATGAGAGACCTTTGATCGCAACTGTCCATTCGCCCTCTGGCCATAGAGAATGGCAGTGACTGAGTGACTGATAGGGACAAGGCATGCACGTCCCTGCATTATACCTTGGATCTAGTCCTGCAATCTTTTCTCTAATAAGGGTCTGCCCACATGCCGTTAGGTCATACTTCTGAGGTCAGACATGATGGCTTGCATGTCTATAATATTTTTCTGCAGGCTCATTCCATAAGTAACATCTCTTACGGAGTATGGGCCTCTGTGTATGAAAACTGCTACCCTCTGAGAACCTCCGTGTTATCTCGGAGAGCATATCATTTGCTCGCCTGGTGTAGGGCAAAAACTCCTTTATCGCCTGATATTAAACCGTGTCTGTCTGGCTTTCTACATAGTTGTGCTCGCCCTTCTCCTGGACTAGCTACACTTTGCTTGCCCGACTATCTCCTTGTCGCCTACCTTTCGTCCTCGGGAGGGGTCCCTTCCCTTGTTCGACGCAGCCCTCACAAAAATAATTTTCAAGATGACATAAAATCATTTTAGGAATAAAAGGATGGTGGAGTCTTGATAATGAAGACTCCTAACTAAAATCATTTTAGGAATAAAAGAGACTACGGGGTTGTTTGGAAATAAAGATGTTTTCATTTTATCTCATATCATCTAAAAAATTCTCATCTTATTTGCTTTCCAAATATCACTCAAACACACACTTTTCAATTTCAAATCTTCAACTTTTTCATCTAATTATTACAACTTTTCCAAATTTTGAAACAAAACACAAAAAATAATTTAAATTTTTCAAATCTCAAAACGAACATAATATTAACAAATCATATTCAAATAATATTTTAATTTTATAGTATTTTTATTCAACTTTTTCTCTTTCATTTCTCAAAACCCAATAAAATATCTTAACTCAAACTAATTTCACTACTATTAACAAACAATCTCACTATTATTCACAGATTTTTCATCTAATCTCATCCTCCAATCATCCTATAGATAATTTGTTTGACATAGAATTTTCCCTAATAGGCTGGGGTATTACAATTTCAATTATTAGAACTACTAAATCAACAAAGAGATTCACAAAACTCTATCTCACAAAATGATGTGGCATGATGTGGTATATCATATTTACTTTATAATAGTTATAAGTGAATCATTTTCCTTATAAATAAAGAAAGTTTTATAATCTAAAGTACCATAGGCACATCCATTTGTAAAAGTAGTTTTATCTGAACCTCTTTTGTGGACTAATTATTTATCAACCAGTAAGTGCAAATGTAGAAAGTATATGAAAATTATTTTAAATAGATTGATTGAAAAGTGTACGTAAGAATATCAACACTAAAAAAAACTAGGTTAAATCCGAATAATTGTCACCCCATAAATAATTAGTTCACGAGTAACTAGTTAACGAGTAATGTTACGTACAAATCTTAAATAGATAAGTTCCGTGTAGACATTTTGTAAAAATGTAAATCTCGCTAAAAATGCTACGTACAAGAGGCCCGGAAGAAATCAGATTTCCACACAAGCATACCTCATATTCGGATTGTTAGGATAGGTTTGGGACACAAGACAAAATATAAAATTTTCATCTCATCTTATCTCAATTACATATTTTTCAAATCTCCATACAAAATATAATAAACAATTCAATTTTTTCAAATCCCAATACACATTTTTCAAATCTCAAAACAATAATAATATTAAAACATAATATTTTAAACTTCAAAATAAAACATAAAATTTTCATCTCACCCTCCAAACCTGCCCTTACACCGAATTGGAGCGATAAACGAGGTGGAACTGGAGAAACTCGCAATAACAGTATAAAAATGTTGTGTACTTTTTGTTTCCTCATTCCGACTGGAAAAAATTACAGACAACAGGAATAAGAATTGTTATATAAAAGCTAATAATCAAACAAGAAAACTCGGATGGAGAAAAACTGAATGGAGATATTGGTAAGGAAATTTACTTAACCCCAAGGCGAAAACCAGTCTATTTTTATACATGCCAAAAACAGTAAAAAGTTGAATATATGCGAATTGACTTCACTGAGAAACAGACATTGTACAAATGATCCATCTGTCCAGTTATATGGCCTACTAAGCCTAGTTATCACTATTTAAATTGATAAGGGGGGTGAAGGAAGAAGCTTCTATGAATTTGAAAGGGTAATTTAACTAAAATATTGTTTCCCGTGACAAACACTAAGCGTCTAACATAGAGAAAGCGGGCTCTTTCGCGGAAATTAGTAGTCCATCTCCTCATTCTTTGTACTCACTCACTCGACCCTGAATAACTATCACATTCTTAAGAAAGCCTTCCTCAGCATGTATTACTTCATTTTGCCGAAATAGCTGACAACTTTTTCCTTAGTACGTCCTTGTCATACCATACTGAAGAGACCCAACCTTTCTTTGCGCACCGGCCGCAGCAGCAGAACCAGCATTAATCCCACCATACTGAGCCTTTGCCTGCAGCAAATTTGTGTCTATAGCTATTCGATCATCAATGTGTTCTACCTTGGTCACTCCAGCCCGTGTCATAAAAAATGGGTTGTTGTCGATGTTGATAGCTATATCTGGCGCTAATTTTGCAGCCGTTACACTTTGAGGGGATTGTTTTGCTTGAAAGGATAAATCCCTCTGAGTTTCAGTTGCAGATCTTTCTTGATTTCCAGAACTAGATTTGCGATAATAATATGCAGGAGGGGCACCCTGCGGAGGTAGGACTGCACTTCTCATAGCCGTTCTTTGATCATAGCCATCCTTGACGTTTCCATTATTATATGGTACAACTGGGCCAACAACTTTTCCAGGTTTGGCTGGATAAAAAAAACAAAAGAAAAAAGAAACAAATTTAGTTAAATATGCTATTGAAAAAAAAACCGACTTCATCAGCACAGTCGCAACAGAAGGGGGTACCCAGTGGAATCCTCTGTGATGTCTGCATGGTCCTCCCAACATTCATTGGAATTCCATCTTTATCTCTGGAGTTTTTGTTGTATCCCACCTCTGCAGTTTGTATATCTTTGGAGGAAGCAATATTTGATTGCTCTTTTGGAGGTATTGTACTTGAATGTACAATTGTAGACCTGTGAATATCATTGAAATGGAAAGTTGAATTTCACAACCACGCAGAGTGTAAAAGTAAAATGAGCATGGAGTGCGTCCGGTTTGAACATGAAATCTATGCCCAGGTAATGGAGTTGTAAGCCATAATGGCGATGAGAAACAAAATCCCACCCATGTCTCATGACATGTTTCCAGAGGAAATCGGGGGATGGATGTTGAAGTCAATTAACTCAGTTTAATGTACACAAGTGTGCAGACAACTGGATGCATATATTAGCGATACCTCCATCACACACTGAAATGTCAAACCCAAAAAAAATAGACATCTTCACCATATGCTCTTTCCATTTTTCTCTTAAATCAGCTTTCAAGTTTTTCACATTGTGAAACTCAAACCCTTCTGTTTCTATTCCTGTAGCTACAACAATATTACATGTACAGAATTTAAATTCCATTTACACCCTGGAAAAGAAAGGGAGGTTCACTATCAAATCCTTCAAACAGAAAAACAGACTAAATGGCTGGAATTATAATAGGTCTCACAATGAATAAGGGCTTATCGAGGGGACTACATGTAACCAAACAAGGGAACAGGCTGCGGAACAAGCAATGGTCAATTGTATCTCACACCTTAACATTTTAGTTTTGCAAACAATATAAGCACATAATTGGTATAAGATAATTTCCATTACCTTATTACCCTTTTTTACAAGAATTTTAGAAATTTTGAGCTACCGCTTCCATTATCATTAAAGAGTTGGTTGTAGTGAGTCAAGTCACCAATGCTGATAGTCTGGGATATGAAATACCTTGGCCTTTCATCGGGTGCCACATTTGGGGCAAAGGTAATGTGAGCTGGGTTATTGAGAAGATTGAGCAATGGCTGGCTGATTGGAAAAGGATGTATTTATCCAAAGGTAGTAGGATTACTTCAAGCAAGAACAATTTCTATTTGCCTTCTTATTTCATGTCTCTATTTCTGCTTCCATCAAGTGTGGCTAACCACTAGGTATGCTACAACGGAAATTCCTTTGGGGAGGGTTAGGAGAAGAGGTCAAATTTCATATTGTTAGGCCAAGGTATGTTCTCCGATCTCTGAGGATGGGTTAAGAGTTCGGAACTTGATCTTTAATTGTGCACTATTTGGGAAGAAGCTTTAGTGCTATCAGAATGAGAGCAGAATGAGAGAGGCATTCTGGAGAGTAATTGTAGAAGCTAAATACGGATGTTCTTGGAGTGGGCGGTATTATAATGAGGTCCGAGGAACTTATGGGGTGGGATTCTTTTATAGGTAAAATAAGATTTTATTAATAGAAGAGAGTAGGTGTGGCCCAAGTACACATACAAGATAATGGAAGAGCGTAAGAACATATTGGGAGAAGTTTTCTAATCATATTAGATTTGATGTGAAACTGTGGAAGATGGTGCCGATATTAGATTCTTGCATGATTCGTGGAGTGGTAGTAGAGCTCTTAAGGAAGTTTTCCCATGTGTACAGAGTGCCTTGTGATAAGAATGCTTTTGTGGATGACCTTTTGGAGAGATATAATGAGTTCCCTCGATGGAATGTAAGTTCAACTAGAGTAGCTCGTGACTGGGAGGTTGATACATTTGCTGCATTATTTAACCTATTGGATTCCACTAGTTTGAGAAGAGGATTTTAAGAAAACCTTTTTTTTTTTTTTTTGATAGGTGAAGATGTTAAGACAATCTTCTTACCAATATTTAATATTCAATCACAGCTCGGAGATATTTATATTCCTTATTCCTCACGAAAAAAAACACCTTTGGGAGAGGATTGGGGGTAGTTGACAAATTGCAGTAGTGTCAAAATGGTTCCCTGCCTCATATGATATATTTGGAGAGAAAGAAATGAAAGAAAACTTGAGGATCAAATAAACGATGGAGCACAAGACTTCTTTTCATTATACTCTCTTCCTTTGGACAGCTTCCAGAGACTTTAATGACTTTACATGATTTTTTTGTATCTTTTCCCCTTTATAAAGAGGTGTCTCTCTTTTTCGCTTCAAGTGTACATGGCTAGCAACTTTTTCTGCATTTTATTGAAGTTTTTATTTATTACTTATAAAAAAAACTACAACTAGTCTGCAAGCAACAACACAGCAAAATACATGAGATGTTAACAAATTCTAACTCTGTCATGATCATGTTGTGTATATATAGAAAACTATAACAGAAGCTGCAGAAAGACTATGGAAGCGCAGCAAAAGAATGCATTTACCTTGGAAGAGACACGTGCTTTCTTTCAAGTGGAAGTACTGGTCCGCTCTTATTACCGTTTTCCTCAAGATACGCGAACTGTTTTCGGAATTGATCCACGGCACTGTAAAAAATGTGTACCAAAATTAGGAGAAATAGAGAGAGATCCTTAACCCATTTCCATATGACGAAGAAAGTCAAATTGCAACTATAGCTAGAACCTTGGATAGAGAAAATTAGTCCTCTCAGTTCCATTCATGTAGTCTTTTAGTAGTTGAGGATGATACTCAAGTATCTCACGGAAAATTAGCTCTCGTATGTCCTCCTTTGTGACCTTTCGCCTCTCAAATTCAAACTCCATCTTTGTAATAGGTTGGCAGGAAGGTTCTCTCTCAACTTTAGCCAGTCCCTTGAAGTAAGGATCAGCAAGCGCCTGATATAACACCAAACCATAAATTTCAACTGACAAGCAATAGTTAAAGTATAAATAAAAGAAATCAAGGCAGCATATGCTATATAAATTACATATGTAATTCCAAGCTTTCAGTAGCAAAAGAATAGCATAAAATAAGGCACGCATGGCAATGCACAATACAATAAGACGAACCTCTTCAGCAGTAGGCCTGTCTTTTGGATCAAAGGCAAGCAACCTTTCCAATAGTCGAAGTGCTAAAGGATCGACATTCGGGAACTTCTGTTCAAATGGCACAGGCTGCTTTTTCCTCATGCTTGTTAAGTATCTCCTTGCTTTCTCATTACGAACCTGCATCAAACACAGAAGAAATTATATATTTCAAGCAAGAGAGTTTACAGTTCAAGCATACTTTAAGCACGGAATTTGAATTGAGTGAAATGATCGATGCTACACAGGAGAAACAGATTGCCTACCCGAGAAATGGTATCTAATGAAGGCGTCCCAAGTAAATCAGTCATCAAATCCAGCTGATGCACAACATTTTTTCCAGGAAAAAGTGGTTTCCCAGTTAATACCTCGGCAAATATGCAGCCTATACTCCAGATATCAATTGCTGGGGTATACTGCATCGAGAGCCATATAATTTGAGTGTGAGAATAATAAGTCAAAATTATGCAAGAACTAGAGCTAGGTTTTTTATATGCTACCAGAACATTATTCTGACACAATACATTGCACAAACTATTTTTTTATGTCAATGTGATGTTTCAAAGATTCAGGAATCTCACATCAAGAGTAATATTAGATACAGTCCTGGATTGTGCAAGTACCGCGCACTCCTTTTGAAAAAGAGTGGGGTCCATCATTAAAAAAATCAATTTTTTCATGTGGGTCTCATATTTACTCACTTTTTTCAAAATGGGTGCATAGCGCTTGCGCACTCTATAACTGTAAATATCATTTCTCTAAAACTTATTGAACATAAACTGCTAGAAAGGCCATAAGTTTCAAAGACCATGTAAAATCACGGCATCTCTTGCTCACAATTACTTTTCAGTCATGCAGAGGAAATGACTGCAGTTACATAAGCCAAAGCTGGACAAAAAATTATGAGCATAGCATTTGGTGTGAAGATCTATAATTGTTGAAAAAATAATTGCAGGCACCACATGCCTGTTTCACAGAACATAAAGGAAATGATCCACAAATAGAAACATCAATCAAGAATTAAAATCCGCAACATTACCCTCTAAAATGCAATAAAATATTTAGTCATACCTTTGAAAAAAATGATCCACAAAGCTCTGGAGCTCTATACCATCTTGTAGCAACATAATCCTGCAAATGTGAGAAAATAATTCCTTGAAGCATAACACTCTACTTTCAATGGATGTGGAAAGTAAAAATGATATCATGCACTCTACAAAAATATTATACAGATTAAAATATTAAATAAATTAAACAAACAACATATATATCTAACATCTGTGAATGGCATACCGTCCAAAATATTGTTGTAGGCGTATCACTGAATGCAACTCTTGCTAAACCAAAATCGCAAATTTTAAGTTTACAGTTTGCGTTTGCCAATATATTCTTCGGTTTTAAATCTCGATGGTAGACATTTGCTGCACCCATGTAGTCAAATATTAGATATGAACACCTTACAGAAAGCCCTAAGCTTCCTCGTAAACAACCCCCCAACCCTAGGACCCACATGATTCAGGTGGGGGAAAAAAGGAAAGTGAATAAAAATACAGTATGAAAAGAAGCAACATCAAGGTCAAGGGTAAAGCTACAGAGCAATTAGGTTGAAACAAGTACCGGTGTGAATATACTTCAATGCACGAAGTAGCTGGTACAGGAAGAACTGATAGTGTTCTCGTGTCAGGTCATCGTTGGCTTTGATGACTTGATGAAGATCTGACTCCATGAGCTCAAAAACAACATATATATCTTTGAAGTCCCTTCTTGATGGTGGAAGCATAATGTGTTTTATTTCGACAATATCGGGATGCCGTAGAAGTCTAAGCAGCTTTATCTCACGAAGAATGCGCGCAGCATCCGATATGTGCTCAAATATATCATGTATTTTCTTTATTGCCACTTTTTCACCAGTATGAGTGTCAATTGCTGAGCAAACAACACCATAACTTCCTTTCCCAATAACTTCCTGAATCTTGTATCTATTGGCATCGCCATATTCGGAGAAAAAGTCCATCTCAGATGAATTCTGTGAAATAAAAAAAAAGCAAATAAGAAACAAATAGTCAAAAGCAGAAGAAGGTGATATATAAAAATCAAATATATGCTTTTAGAAAGAAAATGAAAGAAGCCATAAAAGATTGGATACAAATTGTGACAGGATAAGACAAGACTCCAACAAATACGAACAAGACAACTGAGAAAGGTCTGAAAGAAAGAGAAGAGAGATGAAGCAAGCATGCCAACAAAAAGTGTATTAGTAGTGCTGGACACAGACAAAGCATGTCCAATGGCTACAACAGGAAACGATGTGAAATAACATCAGTTCTAATAGGAAATTATTCCCATTCAGCTAGAAGTAACCTGACTGATTAGCACAAACTTCATTAAAAATTTATCCAAGTTGCAAGCTATATCCACAAAAAAAGAAATTTATTTTTTCTTTATTTTATTAAATTACAGAAGATATAACATTTTATAAAAACGCAAGATAATCTGTTTAATAGGCAAAGAGCAACAAAACATGAATCAATATAAATATTGATATTATTTAGCCTTTGTATTTGCATTATTGATTTCCCCTATAATTGATGTGCTGATGCTTGATTCTTTTAACATAACAAATTTTGCATCCATGGGCGAAATGCAAGCTCTGGAGGTAATGTATAACTGCATAGAAATATTGTGTGGGTGTGTCTATAGTCTCATAGCAGTATAAATGGACAAAACAGAAACAAAGATATATTATTATGTAAGAACACGAGAAATGATAATATCATTTTTATTCAGCCCAATATCACGCTTCTACAAATTTGACTCAGCATTAACCAAAGCCAGTTTATATCCCGTCTCATACAGCATGTACAGTGCTCACAGACTAATATTATTCCCTATCTCCCCTTTATCTGATTCAAAAAGATAATGAGATATCAAATAAATAAATCAGCATAACTATTTAAGATTCTTGAGCACGAATTGTTGGAGATGATCGCTTCTAATTTTCAAGAAAAATTTAGATTCTTAAAAACCAGCAAAAAACTTGAACTTCCTACTTCTAGAACTGCTCCTCCATCCACTTATCAAAAAAAACAAAAAATAACTGCTCCTCCCTCCATCTTAAAAGACAGAATATGGTCCATGATTTCCAACATTCAAAAAACAATTACAACCCAAGAAAAATTACTGAAGAAAATCAAAAACGGGGCGGCGGGGAACTTTCCCTTAGAGAAATGTGTCTGAGAGGGAGAGAGAGGCACGAAATGAGACCAAAGAGAAACGTAAGCATTAAATCCAACGGATAGCATTCCAGAATAAGAACGAAACCTACTTCTTTCAAAAGTAAATTTCGCGTTAACGATTGCCGTTCTCAATTGGCATCATAACGCAATAGAACTAAAACCTGATTGCATTAAAAATTTCAAGCTAAAAGCATTAAAATAAAAAGCCGGCATCAGTCAACCGAAGACAAAAATATCATTAGCATCCCCTACAGAACCAACAATCAAATCCAATGACTGTCACATCCACAGCCAGCAGAACCCAACAAATCCCACATACACCATAAGGAAAAAATTCCCGTAATTTAAACACCAGAACCTAGGTCCTAATTTTCACCAATACAAACACTGCCCTAATCATCATACACCATAAAAAAAAACTCCCTTAATTTCAAACACCAAAACCTAGATCTTAATTTTCACATAAAAACCCCATTTTCTCAAGACACGAATAATGAATGGTAAACTGTTAAATTCCCTTCTAAAACACCAAAATTCAGTCTTAATATCAAATAATATATTTACATATAAATAGACAAAAAAATCCAATGCCAATCATTGTATATTACTCGCCGAAGAATGAATCTTTATTTAGAAAGAAAACCTTTTTTCTCTGATCTTGCTGCATTTTTAGCCAAGCCCAGAAACCAGTTTCCAACGAGTCAGGTTAACCTGTTCCCAAATTGCGATCAGGCAGAAACACAGAAAACGCAGGCCTCGAATTCGCTCAAAATGTCAAACTCAGCCACATTTGCCCCACCTACCCCTGCTACGGATCACAAGTCCACAGTCCCTCCTTATTCTTCTTCCTCCAAATCCCTTCACGCAACATAGAAGAATGCAATCCAAAAGCAACAGATCCCTCATGCACACCTTGCCCTCCAATCCCAAATATTTCCCACACCAAGCAGCAAACTATGATACACAAGTGCTATAATATAGCACTCAATCTCATAATTGAAAGCCGAGAGAAAGAAACATAGAGAGAGAGGGAGGGCGAGGGAGGCTTGGTAGCTGAGAGATCTGTAACACCGACAAAATTGGAGAGAGAAAAAGAGAGGATAAAAAGGGTAGGGGAGAAGACAGGTATGAGGAATCAATCTAGGGGCTTAGCTGTGTAAGAACGGTGTGAGGGTAGTATCGGTATTTGAGCGTTTCTTCTGTTTATCCGGAATGTATGGATACTGATATGGTTGTCGGATATGGAAGTGTCAAGCTTCTGCATTATGTATAGACGCAGGAGCGATTACGTACAGATTACATTTGAAAAAAAAAACAAAAAATACTACTTGCCTCCTGCCAATTTTACTATATTTACAAGTAATCCAGAATTTTCATGAGCATTTCAATATCAATATCAATATCAATATATATTAAAAGAGGCTATCGAAAAATAACATGATTGAACAGTAATATTTTTATCTTTCACTTCTGTCCCTCGATCTTCTCTCTTTTGCATTGTATTCTCTTTCCTCTGCTGTCCTCCCCATTCACTCTCTATTTCACCTCCGCGAACCCTTTGTCGATTCTCTGGATCGACACCAACTCACTTACGATTCTCCAAATCTCGCCATCATTCACTTCCAAATATCACAAAAAATTTTTAGATGATTAAAAATTGAAAACAAATTAAATAAATCGTTGAAAATTTTGAGAGATAGCTACTGAAAGAATTGAGACTTGAAGAGAACTCCGACGATGAAAAACCATAAATCCATGTACAAACATGAAAACCAGGAAATATATAAAAGCAAATATATAATAGTATCATCTATCTTATTGATGAAAATGAGACAATTAAAACAATAAAAAGACCATGGTCGTTTGTATATGAATGTACAAAAATGACAACAACCAAAAAGAAAAAAAAAAGAATAAGAACATACTATTATTTACATAAAAAATCAAAGGAAATCGAAGGGAGAACACCAAATCAATTAAGTTGGTGATCACTCAAAATATAGAGAACACCAAGATTTTTTTCCATGCATCATCTTTATCATGTCGAAATCAAAGGGAGAGGAAGAGAGAGGGCTACGGGCTTCGGCCTGTTGCGGGGGGAGAGAAAGAGGTCTGTGGGGAGGAGATCGGCGTGGGGAAGGTCGCCGATGACTGGGCTTGATAGTGGTGCGGTAGCAGTAGCCGGTGGTGCTGGGAGGAGCCGAGGAGAAGAGGGATCGAGAGGGAGAGGGGCGTGCGGCTAGAGGGAGAGATGAGAGAGAGGGAGGAGGGAAAAGTTCGGGTTTGAAACTTTAGATCCTAACCCTTTATATTAAATCTTTAGAATTGATCCAATAGTGGAGGTTAAAATATTAAAAATAAATTAATTTAAAATAGATAATTAAAATATTAATTCAACTTTAATTTATAAAATACTAATATTTCATCATTAAATAAATAATAGAGTTTTGTTAAATATTTTTAAGAGAATAAAACCATATAAATAATTAGAGTTTTTAATATAATTTAAATATCGTAATATTCTTAATTAACTAAAATCATTTAGATAAAATAATTTTCTACCATTATAATATTTTTTAAGTTTCCAAAATAGAAGAGACTTACTTTAATGATAAAAAAATGTGAGAGCAATTTTTCAGTGCTCTTTGGGTCATTGTGTAGTGTGGTTGAATTCTACAATTCATATATTTTGCTAAGAAAACTATTGCTAGAATATCCAAAATCTTTTAATTTTCATATTACTCATATTACTGTAACGTTTTATTATCATGATGGTACTTGTAAAAATTTATTTTTCTGCTTGATGCATTAAATCATTGACTAATTAATTTTAGTTAAAAACCATATTATTTTTACATTTTGTGGATATTAGTCATCTCTAATTTTTTTCTCCAAATTAGGAACACGTGACTCCACAACCAGTGTATATATTATATATGAAAATGATACTAGTTCCCTGAGTTTGCCCTCTTAGGTCCATTTGAAACTTGAATTGAATTGAGATTAACTTAGTTCAGTTTAATTTTAAACCGAGTCTTATCTAAATACTCAATTCTCAAATCACTAAATTCATCTCAACTCAAAACCTCTTTACACGTGAGACCCACGACATTTTTCAACTCAACACCTCTTTACACGTGAGACCCACAACATTCTCCAACTTTTCATAAATACATCTAAACTCATCTAAACATTCAAACACATCTAAACTCATCTTATGTGGGCCCCACAAAACTCATTCCATCATTTCAACTCACTACTATTCATAAAGAACTCAACTCATCTCAACTCAGCTTCCAAACGGAGCCTTAATTTGACCACTCTTATATTTTATGTTATTTTTATTTATTTATTTTTACTTAATGATTAAGAAAATGACTATTAATGTATTGGTTTTTTTCTATTTTTTAAAAATGTTTGAAATAATAAAAAAGAAAAAAAGAAGAAAAGAAAAGAAAAATACAGTTTGCACTAGAAGGCACACCAAATGAGCAAATTTAGGTGGCATAGTAGTTAGGCCTGTGTAGAAAATTGCAAAACCCGACCCGTCCAATAGGCCCGATCCGACCTACCCGATAAAATTGGGTTAAAACTAGATGCAGGTTGGATGGGTTGTTTAGCGGGCAAAACCGTAACCCGCATCCATCCTCAATTGTCCAACTCCATTCTTCATTAAAAAAAACCTTGCCCCCTCTCTCTCTCTCTCTCTCACAGACAGTGGCATGGTCTTTACCCTCTCTCTCTTTCACAGATGGTGGTTTGCTTTTTACTCTTCTTCATCATCAGCAGAACATGGCTTTCAATGTAAACAACAATGAAGATTACTTGATCAACCAAGACGTGGGCCCCAATTTCAGGCATCTGATCTAGTGGACATGGATATCTACACGACAACAACCCTTAAGAGATGATGACGACGACGACCCATCTCACTGCCCACAAGATCTCCATTTTCTTCCCCTGTGACGACTTTGTCGTCTACGACCGACATGGCAAGCTTCTGTTACGACACGATTCCTACGACCCTGATTCCAGACCCAAAGCGCTTCTCTCTGTTTACAACTCCACCCACTTCTGCCTCCTCTCAGTCCTCATCCCTAATTTTTCTCCCTTTTCTCCAAGATGAAAAACTACAAGAAGAAGAAGAAGACGATGTAGAATCACCATAATTTCCTTACCATCCAAGAAAGAATTTAGGGATGTTCATGTTTATAATGCAACAATTTCCAGACTTTTGTGCAGTCGAAGGTATGGGATTCTTGGTACTCCGCTGTAGTTACTTGCGGTTATTGAAATGTCATTTGTTAGGGGATAAAATCATTCAAATGGTTCTTTTCTGTATTTTATTTGCTTGACCAACTTCTTTACTTGATTTGATTCATCTATACAACTGGAGGGATTTTGTGTTTGGGAAAAGAAGCTTGGAGATGGTACAATCCTAACATTGATACATTACTTCAGTGATTGGAGGGATTTGATTCATTGATTGAATTTGCAATTTGAGTCGAATGGAAACCAAACTTTTTATGCAGATCTTTTTATAAAAAAAAAAACCCGAAACTTTAAACCTAACTCTAATGGATCGGGTTAGGTCACTTTCAGCATGCATGATCTGCAGAGCGGGTTGTGTCGGGTCGGGCCCAAAAGTGGCTTGGGTGAGTCATGTTGCGGATCTAATAGTAGCACTACCTCAATGAGCAATGTTATACAACCTCCCTAACCTCCACACACCATATTTTTTTAAATTTTTAATTTTTTTAATATTTCTTAAAAAAATTTCTTTTCAGTTTATTCTTTTTAAAATAATTCAATTCTTCTATTCATTATACATATATTAAATATTTGATAAAAGAAAAAAATAATAAAATTAAAAAAGTATGGTGTGTGGAGGTTGTGTGAATAGTAGGAGGTTGTGTAGATTTTTGCCTACCCCAATACATGTAATCCAACTATACGGGATAAATTCAAAAGAGCGGTGCTACTCTGCTGCCTAAGTAGCACCGCTCATTGTTACCGATAGTGTGTTTTGTAAATTGTGTATTTTTCTATTCATATTTTTTTAATATATTTAAATATTTTCAAAAAATAAAAAAATACACCAATACACTTAAAATCACTTCCTTAATCGCTAAGTAAAAATTAAAAATTAAAAAAAAAGGTTCCCAAGTAGTCACCTAGAGCGGTAATCTTGAGGCGGCAAAACAGCTTTTTCCAATTCAAAAAACAAAAAATTGTACGGAAAATATTCAAGATGAACACTTTAATAAGAACTAAAAACAAGTAGGATTAAATGCAAATTTAGTATTTAGATTATTACTGAGACTCGAAAAATTTATTTGATTCAAGACAATTCAGTCAATTTAAATTGATTTGATAAAAAGAAGAGGGAATCCATTTTAGTGTATTATTCTAATTGCTCACCAAACCACTTCAATAGATCAATTCTAACCGATTTCAGATCAATTTAAATCGATTCTAATTTAAACTAGTCAATAAGTACACTGTCCAACACCCGTTAATTTTTTTATTTTTTATTTTAAATGACACAGTAAGCCACATGACAATAACAACACGTATCAACCAACAAAAAACTGAAATTGTTGCCTTACATACACATCAGCTAATATATTTAAACAATCATAATAAAAAACTAAAAATATATTTTAAAATATAAAAACTATGGCATAAATAAAAATAATAAAAAAATGAAACAATCAAGTAAGAGTGATCTTCTCTCCTATTTGAAATCCCTCTCCCCAGCTCTCCAGGATGAAGCTTTTCCCTCTCTCAGTAGACTGTAATCTCCCTACCATTCCAGGCAAAACCTTCCATCTAAACCCGTAACCCCCACCCTTAATCTACCATTCTCACCATAACAGCTCACCTTGACCATTAAACCCAACCTACCTTTCCAGACACCCAAACCCACCAACCCAAAGATTCTACTTTTGTTGCCCCCACCTCATCCCCTCATATTATCACCGACAACTTTCCGGAAGTAGATAACTATGAAAGGCACTAAAACAGACATTGAGCAACTCATCTTCCAAACGGTATCATTGTCATGGGATGACCTCATACTTGAACCAGAACTAGATGAAGCCAAAAAAAATCTCTGACCTCACTCTAGTGGGAAAGCTGATCTCAACGAAGGCCCTAAATAAACACACTTTTCAAGCTACCATCAAGGCAGTATGGAGCTTCATCTCGGGCCTAACCATCAAAGATATCGGTCTCAACACCTTCCTATTCACCTTTCCAAACTCACAAGATAGAGAAAGGGTCTTCAGCCAAAGACCATGGAACTTCAAAGGCTTTCACATGGTAGTCAAAGAGTGGCACCCAGGCAAAAGTCTGAAAGAAATTGACCTCAAGTTCTCAGCTTTTTGGATCCAAATTCATGGGCTGCCATTGGAGATAATGACCCTAAAAAATGCCATCAAGATAGGTAAAGCACTTGGCAATCTGTTAGATGTAGATGAAAACTCCCTACCTACTGTCTCAACGAAGTAATTCCTACGAATTAGGGTGGAAGTCAACATCACAAAGCTACTAATTGATGGTATCATTTACCCACGTCTCCAAGGACTCCCATCAAAGATCTCCTTCAAATATGAATGTCTGTCAGACTTTTGTTACATTTGTGGAAGCATTGGCTATGTCCAACAATTCTGTCCACTCTATTTTGGAAAATCTTGCATGCCCCAATACAGCCCAGAGCTTCGTGCGGAAGGCCAAGAGTCTCGTAGGACTCCCAAAACTGATGAAGTTGCTCTACATCCCGAAAATCAGGAAAAAATGCTCCTAGATAAGCCATCACCATTGCCGCCTATTCACATTAGAGAATCTTGTTTCATCATTCAATCTCACCTCAGGTCAACTTGAATACTCACAACAAAGGTAAAGAGAAGCTTTTCCAATAGTCACCAGAAGAGGAAGATCCCACTAAGCTGGAATATCCTCAGTTGGCTATCTATGCTGGGAATAGTGCTGGGTCTGTTGCGCTCTCTTCTCTTCCCCATGCATGCAAACAACATGGCGCACAGTACCAAATTTCCTCTCCCCACCAACCCAAACACGTGTCACTCATCCCAATCACCAAACAACACATTCAATGGCTGACTTAATCAGTCGTGATCCCCGAGATGCATCTGCACTTCTGACACCAACCTTCCAAGATGACCTCATAAATCCCAACACTTTCGGCCAAACAAGCCCCCAAAGCAACTCCTTTGTCAACCACGTGGCACCTGTCAAATCCCATTTATCTCATCCCTTATCATTGCCTCTACAGCCACCTCTCCCCACTGAAAACACCCTTCACTACAAACCAACGGACGAATCGTGTCCATACACAATGTCCCCACTGCTCAGCCCACTTGTGCCTCAGCCCACCAGGGAATACCTACCTATCCAGTCCCCCGAACCATCCATTTTCAAAAAAATAATAGCCCAATTCAACTCAAACCAAGGTCAGATCAATTACCAAGCAAACAACCCACAAATTTCCCTTCTCCTTAGCCCCTCTGGAAAAACCTGCCTCTCTTTTACCCCTCAACCCCAAAGCCCAACGTTCCAACCTCACCCTATGATCCATCAAACAAACTCAATACTTGACCCAGAAACCCATACCCACCAAAACATTCCTCTACCTCATTTACAATCCGTAAACTGCCCCCTCTCCCAAAACATCTACCCCAGAGACCCAATAATTACAGTCCCCAGAAAGAGAAAATCTTCATCCTGTGAAAGTTTTGAGACAAACCCTCCTGAGAAAAAATGTCTCCTATTTTCAGTTGTACCAATGGAATCAGACGAAGTAAAAAATCTCCAAGGAACAGAAGAAGATCTAGACCAGACCAAATATACGTCCCAGATGCTAACTCAGAAAATGCCAACCTCAAACCTGATGGCGACGACAACCCCAAGCAAAGGAAACCAATCACGCGGAAGAAAGAAGAAGAATAGATTCTCTCCTTACACGAGGAAGAACACAGCACCGACGGGTAACCCCTCTCAGTCCCAAGTGATGAATCTCTTTCCCCTAAATCCAATGACCACAATGGCAGGGTCAATACGACCACCAAGTGATCCATGAAGATTCTGTCGTGGAATTGTCGAGGCATTGCTCGGCCTCGCGCAATCAGAAACCTAAGAGCAAATATCAGGATTCACAGACTTGATTCTATCTTCCTTTCAGAAAATTTATTGTCTTCTAGTAATGTTTCTCGCACTGTAAATAGTTTAGGATTTTCCCATTTTGTTCATATCCCCCCATCTGGGAAATGGGGAAGCCTTCTGTACTTGTGGCGTTCTAGTGTGGAAGTTGAAGTTATCTTTGCTGATGCTAATATAATTTCTTGTTTAGTTTACTTTGACCCTCCTCATTGTCCTTGGCTTTTAAATCTGGTTTATTGTCCTGCTAAACACTTGGAGAAACAGTATTTTTGGGACAACTTGACAAAATTTCAGACTCATTCTCGGGGCCAATGTTGGCTATTGGGGACTTTAATTCCATTATTAATCAGAATGAGAAATTTGGTGGTAAACCCTTTGCCTGTTCATCAACCTCAAACGGCCTCAAAAACTTTTTGGACAAAAACAACCTCATTGATCTCAAATCCTCAGGTCCTAAATACACTTGGTCAAACAATAGGCATGGGGCTTTTAACATTCGGGAGAAATTGGATCGTGCTGTCACAAACCTAGATTGGAACACTCTTTTGCCAGATGCATCTGTTTTGAACCTAACACTTGTTACATCTGAACACTCACCAATCGTTCTCAACACTTCCAATCTCGAAAATAAGAAAAAATCATTCAAATTTGAGGAATTCTGGACCAGGGATCCCTCTTGTTTTGATACCATCAAACATGCCTGGAACATCCACATCCTTGGAATCCCAAGTTTCATTTTGATTAGAAAACTCAATTCAACAAAATGTGCACTCAGACTTTGGAACAAAACTTCCTTTGGCCATATCCAAACTGAAATCAAAACACTTTCAGATTCCCTCAATCAAATCCAGTCAAAAGATCATTCACCCGACACCATCTTATTAGAAGAAGCTTTAAAAGAAAATCTTAATGAACAACTTCGCCGTGAAGAATCTCTTTGGCATAAAAAATCCCGAGTCGCTTGGCTCACTTCTTCGGACCAAAACACCAAATTCTTTCACACCTCAACCTCAATTTGAAGAAGGAATAATGCCAATGACACTCTCAAAAAACCAAATGGTGTGTGGATTACGAACCCCAACGAGATCTCCACCTTGTTTCTTGATCATTTCACTAATATCTTCAAATCCACCAATCCCGAACCTCCTCTGGACCTTGAGGGACTTTTCCCTCATAAAATCACATCACAAGAAAATGAAGATCTCTTCCAAATCCCAACAGTGGAGGAAATCCTCAATATCATCAATCAAACTCCTCCCACAAGAGCGCTTGGTCCAGATGGTTTCACTGGACTGTTTTACAAATCCTACTGGGAATTGATCAAAATGGACCTTATTGCAACCATCCAAAATTTCTTTCAATAGGGAAAGCTTTTAAAGGAAATGAATCATACAAACATAGCCCTTGTCCCCAAAATTGATAGTCCAAATATTGTCCATCATTTTCGCCCAATCAGTCTCGCAAACGTCATGTACAAAATCATTGCAAAAATCTTGGCCAATAGACTTAGAAAACTCTTGCCAAACATCATATCCCCCAATCAAACTACTTTTGTTCCGGGAAGACTCATCCAAGAGAACACCATCCTTGCCCAAGAAATTTTCCATCGTTTAAAAAAGAAAGAGGAAAGCAAGGACTCATGGCCGCAAAGATCGATATGGAAAAAACTTTTGACTACTTAGAATGGTCTTTTATTCTTAACATCTTCAAAAGCTTGGGATTCAGTCATACTTGGATAAACTTGATAAAAGAATGCCTCTCGGCTGTCTCCTACTCCATCCTTCTCAATGGATCCCCTACTGGCATGATTCACCCTTCCAGTGGAATCCGTCAAGGCGATCCCCTTTCCCCTTTCCTCTTTATCCTTGCAAGCGAAGTTCTTTCAAGACTTATTCATAGGGAGGAATCTTTAAACAACTTAGAGGGCATAAATATCACGAGAGGAGGTCTAAAAATTTCCCACCTCCTATTTGCGGATGATCTCATTTTCTTTGGAAAAGCATCTCTATCCACTGCCTCAGCTTTTGCTCGATGTATAGCTACTTATACTCAATGGTCTGGGCAGAAAATCAATCAAAGCAAATCCACAATCCATTTCAGCAATAACACTCTCCCTGTCACCAAAAGAGAGATAAAAGACCTCATCAACTTCAAAACTTGCCCAACAAAACTCAGATACCTTGGTTTGCCTCTCTTCATTGGTCACTCCAAAAAGGAAATTTTCAAAGAGGCTTTAGGTAAAATTGAATCAAAACTCTAGGCATGGAAATCAAAACTCCTCTCTCAAGCTAGTAGAACTATCTTAATTTGAACGGTGGCATCTTCCATTCCCACTTATATCATGACCACTTGCAAAATGCCAAAAGCTGTCTCCTAAAACATTGATACACTTTTCAAAAATTTCTGGTGGAACAAAGACAACCAGGAAAAATGGTTTCTTTACAAAATCTTGGGATTCTTTGTGCTTACCAAAGTCTTTACGTGGTCTAGGTCTTAAGAAATGCTCCCTTTTCAATACAGCCTTAATCTCTAAATTCTCTTAGTCCATCATAAATGACTCCAACAGCCTCTGGAAACATTACTTAACTGGAAAATACCTTAAAAACTCTAGCTTCTTTGATGTCCAAATGAGACCAACTGACTCTTGGTTCTGGAAATGCCTCCTCAAACAAAGAGATTTTCTTAAAACAGTTTCTGTTACCAAATAAACAATGGAATTTCAACAAGAGTCTGGGAAGACCCGTGGGTCCCAACCCTTCCTTCTCACATCCCTAAACCGAATCCAAATATAAACTGGACTGAGCCAAACTTGAGAGTTGCTGAACTCACATTGAAGAACCAAGGAGATGGAATACCCTCCTCCTTCAAACTCTTTTCTCATCAGATTCGGCTAAAGAAATTTCCAAAATCCCGTTGTTCAACCATAACTTTTCCACAATTGAGGACAAAATCAAATGGAAACATCATTATTATGGTATCTTCTCCGTAAAATCTGCTTATGCAGCCATGCTCCTTCCTAATGATAATCTTGTTCCCAACACTCATTATAAGAAATTATGGAAACTCCAAATCCAGGATAGATTAAAGCTTCTCCTTTGGAAGGTATCACAAAATATCCTACCCACTAGAGCACTCTTGAAAAGAATTGCTAACCTGGATGAGGACCAAACTCTTTGCCCTCTGTGTCACTCTGAAGAAACCATCTCTCATCTCACTCTCAGCTGTTGCTATACTAGAACTCTTTAGAGACAATCCAATTGGCCTATAGACACCACAAAATTCACCTCACACCCAATCTCGGAATGGATTAGTGTCATCTTATCTCCCACTACATCCTTGAATATACCTGAGGAGGAGTCTCAATCATTCCAAATTTTTGCAGCACTCTCAATCATTCCAAATTTTTGCAGCACTGGCCATTGACAACATCTGGTTTCTCCGTAATAAAGTCATCCATGAGTCTGTTAATCCCTCTCACACTTGGTTAATCACAAAAGTTTCAAAATCACTCATAGATCACAAAACAACTTCGGAAGAAAAAAAATTGGACCTGTCTGTGGGAAGGCAAAACAAGCTTGCAGGCTACTACATCATTCAGTTTGACATAGCAGTCAGATCTGAAGGCACAACCACGGCAACCACTTGCTGCTCAGACCAAGGCGACCTCCTCTTTGCAATTACAAGTCTGATTTCCAGCAAGAATCCGAATATTGGGGAGGCCACATCTGCTCTGACAATAATCAAAGAAGCAAAATCTCATGCATTCAGGAAAATTCACATTGAAGGAGACTCGCTACAGACAATCCATGCAATTCTTGGAGAAAATCAACCAACAAATTGGGAAATGGAAGCAGTCACCAATGACATCAAATTCACTCTTACAGATTTTACAGCTTGGTCAGCAAAAAAAAAAAAAATCATCGATCCAAAAATCGATGCACACATAACTTAGCGCAATAGGCAGCATCCAACCATCTTTATGGAAGTTTACCCATCTCCACTATCCCACCCTACATTTTACAATTCCATAGTGGTAAAGACCCCCTGTAATTAAGCTTGTATTTTATCAGACAATATGTATATGTTTCTTTATTAATGTTATCTACCTTGCTGAGAAAAAAAAAGAAAAAGAAAAGATATCCCTCTCCATTCATGGGGAGGTGCTAACTCGATGCTGAGGTGCCAAAATTCAATCGCATGGTGGCTAACAACCACTATGCGACAAGATCAGCACCTACGAAGTGGGCAGAATATGCTGGGTGGCTCGCGGCTAGCATGCATGGAGGAGGCCTAATGGGGAGGGAAAGTCTTTCTTGACTCAATTTTTTAACTTTTTTTTTTACCAAATGTATTATTTTAATAATTTCTTAGATTTTAAAATATATTTCTTTTTTTCATTATAATTTTTTTAATATATGAGCTCATGCTTAATTAACTATGGTGACACATTTTAATTTTTTTATTGATTGACACGTGTCATTGTTGCCCAATAACTTATTGTGCCGATAACAATCTAATGAGCGTTGGACAAAGCTATTGCTAGTTTCTTATAACCCAAGATTAACAACCAAACAGGGCCTTATACTGCCCTTGAAAATCAGAAAACACCTTATTTCAATTTAATAGGAAAATTATGAACTATTCATAGCTTGATTTGTAAAAGTCGTCCGATTGCTACTCCATGCAATTAGCCACACTAGTTGGTAGATAAAATAGGGACAAGAAATATATAAGCAAATTGAAGATCACACCCTTAGGTGATCCTATAACCTTTAAAACTTACGAAGAGATACAAGAAATTAAATTTTTAAAAACTACAAAACTAATTTTTCTAAAATGACTGATAAAGAAGGGGTGGTAATCATTATATATTAGAGAATGGTTGATCACGTGAGCTACCACTCTCATGCAACCCTTTGGTAAGATGTAAGCCTTCATTACCAAAAGGGTTATTTTGTAGGGGTGACTCAATGGCCAGTTGATAGAGAAATACAAATAATGTACAGTGAAGAAATAAGAGATGGTTGCACGAGCCAACACAACCAAATGGGTAGCTCATATGGTCGTCTCAAATTGACCACAACTTGGTGATGAAAGCCTCACTCTCACTCTCACTCTCACTCAAGTATTCATGGCGTGTTGGGTGATTGAATCTAGGGTTACCTCAAGGCAACACAAAAATCCCAATGGGTTGTTTGGTGAAAATTAAGACTAACTTAAGCTAGCACTCAATTTCTGAAAGTTGCAAGAGAAAATTTTCATTCATTCAAAATAGCATAATCAATTACAATGCAAAACCGAAATAAATAGTACTAGGGTTCGGCTAGCCCTCTCCCAATTATTCCCTCTAACAACCTTAATCTCAAACATAAATCAAACTCCTATGTTTAAGGAAAAATCTTATCAAATGCCTAAAATAAAGGAAACAAATTCAAAAAAATTAACAAATATATAATCTCGGCCAATCCTCTAGCAACTGCACAATCCCCTAAAATCAAGGGGTTTGTCTCCTCCCTTAAATTCAAGGGATTTGCTAACCAACCCCTAAAATTAAGGAATTGGCTAATAACTTGATCTTCCTCTAGTTGACTTTGTCTTGGACGCTCAAGGACCCATCACCCGAGCCATGCATGCACCCTAATGCCACCCTCCAAGCCTTGGCACGCCTAGTCCTCCTAGTAGCATTACGAATGACCCTTCTTGGATCTCCATCAATCTTCCTCCCTTCAAGACCGACCTTGTCCTCATGGTCCAAATCTGAGAAATTGATCATTGAGAACCCGAACACTCTCCCATGTAGCATCTTCGGTTGGGAGCCCCTTCATTGAACCAAGGCTTCAGTTGCCACTTGGCCACCCTTCCTCACATACTCCCTTAAGTCATTAGGAACCTCAGCCCCTAAATCCCTTTCCATGCCCCTATCTTCCACTTCATGCCCCTCACTCAAGCCCCTTGCTTGGGAGGCCAATATGATAGCAAGACATTGCCCCATTGTCTTAATAGCTTCTCCATCTCATTAGGCCCCACGGCCTTACATCTCCATCTTCCATTCATCCTGATGGTCACCCATTTGCCCCCATCATAAACTTCATAGTCATTTTTCTATAGTCCGAGACTATCTTCCCTAGCTCCTCTAGCCATTGCACACCCAACACAACGTACAGCCCCACAATAGGCAAATAATATAAATCCACTACAATTTCAAGGCCTTGTGTTTTCAAACATATTTTTTTAAATACTTATCTACACCTCATCTTCTCCCTACTAGCTATTTTGACCTCGAATGGAGTGATAGAAGTAATAGGCAACCCCAAGCTCTTGGCCACTTTAGAGTTGATGAAGTTTAGGAATAAGCCATTATCAACAAGATATGTTACCTCTATCTTGCCAATATGAGCTTGTGTTTTCATCGTTCTAGGCCCCACAACACCCGTCAATGCATGGATAGAAATTTGAGGATCTCCCTTCACAACTTCATATTGTTCTTGCTCTTCTTGCCCTTGCTCTTCCTCCCCTATGTCTTCCTCTTCCTCTGACTCTATCTCTATGAGAAAAATTTGCTTGGCTTTGCATCTGTGGCCCACTGTGAACCTTTCATTGCAATTGAAACAAAGCCCCTTCTCCTTTTGTAGTTGCATCTCTTCCCAAGGTAGCCTCTTCACTCCTGTAGATAATGGTTTGGTTCCACTTGATGCACCTCCACTAGGACCTCCCGGTGAGAAATTCTTGCTAAAAGTTTGGTTTGCATCAAACTTAGAAACCATTGGGGGTGGTTTCCTCACCTCCTAGCGGCTAATCTTCCTCAAATCGTGGAGTTGATCTTCCTTAATCCATGCAACCTCCAAGGCTTGCATCAAGGTCTTCGTATTCTTAAGTTTTAGCTCCGCCGCCAACTCACTTTTCAAGCCGCGCACAAAGGTCCCAATGAGGGCTTTCTTCGACCACCCATGTGCTCTAGTGGACAAGTATTCGAACTCCTTTTGATAATCTCTTAAAGATCTAGTTTGCTTGAGCTTTGAGAGAGTTCATGGTAGTCCATGTACTCGGTTGGCCCGAACCTTCTCAAAAGCTCATTGACAAACTTCCTCCATTCCAACTCCCTCATTTGAGCCCCATATGTCTTCCTCATCCATTGCCACCATTGGTTGGCCTCCCCCCTCAAGGAAGTAGGTGGCATATGACACTTTTGCATGGCCTTCCATGTGATTGTGCTCAAAGTATTGTTCGGCTCTACTAATCCACGTGCTCGGGTCATCACCATTGAACTTTGGAAAGTCCATCTTTGGCTTGAGAACTTCCCCCCTACATGCTCTTCTCCTCTCATCACGGTTCCCTCATTCTCCTTCACTTTCCCCGGTTGATTCCTCATGAGTGCTTGAGGAATCTTCAGAAGATGAATCCAAGTCATCCACCCTCTCTTGGCATTGGCTTCTTCTAGATCCAACGGAACCCTCCGGACTATGGGCTCTTCTCCTATGGCGCCTCCTCTCTCCATTCCTCCTTTGATCCACTGATTGGTGGAACACCTCCTCTATCCTTCCAAGCCTTTCATTGGTGGCAGTTTGTTATGCCTCTAAAGTGGCTTCAAGGTTCTCAATCCGCTCCCTATGAGTTGGTTGTCGATCGGCCATGGCTTCCTCTCCTTGGGTTGGACACTCTCAATGAAAGCACCAATGATGGAAGCCTCACTCTCATTCAAGTGTTCGTGGCATGTTGGGTGATTGAATCTAGGGTTACCTCAAGGCAACACAATGATCCCAATGGGTTGTTTGGTGAAAATTAAGACTAACTCAAGCTAGCACTCAATTTTCAAAAGTTGAAAGAGTATAATCAATTACAATGCAAAACCGAAATAAATAGTACTAAGGTTCGGCTAGCCCTCTCCCAATTATTCCCTCTAACAACCTTAATCACAAACATAAATCAAACTCCTAATTTTAAGGAAAAATCTTATCAAATGCCTAAAATAAAGGAAACAAACTCAAACAAATTAACAAATAAATAATCTCCCTAATTTGAAGGAGATATTTTGCCAACCCTTTAGCAACCGCCCAATCCCCTAAAATCAAGGGGTTTGCCTCCTGCCCTAAGCTCAAGGGATTTGCCAACCGACCCCTAAAATTAAGGAATTGGCAAACAACTTGATCCTCCTCTAGTTGACCTTGTCTTGGGCGCCCAAAGACCCATCACTCGAGCCATGCATGCACCCCAATGCCACCCTCCTAAGCCTTGGCACGCCTAGCCCTCCTAGTGGCATTACGAATGGCTATTCTTGGATCTCCATCACTTGGTCGTGGGTCTCTAATACCTATGGGTTGAGACACATGACAAAACAAAGAGTGATTGCTCACAATGGTGGCTCCCACAATCATTCCATATTTAATTAGTCTTTAGCCTTTGGAACTAGCCACAACCACTCTTGATGGCTCCACAAGTGGTCAAGCCTCTACTGATAGAGGATTGTGAGATGGCTAACCATCTCATCCAACCCCCTTGAGGGTAGCCAAATACCCTTTAAGAACTATTTAATTCTTTAAAGGGATAGTTCTAAATTTGTAGTGTTTTATGTTTTGATTTTAGAATGAATTGTCAATATCAATTTAGTAGTTAACAAAATAAAAGCCACATAGATGTAAAATCCACAATATTGGTAGCAACACCCTTTTTTTTTTTTTTTTTCTGTAATGGCGTATTTGGGGTTTTTTTGTGATAAAATTTTAATTGATAAACAATGTGTCTTCTTTATTGGCAAATATGATATATCATTGGATGAAAGTACAAAACGCAAGAAGAGGAAGGAGATTGTTGGTCCACAGGCTCAAGTGGTGGTCCATAAAATCTCATTTAGTGGAATTTAATACAGAGGCCGTTTTTTTTTCCTTAGTACAATCTACAAAATCATACTAATTTAAAGGCGATCCTATTGGAGGATGCCTCCCATTTAGAAAAAGGTAGATGGTTTATCTCTGGTTGAGATAGTCAAACATCCCTTTACCTTGGCCAAGAAAAGTGTCGCTTTATTATGAATTTGGATTGGCTACATGGATGTGAATCCATTAGAGCATCCTTTGGCAGGTTTGAGGTATTCTTAGAACCTAGAGCAATCCCGTGGGAGCGAGATAGAGCTCGAGGCTACCCCACACTTATTCCTTAAGGCCCTCGGGTAAGTCTTCCAATGGAATTCGAGGCGAGACTTGCCTTTGGCAAATGTTGAGGGATTCTTGGGAAGAACTTTGAGCAGTCTATGGGGAGTTTGAAGAAGCTTGAGACTATCACCACCACTTTATTTGTGAAGGCCCTGGGAGAAGTCTCCCAAGGAAACTTGGGAGTGATTTTCGCCTTTAGTGGGCATTGAGCAATTCTTTGAAGGACCCAAAGTAATTCCGAGGGAGCACAAGGAAGCTCAATGATATACTCCAATTTTATTCACTAAAGACCTAGGAAAAGTCTCCAGAGGAAATTTTGGGAGAGCTTCACCTTTGGTGGGCTTTGAGGGATTTTTGGGAGGAACCTAATGCAATTTCAAGGGAACTTGAGGAAGCTTGAGGATACCTCCCTTTCTATGTTAACGTATTTTCTTCATAAGGAATTTGTACTATACAAAACCATTGGAAGCAGTCCCAAAGTTGCCACACTTTCTTGAGATCTTGTTTTTAATCACTTCTCTTTGGAGGTGTAGCTCCCTCCTATTTGACATGTGACTAGTTGTGAGTCACTGTAAACACACACAGTAGCCGCCTTCGTCACATGGGGTATCATCAGCCCAACAATCACAACATTGTATTTCGCCTCATTGTTCGGTACCTTGAAAGGCGAAGGGAGCTTGACTTACAATTTCCAAGCCTAGCACGAAGCGAAGGGATTGAATTTCACCTATGGTCAAATCAATGATTAAATGTTCTACTGATGCCTTCCTTCCCTCCAAGTTTGCACGGCTTCACTCTCTTTGAGAGTGGACTTCCGCATTGAACTAAGATGGATCAGGTTGTAGGCTCAAAGAAAGTTTGCTCGGGGAAGGAATAACAATAAGCTTGAAGTTCAATTTTATAGTAAAATGAGTTTTTGTCTTGTCTAATGCTATGATGTGCACCCTTGATCCCCTGTCGTGATTGTTATACAACTCGTCAACTTGAATTTCCCACACCTGACTGTGACTTCTAGTGACACCTCTTCTCCTTGTTTGGTGAACTCATAGACAAAGTCCGCAAGTGCTTGCCTTTTCACAGACACTCAGGGGACATGTTCAAAGTCAAAATCGCTGATCTCTATCAACCAATTTACAAGTCTTCAAGACATACCAGAGTAATGCAATACCTTTTTCATTGAGCTCTCCATTACCAACTTAATTGTGTGGGACTTGAAATAGGGCCTCAGCTTTCTTGCTTTTACTACCAGGGCAAATGGCAATCGTTCCATCTCTAGGTATCTCATTTATGTGTCTTTTAATGATCGGCTCATGTAATAAAGGTTTCTACCCAGTTTCGTCTTCTTTCATAGGGGCTGCACTTACCGCCGAAGACGAGACCACCAAATACAACCTAAGAGGCTCTATGGTTTTGTTTGACTATTGCTTCAACTCTTTGAACACCCCAGTGCACTCTTCATCTCATACCCTAACCTTCCTTAAAATTTGGAGGAAAATGAGGCATTTGTCCATTGCTCATGAAATGAATTGGTTCAGTGCTCCAACTCTCCCAATCAATTTTTGGACATCACGCAATATTTTTGGGGGTGACATGTCCAAGATTGACCACATCTTCTCAAGATTTGCCTCAATTTCTCTCTTTATTATCAAATGTACACTTCAACTTGATGACAATCCTTCTCAAGATGCAGAGGTATCTTCCAAATCCACTACATGACTCACCACTTCCATGTTTTTCTCTAGCATGTCATCCATATAAACCTCCATACTTCACCTATCTGATTCTTGAACATTCAATTGAACAACCCTTGATAGTTCTCCCGGGTGTTCTTAAGTCCAAATGACATGAGTTTATGATAACAAAACCCCATATCAATGATGAATGACATCTTCTCATGGTCCTTAGGACAAGCTTTGTTAATCTCGATGAACCTGAGCATATCATTCTTTTCCCATTTGATTTCTTCCCCATCACCACATTAGATAATACTATGGATCTATGTAGAGCCGATGCTTTATAATACCAAAGTCTATTTGCGGCATATCCTCGTTGTCCCGGGAAAACAGTTCCTTGTGTCACCAAAGCACTCGTATTAGTTCCTTTATCTAGTTATGATTGATTGTTGTTCCTACTCTCACTGTCTTATGAGGGCTTTATGGGTCTAATGTCGCCAGGCTCTAGTGCCTCAGCGGGCTCCCCTTGCTACAACGTTTTCTCATCTACGACCTCTGATGTGTGGTCCACAATTTTTGGGGAAGTGGGAAGGTTGTCTTCCTCTTCCCCATTGTTCATGGTAGTTACTTTGACTTCAGCAGACTTGAGGGGTTGCATCTAACATTCTCCAGCCAGCACATGCTCTTCTAGACTTTCCCTATATCCCCCTCTACTGTTGGGGATTTCGTTTTCAAGTGATAAGTTGAGATCGTTGCTTGTATCTTATTCAATACCGAGCGCCCTATGATAGTGTTATATGTCAATGGCTCGTTTGCTACTGGGAACATGGTTGTGGCTAAGAATGTGTGAGCTCTGGTATTTATTCATACTAGAAGGGCCACCATTGTGGTAATGTGCAATGTTTTGCCAGGGAACCCCTTAAGTGGCGTGGGAGCTAGTTGTAGTTGTTTCAACTTAATTTTGTAAGAAGCCCCCAAGTACAAGATATCCACCGAACTCTGAGACTTTCAATATCCCCACAAGTATCCGTCAAGATGTGCACTTTTCCACCAGCATTACGATCATTAGTGGGTCGTCATGGGGATAGTTGACGCCCTCACTATCTTTTTTGCTGAAGCTGATGACTGGTCCCTAACTTCTAGCTGTTTTTCGAGGGTGTGGCATTGTGTATACTTCTTCATATCTTGCCTTTCACACATATGTCTTTTCCTTTGAAGGGTGGGCCCTTCCCCCCGCAAACCCCTAAGATGGAGCTTATCTCTCCCAAAGGTAAGTCATAGGTGTTAGCTTGGTCTTTTCAAGGCAAGCGACTTTCCTTACTTATCCCTTGAACCTGTCTTCCACGACCTTCTTCTATCGCCCCCGGTCTTGGTTGCCTATCGTACTTCTTGCTTAGTCATGGTTCCAACCCCCTTCGTTGGACTATATCCTCGATTCATTCTCTCGAAACTTCTCAATCCTCAGTGTCAGGTCCCTGTGTCTGGTGAAGCTCGCAAAACTTGTTCTTCAAGAGCTTTCTTGCTAGCCGATGCTTAGATTGGCGAGGTGCCCTACTTTCTTGCACTGGCGCTTTAGCTGTCACCATATTGTGTATGACATGGCGAGGTTTTCGAAAGTTTCCCAACCTCTCATGATTTCTTTCCTTGCCTCTTGTCCCTTCTTCCTTCCTAGGCTTCCGTGTCGTTGATGTATTCTTCCTTTATTTCTTCTAGCGACTCTTAACCGCCTATAGTTCCTTACACATATCATTTAAGGCGCGGATGGGGGTCCTTTTTGCTATCTCTGTCATGAATGAACTCCTTGGGGATAACCCCCCAACTTGTGTGCTAGGGTGAGTTTTTCATCCCAGTTGTCTATACCCAACCTTGCTGAAGCATGCCATATACTCCTTTTAGTGTCTCCATTTCTCTGTGCTTGAAAATGAGAAAATAAGCTACAAGTCTTCTCCTCATCCTACTAGCAATGAATTGGGTGAGGAATTATCATCCCAATTCCTCAAAGCACGATATCGAGTTTGGTTTCAACCTGCCAAACCAACTCCTTGCAATCCCTTCGGAGTCAAGGGGAAAGCTCGACAAGTTATCTCGCCTGGGAAGTCATGAAGGGATATGTGTACCTTGTACGTCTTCAAGTGTTTCACCGGGTCTTGGAGCTGTCGTACATCTTTACTTAGGAAACCCTGAATTTGAGCAACAATGGCACCACCATTACATTGCTGGTGAAAGGGAGATTTGTCCTGTGGAGGATATTTTCCATGCTAGACGAAGTTTCGACCTTCCTCACCATCACTTTGTATTTATGCTTCATCTTTGAGTCTCTAGTGCACTTTCCTCGTTTCTTCTTCTCCTCTAGTGGTTGCACCTATTTATTTTCACCCCCATCTTCCCACTACATGTCACAGTGATGACTTCCATCTATCTCATCTTCCTCCATGTCTTGCCCTTGCCTCTTTCTTTAACTATTTGTTCTGCTGGCTCAACATGTCTAACTTTTCTTCCATCTCAACGAATCTATATTCCATGCTAACTTGTTGCATTAGTCTTTTGATGTCTACTACCATCCTCCTTTTAGCGCCACAAAGAGGAGTATCCTACACTTGTGGTGGTGTGTGTCAGCCCATTTTGACCATTTCTGGCTCGAGATCATGCGATGGTTGGCATCCAGACTTGTCAGAAAAATGAAAACTCTCGATCCCATAGATGATTTCAAACTGTTGAAACAATTTCTCTAGTGTCAATCTCTATGTTAATGCACTGGAGAAGAGTCAAACAGAAGCCGGATGACCCCAATTGGGAGTGCCTCTCCTCAGGCTATGTTTGGCAAGTGAGAGTACCTCAAGTACTCTCACTACTATTCTTTATTTTATTATTACTTTTTACTTACTTTTTTACTATTCATTACTTTTTATCTACTTTTTACTACTATTTAATATTTTATTATTATTTTATTATTATTTTTTTACTATTATTCATAAATATTTTTAACACTTTTTAATACTTTTTACTACTCAAACGTACAATAGACATAATGAATAAGAGAGTGATAATAAGTTCAGTAGTACATAACCTTTTTCTTGGGGATTGGCCGGTGTATGGAGCAAAAGTTCATTTTATTGTGTAGGGAGCTTCGTTGGGCATTTAATGCCCGTTCAAACCATTCAACCTCATTTAATACCTGGCAGGCTCCTGGATGTAAGAATGTACGTGTCGTGTTGTCCTGCTTCCAATAATGGTCCAGTTCGTAACCGATTATTAAGTATAGAAATCAGTTCTAAACCGGTTTGTATTTTGAAAATCGATTTGAATCGAATTAGATTAATATATATATTTTTAAATTTTTTTGTATTATATATAAAATATTATTATATTATATTATTTATCTATATTATATGTTAAATTACTAATTAATATAAAATAAAATTTTATTTTATTAATCGTGTCTATTAATCTTACGACATAAAATTAAACTTAAAAGTTTTAATATAAGATTTGATTTATGACATAACATAAATTAATCTTATATTTTTAATTAAGGGTGAAAAACAATTGGTGAACCGATAAATTGGACCGAACGGATGGATTTGGTTCGATTTGATACCGATTTCATTTTTTTCAAAATCGGTCAAAATCGATCTATTCCAGTTTTCTTTTTTCTAACACTGTTTCGAACCGAGTCGGATCAGTTCATATATATTGATATGGTTTCGGTTTCGAGTTCGGTTTTGGTGGTTATTCAGTCCAATATCAATTTTTAAATTTTCAAAATCGATAGATATTTATCCGGTTCTATAAAATGTTCAAAATCAAAACCGGAGTAGTTCTACGCTTAATTGCAAGTGTCGGTCTCTCCCATGCCCATATCTCACCTAGCATATCTCGCCATCCTCTCAAGACTTCACCAGAACCCTTGCACTTTGACTAATTGGTTAGCGATCTTTCCACTCCCAACAGACAATATAACCTGATGATTGAAATTTAAAGTAATGGACTCAATGGATAATGCTAAAATCGACCTATGAGGGTTCAATTTAATGGTCAAAGTACGATTAAATCATGTAATCAAGATTTGATTTTCATGAATAAGTTCGAAAGACACTATCTTTTGAGATTTGACGTTCTCTCATTCTCCATAGGTGGATTCAAAAAATCCCAATATCTCAATTAAGTTTCGTATAATGGGAAAATCTAAAAAATCCCAAAGATACATTTATTCTAACTCAAGTCCAGTCAGTCGCATAGACCTAAGGATCAGTGCGTACTCCTTTTAATTAATTAAGTTACTAGAAAACAAAAAGATAATGAAAATATCCTTATCTTCTGGAAAATAGGATCACCTCTCAATTCACCTACTAAAAAGTACAAAACATACATATAAATCGACTTTAATACAATGTAATCGAACGGTCTTGATTTTCTAAAAAAGTAATGTTATACATACAACATATTATACAATAATATTTTAAATAAGAATTATTTTTATAAAATAATGTTATTTTTATAAGATATTTTATAAAAATACTCCTCATTTAAAATATAATTGTAAAAAATATTGTATGTAAATCATTTTACTTTCCCAAAATGTTTTATAATAATAGCTAGCATAAAATATCTTCGAGGGCCCTATATAAATATATATATATATATATATATATATATATATATAAAAAAAACAAAGAGACTGTCCATGTCTAGAGTGGCCCTTAAATGGTTAATGAATTGGAAAGGAATCCAAATACCTTGTGAGCAACGTATTCAATTATTTATTTATTTATGAAATATTCAGAGACTGCAAATGTAATTGCTATATATATAGATCATACCCTCGATCGCTTTCAAAGTTTACGTAACGGAACATGTGCTGCACGTGTTATATGTATTTATATATGTGTACAAGTACCTAAGCCAACGTGGTATCTTGTGAATCTTGCAAATTTTACAGCCCAGGAAGAAACAGACCAATATATATATATAGGATGTATCAGAATATATATATATATATATATATAATACTAATACATGACTTGAATGCAGTGGGTACATGAAAATGAGTTGCACCTTCCAACACGGACGTTTTATCAAACATTAATTGACTTGCATTTGATATTTGGTTCCTACGCTATTAATTTACAAGAGCTTTCCTCGATCTATACCCCAATTTTTCCTAAATTGTTTTCTCTGAGTATATATATTCTTTGTGGTGATCTGACATCGTACGTCACGAGCTTAAACAAGCTATGAGTTGCATATAATTCATCATGATCGAAATAAAGTCATATTATATATAAAAGAAAACAAAAATGATGGATTAATTAAAGGCACTATATATCTACGTACCTAATGCATGGCTAATACCAAGGTTAAGGTACTACTGTACCAAAACATCGTCTTTCGTAAAAGAGGAGCATCGATCTTCGTAAGATATATATATGCCTTCATGTCGTTGTTTCAATCCACCACTTCACTTTCACATATCCGACGGTTTTCTTTTGCTGGAAGCGCACATTGTAACAAGCCTTCCGTGAGAACATTTTATTAGATAGTGTACACAAGGCCCAACTCCCAGCTCCAAAAGCCCATGATCAAGATATCAAAGCCCATGATCAAGATGCAAACTGCCTCCACCTTACCAATACAAGTCGTCCAGACACATTGCATAAAAGAGAAAAGGGATGATTACATTTGTATCCCTTATTGTTTTATTTCATTTATTGTAAATACCTTTAGATAAATGAGCTGTATTCTATTTTTAGGAAAAGGCAATTCTGTTAGATTGTTAGGGAAAACCATGTATAAGAGGACCTGCTGTACATTCCTTGATACACACATTTTTACAGAAATAACAGAGCACTGAGAATATTCAGTCCCTGCTGTGCACTTGCTCTCTGCACGTTAGTGCCTTCTTCTCCATTTTATTCATTTACTTACATGGTATCAGTCGCCTGAGAGCATAATTTCATGGCCAACCTTTCTGAACACTCTGCCGATACTACCTCCCATCACTCTGATTCTCACTCCGTTCACTCTGATTCTCACTCAATTCACTCAAACCAAAATGCAAACACCTTTCATGCCAACAATATGGCTCGTTTCTTGAACCTCAGTGACCACGGCAACCCATTCCGCCTTGACAATGGCGATAACCCTGCCGTCATTCTTGTGACTGACCTGCTCACCGCAGACAACTACGCCACCTGGTCGCGCGCCATGCGTCGCGCTCTTCGTGCCAAAAATAAGGTGGGTTTCATCACCGGTGATATCCCACGACCCCACGACCCAGATGACCCCTTGCTTGCCCTTTGGGAACGTTGCAACGACATGGTCGTTTCCTGGATTCAAAATTCTATTAGTTCTTCCATTAAATCAAGTGTTGTGTTCGTTGATGATGCACGGGATATCTGGCTTGATCTCCAGCACCGCTTCTCTCAACAGAATGGACCACGCATATTTCAACTCAAGAAGACTCTTGCTAGCCTCCTTCAAGAACAAGAATCTGTAAGTGTTTACTATAGTAAACTCAAAACATTATGGGATGAGCTGTCCATTTATGATCCTATTCCCGTTTGCAACTGTGGTAGAATGTCAACTCTTCTGGATCGTTACCAACGTGACTGTGTTTTCCAATTCTTAATGGGTTTGCATGATAGTTATTCTAATGCCCGTGACCAGATCATGCTATTAGATCCCATACCTCCTGTTACTAAGGTTTTTTCACTGATACAACAGCAAGAAAGACAGCATCAACTTACCCACCATCCACCATCCCCTGATTCAATGGCCCTTGCCATTAAAAAGCCTCTTTACCCTAAAAAATTCTCACCCCAACCACGGCCTAACCAGAAAAGAGACCGACCATTTTGCACTCACTGCAAAATTACAGGCCATACACTTGAAACTTGCTTTAAAGTTGGCAATGCTGAAGCACCTCTGTGTGCTCACTGCCATTTGTTTGGTCACACAGCCGACAAATGCTACAAATTGCATGGCTACCCTCAAGGCCACAAACTTTCCAACAAACCTTCCAACAATGCTGTTTTTTCTGCTCAATCCTCCATATCTCCTTTCCCACAGCACGAGGAAACCAGTGATGAAAAAGTGGGTTTCACTAAGGCACAATTTCAGCAACTAATAGCTTTGCTTCAACCAAAGGAGTCTTCCATTGCTACTCATCATTCGGCTAACCAGATTCAGTCCAAGTTACCTCTTACTTCCACCTTCTCTGGTATATCTTTTTCCCTCTCTACATACACACACAATGCACTACCATCCAACATTTTTCCTTGGATAATAGACACGGGTGCAACAGACCACATGGTCTGCTGCCCCTCCATGCTCACTTCTGCCACAACACTTGTTTCTCAATCTGTGAAATTACCCAATGGAACTGAAGTTCCTGTCTCACACATTGGTCATGTTCAGGTCACAGATTCCATATGCCTTACTGAGGTTTTATGCATTCCTTCCTTCACCTTTAATCTTCTTTCAGCAAAGAAACTTGCTACTTCTCACACTTGCTGCCTCATATTTTTTTCTGATTTCTGCTTTATCCAGGACCTTCTCTCTTGGACAACAATTGGGAAGGGTGAAGTAAGGGATGGCCTCTACCACTTGCTCCAAACTAAAGTCTCTCCTTCAAGTCTAGCCTCCACACTTTCACAGTTTTCCAACAACATTTCCACTGTTTCAGCATCTGTTTTAAACAATGTTGGTGTCCTTGACCTTTGGCACTGTCGCCTAAGTCATCTATCTTCTTCTTGTCTTAGTTTAATTACTGATCCTATTGTAAAGAACAATACCTCTTCTCTTAATGGTAAGCCTTGCTACATTTGTCCAATGGCTAAAATGCGTCGTCTTCCTTTCCCTACTAGTTAACATAAAACATCCCATTCTTTTGAGATAATACATTGTGATTTATGGGGACCATGCTCAACAACCGCATATGATGGATCCAAATATTTTTTAACTATAGTAGATGACCTTACTAGATGTACATGTTTATACCTCCTTCAAAATAAATCTGAAACCAGAAAATGTATTGAAACCTTTTACAATCTTGTTCAAACTCAATTTAATCTTAAAATTAAAATTTTAAGAAGTGACAATGGGGGTGAATTTCAAATGACTGAATTTTTTAACACCAAGGGCATCATTCACCAGAAAAGTTGTGTTGCCACCCCCCAACAAAATGGGATTGTAGAAAGAAAACATCAACACTTGTTAAATGTGGCTCGTGCATTGAAGTTTCAAGCCGGTCTTCCACTTGAATATTGGAATGACTGCGTTTTAACAGCCACTTATTTGATTAATAGAACACCTAGTCCACTTCTTCAAAACAAAACACCATATGAGCTTTTATTTAACTCTCCACCAACTTATGCTCATATGAAAATTTTTGGATCCCTATGTTTTGCTTCTACCCTTTCTCATGGTAGGAAGAAGTTTGATCCTCGTGGTCGCATATGCATTTTTCTTGGCTACCCATTCGGTATTAAGGGTTACAAACTCCTTGACCTTGAAACCAAAACTACCTTCATTTCTAGGGATGTTGTGTTTCATGAATCCATCTTCCCTTTCCATTCATTACCCTCACTCACTACTTCCACCACTGACCCTTCAAATCTGGTTTTCACTAAGCCTTTATCTGACTTTCTAGATTTTCCAGCTTCACATTCTACTTCTGACCTCACAGCACATGCAAATCCTGATGCTCCTTCATCTCCCATTTCACAATCTGATTTCCCCTCCCACCAAGACCCCCATATTCATACTTCCCCAATTTCTATTTCCACTCCCACTCCTCTTCTTCGCAGGTCCACTAGACTATGGAAAGCACCTCAATACTTGCAAGATTTTCACTGCAAGCAGGCCTCCCTCCACGAGCCAGCCCAATCATTGTCCAATTCCTGCACAGACATAACTAGTACATCTCATCCTCTAGCTAAATATATATCTTATCAGAAATTTAGTCCTTCTTTTAGAACTTTTTCAACCTCCATTTCTACTATTTCTGAACCAGTCACTTATAAACAAGCAATAAAACACCCTGGTTGGTGCCAAGCTATGGAAGCTGAATTACATGCCTTAGAACAAAACCAAACTTGGCTTCTCACTGATTTACCCCCTGGAAAACAAGCCATTGATTGCAAGTATGTATACAAAATTAAGTTCAACTCTGACGGGTCAATTGAAAGGCTAAAAGCAAGACTTGTTGCCAAAGGTTTTACACAACTAGAAGGGATAGATTACACAGAAACCTTTTCTCCCGTTGCCAAATTGGTAACTGTCCGGGTTCTACTTTCTGTGGCAGCAATACAAGGCTGGTCCTTACATCAATTTGATGTCCACAATGCTTTTCTCCATGGTGATTTAGATGAGGAGATTTACATGAGAAAACCCCCGGGTTACACTAAAGGTGAACCTCATCAAGTTTGTAAACTTGTTAAAAGCCTTTATGGCCTTAAACAAGCTTCAAGGCAATGGCACTCCAAGTTTTCTTCTTCTCTTATTGCTTTTGGGTTCAAGCAATCTAGGGCAGACTATAGTCTCTTCACTAAAGCAGATGGTACCTCTTTTACTGCCTTATTAGTGTATGTTGATGATATTATTGTGGCTGGAAACTGTCCAACTTCCATTGCATCTTTGAAAAAATTTCTGCACACCCAATTTAAGATTAAAGATCTTGGTTACTTACGTTACTTTCTTGGTTTAGAAGTTGCACAATCCTCTAAAGGAATACATTTGTGTCAAAGAAAGTATGCATTAGACATACTTTCAGATTCGGGTTCTCTTGGATGTAAGCCACTCAAACTGCCTCTTGAACAAAATTTTAAGCTGAGTAAAGATTCTGGGCAGCCTCTTTCAGACCCCACTCCATATCGTAGACTTGTTGGACGTTTATTATATCTCACAATCACAAGACCCGATATAAGCTTCACTGTCCAGCTTTTGAGCCAATTCATGGATCACCCCACAACTGCACACCTGTCCACAGCACACAAGCTCCTTCGATATCTCAAGACAGCTCCTGGTCAAGGAATATTATTGCCCTCCACATCTCAGTTACAACTTAGAGCATATTGTGATTCAGACTGGGCCTCATGCCCCAACACACGTCGATCCGTCACGGGTTATTGTATTTTTCTTGGAGACTCTCTTATTTCTTGGAAAACCAAGAAACAAACAGTGGTTTCACGCTCTTCCGCTGAAGCTGAGTATCATTCCATGGCTTCCACTTGTTCTGAAATTACTTGGATCAGATTTTTACTAACTGATTTGCATGTCTCACATCCACAGGGTGCCCTGCTCTATTGTGACAATCAAGCGGCTTTACACATCGCCGCCAATCCCGTATTTCACGAAAGAACAAAACATATAGAGCTGGATTGTCATCTCATCAGAGACAAGATTCAAGAGGGCAGTATCATTACCTCTCATGTTCCCTCACACGCTCAACTGGCAGACATCTTCACCAAAGCTTTACCAGCCCATGTCCTACAGCTGCACTTATCCAAGATGGGAGTAGTAAATCTCTACTCTCCATCTTGCGGGGGGCTATTAGATAGTGTACACAAGGCCCAACTCCCAGCTCCAAAAGCCCATGATCAAGATATCAAAGCCCATGATCAAGATGCAAACTGCCTCCACCTTACCAATACAAGTCGTCCAGACACATTGCATAAAAGAGAAAAGGGATGATTACATTTGTATCCCTTATTGTTTTATTTCATTTATTGTAAATACCTTTAGATAAATGAGCTGTATTCTATTTTTAGGAAAAGGCAATTCTGTTAGGTTGTTAGGGAAAACCATGTATAAGAGGACCTGCTGTACATTCCTTGATACACACATTTTTACAGAAATAACAGAGCACTGAGAATATTCAGTCCCTGCTGTGCACTTGCTCTCTGCACGTTAGTGCCTTCTTCTCCATTTTATTCATTTACTTACACATTTTGACCTGATCAGGACCTACTAGGGACTCTCATGCAAATATAATATATATATATATATATATATATGTATGTATGTATCGGCATGCAGTATCCTTTATCTATTAGATTTTTAGCTCTTTTAGTATCCTAGCTATTTTTTTTATTATTTTAATGTCAGAAACCTCTTTAAAGTAATAGGGCCCTTCAAACCCACTCCTATAAAGTAAATTTCGATTCCGTACATCGCATCCTCGAAAATTTTCATACACAGAACTGATTAAATAGTTAATTTTTCACTATTAGGTATGACTCCAAAGAATTATTTACATCCATAAGATGTTGAACCGTAAACTTTGAATGGAGTGATACCTCAAGATTAAGACCTTCACCACTTAGACCAATCCCTTAGAATTTAGTACCCTAGCTTAGCTAGTTATGATGTTGACTGCATGCAGATTGTACTTTAATTTTGTATGAAGTGGGCTTCGACATCAATCCAATATTAATCTTAATATATTCATATTTTAATATATATTTGGAAAGCTAGCTAGTTCCGTTTAGCACTCTCCAAATAAGCCTTCTTTCAAGACTTTTGAGCATGTAAGTGATCCACACATGGTGATATGCTCAGCTTCATGCTATATGACGATGCATGGCTTATGCCCATTAATCTTTGATTCTAACAAAGAACAAGGCGTGAAATATTAATTTTCCTCGAATACTACTCTAGCAACCAATTATATTGGGGCTTCCACCCAGAGCTAGCTAGCTTCTAGCTCACGGAATCCCATTTTGCCCACCTCATCCACCACATGATTGAGGTCTTTAAAACTACTTTGCCTCGTAATTTAACTGCTTAAGTTGATCACTTAATTTAATTTAATTTTTTTATTTAGTGATTAAGAAAATATTTTTAAGTGTATTGATGTATTTTTTTTATTTTTAAAAATATTAAAAAATATTAAAAGAATGTGAATAGAAAAAAAAGATTGAAAAAGCACATGGATCAAAATGAGCGGACTCAATTTTGAATAAGTCATAAATCCAAAATCTATGGTGGATTAAAGTCCATTTAAAAATCTATTTGAGGGGCAAGTGGGCTCATTGATCGAGTAATAGGCCCAACAAGTTATCTAGGAGCCCAATGGTATTTATTCGACAAATTAAGCTTATTTGGATGCAACATGATCCCATTAGTATTTATTAAGTGACTTACCTATGAAAATATTGGCAAGCCCAAAGATTTTGGTTAGGCCTATTTTACTAAGCCCAAAGAGACCACAAATAAGCCCATGGCTTGACCAAATATCCAAGGAAAACCCTAGGACTCATGTTACGCCCCCAAATGGACCTTGGCTGGGAGGGTTGTCAGACAATACATTTACGTTAAATAAAAAATTTAAATGAGTAATCAATTTTTTCTTAATTCAACTAAAATCGTTTCACAACAGCAGAAGATCGAGAAGGGTCCTAAAAGAAGTTGTTTTGAATATTCATGAAATATTCAACATTATTCAAATCACTCTTAAAAAATCATGTCTCACTTCAAGTTTATTCAATATATTTGGGTAATACAAAAATGTATCGGGATTTGGAAAAATAATTTATGGTGGAAAGGAATGAAGTGGAATATCTTCACGTACAGACAGATAAAAGCTTCGCACCAAAGGCCCACCGGAACGTTACAACTCCTACCTATTCCAGAATAAAAATGGGGATGACATAGCCATGAAATTCGTGGTTGGATTACCAAGAAGCCCAAGCAGAAAGAATGTAGTGTGGTGATAGTAGACCGATTGACTATGAGCGCCCATTTTCTTCTGGTTAAGGAAATAGTCAGGCTCCAAGGTGTACCTGGGACCGCATTATCGGTTCGAGGTCCAAGGTTGACTTCCTATTTCTGGAAAAACCTGCAAGCAACGATGGGCACTAAGCTAAGATTCGGTAGTGCTTATCACTCATAGACAGATGAATAGTGGGAGCGAACCATCCAAACACAGGAGGATATGTTAAAGGCTTATGTATTGGACTTCAAAGGCACTTGGGAGAACCATATCCCATCACCAAATTCGCATATAACAATAGCTACGAGGCGACTATTCAAATGGCACCTTACAAAGTGTTGTACCAGAGAAAGTGTAGATCACCTATATGTTGGGATGAAGTTGAAAAATGTTAGCTCAATGGACCAAAGCTACTTCAAGAAATGAATGATTAAGTCAAAATTATACAAAATAGAATGGCGACAGCTAAGAGCCGACATAAAAGTTTTCCTAATTCAAGGAGAAGAGACTTGACCTTTGAATGAGGTTATTGGGTGTATATCAAGGTGTCACCCATGAAATGTGTGAAGAGGTTTGGAAAAAAGGGAAAATTGAGTCTGAGATATATTGGATCCTACAAGATAATGGAAATAATAGACCAATAGCGTATAGAACTGTATTACTATTAGCAGAATATCGGAAGGTACATGATGTGTTTCACGTCTTCTCAATTAGGAAGAGTATTGGGAAGTAGAAACCCTAAATAGTTAGTTCAAATGACATTCAGTTACAACTGAATTTTACTAATAAGGAAAAGCCAATACGAATTGTGGACAGGAAGGAATATAATTATGGTCCAAAGTCATTCCCTTATCAAAAGTACAATGGGGAGGCCCAAAGAATGAGGAGTTCATGTGGGAAAGCAAGAGTGCCATGAGGGAACAATTTCCCTATTTATTCGAGCTACAGTAACTAAGCCATCTACCATAGCTGGTAACACGCTAAATAAGGGCATTTAGGACACCTAATGAACATAAATGTGGCTATAAATAACCTTCAAGCCCATGCAACATAGCCATGACAACCCTAAAGGATTTTAGAAAGCACCACTATACTCAATGAAAAGAAGATTGTTCAAAAAGGGGCCCTACCGTCAGAAGTAATTAGGCACATCATAGAAGAAAGAAGCAAGATGGAAAGGCAATGGGAAGAACAATGATGAGAAGAGGAAGTGCATCAGAGGGCAAAGGCCCTGATCAGCTAAATGTTGGACTACAACGTAGAGTAAAACACTCGATTTGTGAATGTGAGATCTTGGAAGGGAATGAAGAAGTGGTCTCATTGAGATCAAGCATAGCCAAACCTACCAGAGAAGCTAGCACATGAGATAGCAGTAGAGATGGGTGGCACATAAGCAACCAATGTAGAATACAAGATGAAGAAACCTTTAATCCAGTGACGAAAGATGAGAACCTGGGGGTGGACAAAAGATTGATTGTTCCCTAATGCCAACCTGCGAACCGTCCACGTCAGTGAAAATAACTACTATTGCCCGTCTCAAGCACATCCCTCGCAATTCCACAATGAGGGATAATCCTCACCAAGCTTTGAGGACAAAACTTTTGTCATGGAGTGAAGATATGAGGACTACACCAAAATGAGGGAAGGAATCACCTCACATGAGCAAAATGCTAGCAACAAGGAGGCTGTCGGCCAAGCAATGTGCAACCAAGGTGGAAGTAAGGCGAGCAGCACGTTGTAGAGAGCCTGCCTGGTGCAAGATAGCGCAGGACGACGAAGGAAGGTTCACCTAACACCATGCTAGCAAAGAAAGTACTAACCGTACAGGAGACGGGCAATGAGAGAGGACAAGCCTGATGCAAATATGAAAGCACTCTGAAATAACACAGAGGAGCTCAAGAGGTAGCACGTGTCGTATATTGGGAAGAAGGAATACGTACCTACAGGATATATCATCTCACCTTAGAAGTATGACCTAACACCATGTGGGAGACTCTCATAAGGGGAAGGGCTGTGGGTTTGGTCCCAAGGCAGGGTAGGCTATAGAGATGTGCATGCCTTATTCTAGTCTTCAAGTCTAGAGGATAGATGAACGAAAGAGATCGAATATTTCTCATTCAAGTAAGAAAGAGGTCAGAGGAAACGTCAAGTTTCATCAGGATTGTAATTGGCAGTCCTGCCATATAAAAGGCAATGGATGATAGGCAACATCCCACTTTAGAGATCGTAAAAGGACTTATAAACACTTTCTTCTTTTCTATCCAAAGGCTTCACAGGCATCTAGAGCTCAGAGTCTTCATCAATCTAAGGATTGTCACTCTAGCGTGACTACTAGTATTTAGAATATTATCCAGGTGACATTTCTAGGATTGTCACTTGTACGAATATCCTAGAAATATAGGGTAAATGTTTACGGATATGTTTAGGATTTGCATATTCTACTTCTTGTCTCCCTCTCTCATGAAAGTACATACTTTTATCACTATATTGATTACTTTGATGAGGTAATTTAAAGACAATATGATTTAAAGTGATGTGCTTTCAATGTACTCTATACTCATGAGATTGGGTTAAGGATTTCCCGTACCATTCCTAAGCAACATGTTGCCACGATTTTCATACTGGTAGAGGGATTCCCCATGATGATCTGGGTGGGGCATTTCTGTATTGGCTTCATATGATATCGCAGGTAGAGAGAGTCCTTGCATTGATCGAGTGTCCTTTGTGATGTTTTGGTAAAGGTGTTCCACGTGGTAATTGAGTATAGATATTCCCCGTGTCGAATGGGTGGAGTGATTCCCCGTTGGTTTTGGTGAATGTGTTTGCGTATTGGTTGGGTAGTGACTCCCCATGTCAATTGGGTGGAGTGATTCCCCCGCACTTGGTGATGCTTAAGAATATATATGTTTTGCTCAGAGGGTAATTCCTCGTCATACTTACAATATATGTGCTCTTAATCATATTTACATGAATTGATGCATATTCATTGTCATTGTCTTTCGTTTTTCATACTGTCAAGGGTAGGTTTCATCGAAATCTCATTGTGGTGGTCCCACCTGTGATTTTTTTCTTCGAAGCCATAGGCCTTTATGCCTAGAATAAAATTACCCCAAGGGAGAAAGGCCACCCGACCTGAAGAGTAACTATGGAGGCTTGTCTCCATTTAGTTTTATATTTTGTAATTTAAGATGTTTATTATAGTAGGGCGACAAGTACTTTGTGCGACTTTGTATTTTGATGTAGATGATGATCTTATGGTGGTATGTAATTATCTTTGGGATGAAATGATAGTGACATTTGGATAATACTATTATTAAAGAACATTGTTACACTTCTTTGGTATTACTTGATCGGTCTCTAACTAATCATCTTTAACATTTCTGTTGCAATTTTTATTATCCATGTGCACTTGGCATACGGGCGCATAACCCTCATCTAAACAAAAGAGATACAACCAACTGACTCGCATCCCAGGAATCATGGTTCCTCTTCAGGAAGACTATTTAGGGCTGGGGGCACCACATGAGTTCAACAACTCAGTAAGTGAAAGTTAGTGCTAGTAATATTAACACATCAGGATATTACAATGAGCAGATATTAGTGCACAAATAATATAATGGATGCGTAACAATGAACAAATTAATATTTAATATGTAGAAATGAGACTTGATTCAAGTACAATAATACCACAAGTGGCAACAATTTATTAACCAGAGATTGAATATAATTAAGCCATGATTATATGAAGAAATACCAAATAATGCAGTATTTATCAACATGCTCATTTTCCATTTTTATCTTGTCTTAACTTAAATTTTAACATTTATCATTCTTCAATTGTCTATCATTGTTCATTGTTCATGGCATTCTATAACCTGCATGCGTAGTTTCACCCCCCAAGTGAGTTGTGTGCGCTTTACTCCCTTGCATCATCTACGCTTGTCCTCTCACAGGATTTAGGGGTCTACTGCCACGAGGTATGCATCCCTCCAAGGACTACATCCACCACCATTGGATGTATTGCACTATCCTATAATTAGATCTAATACTAATCTCAGAATCTAATTATAAAAATTGACCAACAATGTCTTCATAATTCTATCAGTTTGATATAGGGATATACTTAAAGTAATGTCATTTATGAGAGCATGTAGCTTGTTATAGGGACAAACTTAAAGAAATGTCATTAATACGAGCATGTAGCTTCTTGTATGGACATACTTCGAGCAATGTCGTTGTACGAGCATGAACAACTTAATGAGTGATGGAAAAAATGACATATATTTTCCAATTTTAATTATTTTCCTACATTTGAATAATTAGCAAATATATGTTGTAATGATATGTAATGAATAATTAAACATCACAAAAAAAAAATATCGTTTCAACAGTTAGTTATGAATCCAAAATAATATCAACAAGTAAATGGTTAGTTAGATCCATAACATAATAATCAATAATGAAAAAATAATTCACAAGCTTGTTCATAGAACTGTTGAAGTATGTTGTTGCTAGACCCCTCCTCTTTTTCCTTCTTTATATTTCTCTCTCATTCTTACACTTTTCACTTTTCTCTCCTGCACTGATTCTTTCTTTTCCTCCCCTACATCCTCACTATTCTTTCATTTCCTTGCCTACTTCGCACCTCGCACCTCCCCATTCTCTTTCCTTGCCTACGTCGCACCTTATCTCTTTGCCTCCTGTCACTTTTCACTTTTCACTTTTTACTATTCACAAGTTAGCAATTGTCTCACTATTTATAGTACTAGGAGTCTTACTACTGAACTAAAAAGTAAAGTTGGTTAAGCAACGCTTATCCACTTCACCCGTGGACTCCTCCGTGTGATTGTGCGCGATCTGGGTGAATATCAACCCGTCATTGGTGGCTGCGCATGTAACATCCTTCCTTGTGGTGAGACTTTTTATAAAATGATTTTAAGAAAGGACGACGAGAATTATTGTTTGTTTTAAAACGTTTTACTTCCAGACTCAAAGTGCAAGACTCTATGTTATAAAATAAAATGTACTTTGAAAATAAAAGAAGTTTTCAACAGAAAACATCAAATCTTAAAATACAAAAGCCTCTCATACAATTAAACTCTCATGCCTAGACTTTTGTGCTTTTCCCCTTGGGCAATGTCCTTCCTGATGCGTTCTGCTCATTTAGATCTTGTGGGGGGAGGGGCATACATAAAAATGAAAATGAGTTGAATAATCAGTAAGTATTACTTCATACAGTTAAAATATACTAACATAGATTTTCAGTCATGCATTCATCACTCCATACATACTATACGTACATGAGACATGCATTCATTTTGAAAACATCACTAGGCAGGATTTTTTCTTTAAAAATGAGTTTTCTTTTCGTAAAATTTTTCTCCCGTCAGTGCCTTCATTTCTCAAAGAGTTCGATGCATTCATACATTATTTCTTATCACCTTCTTTGGCCGGTACACACTGTTACACCCCGTGTGTTGGGGTTAGTAGTTTTTCTTTGGACTTGGATTCCGCTCGTGGCCACAGGTTGGGAATCCCTTTCAGTCAGGGGGCAGCACTGGGTGCACTACCAGTACTACTTATCCGGTATTGTAATCTGCACATTCCTTTGGTACCCTTTAATTCAGTCATGACCGTTACGTATTTTCACACATTAAAACGTTCATTTCATTTTAGTCCGTCCTCTCAATCCTTTCAGTCATTTCCTTTTCAGTCCTTTTCATTTAATAGTTCATTCATGGAAAAACATAATTTAAAAGCATGAGCTTAAACATTATCTTTCATGGCATCCATAAAGCATCAGTTCGTAGGGACATTTTAAAACACTTTCTTCCCATCATTTAAGGCATAAGGCATAAGCCTCACATCTCATTTCATGAAAATACATACAATACATACTACGTATAGTCATCTATTCACTTGCATACACTTAATACTTGGGTTGCATAAAAAGGGGTTGCCAAGAAGGGTCATACATACGTATAACTTTAAACACTTAGCATGTTTTTCATAAAACATCGTTTCCTTTTATTTTGTAAAGTATCATAAAGAGAAAATTTTCATTTTCCATTTCATATCATTTAGAAAACTCTATAAGAGTATGCACGTAATACTTACTTGGACTCCATGCTACTTTCATATCATGCAGTCCATTCATGTGCGTGTCAGATGGTAACCTATATGCATACACATAACCTTAGCGTTATTCTCTATCTAGTGCATAAGCAACTAAACTTAGAATAGAATTACACTTCACTTGAAACACTCTCCTTCTATCATGTGCCCTTATGTGTCCCTTACTGTGCTAAAACCTTCAGGATCTACTTACGGCCACTACCTCTTCCAAATTCAAGGTCTTACCTTGAGTGCTCATCCACTAAAGTGAACCTCCACGATTCACGTTAGGGTTAAGATACCAAGACCTTCGTCTTACTCTTCTTTTTTACCACATTCCGACGCATGATTCTGATCGATGAAATCACGCATCCCAATCCTAGACAATATACCCATCACTACCTTCATGCATCTTAGTTCACACTAAATCTTCATTCCCATCCATACACGCCACATGGCTTTAAACCAACTCTGAGGTTTAAGCACCGTGTAATCATGCTTAGGGCAGATTACCCATTACATATGGTGAATCCATCCAGCACATGTGTCTAACCATATTACACACGTACCTTATCCCTTTATCACCTAAGATCAACATATAATCCGTTGATCACTTGCTTGTATGGACAAGCGCCATACTTTGATACCAATCTTCTCTTAACCTGGCTAGCATGACTCTTCAAGCTACCCATCCCTCTTGACAGTTCATCCCAACACTTAACATGACAAGACTCCATTCATAACTACACTTTACATCACGTCATATAGCTCGAGACTACTCTCAAGCTACATCGTGACCTTGTCACGTCACTTGACATCCTGCTACGTCATTTCTATGCTAGCTCCTAACTCATCGTGAGTATGGTCCCTCACGTACTCCTATCACATCGTGGCATCTCTTCACGTTCCCGTTACGTCATTCTTATACTAACTCCTCAAACATCACAAGCATGACTTCTTGTTTAACCATGTTACTTCGTGACATTCCCTCGTCATGCTTCCGCTGCGCTACTCTTACACTATTCTGCCACTTCACACATACTCCTAGCCATAAGTCAACTACACGGTGACATCTATCACCTCAAACTACAGGCCATATCATAGCTACTTCGAGACACTGTTCCACAGTTCCTAACACTACTCATCACGCTCTACGCTCATCAACTACACAACCATCCTTATCTTCGCAACACGCCACACAGTGTATAACACATACTTCACAACCGCATTTCACAGCACAATCCACAACACTACACAACACACTTCCCAACTACGCTTAACACTTCACTACACAGCGAACTCCATAATACAACGAACTCAACAATTACTAACAGCACAGTCCATAACCTAACAACCCACTAACATAATAGCGAGGATAAAAGGAAAGAGAGTTAGACCATTGACGGGATAACTAGTACATTGCTCGCAATCCAACATGGCCAGTGGCATCGGAAGCCACTAGCTTGGGGGGTAGCGGTCACTACCGTGACCTTACAGCGAGACTATCTCAGGGACCGGATTTTAGATTTTGGCTACTAGATTTAGGTTGTACGAGGATGGCCGACATGGTAGGGAGTCCGTGGGTGGCGGCTAAGGCCGTGTACAGTGGCGGTTAGCCATGTATAGTGGTTGTCCACCATGTATGGTGGCTGTTTGGGTGTGTGAATAGCTAGGTGTGGTCTTGGAAGGGCTTATGGTGGCCTCGTTGTGACGCCCCCAAATTCCGCTTGGGATCGGACGGACATTTGAAGCGTCGAGACATGCAACACAAGGTTACCTGCCCCCGTTCATGACATACAAGATGCAATATTCCTAACATGCATCTAGCATTATGCAATATTCGCAACGGATAATTTTTTTTTTCTTCAGCAATACTATGCACCAAACTGAAATATCTCAAATACTTAAAACATACTTCATACATAATGACGTACTAAACAACTGAGATCACAACACTAGTCCAAAATGGTTGTGATCAAAAGAGTGTTGGAGATTGAACACCATAAATACAAGTAGTAATGAGGTAACTACTGTACTACCATCTACGTCACACCATTGTTTAGTCAATCATTTCCAGTTGGTCGATTTCCGATTCTCCTTCAGATCCTGTAATAAGATCTACCATTCGGGGAAAATGGTAGTTGGGACTACCACAGTGAGATTTGATTACAAATTTCAGCAAGTTAACAGAAAACTTCCACACAGGTTAATGATGCATGCATGGTAATAAAAGCATGAATGCATAATCAAATCATAAGTAATCATAGCATAACTTGACATACAACATAACATAACTGACATAACTTAAACTGAAACTGAAGCTTAGCGTGAACGTGACTTGAAACATAACATGGACTTGAAACATAGCATGAACGTGAACTTGAAATATAACATGGACTTGAAACATAACGTAAACGTGAACATGCATGGCTATGTCGATCATGATCCGTGAAAATAAGTCGGCAGGAAACAACCTGACTGATGAACAATAAGTCCAGGCAGTGATAAGATCACTACTGAATTGTTGGGAGAATATGAGCCAAAACCTAATGCATAACGAGAATATCAAAGACTTTGATGAACATCAACTCTAGGCAGTGATAAGATCACTACTGAATTCTTGGGAGAATATGAGCCAAAACCTTATGCATAACGAGAATATCAAAGACTTTGATGATATCTCGCATCTCTTGGAATTGGAGGCTGAGTGCCTAGAGGTTGCTAAGCCTAATCATACAGCCTATGTGGCTAATTCTAGTTCGCGCAAGGCATCAAGCCTAAGTGCAAGAAGTCCAAGAATGCCGTAGCTACTGGACAAATTAAGAAGGTGTCAGGAACTTCACAGCGCAGCAAGAGGGGCAAGGACGGGAAGAACAAGTCAAAATTAGAGTGATTCAATTGCGGAAAGAATGACCACTTCGCTTGTGACTGCACTGAGCTGAAGAAGGTACATGCTGATTTTTCTAGCATTGTTTTTGTAACTAGTTATGTGATGGTTGCTCACTCCTATCCTGTGTAGGCTATTGATTCAGAAGCGACTGAACATATAGCGCGAGACAGAGTAAGATTTCTGGAGTATCGCAGGATTTTAGCTGGGAGTCGTGATATCAAGGTGGGGAATGGAGCTAGCGTGGAGGTACTGGAACTTGGTACCTACAAGCTGGACTTGTGGGGTGGCCGCACTATTTTCCTCCACAATGTGCTATATGCTCCAAAAATTCGAAAAAACTTACTTTCTGTAGTCACTCTATTAAGACTTGGTTTTCGAATTGTATTTGAAAACAATTGTGTTTCCCTTTATTTGGGCCACATGTTTTATGGTAATGCTTTTCTTCAAGATGGTTTTATGATATTGGATTTGGATTATTCAAATATAAATGAGTCTATTGCTTTTCTTTCTGCATCTGATAATTTGGATTCATATAAATGGCATGTTAGACTTGGACATATAGGGCAAGATAGAATGGCTTGATTAGCTAGAGAAGGCCTGATAGACAATCTCGCTAAGGTCATCTTGCCCACATGTGAACATTGTCTAATGGGAAAAGTTAAGAGAAAACCGTTTGGAAAAGCTATTAGGGCATATTTTCCACTACAATTAGTCCACTCAGACATCTGTGGTCCAATGAGTGTGAGGGCAAGACATGGAGGTGTCTACTTCATCACATTTATAGATGATTTTTCATGTTACGGTCATGTCTACTTAATCTGCCATAAGTCAGAAGCATTGTAATGCTTTAGGTGATATCTAAGAATGGTTGAGAATCAGTTAGACAAGAGTTTAAAAACTCTAAGAACTGATTGAGGATGGGAATATCTCTGAGCAATTTAAAAGGCTCTGTGATGAAAAATGAATCAAAAAACAATTGACGATGCCGAGTACGCTGCAACAAAATGGCGTGGCAGAATGGAGACTCGAACACTGCTTTAGATAGTTAGGTCAATGATGGCGCAAGCAAACCTACCAATTTCTTTTTGGGGGGATGCACTTTTGATTGTTGCCTACATTCTTAATCGAGTGCCCTCTAAATCAGTAATTTCCACCCCATATGAACTATGGATAGGCGAGAAACCCAATTTGAGTAACTTGCGGCCTTGGGGTTCAACGAGTTTTGTTCACGATCTTTCTCATAAGTATGAGAAGTTAGGGCCTAGAGGAAAGAAGTGTATCTTTATAAGGTACTCAGAACACTCTAAAGGATATGTGTTGATAGGTGAACAATCTAATGGAAGTGTGACTGAGATTGAGTCACGAGATGTGGATTTCATTGAAGATGAGTTTCCAAGTAGAGGTGAGGTTGATAGGAGTTTAGAACTTCATGAGATTGTGCAACAAGAGAAAAGTGCTTCAAGGAATTTAGTTGAGAATGAGGAAGAAATTCTTCAAGCTCTTACAAATTATAAAAAGGATTTGAATCCGAGTGGGAGCACACTACTTGTCCATCAATGACAACAACCTCAGCTGCGTAGAAGCACACGTGAAAGTATTACCTGTCATCATTTTGAGATTGAAGGGGAAGCTTTTATGGTAGCTCCACATGATGATGACGAGCTTAAGACAATTAATGAGGCTATCTCATCTTCTACTAATGATGAGTGGATGAAAGCTCTTAATGATGAGATTGAGTCTATGAAGACTAACTAGGTCTGGGATCTGGTTGATCTACCGATAGAGCATAAGACTATTGGGAACAAATTGATTATAAAGGTCAAACGCAAGTCGGATGGATCAATAGATAAGTACAAAGATCGCCTAGTGGTGAAAGGATATACCCAACAGGAGGGTATAGACTATGAGGAAACATTTTCACCAGTGGTGAGGTTTGTCTCAATTCGCCTAATTCTAGCTATAGTAGCAAACATGGATTTGGTACTCTACCAGATGGACGTTAAGACAACATGTCTCAATGGAGAACTAGATGAGGAGATCTATATGGATCAACCAACGGGTTTTGTGGTCAAAGGTCAAGAGCACAAAGTGTGCAAGTTCAAATGATCTATATATGGCCTAAAGCAATCATCTAGACAATGGTACCTCAAATTTTATCGAGCTATTCTCTTGAATGGGTTTACGATGATCATATAGGACCATTGTGTCTATATCAAAAGGTCTAAAAAGAGTTTCATTATGTTGTCATTGTATGTTGACGACATACTACTAGCTGGAAATGATAAATAGTTGATAGTCACCTCAAAAAAGTGGTTATCCTTCAATTTTGAGATGAAGGATATGGATGAGGTAGAATACATTTTGGGAGTTAAGATCTACAAAGATCGCTCAAATGGATTTTTGTGTTTGTCCCGACAAACTTACATAAAGAAAGTTCTCAAGCGCTTCCTAATTTGTGGATGTAAACCCATTGACATCCCTGTTGTAACAAGCGAGAACTTGTCCAAAGATTTGTGTCCTAAGACGCAAAGTGAAAAGGAAAAGATGGCCTGTGTCCCTTATGCTAATGTTGTGGGTAGTCTGATGTATGCAATGATGTGTACTTGGCTTGACATATGCTATGCAGTTGGCTTAGTGAGTAGATTCTAATCTAACCCCAGATTGGCTCACTGGAAAGTAGTCAAGAAGATTATGCGATATCTCAAGGGAACTGCAGACTATGTGTTGTACTATCAGGGTTCAGATTTGTAGTTGAGAGGTTACAGTGATGTCGACTAGGGTAGTGACCTAGATGAGCGTAAATCAACTACTGGGTATGTCTTTCTGCTCAACAAAGGCACCATTACAGGAAGCAATAAGAAATAACCATGTATAGCTTTATCCACCATGGATGCAGAATACATAGCTTGTTCTGCAGGAGTTCAATAAGTTGTTTGTTTACGGAGGTTCCTCAATCATTTAGACATGGGCACATATACTTCAGATTCGGTGACGATATTCTGTGATAGCATGGCAGCTCTCGCATATGCTAAGGACTCAAAGTATCATGGAAGAACCAAACACATAGATATCAGATATCACTACATCAGAGACATGGTAATGCAAAAGGAAGTGGTTCTGAAACACCTTTTTACTAGTCGCATGGGTGTCGATCCCTTAACGAAGCCTATTACAAGAGATGTCTTTAAGGCTCATGTTATGAATCTAAGACTGCGTAGACTGTAAATGTAATTTGTGTTTCAAATGACATTGAGATGTAACCTTTCTTTTGGTATATTAATACAATATGATTCAGTTCTTGTTTTTATCGTATTATTTTTTCTAATACACACACACAAGATATGTTAAGAGGCTTAGATTTGCTCACTCACACAAGCGATCACCTCTAGCACTTGAGTAGCAAGTAGAGATGATAAAGACATATGCTCTTTAAGAAAGAGAAATCCACCATAACATGTTCATACTACATGTGCTGATACGTAGGGCTGTAAACGAGCTGAGCTCGAGCGAGCCTGGGGTGTGCGAGCTCGGCTCGTTCACTACTCGAGTCGAGCTCGAGCTCGGCTCGTTTATTAGTCGGGCACATCATAGCGTTCAAGCTCGGCTCGTGTAGAAGGGAAGTAAGTTCGAGCTCGGCTCGAGCTCGATTTTGTTAATGAGCCGAGCCCGAGCTCGGCTCGCTTATGACAAAAATTTAAAAATTAAAATGTTTAATATAAAATTAAAATAAATGCATCAATAAAATACAAAATTAAATACAAAATTTACATAATAAAACCTTCAAGAGCGTAATTTGACTATAGACCTATGGTACATTAAATGACATTTTTAATTTTTACATCATAATGGAACTATTGAATCAAAAAATACTTTACAAATTACAACAATAAATTATGAAATAAGATACATTACACTTAAAAAAAAAAATTAGGCCGTGAAATGAATGAAGTCCTCATTTGTTGATGAATGGAGCCAGAAATCTTGATATTGTTGCCCTGCATACACTAATACACTAAAAAATTTAAGGTTATTTTTAATCCCTTGCTCAAGTACTGTTAACTTAGTAATTCTGTCAAGGGATGTTTGACAGAAAATGCAAAACTTAATTTGCCTAAAAAATCAATGGCATATCTCTAACAAGTTACACAATACAACTATACAAGCAATCTCATAAACAAATATGTGCATTAGGGGTTCAGACTCATATTGAAATCTAAAATCACCGTGATAGAGTTACAAAGTCAGCAACTGCAAGTTCCCAAAATCAAATAGAAAGATGTGCATCAGGGATTCAGCTAAGTTACCAACTGCAGTTACCAAATGCAGTTACCACAGAACAAATCCAAAACAGCGACCCAACAATAGGCATGACTCATATAAGCCAGACAACAAACTATTAGGTAGACAAGTTGACAACTTCAATACGCATAGACTAATACAACAGACAGTTACCAGCCAGTCAGCCACAGACCCACAAGAACAATCGAATCTGCCAACCAGCAGGCAGCAGTATGCAATACTCAATAGGCATACACTAATACCAGAGGCAGTTACCAAATAAGTTACCAAAGAAGTTACAAGTTAAGTAACAACAAGTTCACAACAAGTTACTAAAGTTCAACAAAATCAGCAAGACAACCAAGACAGATAACTGCAGTTACTAAAAGAAGTTCACAACAAGTTACCACAGTTCAACAAAAACAGCCCGAAAAAATCAGCCAGACAACTTGTTTTTTTACCAAAACAAGTTCACAACAAGTTACCAAAGTTCAACAAAATCAGACAAACAACTGCAGAATGCACTTACCAAAATTTATCAAAATCGCAATGACAAGAAAATACCAAACTTATACAAAATCTGAGTTCACCATGGCAGAAGTCAGCAAGTTCCCAAATTTTACAGAAAATCACCATGACAACTTGCACACACTAATACAGTCAAAAATATTAATATCATTTTTAATCCCTTGCATCATTACTCAAGTACTTTTAACTTAGTAATATTGTCAAGGGATGTTTGTAATGCAAAATTTAATTTGCCATTTAAAGAAATTTAGGAAATTTGGATGATAAAGAGTTAGAATTTAGAAATTACCTGAACTGCCATGATTCATATCATCCCAAACAAAATCACATATAAAAACCAAATTGTCTAAATATCAGATAGCAAATCATATAGATTAAATAATACAGACCAGATAAAACTAGAATGCTGCCCAAATGCTCCATAGATTAAACATGATAAAAAAAACAGATTGTGAGTCTGTATGGGCCTATGGCTATGGCAAGAGAATCTGAGTTTCTGATGGAATATCCTTCTATTGACAAGAAAAAAACAGGCATTAGTATTTTTGTAAATAAATTAATAATACTAAGAATAAAATAGTAAAATAGCAACAGACAGTTAAAATAAATAAATTACACTTACAGAATTTGTTGATGATCTTTTAAGCCCATATAATGCTCTAACCCAATCAGACCCACATAACAACATCTGGACAGTTTCAGTTGACAATGAAGCTCGATGAGGATCAATTACTCTGCCTCCTGCACTGAATGTTGATTCTGAGCTAACTGTGGTAATTGGTGTAGCCAATATATCTCGGGCCAATTTGGACAAAGTTCGAAATTCAAGACTATTTGCTTTCCACCATTCTAAGGCATCGAAACTTGCATCTGAACCCTCTTCACAGATATATATACTCTCCTCTAAATAATTGTCCAGTTCTGATTTATTAGGATGCACGGTATCAACACTTCTAACAAAAGATTTAAATAATGACTGGCCACTCTGCATGTTTCTCCCAACACTTGAGGAACAACTTGATACATTTATTCGAGCATTTTCCTGCTCTATTTGTGCCTCAAGAGTTGAATTGTATTCATGAACATACTCATCATATAACTCATGCAATACTTGGGAGACATGATCAATATTCTTAGAAGCGTCCGGCTCTTGATAAATTAAAGGAAAACAGAATTGGATCAGGATCATTTTGAATCTAGGGTCTAACACCGCAGTGATTGCCATCAACAAATTACACTCCCCCCAATATTTGTCAAACTTAGCAGTCATTTTCCTTACCATTGATTTCATGTATTCATTCTCATCTCTACTCTTCTTACCTAAGATGTCCTTCATTCTCCAAACTTCAGAAAGGAATAAGTTTGCTGTTGGGTAATCACTTCCGGATACAATATTGGTTACTTCATTGAAAATAGCAAGTAGTTGACAAACATTTTCAACTTGTCCCCACTCTTCAACAGTTGGAACCCATTCAAAACTACTATCTCTATCATCATATCTAGGAAAAACTTCTTTGAACTGAATTGCAGCATCTAACATTAAATATGTGCTGTTCCATCTTGTAGGCACATCTAAAATCAGTTTCTTTGAGGGTAATTGCAACTGTTTTACAATTTCACTAAACTGTTTTAGCCTACTCTCTTATGCTACCAGATATTTTATACCATCTCTCACACAATCAACAATCTCCCTAATCTCCCAAAGTCCATACTGCACAAGTAAATTAGTTATATGCGCACAACAACGTACATGAAACAATTTCCCTCCTACAGACAATGTTTTCTTCAATCTAAAATTATCTTTCAAGATCCTAATGGCAACATCATTAGAACTTGCATTGTCAACAGTAATTGAACTGATTTTATTCTCAATTCCCCAACTTTAGAAACACTTTTCTAAAGCATCAGCAATAAGAAGGCTAGTATGTGGAGGTGGCACATTACAAAAGTTCAAAACACGCCTTTGAAGATGCCAATCAGTATCTATAAAATGACATGTCACTACCATATATGAAAGTTTTTGACAAGAAGTCCACATGTCAGTTGTGATATGAACTTTGTTAACAGGTTTAAGCAAAGCCTTTAACTTTGTCTTTTCAGTCTCATAAGTTATCATGCATTCCTTCTTTGCAGCAGCCCGAGACATTTTTTCCCAATATGGAGTGTTTGCACTCATGAACTTATTAAATACCACATGCTCTATTAAAGAAAATGGATATTCATGGTAAAGTATCATATGAGAGGCAAGCTCTCGGACCCTACGTAGATCATAGGTAAAGTTTGAGACAGTGAAGCCACCATCTTTCTCCTTAGACTCAACTGCTAAGACTTTCTGTTTTTTCTTAGACCCCATGTATGGCAAACAAGTTAGCAAGTGCCTACGTAATGTAGTCGTAGAACTTGATCGAGATGCTTTAAATAAAGATTTACACCACTTACATTGAGGCTGTTTAGTCCCATCTCGTTCAAGTTCGACAAAATCATTCCATACATTGGAAGTCCTCTTTCTCTTTTTTCTTTCACTGACTACTGTTTGAACATCTATTGGGCCCTCAGTAGAGACAGTATTAGGGGCATCAGTATTTGCAGTGTCTCCACCATCATCAGATATGGGCTCTACATGGCTAATCCCAATAGAGTTTTCATTTTCATACTCCTCCAGGACCTCTATCGGATCAACCAAATTCATACGATCATCCATTTGCTAGGGTCTAATATTTTTAAAACACAAAACCAGAAATATAAAATAAGCATATAAACATTGACCATAAAACTAAAATGAAAACAATATTGTCTTGATGGCTTAAAGTGCCTCCAAAAGCAAGGACACTAAAATATGTTCAAGTCAAAAACATTTGACTCCAACAGTTGTGCCTTGGCAGCCTTGCCTTGATTGCTCAATGTGCCTCCAAAAGGCAAGGCTAGTACAGCTAATATAATCAACCAAAAGATGTTAGAGTTAAACAATTTTGACTCGAACAGTTTCAGTAGACTCTTGCCTTGGTGGCTCAATGTGCCTCCAAAGCAAGGCACCTTAATAACATAAACACAGAACCATAGATAATAATTTTTAATCAACCAAAACAGTTTCAAGAAAGCATATTTAAAGACTTGAAGTAAGAATATAAATACAAAACAGATTGTTGAAGACTAATCAACCAAATAATGTTGAAGATGGCATAATTAAATAGTTGAAGCAAGGACCATACATGATAATTTTTAATCAACCAAAACAGTTTCAAGAAAGCATATTTAAAGGCTTGAAGTAAGAATATAAATACAAAACAGATTGTTGAAGACTAATCAACCAAATAATGTTGAAGATGGCATAATTAAATAGTTGAAGCAAGGACCATACATGATAATTTTTAATCAACCAAAACAGTTTCAAGAAAGCATATTTAAAGGCTTGAAGTAAGAATATAAATACAAAACAGATTGTTGAAGACTAATCAACCAAATAATGTTGAAGATGGCATAATTAAATAGTTGAAGCAAGGACCATACATGATAATTTTTAATCAACCAAAACAGTTTCAAGAAAGCATATTTAAAGACTTGAAGTAAGAATATAAATACAAAACAGATTGTTGAAGATTGATCAACCAAATAATGTTGAAGATTGCATAATTAAATAGTTGAAGCAAAAACCATAGATGATAATTTTTTATCAACCAAAACAGGTTCAAGAAAGTATAAACACAGGACATATTGGATAAACACATAACAAAACATAAACACATCAACGCATAACAGAACAATTTATAAACACATCAACACATAACAGAACATAAACACATCAACACAGAACACCATTTCATAAACACATAAACACAAAACATCAAATTTTATAAACACACAAACACAGAACAAAACAATTTATAAACAGATAAACATGTTAAACAAAGCATGTTTACAAACTGTTTCAGCAGACAAAGGATCAGGACCAAGTCAAGGAAGAATAAATATAACTCACTGTGTTGTGGACTGCAAGTTTTGCTTCAACTTTCAAGCAAAAATTTGTAACTTTTAACTTCTTTCTTCAGAAGGTTTTTCCCTCAATACTTTTAGTATGACAGATATAAAACTCGAAACAGATAGATTGGAGTCACTTACAGTCTTACAGAAATCTGAGTCAATCACAGTCTCAGACTCTCACAGAATAATTCAACCATGCATATATCATATGGGCCTATGGCAGGACAATGTCACACTGTCATGCCATTTCGGCGTACTAGGGTTTACAAATACAAACATGAATCACATGATTAGATCTACAATACTAGAATTTAGAAATAGTTAGGAGAAAACCAGAGGTTAAAAAATACTCTAATAAAAATATAAGTGCTTCCAAACTTCCAAAGGAGATCAGGAGTTTCGGGACCAAATCTCCCAACTTCCCAACAAAATGGTTAGAAACTTACAAACAGGAAAATAAACCCAACGAATCGACTGATGGACGAACCAAACATAGAACCAGAGAAGCATGAACCACGAAATCAAGGATTCACTTGGTTAGGAGTCATAAATGCTAGCATTTAATGACCCATCCCTCGAGGCCTGACTGCCATCTCTGAGATTGAGATTGTAGTCACGGCTCCCCTCAGGGCCTCAAATACGGCCGACGCCTCCATCTACGAGGGTTTCGAGCAGTCGCAGACAACTGCAAGTCTGCAAGGCTTCAAGAATCAAGATTCAAGCCTTGATTCAAGGCTTCATTCCATGGAAATCACAAGGTAAGCGATGAAGCGTCGGACTAAGGAGGCTAGGGTTTGACAAATCGTGAATCGCGATGAGTCTGAGAGGAAGTGAGAGTTGTGTGTGAAACAGATAAAGTGAAACGGGTGAAACGGCAGACGCGTGAAAGGTGAAAGGTGAAAGGACTGACGACTAACGAGTGAGGGGCGGCTAGGGCTATGGCTAGGGTAATTTTTGAATCAACGTGTTAGATTTAAACATACAGATCCAACGGCTACGAATTAAGGATGTAACTTTATGATTAAACGGCTCAGATTTACTTTTAGAGATCCAACGACTAAGAATTAAGGCTGTAAAATATGTTATAAAAGTTATAAAACTATATATTTAATATTTATACTTTATACAATAATACATATATAAGTTAATAATATTTTCTAACATTATATAGATATATTTTTTTATAACAACTTTATATTGCTTGATGAAACATTATAATTTATATTATTACAAGTTCATATTTTATTAAAAATAGATAAAAAATAATAATAATACTCCTCATAAAGATAACATTGTCTAACTTTATATATTTTGTCGAACATTATAATTTATTACTCATAATATAATATTATATTTATATTAATTAGTGTAATATAGTAGTGTTATTATACTAATTCCATATAAAACTAGATTAATATGTAAGTTGTAACACATGTTATATACTAATACTATAACATATTATATTTATATTAATTAGTATAACACATGTTATATAAGTATATAACATTATCTAACTTTATCTTTTATCAAACATTATAATCTATTATTCATAATATAATATTATAGATCTATTATATACTAATACTATAATACTATTACACAAATATGATAAGGAGATGGTGTAATTTGTAAATTTATAATGTTATATATTATGTAAGACTATACTACTAATAAATTAATAATACTATATATTTATTAATACACCACTAATACTGATACACTACCATATGTATATATACTAATACACCACTAATATTGATACACCACCATATGTATATACTAATACTAATATGACATGTTAATATTATACATCATCATACATAGTAACATATACTAATATCTTATAGACTTATACTAATACATCACCATCTTTCTTTCATATATTAATATTAGCATATTAGAATATTAGTATATCATACACGTAACACTACCATACATTAGCAATAGTATATCAATGTATCATCTTTCTAACACCACTAATATATTAACATACATATACTATTACTAATATCAATATACCATCTTTCTAACATTCATATACTAATATGAATATATATATATATATAATATGGACCATATGGTGTAATTTGTAAATTTATAATGTTATATATTTATTGGACTCATATATTCATCATATCTTCTAGTTCTATAAAACTAGAAGTTAATATTATAAATTTATATATTGTATATGTAGTGGACTATAAATCTATAAAACTAAGTCTATATACATATTTATGTATATTATAAATTATATATATCTAACTTTTGGCTATTATATATATATATATATATATATTGTATTATATATATACAAATATATACGAGTCGAGCTCACGAGTCGAGTCGAGCTTCAAATGAGTTTGTTCACGAACATTAATCGAGCCGATCGAGCTTTATACGAGTTTGTATCGTTTAATAATCGAGCCTAATTCTATGTTTACGAACAGCCCATTTAATATTCGATCCGAGTCGATTTCGAGTTTAATCGAGTCGAATTCGAGCTGCCTATCGAGTAGCTTGTTTATTTTACAGCCCTACTGATACGACCATATGAGTAAGTGAGTAAAAGGTTCCCCTCTTTTTCACTATGTGAGTCTCATTTTTAAAATATCCTTTACTTTTTTTACGAGATGGAGGTTGCGATGTCTGCTACTTTAGCATGCTGTCTATATCCATGATTGATACGGTCTAAAGAGGCATTGTTGGGAAAGCGGTTTGACCAAAATTGAGTGATATGAGTGCAAATGGAAGACTCTTCGATATCGTATCTTCGATAGTGTTTGCTGACATCAAACTATGATGCTACATCTTAGTAGCGGCTAAAGGTTGTGAACACATTGAAATGATTTGGAGGTAGTCAAACATTGTTCTGAGTTTTTTAACTCAAGAGGGTTCAAAAATGCTTGATCTTGATGCGATCGAATGAATCTAGGACATGACCAGACACTTTAGGGATGTTACTATGCTGGTCTTCTCTAGGAGAGATTTGGTGTATGTACTCTCACCTTGTGTTTGGTGGTCGCACGGCCTATTTACTTGTATGAACAAGATTGAGAACATTATAGAGATGCAGACCTGGGGTCATGCCCACTATGTACGAGTGAGAGACGTTAGATGGAGGGGTGCCCACGTGGGGCTGATTTTATGTGTATTGTGTTGTAAATTTGATTTGTATTTTATTCATTATTGTGATTTTTGTTGTGATTTTGTATTTTGATGTGAATTTTCTCTTTCTTTGATTTTTTGTTTTGTTTTTTTCTAGATGTGACAGTTGTGGGTGGGCAGTGGATGGGGCAGAGAAACCAGTGCACCCCAGCACACAGATGGGGGGCACGGGCCTTGGAATGCAATGGCGGATTTTGGGGGCAACCCCGCTCTATAAGATGCGGTAGCATCCCTAGAGTTCAATTCTCTTTTTTATATTAGTAAAGTCTAGGATTTTTGTATTATTTTTTCTTTCAGCATTTTGGATGTACGGGGAAGTTTCAGTGCCCCATCACTGACAAGGGTTCCAAGGAGTTTCACACTTGAGCCCTTCTAAATATAAAAACTTGGACATATGGTGAATATTCTCTCTCGAGGGTGCTATTAAGGAAAGAGGATTATTCAAGCTTCCTGAAAGGGCAAAAATTGTGAAGAAGATCTTGAAGATTGATAAGGCTAAGAAACAAACATTAAGCCCGATTTGGAAAGACAGTTCAGATGAGATAATATATTCTAAATAGTAGTGAGATTTTTTGAGTTAAGATGAAATGAGATAGTTTTGACTTTTTGGAATTTGAAAAAGGTCTAGGTCCCACAGTATTTATAGAGTACCTGAATTGTGCACTATTCATGCATTGTTCATGTACTGTTTATGTCAGTTTTGACATTATTCAAGCATTGTTCATGTCAGTTTTCACTATTTATTTACTATTCATTTAAGTGGATGTTTTCAAAACTTAAGCGATGAAATATTGTATTTGGATAGCCAAAACTATTGTACGATACAACTCCAGATTAGATGTTTTCATCTGTATTGGCTAACCAAACCGGGCCTAAGTCTCAAAGAGTTAATAAAATGTACAGTTTAGTTAGCTATAGTGTTTTTTTTATTATTGTGACAAGTGGCAAACATGAAAAAGTATTGAGATGGGATCATCTTTTGCAAAATAATATCTATATTTTTTTAATCAGTCGCAACTTAATTTTCTTGAGAAAGATAAGTGAGCTCCCGAGTCCCCACTAAGCTTTGTGAAATATTTAGGTTGGTTTTAATATTTTGAGTATCTCAAAATTTTGTGAGTAATAGTAAAATAGTATGTGGATAGTAGTGAAATAATTAGATTTAAAATATTTTATTAGTTGTTGCAAATAATAGAAAAAGTTGAATAAAATTATTATAAAGTTAAACAATTATTTGAATATAAATTTTTAATAATATTTTTTTTTTGAATTTGGAAAAAGATATATTGGTTTTTGTGTTTTGGTTTGAAATTTGTAAAAATTGTAATGATTAGGCAATGATTAGATGAAAAATTGACGATTTAAAATTGGAAAGTGTTTTGTGTTTTAGTAATGTTTGGAAAGGAAATTGCTAGAAGTTTTCAAAAGTATTGAGAATTTCTCATCTGGTCTCTGTTGCCAAACAATCCTAAATGTGGAATCAATTTTAGTCAATGGCTTGTTTATGCTAAATATAGATCTCATCTCACCCATATTAGGGGTAAAAAAAAAAAAAAACTGGTAAACTGGACCCAACCGGTGGGTTCGGTCCAGTTCAAAACCAATTTGGTCCGGTACCGGTTTTTTTTTTCAAAACCGGTCGAAACTGGTCCGGTTTCGATTTTTCTTTTTTCTAACACCAAACTGAATCGGAATAGACCGGTTCATATATATATTAAAATATATTTTTTATGATATTTTATATTATATATAATATATAAAATTATATATAAAATAATTTTATATTATATGCTAAATTGCTAATTAATATAACATTAAATTTCAACATCCTATTATTCATGTATAATATTAATTTAATAACATAAAATTAATATAATATTTTATATAACATAAAATTAATCTTATAAATCTTAATCTCACATTTTATATAACATTATCATTAAGAATTTTAGTTTTATAACATAAAATCTTAATCTTAAACATAAACATTTGATCATATGTTATTAATATAAACTATATATATATTAAGGATAAGTACATTTTATAGCATAATAAATTATAAATTATAATCCTTTTTGTAAATACATTTATATACATTTGATTATATACACTCATATAAAAAGTGTAACAGGCCGCTAGAAATTCAATAGTAGAATTTCTATAGGCTTTAGGGACCTCTTGAAAACTCCGTATGTTTTCATGAATCAACTAACCAATTGCATAGGTTTCGGTCTATCAGCACAGTCAGTGTTGTCACTCAATAGGGGGCCAAAAATGTGATTTGTATTTATTTGAAGTAGTTTGAAGTGTCAAAATAAGATACAATTTGCGTCATTAGTTTCTTTTGAATATTTAGGATTTTATGGCATAATAAACTTATTTTCGATTTTCAGATGAAACATCTGTTCGAAAACACATTTTGATTATTTCAAGACACTTCAGAGTTGAATTTTGATAAATGAGTTGCATTATCAGGTTAGTATGTTGGTTTGGAGATTTTAGGTGTTTATTTGTAAATATATGATTTTTATGCATGAGGATACTCAGTTAAGTAAAAAATGTGAGGTTTTTTTATAGATCCATGTTTTGGTTTAATTTTGCCATATGATCTTAATTTTAATGCTTGGATCTACTTTAGGACATATTTTTAAACCATATGATGTTGATAGTTCATGATTTTTATCATGGCATGTCTCGAATCAACTGGTTTGATAAAAACTAAAGTTGAAAAAAATTCTGTTTTGATGAAGTGTTAAAGCCAAGTGCTTCAAGTTGGATTTTTGTGACTTTTGGTGATTTGTACTTGATGATTCAAAGCATGTTAGTTCTTAGGAGTGTGTTATAGACATGTTAAAAGAAAGTTTTGAATTCTTGGAGTTTTTGGATATGTTTTAAAAAGAGTCAAAGCCTTGAGATTCAAGGGTTTATGTTTTAGTTAAAAAGTTTGGATCTTTTTACTAGAAATTTTTGTGTTTTTGTGAAGTGGATTTTTGTTGGTTGCATCAAGCATACTTCTAAGTATAGGATGTGATAATCTATGTTGTAATATTTTGGTTTAAGCATGAGTTTGAAGGTTTGATAAAATTGCAACAAAAATAAAGAGAAATGGCCTAAGGGTGTTTCGACCATAGTATGTTTCTCATGGTTATGATTTGTTTTAAATTTTTTCTAACTATTTGTTTGAGTTTATGACAAAATTTATACAAGGAATGTAAAATTTGATATTTTTGGAGTTAGGATGTGAAATCCTTAAGTTATAAGTAAAATGATCATTTTCTCACATGTAGAGGGTAAAATAGTAATTCTACTCTAAGTTAACATTTTTCATGTTACGAATTTATTAGTGATAAAGTTTGTAACATTTAGAATCCTCCTACTTACAGTTTCTCGTGTTTTATGATTTTCCCTGTAAACGTGACAATCACTGTAAGTTAGCTCTTAACTTACTATCAAATTACTGTATTTGTGTGATGGGTAAGGGAACTAGTGTTTATGTATTTATGTTATCCTATATGCCATGTTATGCCATGTCGCCTCATGTATGTCTGTTACATATTACACTATCACGAAATACTTATATGTTACACAATTTATTTTGTCATGTAATTAAATCTATTACATGTATGTCATGTCATAGAACGCTATCTGTTACACGTATGTTATGTCACAAAATGTTATCTTTTACATGTTATGTCATGTTATAAAATGTTGTCTGTTACAAGTTATGCCATGCTACAAAATATTGTTTGTCTCATATTACATCATGTCTTTCGTCTCACGTTCATGTCATGTCACGTTATGTTAGGGCTTCTGTCCTATCATCTCACATCACGTTTTGTCTCGACTACAGTTTGTATATCTTGAGAACAACCTTTCAAGTCAAGTCAAGTTTGTTTTCGTTTATCACGACCCCTAAGTTCTAGGATTTGGTAATATCCTAATGAAACTTTTTTGTTCACACTGGAGTGCCTAAATTAGTGTGAAATTTTCTAGGTTGACAAGGTAAAGATCAATAGGCTTCGAATGTGGCTTAATTAACTGGTCATTGAAGCGAAGTCAAGCACTAACGTCGATGGTGCTATCCACATTTCAATTTCATGCTATACGTACTCATTAGGGGTGTAAATTTAAACCAGGAAACCGGTCCAAACCGGACCCGTTGGTCCGGTTTTGAACCAGTCTGGTCCGAAACTAGTTCCTATTTTATAAAAACGGGTCGGATTCGGTCCGATTTCGGTTTCGTAGTTTCCAGGACCGGACCGAACCGAACCGAACCGAACCGGACTGGTTGGAAAAATATATATATAAATTAATTTTATATATTACACAAAATATTTATATATATAATATATAATTATATATTAAATTTTTATATATAATATATATAATTATATATCATATATGAAATAATTTTATATTATAATTTATAATTTATAACATAAAATGTTAATTTTAAATATGAACATTTGTAATTTGTTTGATCATATGTTATTAATATAATTATATATAAGATAATGTTGTTATAATTTATCAAATAAAAGTTTAATCTTAAAGATGAAAATTTAATTGATCATATGCTTTAAACATAATATATATATATATATTAAATTATTGATAACATTTTATCATAAAAAGTAACACTTTATTATATATTTTTTACATTTAAAAAAAAACCAGAAAATTGGACCGGACAGGAAACAGGTAAAACTGAAGGTACTGGTTTAGGAGAGTAATCGGAGCGTAATTGGTTTTGAAAAATGCAAAATTGGTACATACCGATTCGGTCCTAGATTTTGTTCAAAACCGGATCGGACCAGTTACATCCCTAGTACTCATGTTGGTGTAGATACCTGGAAAGGGATACGTACATTACGTGTGTCCACAAAAGGTGTAGATACCTATGAACTGGCACGTATGTTAATGCACTCGTAGCTGATACAGATATTTGTGTTGTAATGCGGTAATTGGTAGGGACACACAGATCAAGGGGAAATCGTCTCACACCCATATGTTCACGTTTATTTATCATGCTTATTAAATAAGATTCCAAGTTCGTGTATCTTCACGTTCATGTTCATGCAATGCTTGGTTCATGTATTTCACTTTCAGTCATGCTCAGTTCAAGTGCATGTATTTCACATTCAGTCATGTTTCAAGTTCACGTTCAGTCCATGTTTTAGTTCCAAGTTCAGATCAAGTTCACGTCATGTCAAGTTTCAAATTCAGTTCACATTTCTGTTCAAGTCATGTTAGATTATGTCGTGTTACACACCAAGTTATTTTATGCATGCTTATGACTTTGATTATGCATTCATGCATTTACTATGATGCATGCATCATTAGCCTGTGTGAAAGTTTTCTGCTAACTTGCTGAGATTTGTACTCAAATCTCACTCTAATAGTCTCAATTACCATTCCCTCCCAATGGTAGGAAATGTGTCAGAACTAGGAGAGAGAACAGAGCCTAGCCGACTAAAGGAGGTTGATTAGGCTACGCCGATGCAACTCGGAGCATGTGGCCTCCATAGTTAGATTTATAGACAGTAATTATGTTTTGGTGATGTCTGTATGGAGCTCGATCTCCCATACTTTTGAGATTATAGTCATTTCGAGACTCTTACTGTAATCATGGATGTTTAGCATTTCATTATTTGTGGATCATGTTTCAAGTATTTGAGATATCTTTAGTTTGGTACATAGTGTTGCTCCAAAAAATAATTATCTGCTGCAAATATTGCATACTATTAGATGTATGTTAGGTGTATTGCATATTTATCTGTCATGAACAGGGGGCATATAACCTTGTGTTGCATGTCCTAACGCTTCATATGTCCGTTCAATCCTAAACGGAATTTGGGGGCGTCATAAAAAATGTATGTAACCAACATATTATCACTAATATACATAATCAAACACTATATCACAATATGATACTTATATATATATATATATATATATATATATAGATATACACACACACACACTAATATACTAATACTATTAGTAATCCAATATATATAAATAACAATATAAATCACTATAGTATTAGTATTAGTAGTTATATTAATACTATATCACTACTAACATATAGTATTAGTAGATAACTATGTACATATTATTATATCATTATATCACTAGATAGTATATATATAGTATTAGTATACTCATACTGAGTCATAATGAGCGTGGATTACTAATAGTATATATAATACTAATATATACTATTGGTAATCTGCTATATATAAATAAGTATATATTATCACTATAGTCTATATAGTATTTGTAATTATACTAATACTATATTACTATATATTATAATATACTATAATATATCACTATATTATTATATACTATAATATATATATAAATATAATACCGGACCGAAACTGGTAAAATGGAAAGTACTAATTTATGGGTTTAACTGGTGCGGTATCGGTTCTTCAAATCTCAAAACCGGTATATACCTGTTCGGTTATAAAATATGTCCAAAATCAAACCGAACCGAACTAGTTACACCCCTACCACGTATTGACTAAAGGTGAAATAAACTTATATCTAAGCACAATAGATATGTTTATGCTAAATATAGATAAGAGTATAAGAACTTTGAATTCACACAAATAGTAGAAAATCCATTTTTCAAATCTTCCTCATTTACCATTAAAAAAAAAAAAACAAATGTACCCATCAATTCCAACACATTTTCTTATCAAACCAACAAACAACTTCAACCTAGGTACCCAATAAAATCCATAGATATATATTAGTAAAATAATTGATACTGACGACTCCACACTCTTTTATTGTTTGTCGCAATTACTCTGGAGGTAAGTAACAACGTCATGTTATGTATCGAAGTGACAATTTTATTGCACACAATATTGGGCATCTTTGACCATGTTACTCGATGCATTCCTACCACGTAAATTCCATGAATCTGTTGTATTGGTCACGCATGACATCTCTTTTTGGGCCTAAACAACGTAAGAAACCTAGAAAATTTTGACCATGATCACCCACTTCAGATAACATAACAAAGATGAATCCAAAAAGGTTAGAGAGAGAGAGAGAGTAATAACAAATGCACCGACCATATATTTTATCGGATACACATTTTCGTACGGCACATTTCGTCAACACTGTACAACGCATGAACAGTATATTGTGTTCGTCTCCTATCTGTACAGTTTTTAACAGCCCCATATTCTATAGACATCTACCCATGAATATGTAAATCATATTTTCAAATGGCAGGAAAAAAACAAAACCAAAGGTAAGACGGAAAGGAAAATCCGGAAGGAGAGCCTGCACAAACCGACGAGTGATGCATATTGCTGCAGATAAACTTCACAATTCAGCAATACTTCACTTTATTCTTCCCCCCCTTGTCAATTAGCAATCCTTAGCTTTATATACACACAATGCTGTCTCTTTTCCTTCTATACTTCTTCATGAGATATTTCTCAAGCATCCATCCCCAGAGGGGGCAATGCAATCGTATGAGCAGTTATATACATGTTACTTTGTCCTCTTCACCTTTACAGACCAATAACGACTATGCAACACTTAGAAGCTCCCAACTCCATTTCTGAAGGCTGAGAATAAGATTTCCTTACATTGTTAGTCTTTCTCTGGCTTCTTTTCCACATTTCCCTTTGGGCTCTCCAAAGAATCCCGTGAGTAAGATCCATCTGGTGGACGGATACAAATGTTCAAGTTTCTAGAAAGGAAAGGTTCCTGGAGGATAAAGAGACAGAAACAGTTAGAAAATAGTATATGGTTGCAAGAAGACAAGTTGAAGGAATGCTGCCTTCTGATCAATCTTGAACAGAATTGCCTGTGTCTAGGAACTCTAAAACGGTATTATTAGCAACTTCATAATTTTTTTATTCAGATCAATTTGAATCAGACAAGCCAATGGGACAATGGAAGTCAGCCTTGACCCTTGGACTAGCTACTTCAACCATCAGCTCAGACACCCTCTTGTGCTGTGCTCCCCAACCCAAAACAAAGGAAAATCCTGTATATTTAAATTTTCTAGCACACATTTGCCTCTCCTCCTCTCCATAAATTATCCTAAGCATATATGTTTCATTTTTGCATCCTTTTTTCCTTTCATTTTTAATGTTAAACATGACAGTATGAGACCAACTGTGGTGAAAAAAAAAAACCGAAAGCAGTGAAAACGATAGAAAGGAAAGGGAAGACTATGCTTTACTCTTCCCATCTCTCCTTCCCTCCAGAAAAAATACCATTGCTTTTGCAATATGATATTCAAACCACAAAAGCCATTAGTCTCACAATTTGAAACATATGCTGAAATTTGACCCTTGTAAAATCCGACCATTTACATAGAGGAAACATAGATGAAGTGGCAAGATCTAAGTGAAGGGTGTAAATTACGTTGTAAGTTTTAAATTGGGGGGCTAAGAGGCAACGTTGACAGTTTAGAGGTTCTATTGCAAAGAGTGGTAGTTCTAGGAGGCAAAGAACACTAGCCTTTTATCAAAATAACTCTAAAACAAACTTAATAACAAGGTTATGACAAAATAACCGTTAACACTAGCCTTTATATGGAGTCAGAACCTAAAACCCTAGACATATACCTAAAGAAAGAGGTAGAAAAAGAAATAAAGCAAAGCAAAAGAAATCCCTAGTGCCATCTAAATTTTGGGGTCTAGCTTATCTTGCATCGAATAGTTCCTCAGAATAATTCATGGTTAAAAGTACTCTTGAGTGCCTGATTATGCATGAAGTGAGATGCTTAACTTACCCAAAAAAACAAAAAATAAAAAAAACCGCGACCAAATACAACTTCATCAAAGCTCAAACATAAGATGCGGTAAATAAACCATAAAAGAATACTCAGTAGACATCAATGTAACAATTACAGAGAAAAAACAAAACAAATATGCATGAAGCTATAATTACTTTTTCATTGCTAAAGTGTATATTCGGTCCCTAAAAATATCCACAAAATCTAAACTTAATCCCTCGAAATTATTGCATGTCTGTTAGTCTCATATTTAGTTATTTAGTTTCTTGACCTGCGGTGTCACATAACAGAATTGAGAACTGTGCACCCTTTTTCTATGATGTGACGCTTAATAAATTTTCTCTGTAGTCTTATCAGACAGGCCCCCTACCTCACCAGCTGTTGTATCTCACCCTGACAATAGCGCTCTTCCCTACATTAGTCCAAGGAAAATGATAGGGTTACTACCCTCCTACTACCTATTTACTGTTCTTTTTGTATTTGATTTTTTTTTTAATTTTTAATTTTACTTAATAATTAAGGAAGTGACTATTAGTAAAATTATATATTTTTTTAATTTTTTTCTTAATGATTAAGAATGTTAAAAAAATACTTAAAATAAAATGATAAAAAAATAAATACACTATAAGCAGTAAATAGGTAGTAACCCTATCACTACCCTTAGTCCAAATCACAGAAACCATAGTATAGAACTCCCAGCAGAAATAAGAGGACTCCTGGCCTAATCCCAAACTTCTCACAAGTCCACTGGCCGCACAGCTCCAACTCCGAGTATTAGCTATTGGAAAATAGAGGAGGCAATTGGCTACCAAGGTTGCCAGAAGGCTATTCTGGTCACCAGAGTGAAAAAACCCACAGGTTATAACCAGGGACCGTGGTCTGCTGAAAGATCCAAAGGTACCAAAAGAGCACACAGCTCCTGACCTGCAAGCTCCCATTCCAGCACCTTCCACAGGACTACCAAAATCTTCAAAACCAATCAGCTAGTTCATTCCCTCCATTTGAATCCCATCTTTCTTATACAAAGCCAGACAAGCACATTTGTATAAAGCATCCCCACCAAATCAATCTTTTAAGAAAGCAAAGCTTAACTTGCATTTTGGCCATTAACATTCCAAGTCATTCAGCAGAAAATTTCCGGTACTTCGGTCATGCTCATGAAAAGAAAAGTTCTACAACTCAGACAATTATTACCTGATCACTTATCTCTTGTCCCCCTGAGTAGAAGAGAATTGGCCAGCATCGTTTATCTTCAGTCATTAGACTTGAATTCTGAAAGTGTGTCACAAGGGCAGGCTTGCCCTGGATTCGCGCATATGCCAGTGAAGAAACTTTTTCACTATTAAACTTCTCCCACTTCTTTCCATGAAATGCCTGCAAAATTTCATGGAATAGGTTTTAGCATATATAAAGGATTTCATTATTTTGATCCAGCTAAATTAATTTTGTGAATTATGTGAATAGTCGGTCATATATAAATGCAAAGAATTTTCCCTTCAACTGTAAAACAGTTGAACGGCAGAATCACCCTTTTATGAATATACAAGCAAAATACTACTTATACCACGTTATTTTATGACAAGGAACTCTGGAAGCCATGCCAATGCAACTCATTTTTTACCCGAACCCATATAACATGCCCACAGCACACAAACTTTTGCCACATTGACATAAAAGAAAATCTAAAATTAACTGTGTATTGCTACTACTTGAGACTAGGAAAATAATCAAAATTGAACCTCATAGAAGGGGATAATGTGGGAAGGAGAGACCATATTGATGAAGGCATAACCCACATTGCACTTATTCTGCAGCAGACAATTGTCAACTTCAAACTTCAGTGGCAATTCAACATGAGAGATTTTAAGAAGAATGCATCATAAATTAGTGTAGTAGTATTACCTTAAAATCAATTGGCAAGTAAATAAAATCATAAGTACCCTGGTGATTTTCATCAATAGCCGCCAGCAGCATCTTCGAAGTGTACCTGGTAGGAGAAATCAGGTGAAGCCATCAAGGAATTTTGACCACTGTATTTAAACACAAAAACTCAATTATTTGAAAATTTTAATCCTATGTTTTTCATACTTGTTAGGGATGTTTTTAATCATCAAGGTAGTCCTGAAATCTTCCCCGCTGATAATTCTATCCAAATCAAGCTGGTACTGCTTGTGGCTATCTATCTGATTCCAACTATTCTCAACTCGCCGACTTGGGCCACATTCACCTAGTCCCTCATAGGCGGTTGCTCCGGGTCCTGGATAAGAACCATTGCCAAGTAACATGGGAGCATGCCTCGGCAGGGACATGATTCTGAAACTGGGCGAACCATTTTCAGTTACTTTTCCTGAAAGACCTACACGAGCACCAATGTTCATAACATTGTTGCGACTTGAATCCATGTTCGAAAATGCAACTGGATTCATGAAGGATGTGTCTGGTGACTCTGGGACGAAGCCAAACTGCCTATGAAGAGGAACAACAGATGGAGCAGATCCAACATGATGGTGGTTATGTAAGCCAAGAAAAGAATCTTTTTCACCTGTATATGGAAAACCCTGATCGTGTCCACTGGATGCAAATGGGTGCCCCACAGATGATGTTTGCCACGCAGAAGAATTGATATGCTCAGAGTAAGGGCCAGGACTTCCCCAGAGAAACTGAGGACCAGATAAAGTTCCAATGCCAGGTGAATTCAGATTTATGTCGGAACATGGAGATAGGGTTCCTGGACTAGCAATAAATTTCTGCTCAGAAAAGGAACGGGAATGCTGATAGGCTGTTCCTTGCGTTGGCCCAGTGTTAGGAAATATATGGTTCACCCTTCCGGTGTCCTTACCAATTGGTGCAAATTTTGCAGAGTTAGATAGATGACGCGGAAGGATTGAAGCTAACCCAGGCAGTTGGTTGCTACTTAAAGGGCTTAGATTTCCTCGACCAGGGGACTTGCTAAAAGCATGCAGAGGATTATGATCACCTGCACTGCCAAATTGCAGCCAGTTACCTGTAATGAAAGTCTTAAGTAATTTCAACTTATAACCAAAAATGGGTTTCCAACAAGACTATCAATACAAGAAATTAATGAGAATAAGCTTTAGAATATGTTATCTAATAAATACAATGTGTTTAGAGATAGAAATACCTGGAGGAGAGTTGGTGACAGGTGAACCCACATGATATTGGAAGCCTCGAGCTTCATCTAGCTCTAGCTCTTGACTTAGTTGCTGCATCAAGCTACAGATCAGAAGGTACAACTAGGTTAATTTCTTCACAGCTTAATCAATTAATAATAATTTGTGACAAGGCATCAATTAAAATGCAAACGGGGTTAGAAAAACAATCTATGAGCCCAATTCACATAATGCCAAAATGAGCAGAGAGACATTAAAAGACCCATCAGAAAAAGTATCAACTATCAAGGGAAACAAATTTGCAGAGAGACTTGATAGCTCACAATATACGTTCAAGAAACAGGAGCCAAGAATTACAATAGCAGAGGAAGTTTTTCATACAAGTTGCCCATGATATAACTTAAGTGTAACAACTTTACTTCCTATTTTCCTTTATTCGTGAGTCCTCATTTCAGCTTTGTAGATCAAACTAAATTATACAACAGTCTGCAGCCATGCTTCCAACAAAGAAGTGCATAAGTATATTACTTTTTAGACTGCAATGGGTAGAAGTGTAATTATACCATCTTCTTCAGTTACTTATTTCTACGGTTTGATTTTTAAGTATTCCTGATAGCAGCCAGAAGTAACTATACTTAGGAAGTTCTCTTCCAAATTGGCTAATTTTAGAAAGTTTTTAATTAAAACATCGCACCTCATATCATTCTGCCAATTTGTTTGATAACCTAGAAGAGACGATCAAGGGTCCAATTTTCGTGGTCAGATTGTGATGTCATAAACAATTTTTTATTTTTTTATTTTTATGTAAATGATTATATTGATATGAATAGAAGTACACAAGATGGTATACAAAAGGTAACACCTATTTAGGAAGAGGAAATAGAAACTAGAAAATCATGAAAATTGAGACCACGAAAATCCACAGATGTGGCCCATAGAAAAAGAGTGCTGACAAAAAATAATCTAAGTTCTTCCAATGAACACTCCATGTCTTCAAACGTCCGGTCATTTCGCTACTTCCACAGGCACCACAGAATACATATCAGAACCATTTTCCACACCGCTGAGATTTGTGGGAGACCTTGTAAATTGGTCCAACTGGCCATGAGTTCAATCACTGTGGCAGAAATCACCCAAGCAAGATCTAACCTGTTGAACACTTCATTCCATAACGTTCTAGCGACCTCACAATGCAACAGCAAGTGATCCACAGTTTCACCATTTTTCCTACACATGCAACACCACTCTACTATGATCACCCTTCGTTTCCGTAAGTTGTCCAAAATCAAGATCTTACCCAATGTTGCTACCCATACAAAAAATGCCACTTTAGGAGGCGCCTTATTTCGCCGAATCCTTCTCCATGGGAACTTAGTGTTCTGTGGTTGTGTGAGAGTCTTATAAAAAGAGCGAACTGAGAATATACCTCTACCGATGGGTATCCACCATATCGTGTCAGCGTCTTCTGCTCTCGGTATCATGGTGTATAGAAGACCAAAAAACTCCTCAATGCCGCCAACTTCCCAATCTTGGGCCGCCTTGGTGAAATTCATATTCCATTGGAATAGATCCCTAGAGAACTCCATACAATTAGCCACTGATGTATCTTTCTCACGTGCACTTCTAAAAATTGAAGGGAAAGAATCATTTAAAGCATGATCTCCACACCACCGGTCAGTCCAAAATTTTCTTCTAGACCCATTACTCAACAACAGCCAAGTGTGCCTAATAAAAATCCCCCACCCTCCTCTAATATGTTTCCAAATTCCAACTCCATAAGGCCCATGAACTTCTCTAGTGCACTCCCCCCCCCCCCCCCCCCCCCCCCCCCCCTCCCCCCACCGGGGCGACATACCTCCATATTTAAGATCAATCACCGAGTTCCATAAGGCCTCTGGTTCCATGATGTATCTCCACATCCACTTTCCAAATAAGACTCGATTGAAAATCTTCAACTTTCTGATACCCAACCAACCGGAGGAGACTGGAGAGCAAACTTTATCCCACTTGACTAGGTGAAACTTGAATTCATCTCCTAACCCACTCCACAGAAAATCACGATAAAGTTTCTCGATGCATTTCGCCACACTTGTTGAGATTGGGAATACAGATAAAAAGTAATTTGGCATATTAGAAAGAATACTTTTGATTAGAGTGATCCTGCCACCTTTCGAAAAATACAATCTTTTCCAACCTGTCAGTCTGCATTCAATCTTCTCAATCACTGTATCCCAAAACGATATAGACCTTGCAGTTGCCCCCAAGGGAAGACCAAGATAATTCATGGGGAGAGAAGAAACCTTACATCCAAGGGTATTAGCCAATTGCCAGATATTGTAGGGGTATCAAATCGTGTTCGTGTCGTGTCAAGAAATGTACATTATACTTAATGGGTCAATCCGAACATGACACATTAAGGATTTCGTGTCAAAATCTCAAATCCTAAGACGACCTATTAAGATAACGGATTGACATGACACGACCCGTTTTGACCCATTATTGAATACAAAATAGATTGGCACGACCCGACCTGACCCGTTTCAACCTGTTTGACCCGTTTGACCTGATTAATTTTATATAAATATTAAAATATAAACAATATCTATAAAAAATAAAAATAAACTAACTACAAGTCTAAAATTACAATCCAAACAATAAAAATACTGAGATTAAAACCCCAACAGTACCAAATATGATAAACACAATTACACAAATATGATAAACACAAATTGTAATAATATTAAAGTTACAATCCCAAATATGATTAACACACATTGTAAAATATTAATATTACAATCTTAGGTCTAAGGGTATAAATGTAAATTCAACTTTCTTAACGGGTCATAATGAGTCAACCCGTTTTGACCCAAACCCGTTAAGACCAACCCAAACCCACTTTGATCATGTCGTGTTCGTGTTGGGTTAAAGGATTATGTCACATATTACCACTCCTAGGATATTGCGAACATTACCCACTAGTACCAACTCTGATTTATGATAATTCACTTTCAACCCTGATACCGCTTCAAAACAGAGTAATAACGCCTTTCATGCTTGAATTTGGTTTTGTTCTGTGATACAAAAGATCAATGTATCATCTGCAAACAATGAGTGAGATATAATAACGGAGCCCCTAGTAGGATTACCAACTGAGAAGCCATCAATAAATCCACTGTTCACCAAGGCTAAAAACATTTTGCTAAGCGCCTCCATAACAATGACAAATAGAAGTGGGGATGAAGGATCTTCTTGTCTTAGACCTCGAGGGCTGTTAAAGAAACCATTTGGGCTGCCATTTACCAAGACTAAAAACTTCGCCGTTGAGATACACCATCTAATCCACGAGCACCATTTCTCCCCAATCCCACACCTCCTAAGCAAATAAAGTAGGAACTCCCAATTAACATGATCATACGCCTTCTTCATATCTAATTTGCATAGAATCCTCAACTGTTCAAATTTTAGGGCTCGTTTGGATTCAGATAGTGTTTCATCTTATCTTATCTCATCTCATCATTACAATTTTCTTAAATTTCCACACAAAATATAATAAACAATTCAACTTTTTCAAATCCCAAAACAATAATAATATTAAAAAATAATATTCTAACAATATTTTATTCAACTTTCAACCTTCATCTAAAACTATCTCATCTCACTATCCAAACCAACCCTTAGTCTACTGTCTAGACATTCATTGGCAATGAAAACTGAGTCCAGAATTTGTCTACCTTTCACAAATGCATTTTGGGGTTTTGTAATGATTCTCCTCAAGGCCTCCCCCTAGGCAATTTGCAAGCACCTTCGATATGATTTTATACACCCCATTCACGAGGCTAATGAGACGGTAATCCTTCACCTCCAATGCCCCAAGCTTCTTGGGAATAAGTGCGATAAATGTGGCGTTGAGGCTTTTCTCAAACTTCCCAACCGAAAAGAATTCATGGAACACTCTTGTTAAATCCTCCCTCACCACATCCCAACATGTTTGAAAAAATCCCATGGAAAAACCATTTGGATCAGATGCTTTATCTTTGACCATTCTCCTTACCACGCTGTGAACCTCCACCTCCTCAAAGGGCCTCTCCTACCACAAGGCTTGTTGTGTATCAAGGGACTCAAAAGCTAGTCCATCGAGTTTTGGCTGCCATCCCACCTGCTCACAATGCAATTGTTCAAAAAAGTCAGTAACATGCTCCCTAATCACCAGAGCCTCTACACAGTCATCCCTGCCATCTATTTTCAACATCTCAATGTTGTTAGTTCTCCTATGAGAGTTGGCCACTCTATGGAAGAACTTTGTACTTCAGTCTCCTTTCAACCACAATGCTCTTATTTTTGGTGCCAAGAGATCTCCTCCAATAACATAACCCTATCTAGCTCTGCCACTAATTCAACCTTCCGAGAAACTTCCTCCAGGGAGAGAGCCCAACCCTCTTGTGCCCTCTCTACCTCCTGAAGCTCCTCCAACATGAAATTTTACGGTCACCTACATCACCAAATGATTAAGTGTTCCACAACTTTAAATCATTCTTTAGAGCTTTCAGTTTACTTGCGAAAATAAAACTTGGGATACCATGGATCTGATATGAAGACCACCATTGCGGTACCCTTTGCACAAAACCTTCGGTTTTAGCCACATATTTTCGAATTTAAACTACCGACACCTTCATTGAATGCCCCCACAATCTAATAATAGTGGAAAATAATCCGAACAAGGGCGAGGCAACCTCTTTTGGCAAAGTTCCGGATAGTGTGTTTCCCACTCCGATGAGACTAAGAATTTGTCCAATCTAGACCACGTATAAGCACTTCCCATGAGGGGGATATTCACCAGCTATGGATTCTAGCAAGTTCTTCCCACAGTAATCTTCTACTGCTGTCCAGATTTGGCCCATAAATGCCAACGAAGGCCCATACAAAATTATCATCAACACTCTTAAAAGAACATGCCACTGTATACTCCCCAATAACGCCTCCAATTTCTCCACCACCCTTCTATCCCACATCACCAAAAGACCTCCCGATGCCCCATCAGAAGCAAGATAGGCTCAATCCACATATGTACAGCTCCATAAACTCCAAACAATCCTCCTTGTGATAAATTTCCGTTCAGTTTCCTGTAAACACACAATGTTCGTCTTCCACTCACGAAGCAGGTTTTTCACCCAAAGGTGCTTATTTGCTACATTAAACCCTCGGACATTCCAAGATACTATTTTGGGCTTCATAAATGTGGAGCTTGTCCCTTCCCCTTAGCTCATTAACAATTAAATTAATTACTATCTGAAACTGTTTTTGATAATTAATAAAATTTCTTGAGAAAGCACAAAAGGCGCACTCCAAATATATAGGATGTATACAAGAGAGAGGCCTATCTAGAAGAAAAAGATAAAGGAAATCATGTAAATTGAGCCCATTAAAGTCAATAGAAAGCTGTCTAATGGAGAGAGTATTGAAAAAGAAAATCTTAAGGTACTAAAAAATTCTATTATTTCTTTCCCTCCAAATAGACCATATGAGGCAAGTAGAAGCCATGTTTCACACTATTGCAACTAAGTTGCGACTAACCCTCTCCAAGGTCAGCAAGGTTCACCACTATGCTGGACATGAACCAAGTCAAACCAATCAGACTAAAAAAGTTGCTTCACAAAGCAATAGTCATCTCACAAGGGAGTAAAAACCAATCCATAGATTTCACACTCCTCTTGCACATGCAGCACCACTCGACCACAACAATGTGTCTTTTCCTCAAATTGTCCATGTTGAGAATCTTTCCAAGAAAGGCCGTCCAGGAAAAAAACACAGCTCTTGAAAGGACCTTAGTCTGCCATATTCTCTTCCAAAGAAAAGGACTTTTAGCTTGAAGATTAAAGACTTCAAATTAGCTGGACATTTGATTATTGAGAAGGGCCCAAATAAGCATGTCTTCTTCTCCTACTCTCAAACTAGTGGATTAAAGTAGATTAATGAATTTAGTTGAGGCATCAACCTTGCAGTCATGATGTAGCACCCCGATATATTTTAGAGAATTATTGATATTATTATTATTAGTATTATTTTATGTTAGGGGGACAAGGTGTTCCTCAGGGTTGACCCGATGAAGGGTATTACGTGGTTCAGGAAAAAGGGCAAGCTAAGCCTAAGGTATATTAGGCCATTTGAGATACTAGAGAGAGTTGGAGTTGTATCCTACCAACATCACTTATGAAGAATCACCAATAGAGATGTTGGAGCAGAAGGAGCAGGTACTTCGTAACAAAACCATCTCATTGGTGAGACTGCGATGAAACAACCACTCAGAGCAGGAAGCCGCATGGGAGCCCAAACCGGGACCCATATGCATGACCCAATTATAGATCCGATCCGCTTTGCTTCATGTATAAAGTGGACCCATATACATATATAGGCCCCTTCACATAAACTCACTCCAACCCTAGGGTTTTTTGGCCACATCCTCCATAGCTCCTCTCCAGTAGGTTGGCCTCCAGCATCCACCAGCTCCTCCATGCACAGCCCCCAACCACCAACAGGTAAGCACAATTATCACACTACACGCACACACATCATGATCGGCTCTTGGGTTCACGTCGGTTCCTTGTACCCTACACCACCACCACTCTCGTGGTTTGTTCCATTGTGCCACTACCACAACTGCCTAACTCCTCTGTGCGCTGCCATCCACTGGTAGGTAATCCATAACCATTGCACAGCATACATGTTAAACACCAGTCCCTGTTTTGTGCATAGCTTTCATCCACCACCATGACACCATTGTGCATGACCTTGATCCTTCACAGCACTACCACAAAGCCGCCTTGCACCAGCCCCCACTAATCTGGACCAATAGGAAGAGCCCCAGCCATTCCCAGCGCACAGACAACGTGCTTCAAGCCAAGAATTGATACATAGGTCAAGCCATCGCAGCCCACAGTAGCACACCACCTTCCACCTCCCAACCTGGTATGAAAACAGGTTGGTGAACCATTGTTTCCTCACCCTCTTCCCTCGGTTCAACCCTCGGTATCACCCATGTACCATTACCACCAATTTGTAACTCTCTGTTCTTGATAACCGAAACAAGGCAAACATACAACAAATTGCAACTCTTGGCCACGCCCCTTGCGGCAGCTCAGGCCTCTCTCTAGGTAAAAAACTCTCTCCCTCCCTCCCTCTCTTACATATGTTTAAGTGTAACCAAGTGATGTAAGGGCCGTGACCGTGTGATATGAGTGTGTATATGTGAGTTTTGAGTGCATCTACATGGAACCGAGGGGGAGAGTGTTCGTGTAAGGGCTGGGCAGTTACATCTCAGTGTATGCATGATGTTGGTATACCTACAAATGTATGAGAGGATTAGTGGGACTTCAGGTATGTGAAAGCATACGTGGAAGGAAGGTGGTATGTGACTGTGTAGGAGTATGTCTACGTTTTATGTTGGTGCAACGCGGGTTGACTTTGAGTTGATGTGTCCATGAGTGTAGGTTGAAGTTTGAGATTTCAAAGTCTTGCATGGGTTAGTTGTGGGTTAAACAAGTTGGGTGTGATTTAATGGCAATGCTTCGTTAAGGGTTTCACCCACTTATAGTATTTCGGGCAATATGTTGGAAATGACAGGGGAATGTGTTTTGGAGTCGATTATTTCATGTGGACGATTTTAGGCTACACAAGAATGATTGGTGATACTTTGGAAGTCATGTAATGATTTTATGCGATGAATAAAAGAAGAATGCGAGTCATAAGGAACGTAGGTTTAGAGTTGTACCAGTAATTAGGGTTGAGTTCAGAGGATGTTAGACATCACAAGAAGCCTTTATGCATAGTTGCATGTTTTATATTCATGTTTTATTTATGCGTAAGAAAATGTTTATTTGATTGTATGAATTATTATAGGTACCTTTTGATGCTTTGAGACACGTGCATTTAAGCTTACTTTGCATAAGACTTTAGGTAAGTGACTATGATCATACCCTTTCCCACCATTTTATGTAAATGAGAAATGTCATTTTCATTACGGTATAGATATGCACATGTTCAAAACTATATATGTATAGATTGTTCTTGGCAGCCCCTGTTACATGAACCCTTATTATTAATGTGATGCATGTGACATGTAAATGTATGACCATCAATAGCTTATATGTATATAGTACGACTATATATTTTAAATGAATGAAAGATAAGGTAAGGAAAGGTTAAATGGAAAGAAAGCAAATGAAAGGAATGATTGCATATTTGACTTTTGAGGAAATAAATGAACTAGCCATGATAGTGAAGACGGTACCATGAGGTTAAGGGTTGGGTTGTAATGTCGGAATGCGTGACTGGCAGCCATTCCTGAGGAGGGCTAGGTTCTTACCCGCTAGCCCCCGGATAGAGTCAAGACAGCAAGGGTCGCTAACCCTAGCACACGGGGTAACAGCGTGTAATGGCCATTAAGGATATGAAAATAAAAAAAATGTATGTCTCTATGAGGTTAATTGTTATGTATTGTATTATGATGATGATGATTGACTGTTAATGCTTGACTAAAAACCTAGACTATTGTTATGTTTATTATATGATGTAGTTCTTATTACGTATTCCAACTCATTTTTGTTTTTGTGTGCGCTTGTCCTAGGTGATGATATTCATGAAGATGCTGCAGGACAAGATATGGCCAAGGGGGACGAGACTAAGGCTTGACGATTTTGGGTTTTGTTATTTGCTTTATTTCCACAACTAATTATTGTAACACATAATTTTAGACTCCTTTTCAATAAGTGCTACTGTGAACCTTGTTAGGGAGGTTTTCTTCCAATAAAGTACTTTTGGTTTTATAACTTTGATAATGGAATCTTTTATATCTGGTGCTAAGGAAAAACATTTAAGTTTAGTAGCACTCAGTTTCTCTAGCTTTTAAAACCCTAGGGGGATGGGGTGTTACATATGAGTTGCTCTGATAAATCTTACATTCTACTGGGGAAGATCACTAGATATCTCCAAGAGGTCCACCATATAAGCTTGTCTTCACCTCCAACTCTCAAACTAGTGTATTACAAGTGAGATTTCGTCTCTTCTCCAGACCCACCCCCAAAGGAAGTTCAAATGCAGCACATAAGTATTTTGTCCTCAATACTACATTATAAAAGTGCCTGTCTATATTGTGGACAGGCTGGTTTCCTTCATATTAAAAGCAACATTACCATGCCTAAAGTTGAGCAAAGTACAAATACATGATCTACAGTAACATCAGCATCAAGGTACACGAGCTATGTTGGTTGTATTACGGTATTATAGGCCTTTCAAACTTGGTTTCATGTCCCCCAAAAAACAAATATTTTAGTTGTTATTTCTAATAAGTCAAGCTCAAAACGGTGGAAAAATGTTACGAACGTCCAGTCGCTCAAGCCATGATACCAGGAGCTGCTGAACCAGGGTTTGAAACCCACTACAGCGACTCCTTGATGATATTTATTCATATAGTTCAAGCCACCAAGCTTGTTTGATGCACATCCTAGTCAATAGCTGTTGTAGTTGAATCATGTGGGCTGAACGGATTTGATTAGTTATCAGTTGAAAAAAACATCAGAGGGTAGCTGTACTCGATAATGTAATACCCGGGACCGAGTATTAGAAAGTCGTGTATTGAATCTCACATTGCTAGAAGGGGGAAGTTCTTGCCCTTGATATTGAGTCCCAAGGAGCTGCAATCGTAACATCAACTAATCTTTTGGAGTATAGGCCCAAATGTGATTTGGGCAGTTTTAAGTCGTTACAAATGGTATTAGAAACAAATCCAACAAAAAGAGTGTAACTTGAGCCGTGCCGCCTATAATGGCATGGCCCATCGAGAATGTCAGGTATTTAAGTGGGGAGGCAGTAAATACAATAAATTGAATATAAGAATGTGGTGGATGGTATCCCACATACTTGGAAGGGGAAGTTCTTGTCTCTTATACTGTTTCCAAGTAACTCAAATTGAACCATGACTATTCTTTTTAGAGTATCAACCTAGATGTGACCTGGGGTTTCTTTGGTTGTTACATAAAAGGATCCAATTCTTGGGCCAAGCAGTCTAACCTTGACATCTTTACACATTTGAGGAGAACTACATGCCAAACTGTAACCCATTGTGTTTGAATTCACTATCAAATGGTCTTTTTGCTCTAGGAAGCATTGGGATGAAAAAATCCATTTTGTTCTGTCATGAGATCCAAAATGCTTCCCATTACGTTTATTCATGCAAATCTAATTACATGCACCTGCTGGGAATTGGCTGGGGTGGTAGATGGGATTGGGAAAGGGAGACAATAGAGCTTTACATTCCAATCTTATTCTAAGAGAGAAAAGGACCAAGAATTCATGCCAACAAGGATGAATAAGCTCAAATTGTAATAACAGCAACACTAATGATACGAAACGGTAACATAAAAATTACCTTCGGCGTGCTCCACCAGGACGGCTAGGTTCAAGCTTTATGCGTTTCCCAGCAATGTCACTCCTATTTAATGCTCTAAGAGCTGCCTCTGCAGCTCTAACATCATAGAATTCTATGAACTTATGATGTCTCTTGTGCGGTGTTTCCCTGATCTGCATTTCATTCCAAGGAAATTATAACTTAAAGAACTAAATGGCATGCCATGTATACATACAAAGCTGATTTCATGAACATTAAAGAATCAAACATATAGAAGATATATGTCCAAGAAGTAGCACCTCTTTGACCTCCCCATACACCCCAAATATTTGGCGAAGGTCATCATTTGATACTGATGGATCCAAATTGAATACAACAAGAGTTCCTTGGTTGATATCCTTTTCTGATGGGTTATCCTGGATTATAGTGCAGAAATAAAGGTGCATGTTATAAAAATTGATAGAATCACATATCAAAAGTCTCCAACTGAATCATTAAAACAAGCATCCTGTTTCCAACCTTTGGAATTGAAAAATGAATGTCAAGTTTTCTTCGCCTCAGGGGCTTATTCTGTAATGCACGCATAGCAGTACGAGCATCTCGGATATCATAGTAAGATATCATCACAAAGCCTCTGTGCTTGCACGCAGTGTATAAAGTCCTGATATCCCCATATTGCTGCCAACAAAAATACACGAAAAGCAGTTTCATTATCAATAAGTTATAGATGACACAATGTAAAACTGTTGACAACTATATATGAATATATCAACAGTGCCCAACAGAATCATTAACTACTACTAGAGCTAAGTCTAATTGAGGGTGTAGTAGATTACACATCTAGACCAAAGCCCAAGGATGTTGGCACCACTAAGTTAACATCGTGATACCCATTTTGTGATTAATTATATAAAGCTCACTGAGGTTAAAGGATTAGCTTCCTTAGAAATTTCAGCGTATTTTTTCCTTTTACTCAAGAGTAGTCATTCCTTTCATCACGCATTATGTCATAGCAGGAACATGTCCCAAGAAGTTTTTAAGCAAGAACAATACATCATATTGTATGTTGGATCATAAGTCCAACCAAAAAGCTAATAGCTTTAAAAAATAAGTTTATATGAGTCTATGCAAAACAAAGTATTGTCAAAATATTACAGATAGAAGAAGCCAAGGGAAAAGTGATAAATAGTCTAAAAGATTGTAAACTATGTTATAAATAAAACTCCAATATATTCTTAACAACAAACCACTCCAGTTTACTAGTGTTAGGATATAATTTAAATAATTAAATTTACCTTCTCCCATTAGGTTAAGCTTTTCAAATCAGTGGTGATTTAACATTATACATAGTAGAGGTTCAATGTTCAAAGCTTGACTCTACACTCCACCCCATTGCCAAAATCTCTTCCATTCAAGTATTGAATATTCCTTGCAGCTAATCTTGATTGGCCACTATTCAATCGAATGTTAAAAATGCCTTTCTACCTGATGACATACTTGAGGAAGTTTACATGGAGTAACCATCTGAATTTGTTGCTCAAAGGCAGTATCAGGGTACTGTGTGCAAGTTAAATAAGGCACTATATGCCTTGAAGCAATCCCCAAGACTGGTTAGGGAAGTTTTCTTATGATGTATTGGATTTTGATCTTTTAGATGTCAGACTAACAATTTAATATTCTGCCTACATCCTACACACCGATGCAAGTTATACCTTGTTGGTGGTTTGTGTACAATATTGTAATTACTGGACGTGACCGATCCCATTGGCAGGTTGAAAAAGTTTTTCAAGGATAGGTTTCACACTGAAGATTTAGAAAAACACAGATACTTTCTTGGGATTGAAGTTGGTAGGTGTAAAGGTATTAGTCTATCTCAGATGAAGAATGTACTTGACTTATTGGAAGAAACTGGTTTATTGGGTGTTCAGCCTATTAATACTACTACGGATCTAACCGTACGCTCTTTGAAGATCCAAGCAGGTATCATTAATTGCTGGAAAGTTGAATGGTCACTCTCTAGTAGCTCTCTCTAAGCAACACTTAACTCACTCTTCTAAGGAAAATGAAACTCCACTGAGTGGTCTGAGAAATTGAATAGGAGAGGCCCTCTATCTATAGGAAAATTGAGAGGTTTAAAAATTAATTTTCTCTCCTCTTGCGACATCACTCTCTTAGTAGACCAAAAGTGAGAGATTAGATAACTGCCAAAAATTTTGCTCACCTCAAGATGTGGTCGCATTTATAACCGTTGGAATTGCACTTCATCTTAAACACAATTGATCCATTGATTTAGATTCAAGGAGATTCACTTAACCATGTTAACTAACTTGTCTTTTTTTATCATAACTCATTAAGCATAATATATAACTCAATCTGAAAACTGAATCAATTATTTCAAGCCATTGGATCATAATAATTTTAAAAAATCCTAAAATTGAAATCTAAATCACAAAACGAATCAAAATTTCAAAAAATAAAAAATTTCAAACTCACTCCACCATCACTCAAGAAACTCATGAAATTTCCCAATTATTTCCAGTTTTTCTTTAGTTTCCAAGATTTTCCCAAACTTTTCTAGCGTTTTCACGGCAATATCATTCAACCTTGGCTTGAGATTTTTTTTCAACGGTAAATTTGATGATGATAGAAAGTAGGCATAGTCAAGTACACAGGGCACAGGCTCAATTCTCTCCAAAACAAGTATGTAAAAGTAGAGTTATGCATATTTTTATTAGAAGAGGTGACCAACAGCACATACTAGTTGAAAATCTTAGTTTCGTTGAGATTTAAAGACCAGCAAATGGCATTTCTGTAAGCAAAGATGCATTAGAAAAATGCCAGAAGGAGATCCACGCTAGTACAGGAGGTTAGTACAAAAGAGACACCCCGAGAAAGAAAATAGAGGAAAAAAGAAACAGGGGAGTGAAAATATTCTCTCTATCAGACAGTAGCAAGCACGATCAGGCTTCCTTACCATTATATGTGGAACATTTTTTTGTATAGCGTGGAACCTCATCAAGGTAGGTCCTTTGGAAATTCCTGGAAAGTAAACCTTGGATACACAATCCAACCGTAGAACATAATATGGAACTTGGTAATCTAGAGAAAGTAAATAAAAAATCTTATCATACTTTTCCAGCTATACAATTCTTAATGCAGTATGTCAAAATACACAGAAGACCACAAGTGTGGGGTTTGGAAAAATTCTGATAAGAGCATAATGTATGCCAAGATCTTGCCCAAAATAAGCAAGGCAGGATGAAAATAGGCACTGAAAATTTTAATATAGTTGAAAATAGGCCGTCACAACTTTAATAAAACATGCCGACTATAAGATAAATTACCTCAAAAAGAGCTCTTAATTCAGAGTCCTCAACATTGATATTGATATTCCTCACAAACAATGTCCTTGATGGGTGCTCCCCATAGGGATGTTCCCCAGCCACTGTTCCCACACCATTTGGAACTGCATAGTGACTAATTCCATTTGAAGTGATACCATCAGAAATGCTTAATTTTGAGATACCAATGCTAAGGCCTTCTTGGGCCTCAAAATCTAATTCCATGCTCCCTCCACTGCTGAAAAGGTCATCTTCCAAATCTTCCAGCTGAATAGGCAGACCACTTAGGTCAAAATCATCCATTATGCCAGCAAAAAGCTCGTCTTCATCGTCAGGAAGCATCCTTCCTATTGCATTTGCTTCAACATCTTCAAGTGGATTCATAGGCTCATTAACTTGGTGAAGTTTATTTAAATTAGGCAAGTAACCATCAACAGATTGACCACCATGTTCAAAATCCATAAAACTCACTGCATATTGACAAAAATAAGTCCTCAAATATGTGATAAGCCGTTGATATCTGCAATATCGCTAAACATGAGCTTAGACATACATATTTCATGTGGAAGAACAAGCAAGGAGCTAGAAAACAAGCCCACATCATTTGATGAATGTGTTAGATGACATGGCTATAATAAGTGTAACTTGTGAGGGTATAATCGTCAAGTGTACATAGTATATATGTTGTTGTACATCAATGAATGAAAGTAAGAAGAATAGTTTCCCTCCATAAAATTGTGCATGGTATCAAAGCGAACCAATTCAAAAGGACTTGATGCTCGTTTATCAACCAGAGGTGCAAAAGACACATGATGATGTTTACTAATTTGAAATGCTTCACAAGGAAAGGGAGACACATTTCCTAGATTCCTGACCTGATGCTTTAAAAGAGACAAAGAGGGGTGACCAATACGACAGTGCCATTCATAAGCAAATGATAAGGAGGATGTAAGAGCTCGAGTGGGTGACTGTTTAACATCAAGATAATACAGACCACCAGCTTCATACCCAGTACCAATCTAGTTTCCCGTCTTGAGATCCTGAAAGACACATGAAGATGGATAAAGTGTCACTGAACATTGAAGACTTTGAGTAATCTTACTAATGGACAACAACCTAAAGGGACAACTAGGAGTATATAGAATAGATGACAAGGATATAGAGTAAGTAAGCTTAGTGGATCCAATGCCTGTAACTTTAGCAAGAGAACCATTAGCAAGAGTAACACTTTTTGAAGATGTCACAGTATCCAACTTAGATAAGACAGAGGGACAAACCAGTCAGATGTTCATTAGCTCCTGAATCAATGATCCATGGAGCTTGAGTGGATGAGGCAAGACATGTGGACGTTGTACCTGATCGGGTAAGAGTAGTTGTGAAAGATGAAACCCATGTGCAACCCAACAATAGTTCACCAAGTGGTTAATGCGACCACAATGGGTGCACTTACGAGATTCTTGACCTCGAGTGCGATAACCTTTGGCATCACGTCCCCCACGAGCCTCTACCACCTCGGCCTCCACTCCCACCAGGAGCAACATATGAGGCAACTGCATCATATAACTGTAACTCGAATTTAATTGTCATTGATGCAGAAAAAATATCACAACTGAACTTAGAGATTGAAACTCCACACAATATATGAGAAAAACCACAATTCAACTTGAGAATCCAAGAAACACACTCTGAAAATGTAGAATCTTAGCTCAAGTACCCGAATAATAATATTTCAGTCTTTTTCAGTCAGAAATACACTGTATCGGACTATATTGGTTCTGAATTGGACTGTTTCGGCCAGAATCGGACCATATCGGCTAGGAACCGGTCGGTATCGGTTATGTTTCGGCATGTATCGGATAAAATCGAGCTTGTATTGGCCGGTACCGGTTTGTATCACATATCGTCCAAAACCGATTTCAACTTAAACCCAAAACTGGATTAGGTTATCCGAAACGAGAATGAGAGGTATGGGAATTACCTTATCCTCGTTACCAAACAGGCGTTATTCCAGATTAGGGACAGGATTTTACTCCAGGATGGGGTTATCCGCATTTGAGGATGGGATTGGTTATCCCCGCAAACAAACACTACTTTTCTTCACTGCTTGACATCGACAGGCGGCACTTCTGGCGGCTGCTGACGACGGGGAACACACCAATATGAACAGACGATGACGGGGAACTCACCCCTGGTGTCCAATACCGAAGAAGACACTGGAAACTCGCCGGAAACACTTCAAACACCTATGGGGCCGCCGATGACAGAGGGGAAGGCACTTCAAACAAACACCTATGGGGACGTCAGCAAACTCGAATCCGGCAGCTGCAAACACTGGTGGGCTTAGATCTAGCGACAAAAGTTAGATACGATGCCAGAAAACACTCCAACGAGTTCAAACCACAGTGAGCTCGATTTTGGCATGAACCACTGTCCACCACTTACCACCATCCGACAACCGTGATCTCTGATACCAGATCCTAGGTTACCCAGTATTTCAGACTCTCCACCTATAGCTCTCTACAAAGGTACTCGATCTTGTGTTACTCAACATCCGATTAGTCAATTTGTATCATATCATGCATTATCTCCTTCATTCTCATGTTTTACTTCTCAACTTCCAAAATTTTCTATTCTTAAGACATTTCAGGATGCTTTATCTGATCTGGGATGGAGGACAGCTATGAAAAATGAAATGGATGCCCTTCACCATAATGGGACATGGGATCTTGTTCCACTACCACCTGGTAAGCAATTTGTTGGCTGTAAATGGATATATACAATCAAATTTCATCCTGATGGTTCGGTGGAATGTTTGAAAGCCCGCTTGGTTGCTAAGGGTTACACTCAAACATATGGCATTAATTACGAGGAGACTTTTATCCAAGTTACACTCAAACATACTTAAACCTAGTTGGTAATTACTGGGAGTGACTCAGCTGGAATTGCTAGACTGAAACAGTGTTTACATGATCAATTTCAAACAAAAGACTTAGGCAAGCATAGATATTTCCTTGAAATTGAAATCAGTAGATCTAAAGAGGGTATCAACCTTTCTTAGAGGAAATATGTACTTGACCTTCTGGAAGAAACCGGAATGTTGGGTGCACGACCTATTGACACCCCTATGGACCCAAATCGTAAATTCTTGAAAGAGGAATGGGAGTTGTTTGGAGACCCAGGTAGGTATCAAAGACTTGTTGGGAAATTGAATTATCTCACTATCATTAGACCGGACATCTCTTATTCAATGAGTGTACTAAGTCAATTTTTACAAACGCCTAGGGTCTCATAATGGGATGTTGTAATTCATATTCTTCGTTATCTTAAGTGAACCCCTGGCCTTGGATTACTGTATCGATCAAATGGACATCTTAAGGTTGAAGCCTTTTCAGATGCTGATTGGGCAAGATCTCTTTCAGATAAAAGATCTACTACTGAATATTGTACCTTTGTGGGAAGTAACTTGGTTACATGGAAAAGTAAGAAACAAGCAATAGTAGCTCGGTCTAGCGCAGAAGTTGAATACAGGGCAATGGCTCACACTACTAGTGAGCTGACATGATTGCAACACTTCCTTAAAGAGATTGGGTTTCCAACTCCAATCCCTCTCCAGTTATTTTGTGATAATCAAGCCGCAGTGCATATTGCCTCTAATCCTATGTTTCATGAGAGGACTAAACATATAAAGATTGATTGTCACTTCATTCGAGATAAGATACTAAGTGATGACATTTCTACACCTTTTGTGAAGTCTGCCGATCAACTCGCAAATATGTTTACTAAGGGCAGGTTTGGGGGGTGGGATGAGACACAAAATTCTCATCTCATCTCATTTCATCATTACATATTTTTCAAATCTCCATACAAAATATAATAAACAATTCAATTTTTTCAAATCTCAATTCAACTTTTTCAAATCCCAATACAATAATAATACTAAAATATAATATTTTAAACACTAAAACAAAACACAAAATTCTCATCTCACCCCCCAAACCTGTCCTAAGTCTTTGTGTTGGAGTCGGTTGAAACTTATTTGTTTCAAACTGGGTTTATATGATATATATGCTCCAGCTTGAGGGGGAGTGTTAGATGACATAGTTGTAATAAGTGTAACTTGTGAGGGTATAATCGTCAAGTGTATGTAGTATATATGTTGTCGTACATCAATGAATGAAAGTAAGAAGAATAGTTTCCCTCCATAAAATTGTACAGAATGAAATGCACTAATTCCAAGTGGGATTCCACAAGCAGTTGTCCCATCTTCTTCAAGAACATTAACTGATGTAATGTTGAATTGACCTAAAAAAGACTTGATAATGAAGCAATGGGTATGACACTAGTTTTCATGAGCTGAAGAAAGATTAGGCACCTTCCGAATGACCCAACATGGAGTACTTTGGAGGTTTCTCCACCTAGATAATTTCTAACGACACCGAGTGAAAGAAAACTGGAGGTTAAGCTATTATAAAACAATCAACTCATTCTCAGATACATGAAGAAATGAATATGTAACAATTGATTTTAGTAAATATGCAGCAATTGATATGGAGGAAAGAAATGTATGATACTTGCAATCAATTAATGTTCAACTTTGTTGAAGTTAAATTCATGCACAAATTCTTCAAAATGGTACAAGAAATTGCATTGAGGTAAGAGTAGTGAAAAAGCACACGTGTGGCCAAGTAACTCTCTATCAATTAGTCATCGAAACATATTTTATAGTGACCAATTATGTATCATCAATCATCTTACGGATATTGAACATGATCATGAAGAACCAAGAGTTTCAAAGCCTACTGGAACTCGGATCAAGCATCATTTTTCCCTTTTTATCTCATCAAGGTGAACAGAAAAATCCGGAGCATTGTGATTGTTCACCAATTCAACACCTAAACCCCTGGAAATTGGTTACGGATACCAATAACTTTCATAGGGGGCCAATCACACCATTACGTTTTCAAACGCGTCACAAACTTATGATTCAATTACTGCAGTAACAGTTACCATAAAACCAATCATTCATATAAAGTCACGTCAACACCCCAAAAAAAAAAAAAAAACGAAGATAAGGCTATAAACTTCACCTACTACAGTAGTCAGCAAGTACCAAAACTCAAATTAAGCAATAATCCACCAAAGTGGTCCAATCTCAGCACACCAATACCTACTCACTAAGCCCGAACCCAGAAGACTTCACCATTCTCCTTTAAGATTTATTAAAAGTCACGAATAAATAACATCCAGAACTTAGATTGAAAAAAGAAAGATAAAGAAAGCCTGTAAAATCAGAATTACCTCCAATTATTAAGAAGTATACACAGAGAGAAAGAGGAAGGGAGGGAGAGAGAGAGAGAGAGAGAGAGAGAGAGAGAGAAGTAAATTGTGGAGAGAATCAACAGAGAGAGCGATAGAGTGGTCAAGGAGAGCACATACTTGAGGATGGGCGCACTGTCTGAAAGATTATAAAGAAGAAAGCTCTGTCTTCGATCAAAAGTCAAGCTGAGAGAGAGAGAGAGGAAGTTTCGTAGAGTGAGAGAAATTTATTTCTTCTACTCCTCTACTTCCTCCTCCCTCGCCGCGAAACAAGAGAGAAAGAGAAAAGTAAGAAAATGGGAACAGAATCCCCCTCAAGCCATAGAAAGCTTGTGAGAGAGAGAGAGAGAGATGCCGAGCTGGAGTTTATTATAAATAAACAACCAAGAGCGAGACGAAAATAACATAATAAACTCCTCGTGGTTTCGCTACAAGTCAAGTCTTTTTTGTTTGCTTTGTGTTGCCAAGGCTACTCTTTTTACAAACTGACAAGGAACTAGATATTCCACTTGTCTGAGTGTTACATCATTTAAAATGAAAAAAAAGGTTCTCCCGGTTTGATTAGTTAATACAGATTAAAATATATTATCTAGAATTATACCGTATAGTAATTTTAACTATCTAAATGTAATATTTTCTCTTAAATTTTAAAAATATTCACTTAAATAAACAGTAAATAAATAGTAAACACTGACATAAATAGTACAAAAACTAATGTAAACAGTACATGAACAAAACAGTGAAAAATTCGGATACTCTATAAAATAGTGGGACCTACACCTTTTTCAAATCTAAAAAATTAAAAACTATCTCATCTCATCTCACTATCCAAACACACATTTTTTTTACAAATTATTTCATCTCATTTTAACTCAAAAATTTTACTACTATTCAAAATATATTATCTTATCTAAACTGTGTATCCAAACAAGACCTAAAATGAATTGGGTCCAGCCTACCGAAAGTCCATTAATAAAAATAAAATGAAAGCATAAAATTAAAAGAGATTAACTAAGGTATAAAAATGTAAAAATGACATAAGACAAGTAGTACTAGTTACTCTAAAGAAAGAATGAGACATCTATAAAAGGAGGAAATTACTACAAATATGGAGAATCTAGCAACTCTACAAGGAAAAACTCTCTATTACTCTACAACTCGTGGGGCTCTCTCTAGAGGAAAAACATCTTCTTCAACTTTATTTTCTCCATTGTATTAAGAACTCTGGGAAATAATGAGAGACGGTAAAATCATCAAATATAATAAATTTTACTCCTGTAGACGTAGGCTTTTATGTCAAATCACATAAATCACACACTCTCTCTCTTTATTTATGTTTATATATTTTATTTATTATTTATTATTTATTTTATAGATGAGCATTAGAATATCTATTCAATTCAAAGAAAGAACTAGTGATTTATTAATTAATCTTCAATGCCTTTGTAAGGGAATTGTTCCCCCTTCAGTGAAAATGGCAACCAAAGGAACAAGAACCAAAGGCCCAGCCCATAATAAGTAAAGTCTCCAACCTGGACCATGGATAGGCTCCTCTGGACACAACCTGCATGAGGGACTCGTTGCCTTGGAGATCCCTTGAATAATGTCCAGCTCTTGAGTGTTTGTCCTTGTAGTGGGCGTAATGTACGGGAGACCCTCAATTCTTTGACAGGAGGGGCATCAAAGGACCACCAAGGACTCTAGCGGGGTGAGGGAAATTGGAGAATCACGCTACATTAATGGAACCACCACCTGAACTACACGCCATATTAATGACGTCGTCACATAGCCACCCCGCATTAAAGGATTCTGACAAAATGAACAGTACGAAGGACACGAACTCCATGGGGCAGACACGATCTGTCCCCCCAGATTTATGGTATAAATAGCAAGTCATAGATACAAGAAAACTCTATGATCTCTAGACTCTCTCACTTATTTACAAACTTTCAAGAGAATTTATCAACTTTGGCATTGGAGACTCCTTGCCTCAGGGCCGCCCTCTCCTAGTTGCCTCTTTTCTCATCTTTTGCAGACTTAAGTCCTGAAGACCTGAGTTGCAGAAACCTGGCCCAAACGCATGCGAAACACGACATTAACAGTGGCGTTGTTTGTGGGATCTTTGTAGATCTTACATGTATTTCACATGCCTGCGACAACCCGTACCGGACAGCTCAGAAGAGACACGGAGGAAGCCATGGAAGCAAGATTGAAAAATATGGAGGAGTGGGTGACGAAGCTGACCGATAAGGTGCAAACACTTCATAAAGAAAACGAGGAACTCAAAAAACGTCAATAAGTGCAGGATGGGGAAGTAGAGTCTTGCGATAGTGAGCACATGGGGTCCTGGAACACACAAGCTAAACCAAATAGGGAGGAGGATCAAAAGAACATGCAGGACAAGCTCCGTAGTCTCAAAGGAAAATATGAAGAGATCACAAGGAAGGCGGGTACGTCGTCATCAATGGACCAACTGCTCACGAGCACTGGTCTACTCCATACAGAGGAGGTGATGGTTGTGCCCTTACCACCAAAGTTCAAGGTCCCAGCCATGGAAATGTACGACGAAAGAAGGGACCTTCTTAAGCACCTGGAAACTTTCAGGACTCACATGATGCTGCATGGCTTCCCGGGTGAGGTGGCATGCAAAGCATTCTCGTTGACCCTGAAGGGGTCGGCATGAGAGTATGGTTCAGGTCTTTGGGGTCTGAATCCATAGACAGTTTTGGCGAGCTAGCCAGACTGTTCTTGAGTTAGTACATGTCGAGTCGGAGGAGGCGGCGCCTAGAGGCGTACCTCCTCACCATCAAACAGGAGGAGGACGAGAGCCTAAAGTCTTACCTGACCCGATTCAACAAGGAGGGCATGACCACTGACGACCAAGATGAGAAAATAACCTTGGCAACTCTTCTAGGAGGGGTTTGGTCGCGATCCCAATTTATGGCCGAACTGGCAATGAGAATTCCCATGACACTGCGAGAGTTCATGGATCAGGCTGACAACTTCTCAACGTAGAGGACACTCTGCGGGCCCAGACGGAGCCAAGAAAGAAAGAGCTGGAGCAAGTAGAGAGGAAGGCGAAGGCCTCGGCTAAGGCTAAGGCCCACGAGAAGCAGGAGAAAAGTTCCCAAGACAAGAGGAGGGAGGAAGCCCCGACAAGGGGACTGAGACCTCGGTTCGATAGGCCTACGTTCACCATCCATGAGGCCGACACTTTCGCCGCTCGCTAGGAGCATGATCGGGGTATTGCATGCAGCTACTGCACATACTACAGGTCCACCTCGCATAAAACTGAGGATTGCTTCTCCCAGCAAGGGAGGAGGGAGCATGCGAAGCAGAAAAGGCAATGTTATCCCTCTGCTCGAAGACTGGAGCAAGAAAGAAGGGGAAGGTTGATGGAAAGGAGCATGGACCGGGTCGACTAGCGCAAGAGGGAAGACAGCCACCGGTGGCAACCACCATCGCGTGGGGCCGTAGCAAGATCATCCTCGCTTGCCACCACAGGGGGGACCTCCACTTGGAGAAATCTGAACCATAGCGGGAGGATTTGCAGGTGGGGGTGTTTCTTCCTCAAGCAGAAAAGCGCATGCCAAGCGGGCTCGTTACCACGAGGTGTACTCGGCCGAGTACCATCCCGCCAAGCATTGAAGGGGTGAGTCTGCCCCAGTCATCTCCTTCACGGAGGCCAACGAGGAAGGTGTCATGTACCCCCACGAAGATGTGCTAGTGGTGACTGTGCTAGTCGCCAACTTTACCACCCGCAGAATCATCATTGCCAATAGGAGTTCTGCGGACATCCTATTCTAGGAGGCCTTCACTAGAATGAGAATATATGATGCTCGGCTGCACCCGTCCCCCATGCCATTGAAAGGCTTCTCCGGGAGTATGGTTAAGCCTATGGGAACCATCACCCTGTCAGTCCTCTTCAGCAGCACCCCTTGCACGACCTCGGTCATGGTCGACTTCCTGGTGGTGAGGACCCTGTCGTCATACAACGCCATCATTGGAAGGCCCACCCTAATAGCTTGATGGCCGTCACGTCAACCTACCACCTCAAGATAAAACTCCCAACTCTTCGCAGAGTGGGAGAAATTCGAGGTGAACAGGTATTGGCAAGGGAATGCTACATCCAAGAGCTAAAGCAGACGGATGGTGGGCTTATCCCAAACAGCACCTCCTAGAAAAAATAGGTCATGTGCCGCTTGGAGAGCCCTGGCAGACCTTCATCTGCTACTCACCCTACCAAGCTCGGGGGGGAGTGAGAAGGTGCATGACCCCAGAGGCAAAGGCAGAACGAATGAAAGCTCCCCGGCCAAAAGCTTTGTTCCCCTTTATTTTGTAGTATGTCATTTTAGTATTGTAAATTTATACTATTTAATGAAAAATCATGATTTTACAGGACAGTACAACACATCTACTTCGAACTTTTGTGTTATCAACAAAACAACGACAAGACAATCTATGATTAACTAAATTTGCAACAATAAAATCATCACCGGATTAATGTTTACCTTCCCTGCGATGTAAGCATGCGGGAGCAGGTCCACTCCCAAACTGCTCGAACAACGTACCTCCCTCGGGATCAAAGGCAAGGGCTAGGCCGAAGGCTGCTCTATTCCTCCCTCGATGGAGAGTAGGTCCTGCCCCCTCGACGGCCCAAATAACTTACCCTAACCCCCATTGCAGTGAAGAGTGGACCAGCCACATCGCTGTCCGAATAAGTTACCTTCCCCGCGAGAAAGGTAGACCAAAATGTTGCCTTGTCCCTCCCACTTCGGAGTGCGGGTCAGCCCTTGGCAACCCGAAGACGAAAGCTTAACTTTCTTAAGAGTGTCAATAGGCAGGTGCAGGTCCAGTCTCAAACTACTCGAACAACGTACCTCTCGCAGGACCAAAAGGGAGAACTAGGGCGAAGGCTGTTATACCCCTCCCACGATGGAAAGCGGGTCATGCCCTCTAATGGCCCGAACAACTTACCCCCAACCTCCGCCGCAAAGAAGAGTGGGATCAGCGTCAGCCTGACCCAACACTTACCTTCCCTATGATATCAACGAGTGAGAGCGGGTTTAATCTCAAACTCCCCGAACAGCATACCTCCCGTGGTACCAAATGGGAGAACTAGGCCAAAGGCCATCCTACCCTTCCCGCGATGGAGAGCGGGTCCTACCCCAGAGGCCAGAACAACTTATCCCAATTCCTATCGAGGCGAAGAGCAGATCGGCTATATCGATGTCTGAACTTACCTCCTCCGCGGGATATCACAGAAAAAATGTAGGCCTAAAGGTTGCCTTATCTCTCTTGCAGCAGAGTGCGGAGCAGTCCTCAGCTGCCCAAAAATAAAAGACTTACCTTCCTTGTAAGCGCCAACACGTGGGAGCGGGTCTAGTTGCAGACTGCTTGAAAACTTACCTCCTCTTGGGGTAATATGGATGAGTCGAGCCAAAAGCCACTCAGACCGTCTCGCGGAGGAGAGCGGGTCTAGCCTTTAGGCGGCCTGAATACTTACCCTAACCTCTATTGCGAAAGAAAAGTGGGTTTAGCACCAGCCTGGTCCAAATCCTACATTTCTCTGTGATGTCAACGAGCGGGAGCATGTTCACTCTTAAAACTGCTCGAACGAATTACCTCTCCGCCGGGTAACAGGGGTGAGTCGAGCTAGAGGCCACTCGAACCCTCCCGTAGAGGAGAGTGGGTTCGGCTTTTAGGCTACCCGAATACTTACCCCAACTCCAATCGCGGCCGTCCGAAGAAGTTACCTCCTTGGGGAACCAAAGGGGTGGGTTTGATTTGAGGCATCCCGACCTCTCCCCAATGGAGTGCGGCCCTAGTTTTTCGACTACTCGACATGAACAAAATCTCCAAGGTGGAAAAGTCAAAACAAGGGGCTACACAATGTTGACGAGCGGGAGCAGGTTTCGACTCAACATGCCTGAACAAATTACCTTCCCGGAGGGTAACAGGGACGTGTTGAGCAAGAGGCCACTCAAACCCTCCTTCGGAGGAGAGCGGGTCCGACCTTTAGGCCTCCTGAAGAAATTACCTCATCGGGGGTTAAAGGGGCAGGTCGGACTAAGGAGTCTTGACCTCTCCCCGGCGAAGAGCAGGCCAAGTCATTCAACCTCCCGAATATTTTACCGAAGAACACATACATCAGCGCATGATAGGAAATAACGAGCACATCGCTATATAGGCCAGGAGGCCCAGGTTTGCGAAATTAACTCTTGCCCTTAAAGACAAATGGTGATAGCATCCTTGTTTTCCAATTAGGGATCAAATACGAAATGCCAACAGAGAAGGATGGGTATAGTTCCAAACTGCCTGGACGACTTACCTCCTCGCGAGCCAAGGAGATGGGTTGAGCCAGAGGTCGCCCTGTCTCCCCGTGGTGGAGAGCAAGATCAGCCCCACGACTACCCAATGACTTGACCTCGGCCATCAACGCGGCAAAAAGCAGCCCAGCCTACTTATCCAACTACACGGGAAGAGCACGGAGATGACTGCATGCCCAAGTAAAACACAACGACGCAAAGTGGAAGAATAAAATAATCAGGCGGGGTAAAGCCCAAATAAAAGATGGACAATGAAAAAAGGAAATCAGCACAAGGAGAATGCAGAGAAACGTTGGCCTCATCAAACAAAGTCGCTAAGTGTAATACCCTGCACCTTCCTTCTTATGTACGCTTCTTCTTTCTGACGTACGTTACTTCTTTATGACATAAGCAAATCCCGAGGGCAGAGATTATGTGATCATCTGCCCTTCTCACTAGTGACTGTGAGCCTCGTCATACGTGTCAAACCATGATGGCGTGTTTCGAAAGATATCTTGTGACTTCTAGGGCACGTCCAGTATTTTAAATATGCTGGAAATATTTATAAGAAGTATTTCCAGTGTTATTAAATTAAGATTGATCTTAAATACGACAATTATAATATTATTGAAGAGCTCCAAAAATATTATAATTGTCGAAAATCATTTTAATAATATTATTAAAATGATTTCAATTATTTGAAATATTATGGGATTTAAATTATGTTGAAAGTTTTAATTAATTAAATGGTTTTATCCTTTTAAATAAGTTAAATAACATTTCATCATTTTATTAATGATGAAGGAATATTATTTTAGAAACTAAAGTTAGTTAAATAATATTCTACCTTAATTCCTCTAAGTGCTTTTAATTAAGTTAATATTTACGCATTTTCAAATTACTGTTTTAATCCCCATCTTTAGATCGTTATGTAGATCCCCAGACGAAGGGACTGAGTTAAATACCCAGACCCTCTCTCTGTCTCCCTCACTTTTCCCCAGTTCTCTCTCTCTCTTTCCTCTCTCTCCCTCAAGCATACGTAGTACGCGACCTCTCCCCCTCGCCAAATGCTCCATGCCTCAGCCCGACGCCACTGTGCGTCGGCAACCCTCACCACCGGCACCTCCTCCCTTCGGCGAGCCCTCCCATGCAAGTCTCTCTTTCCCACGCTCCCTCTCTCTCTCTCCGCTGGCCATGCACAGCCCGAACGGGCTTAGTGCTTACTGCGCCGCCGTGCTCCGTCCTCCGGTGCCACCACTTCCACAGCAGCTTCTCCTTCCACCGGCCATTATCCTCTAGCGAGCTCAGCCTCCCTCTCCCCCTCCATCGTGCACATGCACCATACCCATGAAAATGGGTTCACACGGCTTCAAGGCCACCGATGCTCCTAGCGCCGCCGTGGGAGGCCACCTTGGCCACCAGACAACACCACAGGCACCTCCTAGTCTCCCCCTTCCTCCTCCCTTGAACCCATGGCCAGTAGCCCCCTCCTCCATCTCATGGTTTCTCCCTCTCTCACGCACGGGTTTCACACCCTCCACCACCATGCACCGCCACCCACGGCAGATGACCACCACCTCCAGCCTCCTTAGGCCACCACCGAGCTATCCCAACTGCCCATAGCCCCGATCTGCCACCCATGCACGCACACTCTCTCTCACTCTCCCACGGCTTCTCCTCCACCGTGCAGCCAGATCTGCCGCCATGAGTCACCATGGCACCACCTTGACGCCACCACGAGTCCCACCGCACCTCCATTAGCCAAACCCTAGGTCCAAACCACCACTTTATGTGGTGGGTAGCCACTGCATGTGATGGACAGCCATTGCGCATGGCTGACCGCCACTGTACACTGCCAGATCTGCCGTGTTATGCTCCTTGCCACCATCACATGGCCACCACGAGCCCTTCCAAGACCACACCTAGCTATCCAAATACCCAAATAGTCACCTTACGTGGGTTAGCCGCCACGTACGACGCTTCCGACATCATCGGCTGTGACAATCAGCGAGCAACGCATAGATTATCTCGTCGATGGTATAACCCTCTATCCCTCGTTAATTATGTTAGATATTGATTAATTGATTAGGTTGTGAACTGTGCTGTTAGTATTGTGGAGTTCGCTGTGTTGGGATGTTCTGTATAATGAAGTGTTGGGCATTTTGTGTAGTGAAGTGTTGGGCATATCTGTGTAGTGTGGTGATGTGATGTGATGTGATGTGTATGTGAAGTGTTGGGCTTATCTATGTAGTGCGTTGTGATGTGTTGGGCATAGATGGGAAGTGTGCTATGAAGTGTTGTGTAGGTGGCAGATGGAATAGGAACAGTACACGCTGAGTGTACTCTGTGTGTGTGGCGTAGTGTGAGATAAGAAGAGTATATGTAAAATATACCCTCCTGGCATATTGTGGAACGGGATGAGTACAAGTGGAGTGTACTCTGTGGGGTAGTGCTTGTAAAAGGAGTACACATGGAGTGTACCCCATGTGGTGGAGTGATGTACCATATGGCTAGTAAGCCATAATGGTGATGTGGCGTGATGTGTATGAGAATAATACATGCGGAATGTACTCTATGTGGTGGATTGATGCACCATATGGCGTGCATGCCATAGTGGTGATGTGGCATAACGCATATGAATGGAGTATACGTGGAGTGTATTCCATGTGGTATTGTGATGCACCATATGGCAGGTATGCCATAGTGGTGATGTGGCGTATGTGAAGGGAGTACATGTGGAATGTACTCCGTATGGTGGAGTGATGTACCATATGGCGAGTAAGCCATAATGGTGATGTGGCATGGTGTGTATGAGGGGAGTACATGCGAAATGTACTCCATGTGATGGATTGATGCACCATATGGCGTGTACACCATAGGGGTGATGTGGCGTAGTGCGTGTGAAAGGAGTACACGTGGAGTGTACTCCATGTAGTAGACTGATGCACCATATGGCAGGTATGCCATAATGGTGATGTGGCATAATGCATATGAAGGAAGTACACAAGGAGTGTACTCCATGTGGTATAGTGATGCACCATATGGCGGATATGCCATAGTGATGATGTGGCGTATGTGAAGAGAGTATACGTGGAGTGTACTCCACGTGGCAGCGACACTTCGTGTGATGTGTCGTAGAGATAAAGATAGTTATGTGATTGATGGGCGTGGAACGTGATGGGTAGTGTCGAGAAATGTGTAACAGTGTCTCGAAGTAGTTATAGCGTAGCTGGTAGTCTGATGTGACAAGTGTCACCGTGATGGACTTATGGCTAAGAGTATACGTGGAGTAGTAGAACAAGTGTAAGAGTGCTCAGCGGAAGCATAACTGGGGAATGTCACAAAATGACATGACTATTGGTAGTCGTGCTTGTGAAGGGCGAAGGAGCGGAACAAGTGTGAGAGTACGCAGCGGAAGCATGACTGGGCAACGTCATGAAGTGACACGGTTATTGGATGTCATGCTTATGATGGGTGAAGTGTTAGAGTGTAGGAATGGCGTAATGGGAACGTGATGAGATGTCACGATGTGATAGGAGTACATGAGGAACCGTACTCGTGATGAGTTAAGGGCTGATGTAAGAATGACGTAATGGGATATCAGGTGATGTGACAAGGTCATGGTATAGCTTTGGAGCAATCTCGAGTTATATGACGTGATATAAGGCGTAGTTATGAATGGAGACTTATCGTGTTAAGTGTTGAGATGAAGTGTCAAAAAGGGACAGGTAGCGTGAAGAGTCATGCTAGCCGGGTTAAGAGAAGGTTGATATAGGAGTATAGTGCTTGTTTACACAAGCAAGTGATATATGCCGCATTCAATGTGGCCCAAGGCTCGAACAATACTCAGTGGCACTGAGCACTTCATAGCTCGGCAAACTGATGGCAAAGGGATAGCTCGGCGAGAGGACAACATGAATATATGATCTCTTGCTATACAACGCTCCACTACTGTGAAAACCAGGTCGACAAGTATAAATAACACAACCAACAACACACAAATGGGTAATCTAACACAATCATCGTCAATATACTTCATCTTCAACCTTAGATCCATACTGACTTAAGCATCGGAGCATCAACAGACCCCGAGGTCCCTCTTTTATCACTGTGTAGGTGATCGTACTAGCATTGATCGAGTGGAATTGCCCAGGGCTGTGAAACACGACATCAACAGTGGCGCCATCTGTGGGATCTCTATTGTCCCATAACTAGTGTGTCCTTTGTATGCCAGCAACAACCCTCTCTCAGCGCTCGCAACTTGAAGTAGCACGGTCTGAAGCAATGGAAACAAGACTCAATGAACAAATCGAAGCAATACGGAAACTTATGACAGAAATGGAGACCCTTCATCAAGAAAATGCAGCTTTACGAAGGGGCAAAGGAGAACCAGAGGTGGATCAACAGATTCATCACTCTGAAGCCCGTCCTCACGTGATCGCCGTAGATGAAGAACATCATAGAGTCAATATATAAATTCAGTTGGAAGTAGCTAAACAAATGGGCCAGCCCTCAACTTTAGATCAACTCCTTACCAACGCTGAATTGTCGTACAATGTTGGGATTATGGCGATACTAATACCTCCGAAATTCAAAGTCCCCCAAATGGAAGCATATGACGGAACTAAAGACCCATTGGAATACCTGGAGACTTTCAAGACTCATATGACCTCCACGACTTCCCCAACGAAGTAGCATGTCAGGCTTTCCCCCTCACCTTGAAGGGAGCAGCACGAAAGTGGTTTGGTTCCTTACGACCTGTAACTGTGGACAGCTTCAATGAGTTGACACGTCTCTTCTTAACACAATTCATGGCCAATCGAACGAGGAGAAGACCAGCAACTTACCTTCTGACTGTTAAACAAAGGGATGACAAGAGCCTCAAGTCATATCTCTCCCGATTTAACAAAGAACGAATGATGACAGACGACCAAGACGAGAAAATCACCTTGGCTGCACTGTTAGGAGGGTCTAGCCCCGTAACCCCTTCATGACTGAAATCGCTCGGAAAACCCCGACCACCCTAAAAGAGTTTATGGACCGCGCAAAAAGATTCATAAACGCAGAAGATACGCTCCGAGCACTGACTACCCCCAGAAGGAGTGACTTGGAAAGGGCAGAAACAAAGACAGCGGACCGACATAAAGGATTGAACCGAGTGGACCAAAAAAATGGACTTACGAAACTAAATACAAAGGCAAACAGGTTCGACAGGGAAAGCCCAGTCCTCGTAAACATTCTAACTTAACGGTGGAAGTTGAGGTAGAGCAGCTAGAAGAGCAAAGGCGAGGTCCGTCATGACCCATGTACTATTCGTTTCACAAGAGTGGCGGACATAAAACTGAAGATTACTACACGTGGAAGAGAAAGATGGGAGACCAAGGGCTCACGCTGATCGATATGAAAACAAGAGGGATGGACCACAACGCGGCTACCGACCTTATTCTTGGAGAGATCAGAACCGGAGCCCCATTCGGAGAAGCCGGAGTTCACCTCACAGGGATCATAGCCCGAGTCGTAGAGATCAAGGCTCTACTAGGACAAGTGATACCAGGATAAGCCAAAGTCCCATCAGGAGAAATAGAAACCCTAACGGGAGAAAGGCAACGAATCCGCGCAAGGAGATTCCGCATCGAAAGGACTCAAGAAAAGAGGAACCTTTTAATAGGTGAAATTAGCACCATAGCAGGAGGATATGCTGGAGGGGGAGCGACCTCCTCGACACAGAAGGTCCATGCAAGGAGAGCCAGATTCGAATAGGTATTCTCTACGTACAAACCATCTCTTCACCACAAGAATCAGACCATGGAGTACATTATAACCTTTCATGAAAAAGATGGAGAAATTTTATCACGCCCTCACGATAACGCTCTGGTAGTAACAGCACAAATTGCTAACTATCGGACCAGGAGAGTGTTGATTGACAACGACAGCTTTGCTGACGTCCTTTTCTGGGAGGCATTCACTAAAATGGGGATCGCCCACAATTGGTTGCGACCTGCACCTACGCCCCTCAAAGGCTTCACACGGGACACAATCTAGTCGATCGGGGCAATCACCCTGTCCGTGCTAGCTGGAACGACTCCCAAAACAGAATCTCTTATGGCAGACTTCCTAATGGTGAAAGCCCCATCCTCATACAACGTAATTTTTGGACGTCCGACCTTGAATCAAATGAAGGTTGTAACCTCCATGTATCTTCTAAAGGTAAAGTTCCGGACCCCATCGGTAGTGGGTGAAATGCGTGGTGAACAACAGACTGCAAGAGACTGCTACACTCGAGAAATGAAGTCTAAAGCAATAGCTATACAGGCTCTTGAGGAGGACCATGGGGAAGCAATCCTTCCGCCACCTCCGACGCTAACAGAATTGGATAGAGAAGTAAGAGACGAAGAGGCACTGAGGCAGGCAGAACCCAAGGAACTGGTGGTTTTTGTACCAATGGATCTTGAAAAACTAGAATGGGCTATCCGAATGGGATCTAAGATGCCTATCGAACTAAGCTAGTCTATGAAGTAGCTACTCATTGAACACCGAGATGTGTTCACTTAGAGTCACGAAGAAATGCTTGGCATCAATGTGTCGGTAATCAAGCACCGCCCTAGTGTGAACCCTGAGGCAGAAAAGGTCAAACAAAAGCGTCGCAGCTTCAGCGCGAAGTAGTATGCGGCCATCGCTGAGGAAGTGGATCGCCTCTTGGCCGCGTGGTTCTTTCAGTAAGTTCATTATCCCAAATGGCTTTCCAACGTCATTTTGGTCAAAGAGGCAAGTGAAAAGTGAAGAATGTGTGTAGACTTCACCGATTTGAATAAAGCCTGTCCTAAATATAGTTTCCCCTCCTAAGGATAGACTTGATAGTGGACTCTACGGTCGGGCACTACTTAGCTTTAAAGACGCAAACTCTGGTTACAATCAGATCAAGATGAGCCTTGATGATGAAGAAAAAAGGGCATTTATCACAATCGAGGCCTCTACTGCTACCGAGCAATGTCATTCGGTCTCAAAAATGCGAGGGCAACATACCAACGAATGGTCAACCGAATGTTCAAAAACCAGATCCAGAGAAACATGGAAGTTTATGTGGATGACCTCTTGGTTAAGAGTAAGAAATCGGAACAACATATTGATTATCTCCGGGAAGCTTTCGCGGTACTTAGAAAGTATAAAATGAAGCTCAACCCATAGAAGTGTGTTTTTGGAGTTGCGTCAGGGAAGTTCTTGGGATTTATGGTATCCGAATGAGGAATCGAGGCCAACCTAGAAAAAGTCAAAGCAATTGTGGATAGGCCTCCACCCCGAACGATCCCCACATAGCACCAAGTAGGACGCTCAGCATTGTTGTATCTTCCTTCTCAGGAAGAGGGGAGTCCAATGGCACCCCACCCAATGTTCTCAGGAGAGCTAATTGGGTTTGGGGTTGACGGGGGTGGACATCATGGAGGACAGACGGATGGTTGAGCAACAAGAGAAATCAACTCCAAAGATTTGATTGCCACCATGAACTGTCTGTTCTTGTCCTCCTTGGTCTTCACCGCCATGCCACTGTCCTATCCATGCTTTATACATGACTCGTAGGCAGTGGGTTCCTGTACAACAGCTACGGGAGTTGACCTTCGTAAACAAGGGGGCAAGAATAAGTGAGGTTTCATAAGCAAAAAGGCAAGGACAAGAAGTATGGGTAGCTTATTTCTTCTTTGATATTTAAACCGCCATAACCATCGACAGCCTGAACACCATAGAAGAAGGCGTCGCCCTTTATGGTGAAAAGTATGAAATAGGAAAGGCATGGGAATTTGGAGGTCACCAAAGCTTAGAAAGAATGGGTGAAGAATGGAATGAGATGAATTCCCCAAGAAAATGGAAAAGCCCCTTTTATAAGCGAGAGCGACATTTGGCATCCCAGGGCACCGTAACTCCTGAGACCTCCTTGGGCGACCACATGTCTCCAAGACCTCCCAGAATGTCCATGTGTCTCTCATGAGAAATAGTAGACCCTTGAGATTTGGAAAAGGCGGAAACTTCAAACCGACGTATTACACGGAGTTTGTAGAGAAGTTAATGACAGGGTTAAATGCTAAAACTACAGTCAACGTGCCACACGAAGTTCATGGAGAATTTAATGACAGGGTTAAATGCAGAAACTGCAACCAAATTGCAACACAAAGTTCATGGAAAAGTTAATGACAGGGTTAAATGTAGAAACTGCAACCAGCGTGCCACATGAAGTTCATGGAGAAGTTAATGATAGGGTTAGATGCAGAAAATACAACCAACGTGCCACACAGAGTTCATGGAGAAGTTAATAATAGAATTAAATGCCAGATTAATGAGGAATTGACAGTAGGCATAACTGCACTGAAGGAATTAAACGGCATCTAAAGCAAACAGGAATTGAAAGGATGTTAATAAATGTAGTCTTAGGATCAACGTGGAATCAACAATTAGATCGAGACACCCACGTGCAAAGTGGTGCCGTGCGGTAAACACGCATCAAAGTGGTGTCGCACGGTAAAAGTGTAGCAAAGTGAAGCTACGCAGTAAACATGCAGCAAGTGGTGCTGCGCTATAAATATTTAGCAACGAAACTTAGCAAAGATCCCCATAACAAGAAAGAGGCTGGCTCAGATTTCCCTCAAACAAAAAATAGACTACGCTTGAACATGGGTTCAACAATGGAGAACAACCAACTGCAGTAGGCAGAAAAAGAAGAAACATCAAAGGCTTCAAATCAGCCAAATTCAAACAAATTATAGGTACATTATTTTGCGTGGATTATCAAAATTACATCAAAGACTGATTGCAGGACTGGAAATGGAAAAACAAAAAGAAAAAGCTGAAGGCTAAGAATGAGCATCACGGAAGGCCAGAGGCATGTCATCTACACCCCAGGTCAACATTTCTTCATAAGCGGACTTATTCGGAACAAGTCCTTCCCTGCACCTCTCAGAGATGCTCAAGACCTTCCCTGCACCCATTAATCCAGGATTTATCATGCAGGGCAGGAGCTTTTCTGAGTTGGGAATCAAGAAGGTCTGCATGAAGCCGAGCCTATTCTAAAGAAGACTCCAAAAGGGAAACCCTGACCCGAGCTGAAGCTCTTATTTTGTCTCCTTGTTTGGTGATCCACAGATATTTGTGGAACATTCGGCAATGAACTTCAATAGTGCTCCTCTTTTCCTTCACCAATGTCTCTATGACTTCCTTGCTCTGCTTCAGCTCTTCTTAGAGATGCTCTAAATCACACTCCAACCTCTGCACTTCGGTTTGGGCGCTATCCCTTTCAGCCAGAAGGAGCTCGGAGTGCACTTGGAGATCTTCAATCTCCTTCTGGGCAGACCCCAATGATTGGACCTTAGAAGCAATCTCTGTATTGCTTTCTTCAATCTCCAGGTCCCTCGACTGAATCTCCTTATCCTTGAGCTTGATTTCCAAAGCCATTTTCTCAAGCTTATGATACAAAGCCTTCATAATCCGTACTTTCTCCTCAATTTTCTTTCGTTGGGCATGGTTTTTCTGACGATGGGACTCGTTCTCCTCCCTCAAAGAATTATTTTCCACGGTCAAGTTGTGGAGATCTTCGCCCATTTTCATCCCTTGCTAGTGCATAAGGGGGTTCAAAGCCTTCTAAACTCTAAAGTCCTCTTCAAGAGCCTCCCGCTCTTTAGAAACCATATCAGCAGGTTGGTTTGTAGCTTGAGAGGAAAGCAAAAGGTAAAATTAGGGGGCAGAAGGGCAAAAAGTGAAAATCAGCATACAGAGAACAAACACTTACATTAGCGAACATGGGCCTGAACTTCCAAGCCTCGGCTTCAAAAGATTCTGCCAGTGCCTTCTTAAAACCTGGCCCGAGCTCCTACGAAGAAGAAGAAGGTTCTACGCGTACCAACGGCAGAATAACCTCAATAGGTAACAGCAGAATAACCTCAATAGGTATGGAAGGCAGGCTGGATTCCTCATCACGTCGAAGAGGAACTTCGACTTAGGGAGCTTGGAAGGGCACGGACGAAGAGCTTGGTCATTCCTCAGCCCGAACCAAACTCTGCCCTAAGTGGCTCTAAAGGGGGAGAACCGTTCCCAGATGAAGGGGAAGCAAATGAGGGACCGTCCTCCACCATAACAACGTCTTCATGGAACGGAGGAGTGGTCTCGACTTGAGGAATTGAGCATTCCTGTAATGAATAAAGCAGCTCAGTGTAAGATACAATGTATGGACTCCTCACGGCGCGGAGTCATGCAAACAAGTGTAAAAAGGGGGTTCAAGTGAAGATGCAAGAAGCAAATACCTGAAATATTGGAAGAGAAGGGGTAACTTCTGGGATTATTGGGGGGACCGACTCAAAAGGCAATTCCAACACTGAGGAAGAGACCGAAACTTCAGAAGGAATCGGTTCCATAGTCTCCTTGGAACACGGTTCCCCAGTCTCAAGCAATTCCGCAAGCTCCTCAGAACGTGGTTCCACAGTCTCAAGAGGAGTTGCCTCATTGTCCCCAATAGGGGTAACCTCCATGTCCATTCCCACGGGCAGTAATGGAGGAGTGGTGAAAACTGTTGAAATAGGGACCGAAGGTAAACTAAGGGGAGTCAGACCTGAGGACTCCACAGGCAAAATGAGGGAGTTAGTCAAACACTCCCCAAAGGAAGCTTCAACCTCGACGAGTCTTTCGTCGAATGGAGTTGGCAACCTGTGCGATGGAACCTCCTCTTGACCGAGAACCTCCTCAAAGGAGGAGAAATCTCCCATCGTTGGACCAGAACCCCGAGACGCCGGTTGGTCAAACATCGAAGAAAAGAGAAAAGCAATGGCAATGTCAGCCTCATCTCTATTAGCAAGACCTAAAAAAGAGGGCAAAACTCTGTTATCTTTGGTTTAAATGAACGCAATAAAAATGAGGAAGGATCTTAGAAATCTCAAGAAATTACCTCTCAGGAGATTACCAGCTAGAGCAGCTCGGTGAGAACTGCTCTCTTTAGCATCTCGATGCGAACTGCTTTCTTCAGCAGCTCGACGAGAGCTGCTCTCCTTAGTAGTTCGGTGGGAATTGCTCTCTTTAGCAGCTTGATGGGCACTGCTCTCTTTAGCAACACGGTAAGAGCTAGACTTTGGAGCCGCTCGGTGGGAGTCCCTCTTCTCTTTACGGGGAACACTCGGCGGAAGGGGATGCGAGGGTTTCAAAGGAGCAGCTCGAGAAGACGTAGGTTGAATGGGCACAAAAGCACCTTCATCTGTGCGAGACCTCTTTGAGCTATTGTCTTCAGGCAAAGAAGCTGTGCAGTGCTTCTCCCTCGGAGGAGAAAGGGGAACTTTTAAGAAGTCTTAACCTAGCACATTTGCACAGTGGGCAAGAACAATGTAACGACGAATGTTCTCAATGCTCAACAACTAATCCGACTCAGTAAGGGTTGGATTAGCCGTTGCCCAGGACATTACGGAAGCAACCCTAAACTCTTCTCTCTCCGATAACTTAATGGAGAGAGATTTTGTAGTCAAAACCTTACCCCAGACAGATCGGACAGGAAACTCCTCATATTCACGATCTTTTTCTGGGAACTCCCAGTCAGGGCCTCTTACAAAAAGTAATCGCTGGTGCCAATCTTTTATGGAGGAATAACGCCTATCCAGAGTAGTGAAACATTTTTCGACAGATTGGGATTGGAAACTACAAACATTTCCAAGTTGTTGATTGATGCGGTACACAGATGGAAACTCACGAGTAGTAAGATCGGGATAGTCTTCTAAATCACCCAAAACGATTCGAAAGGCCACACAACTGGCCATAATGAAACGCCAGGCATTGGGGTTGAGTTGCGTTGGGGCTAGTTGCAATAAATCTAGAATATCACGCACCGGACGGTAAAATGGCAAGCGCAATCCGCTGGAAAACATGTGGGGATAAAGGGCCACCTTTGTCGCCAGTCCATCCTCGTCCACCGTCAAAATGCGAGGACTAGGGATTTCAAGAACTATTTTTGGAGGGATAGAGTACTCTCTGCAGAATGTACGAAGTTCATTACTAGTCATGGCCGACGTCCAACCCTTCCTGGCAAAATATCTAAAGCGGGGATCGTTCTCACCTCGTTTGCTCATGGTGAAAGTATACGGAAAGTTTAGAGTATTTTTTTTCAGAAAAATGAAGGAGGGTGAAACAAAAATGACAAGAAGAAAATAGAAGAGGAAATGAGGGGAAGAAATGAATAAAAACAAATGCAATGGAACAGTTAGGTGTCTAAAATGAAGGCACGAAGTACGAAGGGATACGTCCACCACAGAGAAACAGAACGACGCTTAACCACCACACGTGTGCATGAAACAGACCAATCCCGAGCAACGTTGAGGTTCCCGCCAGGGGACAACTTCAGTTAATAGTGGCAAAGAATGATTATTCATTAATGGCAGAGATCGGTTTGCATCCCCTCAGATATGAGGGAAGACAGATAAGTGCATGCAAACCCTTTCACCCAGGTTAGAAATCTTCATAGGGATTAGCAAAAAAAAAAAACCTTCTTCTTTTAATTTCCATCCCACAAGGTAGGGCCTAGGTTAGAACCCAGATCTTGGGTTTTAAGCTGGATCGGGCTGGACACAAGACCCAGATTAAGGCCTAGGTGCATAATATGGCCTAAGTTGAACGTTAGCACCTAGGTCAAGGCTCGGGTATAAAACTTGGGTCGAATCTTGCTTACATCTTAAGCCTAGGCAAGGCTTAAGAGGGAAGGAGCATAGCATTTAATGAGAGATGAGAAAACTTGCGGCATTCATACCCAGCATTAATGAGATGGAAATGTCCCAAGGTAGAATATATGCGGAATTCAATGCGGCCCAAGGCTCGAACACTCAGTGGCACTATAGCTCGGTGAACTGAAGGCAAAGGGATAGCTCGGCTAGAGGACAACATAAATATATGATCTCCTGCTATACAATGCTCCACTAGTGTGGAAACCAGGTCGGCAAGTATAAATAATACAACCAACAACACACAGGTGGGTAGTGTGAGATCCATAATTTCTATGTTTATAATTCATTGCTTAAATAGTGTTATTTTATTTGTGTTATTTTAATTATGTTGTTTATACTCTTCGTATTTTATTTTTAAGTGTGTTATTTTATTATTTATTTTGGTTTGTTGGGTTTTTATTTTTATGCTATTTTTATTTATATTATTGATGTTCTTTTTGTAGTGTTTTATTTTAGTGGGCTTATAATTTTTGTTGTTTTAATTGTTGTGTTTGGGCCGTGTGTGGTGTGTGTGTGTGTTTAAAATTTGACCCAGCCGGTTTTGAGAAGCCCGAAGCCCAGCCCGAAAACCCAGCCCAGCCGTGCGGCCCGTGTGACCCAGCCCCTCCCCCCCCTCCACTAACCCAAGTGATGCCGTTTTGATGGATCTCTTTCTCTGTAGCGCAGTGTGCCAGCAGCCCCATTCTTCTCCTTTCTTCTTCATCTCATCTAGATTCTTCTTCATTTCTTCTTCTTCCACCGAGCTCCATCCTCCACACAGCTGCTGCCGAACGCGCATGGTCAAGCATCCCAGTCGTGAGCCACCTCCACCTTTCCTCCTCGTCTCGGTGTCTTTCGGCTAGTGCTTTCCGAAGCCTTGTTGTCCAGCTACCCTTCCACGCGGCCACCTTCGTCCACCTCAAGCTTCATCAGATGCCTCCGTGTCCTTTGGCAAGGTCTTCTTGCATCTGTTGTCAAGCTCTCGCAACCAGCACTGCCACGGCTTGTGATGTCATGTTTCTCCTCTTCAAACCGTGCGACACGCAGCTCCTCTAAACTGCCATTTTTAGTCTATAAATGGGCACGGGTTCTACTATAAATCGGGACCGAGTTCATCTTTTCCTTCTGTGATTTGAGGCATCGTCTATTCTTGTTGTTGGTTTTGTGTTTTTGGTAGTGAAACTGTAAGCTTGTGTAGCTTTGCCGAGTGCTATTCTGGTTCTAAAATTGTTCTGTGTTTTTTATTGAGAACCCGTGAGCTTGATGAAGTTGTGTTCTGTTTTGTTGTTGAAATTCAATCCGTTTGGGTGAAGTTTTGAGGCTTGTCGTGGGTGAGTTTTTCACACTTGTTTGTAGATCGATTTTATTTTGATAGAACCTTCTAGAAAAGTCACTATTGAAATCATTGTTGCCGTTGAGTTGCCGCCTTGAGCAAACGCCCTTCCGCTTAATCTTTCAGAATTTTTCCATTCATCGTGTGTATGTAATTTTCCAGTTTTATTAATAAAATTGTTGTAATTGTATTTTTGTAAACTGTGGTTTTTGTTGAACTGTTGATTGTATTAATCTATTGGATTTGGGCCTTGGGCCGTTATAATGTTGAATTGTGTTTATGGTCGGATTTGATGTTGGGCCTTGGGCTGGATTGGAGGACGGGTTACGCGTGTAAATATACAACTGTACTTCTGTAATTATTTGAGTTAATTAATTTTGTATTCCAATTAAATGGTGAATTGAATATTTATCATTTTATTAAATTGTGCGGTGATGTCACATTGTCTGTTGGAAATTGATACTGTTGCGTGGGTGCATGTATTTCACGACCCTAAGTCGAGATAGGGCATTATCTAGGTGGAGCTCCTCTAGTTACTCGAGAGGGTAACAGACTGACGTGACGTCCCCTGAGTTATCGCAGGGCGATGACGGGAACGGACGAGACGGTAACGCTCTCGTACCAATTCTGTGACCTTTGGCTGGCGAGGTTAGAGGATGCTTGGCCATGTACGCGCTGAGCGCGGAACTGGGCATTGCTCGTTGCGAAGTCTCATGCACGGACGTTACCCGTGATGTGACGAAAAGAGTCAAGTCGTGCAGACGGTCCATGGGGGAGACTGTGGCGCATGCTTAATAAAATAATAGATATGATTGGACCAAAATGGGATTTTGGCGTGGGTGGTTTAAAAAGGGTATTTTGGGAAAAAGAATATGTGCTGTTGTTTTATGTGGATTATGTCCGTATGGGGACACTTGATTTTTATATATCTCTTGGATGTTATTTTGGTTAATTACTTGCTGAGATGTCATAATCTCATTATGGTGTTTTACCCTACGGTTCCGTTTTATGGTGCCGTAGAGTCTGACGCAGAACCCGAGTTTGAACCTGAGGGGCCGACTCCGCTAGAAGTATAAGTTGCTAATTTGTTGTTCAGCATTTTGGGATTTATTTTCCTTATGATATTTCATATCTTTAATTTATCTGTCGGATGACTGTATAATTCTTGTAAAGTTAATTTTTTTTTTAACAAATTCTGGTACTTAATAAAGAAAGACTTTTTATTTCTCTGTTGCGAATATTATTTTGTACACTTTTTGCATATTGTACACACTCTGAGCACTGGTCGATGGGGTGCGTGATCCGTGTGGTCATCATCCCGGTGTCATGAACACCACTAAAATAACACGTGGGGGTCGAGGGCGCCACAAGTAATCTAACATAATCATTGTCAATATACTTCATCTTCAACCTTAGCTCCAAACTGACTTAAGCATCAGAGCATCAACAGACCCCGAGGTCCCCCTTTTGTCACTGTGCAGGTGATCATACGAGCATTGACCGAGTGAAATTGTCAAGGCTTGCGAAACACGATATCAACAAAAGTGATATTATAAGTATTAAGAAAACATTATCAGAATATTATTAATCTAATTATTTACTCATTTTCTCCTACAAAGAAACCTGGGCCATGATAGAAGTGATTATCAATTTAAAATTGTGAACTTATTATTTTTATACTAACTACATAGAAATCAAAGCAACTAAGGAATAACATAAAATGTTTCGTTTGGTTATACAGTTCAGATGAGATGTTTTGTTGAAAATTAAATAAAATATTGTTATAATATAATTTTTAATATTATTATTATTTAAGGATTTAAAAAAATTGAATTGTTTATTATATTTTATGTGTGAGTTTGGAAAAATTGTAATGATGAGTTTGTGTATCCAAACAGTAAGAATGCTATGTAAGTAGAGATCCATAAATTAGACTTGTAAGCTTTTATTGAAGTATTTTTTTGTTCTGGGATTTAATTATAGATGTTGAGCCATAAAATATTTTAATTAATGAAAGGATATATGTAGGGGTGTGCATCCGAATCAGATTTTTTCGGTCTGGTCCGGAACTCGAAAATCTAGATGAATCCGAGTGGTTATCTGCTTGGATTGGACCCTGGTTGGTAGAAATTCTACCCGCCCAAACCCGATTACAGATTCAGTTATTTATCCAATTATCCGAAGTCGGGTGTTTTTTTTTTTCCTGATTCTTTTGTTTCAAAACGACATCGTTTTGAACTCGAGATTAATTACCCAATCGAAGTCAGTTTCCTCTCTCTTGAGTCACTCTCACTCTTAGTCTCCTCTCTCTCTCTCCTTGAAACCCTAGCATCCCTAAACGAGATCCATCGCTGCCGGTGACTAGTAGTGGCCGCCATCCTTTAACATCACATAAGCCCTAGATTTCTCTCTCTCTCTCTCTCTCTCTCTCTCTCTCTCTCTCTCTTCGTTGTTCTTCAAACTACAAGTTGTCAAAGGCAATCTGTTCACAGTTGATTTTCAGCAGTTCTCCAAGTTTGGTCACTTTGTTCTCACACCCCCCTTGTGAAGTCTGATTGAGTGGTTCTTGAGAAATCCTAGATTTCTAATTTGAGCTTGAAATAGGAACCCTACTTGCAAAGGTGATTTCTTGTGATTTCTTGTTATTTGTAGGTGATTAATGGTGATTGGAGGAGTGATTTGGATAACACTTTCCTCTCTTGTTGGTCGTTGCCCACTTTGGCTAGATTTGAGTTTCTGTGTTTGTAGATCTGAGTTTCTGTATTTGTAGATATGCTTTGTTAGGTTTCTTTATTTTTAAAATCTTCCAGCAAAAATTTAGTATTTTTTCATGAAGTCCGATTGAGTGGTTTCTTGAGGAAGTACAAATGGTTTGCTTTTGCTTGGAGAGTGAGAAGTTTAGTTTTCGCTTTTGTTCTTAGATAGAAGGTAAATTTTGTTTCTAAAGATTTTTAGTGTTCGTAATGAAGCCCAAGTAGTTGGGCCATGTTGAAGGAATAAATTGAAGTCTGAAATAAAGGGGCCAGGGACCCATACGCGAAATGGAGCGTTTTGGAGCAGTTGAAGGCAGAAATCGTGGGATTCTAGCTTTTCTGCTACTGGTTCACTATCATGCACCTCTTGAGAATCGAAATAAAGTTCTTCTCCCTTATCATCCAGCTCCTCCTCACAACCTTGGAGCACATACACTTTAGGAGATTTGCACACATGATTAGGGTTCCACTTCTCTTCACAATGGTAACACAATCCCGTCTTTCTCTTCTCATTCCTCTGAGATGAAAGGATTTGCCTTCCTACCTTATACAACTTCTGTCCAGGCCCCTGAAATTGGGTAAAATGAGACCCAACCCCAGAACCTGAGCTGGATGAGGGTGGTTGTCTGTCCAGCAACCTTTCACTGATTTTTTGGAACAAGTCAGGTACTCCTCTTGGATCTTAGCGAGGCCAAATGCTACATTAAGAGTCAAGGGATTGAACATCCGCACGGGAAGGTGGATTTCATCCTTCAATCCACTAAGAAAACAACTTAGCTTGTGTGCTTCAGGAAGTCCTTTCAATCTATTAGAGAGAGACTCAAATTGGGCTTTATAATGTACTACTATGGACACTTGTTTGAGTCATGTGAGGGCTTCCATGGGGTCGTCGTATGCCATAGGTCCAAATTGTAGTAACAAAGCTCTAGAAAATGTATCCCATGTATTAAACTGACCCGTTTCAACTGCATCTTGGTACCATAGGGCATCCCCCTCCATGTCATATGATGCCATTAACAGTTTCTGTGCAGGTGGTGTTTGGTGATAGTCAAAATAATGGGAGACTTTGAAAATCAATATACTACAAGCAGTACATTACATCAGTACACTACAAGCAGTGCATTACGTCAATTTCTTCCCTCAGCATGGCCCCTGTAATGGCATTCTTCATATGCTATTACTTTAAATCAATACACTACAAGCAGTACATTACAGTTCGTTTTACAAATAAAGGCAGATCCTTCCAAAATATAGATGGTGGTTTGGCTGCTAACAAGCTATTTATCATAATTGAACCTTGGTTTTAGAAATATGTTTAGAAAAATTCTACAACCTCACTAAGTGATGATTGCTGCCAAAGAATATCTGGAGTTTTCAAATAATCATGTCTACAATTATTTCTGATGTAGTATCTTACCCAATCCTTTCCTCTTCTTTTTCATCCATGTAGCTGCTTTTGTTTCTCATTTCATCTTCATAATGAAGTTACAAGGAAGAAACAATGATACATTGAAAGGGGGGAAAAACAGTGGGCTCAACTATTGATGCAACAGTACATTCATGGAGTCTTGTTGGGGCTCATAATTCTGTTTCTTTTATCTTTTGCTTGCTATAAACCTTGTTCATTTTTCCCTTATATTACAACATGCATTGGAGGCTGATAGATGGGAAAGTGAGTACTTCCAGCCTCTTGTATTGCTTTTAAGGCTTCTGATCCTAACTATTCCGCATTGCTTCTTCAAAGATCTAAACATGTACTTGAGGTTTATTATAATTTATCACATTTTTCATTAGATTATACCCTTTTTTTTCAATTTTTTTTTTACAATGATGTCGATTTGTTTTTCTTTGTATTGTGGATCAGGTCTTTGATTGAGCAGATATGTATCAAGGATCTTACAAGCATGGTTATACAAGGCCACACACGAGGCTAATGTGACCGCATGCATGTTTTCAAGAAGAAAATTTGATATTTTGCATTGTGATGCAAACAATGTAATATGTTGTAAAAAAGAAAACATAAAGGCCGGTAAAAAAAGCCTTCTAAAAATTGTTAAATAAATACAAAAAAAAGAAAAAATAGATATCTCGTAGAATAATAAACATAAAAGTGTTAAGTAGATAAGAAAAAGGCAAAAAAACCATAAAAAAAGGGGATATCCAAGTATAAATATGCCAAATCTAGATATCTATCCAAATTTTGGTCAGGTTTACCCGGGCAGATATTCACCTGTTTTTCAAAGGGCAGTGCTAAAGCCACCGATAGTGGCTCTAGACACAACACACCGAGAAGGTTATTTTCATTTTTTATGCATTTTTTTAATCTCCTTACACATTTAAAAAAAATACAACATTATTAAAAAATATTTACTTAATCATAGAGTAAAACAAAAAATACAAAAGGGGTATCAGTAGATGCTCGGATCCCAAAATAGAGACCCCAAGTATTTATCCTTTTCAAAATCCGAATGTAAAACTGGATATTTCTTGATACCCGAATCCGTGTTCGGATGCACACCCTTAGATATATGTATATTTGGTTAAATTGTTGATTGATTGTGAAGTTAATAGACTGAAAGCCTTATTACATCCCTATGTGCTAGGAAGAGCAAAATCTCAGTGGAAGTTCTTGAATGTGAGTAAAAATGCAGTGATACCGCTCAATTTGATGATATATAAATCAACTACCATGGACGGGGTGTCCGAACCTCAAGCCGAGAACCATGTTAAAATGAGCTTCGGGCCGATAACAAAGACACTAAAATTATTTGCAGGGATTGTGGCAATGCGGCTTAAAGTAAAGTAAAAGTACAAAAGAAAGAAAGGACATGAATGAAATAATGATTTATAATATAAGTGTTTACGATGAAGGAAAATATTTGAGACTTGAGGTGAATGTAAAGGGTTGGTCTATCTCATCATCTTATATAATTATTATAATTTTTTAAAATTTTTATATAAAATATAATAAATAATTTAACTTTTTCAAAATAAAAATTTATATTAAAAAATTATATTATAACAATATTTTATTCAACTTTTAACAAAACATTTCATTTCATCTCATCTGAACTGCGTAACCAAACGAGGCTAAGTGGTGTTTATGAACATCAGGACAATAAACTAGATATTTAGGATTTGTTTGACAACAAAATAGTTCTCAAGTATTCTTGAAAATTTTTAAATATTCCTTCCCAAACATCACTCAATCACAAAAACACTTTTCAATTTTAAATTTTAAATTTTTTATTTAATTATTACATAATCATTATAATTTTTCCTAACTCTCAAATAAAACATAAAAATTAATACTATTTTTTCAAATCTCAAAATAAAAATAATATTAAAAAATAATATTCAAATAATTTTTTAATTTTATAATATTTTTATTCAATTTTTTGACTCAATAAAATATTTTAATTTAAATAATTTTATTATTATTCATAAATATATTAAGATATTCTAAATATCACATATACAATTTGAGGGGTAATGCAAACGTGGCTTAAAGTAAAAGTAGGAAAGAGAAAAAAAAAAGAAATGAATAAAATAATGATTTATGATATAAATGTTCATGATAATGGAAAATTTTTAACACTTGAGGTGAATGTTACATGTTAGTGCTTATTACTCATTCGATAAAATTGTGCTTCCCTCTGGTTAAAGCATATTTTTATTTAGTTAATGTTTATGTTTAAGATTTAGAAAAAATGAAACCCAGTGCACACACATGTAGAATTCATTAATCTCGAATACTAAAATGCAAATCTTTGGAGTCCCACCTGTGGTAATATCGGATTCCGGAATAGGTATACCTGAATTTTCGAGTCAGAACTCGGATGAACAGTCCTATGTAGTACTGATAAAATGGAATCACATATTTTATCGTAAGTACAGTTCACTCTACTGTGGAAGGGGATAACGAAGAGGAGGTTGACCCTCAAGATTAATATGTAATCTAAAATGTGAAGTCATTTACAGACTTGTAGAAACGGTGTGGAGTGGTAACCTATATGAGAACATTGCATTGTCAATATCTAAGTCTGTCCTTTTGAAACTTTGATAAGTTAAGGGAAAATGATAGACTCACCGAGAGAGTCTACTCATTTTCTTTACCGAAATATATTTTTCTAGCATTTGTATTTGTTTATTTTTTAGTATTGTGTTTGTTTATTTAAAAAAAAAAAATACACAAAAAAATGCTATAAAAAAATTTTGGAAAAAATGTTTAACACTGTCGGTACAAAAGCTCGGTAGCTTTTGTTGGTAGATGTAGCAGTGTCCTAAGTTTAAGTGCTTGAATTGTACGTATTTGATACTAATAACTCATGTTGGCTTAACTTGGATTGGAAATATTAATATTTGTATACGTACAATTTATATTACTTATGGTATTAGTTTTATTTTTCTGCTACAATCCACTTTATAGACTGTTGAAGACGCGTTTTACCTCTTGGAACTCTCGATCTCCTGCAACCAAAGGGTAAGAAAGCTTGGAGGTGGAGAATGAGAACCTTCGATGCCTAAGTCAGTAGTTGTAGAAGTAATCTCAAAACTAATTAATGTTCTGCCTTGTTTACGTACCTGGTCCCTTTATATAGACCTTGTGCCTTCTTCTGATCCTTCGGATTTAACTACCTTATCTATCATTTGAAACTTAAATTCCCGTCCCTCAGAGTTATCTATATGTTATGAGTGAATAGATACCTTTAATCGTGCCAAGATATTTGGTGGGAACTCTCTTTATCAGTTTAGCTTGAACCCTATCGAGCATCTAGGCCTTAGGTGTTTTGCTGGACCTTGGAGGGTCGGGCTCAGGTAAATGCCATGCGGGTCTTTAGGAGTATTGGAGCCCTTCCATAGACATTTGAATAATTCTATTGGAACTGAAAGCTTAATTAAATAGTTCATATATAACTTAAGGAAAAAGCTAAATGCAGCAGATTTGGGGGACCAATCGCGCACCAATCATCCACCTGGATGTTAAATAAAATGGTTCGTTTTGAAGTGGTGAGCTGAACTGTGCATTTCATTCGGCATCTCCATTCTCTTCTCTTCTTTCTGTTCTTTTCTCTAATTTTGTTTTCTCTCGATTTTCCTCCATTCTCGTGTCAACCTTGCAATTACCATGGTTGTGTTGGAACCGTCCATTTTCATGGCAGCAACGACTGAGGGATACATTTCCATTTCAAGGCCGAAGAAGTTTCTGAAGAACCTTGAATAAGTGCTTGGGTTGACTCGATGAGAGTTTGTTCTTCTACCAGTATCAAAACCATCAACCATGCCTTCTTTGGCCGACCATGACCAGAGTTCTTGGATTGTGAGTCATAACATTTCTCAAAGAAAAAAGATTTTTTCTTTTCCCATTTTTTGGTGGTTGTGTTAGGTTTCAGAATGATATATCTGATTCATTTTAATTTTATTGGCCAACAACTTTCAAAAGTGATTAAACTTTGTCTTCTTTTTTTGTCCAACTCATATGAGAAAGACGATGGGAAAACTAAAGCAACTCCAAGGGCTCAAGTGGAGCACAACAAGTTGATATGCGTCTCTATTCATTTTTTATGGGGATGAGAGACAGACGAAGATGATCTTAGAAGCAAGGGAGACGAATCCTCTTCTGATTGCATTTTTTTTTTAAAAAAATAAAAGTTATTCTGAGCAGCAGACCACGTAAGCTTGGTATGCAGATTCGTCTGTTAACTCGCCTGTATCTAGACGAACTCTAATTTTTTATGCCGAAAAAGTAACCAGCACAGAGTTGGTACATATTCCATCTCGGGTCAAATTCTGAACGTTCCGTCTAATTTCGATCAATTCCGATATTCCAACTGGAACGGTAATTTTACTCTAAAATGTAGCTTAATGGCATTTTTGTAAATAACTTGGAAATGAGATATAAAATGGTCATTTCGTGCCCTGGTCGACTTCTCTTGTTTGCTCTCCCGTCCCATGCGAAATCAAATTCTCAAAATCGAACCCCTAACCAGCCACACTCTGGCTGTCTCCACTCCAATCACCAGCCACACTCCAACAGTCGAGGGCCCCCACAATCAATGTCGTCGCAGCTCGAGCCTCCTAACGCCATCGCAGACTCCATCAAACTCCGTCCCATTTGTTGTCTAGAGGTTAGTCTGTACTCTGTAGATTTTCTTCCATAAAACCCTTTGTTTCTACTTTCTACTTCTTTAGATTTCCTAGCATTATTTCCTTTTTATGGTTTGGTAGATTCATGTATTGCTTTAAGAAAGATCTTTCTTTTTTTTTACCTAACAGCAAGGGTTTCAAAAGAAAATCTAGTGAAGGCTTCCTGCCAAAGGAAGGAACTGGACGACAAGGGAAACAAAGTTACACCCCGACATCTCAATGTGTATTTTTTTTCTTCATTGTTCACAACTTGACTCTCATTTTTGGAGCGGAAGTCACACAAGCTAAGGCTGTCGATGGTGGTATGGAGAAGGAAAAAAACACTACTAAGTGAATAGAAAATCTAAAACGTACATAGCTGTTCCAGCGAAAATACTTGGAATAATTCTACCACTTCTACTAGGAGTAGCCTTTTTAGTGCTAGCTAAATGCAAAGCAATGGCTTTTGTGCAACGTCAAAATGATAGGATACATAAAAGAACATCTGAACCAATGAAGAATTTGAATTTGGATGAAAATTTTAAATCAAGATATACTTTGAATTTAGAAATGCTTTATTATTTTCCAGAATAAAAGGGATTTTTTAATGTATATCAGTGAAGAAGCAACAACCAAAATTTTCTGTCGTGTTTATGTTGTGTGCATATTTTTTTCGTGCAAACTTTTTCCTGCTTATGTTTATGTTGTTTATAACATTTGGCTGTGTTTTCCATTGTTGTTTTGTTTATCACTTATCAAAACATGGTGTTTCTTGTGTAGAAATTAGAAAGCCTTGTTTCCATTGTTGTGGCTATGTTTCCCATTGCTGTGTATTTTGTGCAAATTTCTTTCGTGCAAATTTGACTTTATGAAAAAATATTTCTTTCATGCAAATTTTGTTGTATTTCTTGTTGGCGTTTTGAACTTTTGTGCATATTTCTTTTGTGCAAATTTCTTCATGCTTATATATTTCTGCAGTTGACTATGAGATTGTAGCTATTTGAGAAAGGACTTATAATTAGTTCAGTGCAGTTCATTTTTAGACTTCTTTATTTGCATTTCAGGGGTGTAAAAAGGTCTAATTTTCTATCAAATAGTGCTACATCTACGACAGTTTCTCCTGCAAGATCAAAGGATCTAGCATGGGCCCATGCACGCATAGTGCTAGGGGCAAGAAATGGTACTCAAGGTGTTTATTGTAACAAAACAATTCGAGGTGGCAGAGTCACTAGGTTGAAGTATCATCTAGCTAGGATTCCAAGTGATGTAAAAGCATGAAAAAGGTCCCTGATGATATAAAATGGCAAATAAAGGAGCTGGTCAATTAACTGAAAAAAAAAATTAAAGAGAAGAAAAGGAAAATAAACTCAAAGATTGGAAGCCCTATAGATTTACCATATGATGATGTTGATGACGATAATGAGGGACACTATCATGGTGCAAAATGGAAGGGGAAGGAGAGAGAATGTGGAAAGTCAATGGGGGTATTTAATAGATTTTCAACTCTTAAGAACAATTCTTGGATTTCAACCTTCCATTAAGAGTGTTGCGTTCGAAGGATATGATTGACAAAATAAAGATGGATGTAGCAAATTGGTGGTACAATGCTAATCTACTCTTCAATGCAGCTTAATCTAATTTTTATCAAACGGCTATAGATGCCATAATTGTTATTAGGTCAGGATTCAAGGGTCCTTCTTTACATGTGTTGGAAGGAAAATTGTTGAAGAATTCTGTGAATGAGGTTCATAATTATCTCTTAGATATTAAAAAGTTTTGGAATGAGTGGTTGTTCACTAATGGCAAATGGTTGGACAAATCAGAGGCAGACAACAACTAATAATCAACTTTCTAGTTTATTATCTAAAAGGTACAACGTTCTTGAAGTCTATTGATACATTAAGCCTTATAAAAGATTCCGAAACATTATTTAACATGTTTGATGAAGTTGTTTAAGAAGTTGGGGTTGAGAATATTGTGTAGTTCATTACAAACAATGATGCAAGTTATAAGGCTGCTGGAAAAAAAATTACAACAGAAGTATGGCTCTTCCTTTTAGTCCCCTTGTGCAGCTCAGTCCCCTTGTGCAGATGATTGTATATATTTAATGTTGGATAATTTTTCTGATCCCAAACATTTTATTATTATTGATGAAAGTTTATAGAAGGCAAAGAAGATTACGAAATTCATTTATAATCATGCTTGAGTTTTGGCTTTGATGATAAAAGATTTCACTAAAGGTTGTGATTTATGTCGTCTTGTAGTTACAAGGTTTGCAACAAAATTTTTTAAGTATACAATACTTACTTTTGTTTAAGAAAGAATTTAGACAAATGTTTACTTGTGATAAATGAGTTGTATAAAGTCATTCTAAAAGAAACATAGAGAATGAGATAACTGAGATTATTCTAAAAGATATATAGTTTTGGACTCAATGTCAACTTATTGTAAAAATTAGCGAGCCTTTGGTTCAAGTCCTACGACTTGTCGACGGAGATGAGAAGCTTGCAATGAGATACTTGTATGACGCCCAAAGAGAATATAAAAGCAAGATTGAAGAATAAAGTTACTACATTTATGCCATTCATCAAGATCAATGATGTTAAATGGGATAACCAGCTTCACAGTCTATTACATACAGTGGGTTGTTTTCTTAACCCTGAACTCTTCTTTAATCCTTGCATATTATGTCAATGTTGTAGTGCGACTGGCTGTGAAAGAAGTTGGAGTACATTTGAGTTTATTCATTTGAAGAAGCGGAATAGACTAGAGTATAAACGTTTGAATGATTTAGTATTTGTTCGTTATAATTTGAAGCTGCGAGAGAGATAAAAATTTTCAATAATAATATTTTTTACTATTGAAAAAGATGTAACGTTTTAATTTCTGTGACTTTTATTTTGGCAAAAACATTAAAAAAAAATGGAAGAGATGCTTTGGATTCAATCAACTTTGAAAACATTGGCTAGATGGAAGAATGAGTGGCTGAAGAATCAGAGTTTATTGATGGAGAAGACTTGGGTTGGGATGTATAGAGGAGTCGTTAGCCTCATTAAATGTGAAAAACAGTGATAATGTTAGTCTTGATGTTGATGATGATCGTGGTGACATTAACGAAAATATTTTGATTAATGTTTCGAATATTAATCCTTGTCTTATTGATGAAGAATAGTGATTTTTTTTTTTTTAACAATTGGATTGAGAATTTAGAATTATTATTAATTTTTATAATTATGTGTGTTTTTAAGACTTATATTGAAAAATATTATTGAGCTTCTCAAATACGTATATATAATTTATTCATACCGATATCGAAATATTTCGTACCAGTGATTCGATCGGAATGGTTATCGAAATGGAATTCAACACTTTGGTGTTGGCTAATAAGATAAGTAAGCTAAGTCATGCATGTCATAAGTATATGTATGAATGATCATATTTTTAAATTTTCAGCATGAAATATTTTATGAAAAATTTTATGTTTATTATGTTTACATTATGATGGGTTTTTTACTAACTCTTCAATTCATTTTAGTTTGCCTTATATTTTTCAACCATCCCAAGTGAAGATCTTTATGAGGATTGAGGATGGAATTGCAGGACAGGACTTGGCCTATGGAGGCAAGACAAAGGCATAGATCATGCACATAGCTTTTAAGTTGTGGTTTTGATAGTAATAAAATTCTAGAAATTTTAATAAATGTTTCCACATATTCTCTTTTATAATTTCAATATTTTGAATGATTTTATTTATTGTAAGGAATCTTTGTACCTAGTGTTAAGAATAAAAATGTTTTTAAGCCCAGGTTAGTAGTAATACTTCGATCATCGAAATTTTTTAAAAGTGACTTTATTCTTAACCGTGAGGAGCGGTGTAACACAATCATCAAATTTAGTTTATTTTTCACGAACTTAATTGTTAAGAGCCCTTTTACTCATCAACCTTAAACTACACACCACACTTTTTTTTTTTTTTTTAATTCTTGCTGAAGTAAAAGAGTTCTTCTATTTATCATTCATATACCACATATTTGATAAAGAAAAATTATGTTTGATGTGTGGTGCAGGGATGATGAGTAGATTTTTTCTTTGTACTATTATATCTAAAATGAGAAAGTGGCATTCCACATGCAAAAAGTTTTTTTTTAAGTGTTATAAAAAGTTGAATTTTAAATAAAATATTATTAAAATATAATTTTTTATTTTAAGATTTAAAGAAAGTTGAATTATTTATTATATTTTAAATGAGAATTTAAAAAAATTATAATGATTAAATAAGATGAGATAAAATAATGTGTAACGAAACCAAGTTAATTATAAACTAGTTGCTTGATATGATAACATATGTTTTATTATAAAATAAATTTTATAATTTAATCTGTAATAAATTAAATATAATTTGTTAATTCACTTTTTTAAAATTTTGTGTGGATGCTATATTTCTCTATCTAATGGATTGGACTAGAATCTTCTGCATTCGTTTTCTTACTGTCTTTCTAAGTAAATATTGTGAAAGTGTAATTGAGGCCGTTTGAGTCATGTGATCTTCTTAGTTTAATATTTTATTCTAATACGAGTTGAGTTTGAATTTATCATTCGAGTCACATTTTATATTTACGAATAATTTATGTATTATATAAATAATTTTAATTTATTCAAGAGCTACTTAACTTTGATAAAAAAAAAAAAAAGTTATTTATAATATACCTTTATTTATAAATTTTGACAAATAAATTTAGAGTTTTTGTAAATGTGTTTATATTATATTAAAAAAAATCAGTAACACTCGTTATAATATTAGGAATATGATTTTTTTTATCATCTTTTAAAAAATATAAGATTGTTATAAAGTTGAAGATAATATAATTAAAAATAATAAAGAACGATTTTAATCAATTTGATAACTTATACGAGTCGTGTCTCTAGTCTCAAATCAGTCATGAGGAGCATGCGGTGACTCCAATGTATTTTTTCTTTATTTTATGGAAAATGCTAGTTGTTCTGAGGATGGGTCCCAATATAAATTTATTTTTAGTTAATAATTAAAAAAAATATTTTTTAATGATATTATGAATTTTTTTAAATATTTAAAAATAAAAAAAATAAAATTATTTTTATCAAGACTCATCCTCTGGCTACACCCTCACTGGGGGTGTGGCACAACTCTTATCTTTTTCTCACGTCTTAACCTGTCATTGTTGTCAACCCGTAAGAGTCGTCATTCGTATGCGTAGGAGTGATAAATGATCTGTCTGGACTAGACTGAGACTGGTCGATCTCGGTCCATGGTTTAGAGGACTAAAAAGTTTCGATTTGGTTCCGATCTAAAGTTTTTCCACCCTAGACTGGATCGAATGAAAAAAAAAATATTATATATATTATTTATGTAATAGTTGTACAATTTATTAGGTAATTTTCTTCTAACATATCACTATTAACAATATAAAATTTTAAATATGTTATTAATACTTGTTAGTATTCTATCAATTAACTAATATATAATATCAATTAGTTAATTATATAGTAATTATATAAATTAATAGTATAATTTTTATCTAATTTATTATCATTAACTATATAAAATATTTTTTTATTGAGTTAGTTAAATAATTTATATTAATAAGTCACTTAATTTTAATTTAATATTTTAAATAAATTTTTTATTAATTATTTTTTTTAAAAATAAAATAAAATAAAAAAATATAATTAAACCAAACTGATGGATTTGCAACCGGTGATGTAAGAAAGGGGCACCCATAGTGGGCACCCCTTCACCTCCTCTTGAGGGTTATGAAGTGGCTCTTAAACCACTTTATGAGGCTTGATGGCTGGCCCTTAATGTCCAGCCAAGGGGTTACACTAGAGAGGCTATTTAAATAGTCTCTCCCCCTCTTTAGAGGAGACACTTAAACAAATAAATTCTCTCTCAAATGGTTCTCTCTAGTCACGGCATCTAGGCTGTGGAACGTGTGAGTGTTGCTCTGGTATTACCACGTAGCACACTCCACCATCGATGTGAAGATCCTGGATGAACAATGATACTGGAGAATCTGTGGAACAACCGCACTAAATCCGAGATATTTCCTGTGTGGTAATATCGCTTCCGCTGTATATTTTGATCTATTATTTCTAACATTGGTATCAGAGCATGAATTGGTTGTTCTCGATTTGTGTTTGATGTGCATGTTTTGATTTCATTCACTGATTTTTTTTTTTTGCTGCCCAATGAGAAAAATTTTATTTTCTCTCGATAACCGTGATAGGCGGTTTATGTTCACCCCTTAATAGATGCTGATCATTGTTAACGCAATGAGAATCGCTGCGGCTATGGCCATATGAGGCAACAACCTGCACTGGAGGGTATTGTGCACCCCGGTGCCATGAGCGCCGCAAAAGACACCAGAGCGCATCGCTTGGGTGCTGCCGCACAGGTGATGGGTGCACCTCTGTGTTGCATCCGCAAGGCAACATTGAGCACCTCTTGAGGTGTCTGAGCGCCACGGTGCTGCTCGAACCAGAGGGCAGCGAAGTGCACCCAAGGTATTGCGGCACCAGGTGCCGATGCTGCATACCAAGCGAAGTGGCACGATGGTGCACTACGTACCAAGAGCGGCTGCACCGCAATGAGAAGCAGCGACAAGGCTGGCCCTGCTGTGCACAAAGCCGCCCACTTGGGCGCGGCGAGCTCTGCTCCACTCAGAGCTACGCACAAGGGGAGTGAGGCAGCCCAGCGCCTCAGGAATGCTGTCGTGGTGCAGCGTTGCACACAGTGCAGGGTGGGGGTGGCACTGCCGTGGATGGGCGCCTCTGCCATGGCTACGAAGTGCATCGAGCACTGCAGTGTGGGCGCACCAGCTGGGTGTTACGCTGCCCATGCAGTTGCGCGCACCAGCCATGGCGCAGCCCGCCATGCTCTGCGCTGCACCATGGCTTACCAGTCCGTGTCGCACAGTCCTCTGCTGCGTGCAGAGCAGCGCGCACCATGGTGGTGCTGCGAGCTCTGCTGCGTGCAGAGGAGCACGGCAAGCTCTGCTACGGGAAGAACTGCGCACGGATGGTGCGACAGTCTCTGCCTCCCGCAGAGCTGCGTGCTGCGAACATACGTGTGGAGCGTAGCCCACGGTGCTACGGCCGTTGAGAACCAGTGGCCGAACGTGTATATTAGTGCCAACATGAAACGGCAGTAGGCGGTTACAAGATGTGGCATCGGTTCCAATTTTTTTTTGGATGCACTGTAACAATCGGCTGAAGGAGGAAGATGAACAGTGATGTTTGTGATGAAGTCTGGGCTGGATTTAAAGGGAGTTGGGCCTATTTTTTTTTTAAGTTCTGGGTCCGGCACATATTTTTTTTTGTTTTAGCAAAACCCATCTGTTTTAAGTAAAGGCAAACAGTTTTGATTTAAATTATTTATGGGCTGTGGGTTGCAAAACTATTTGTTTTATTTCAGTCGAAAAAGAAAAGCCCAACTAGTTTTTTTTTTTTTTAAAAAAAATGCCCACTGGAGGATTTGGGCCGTGAGCCCAGCAGGCACAGGCCTGCTTTGCAATTGGGCGCCCAAGATGGTGCGGCCCTTTGGCTGTCCAAGAAGAGTGGCATAAAATTTTGTTTTACAAAACGCTTGAGTGGTGTTTTGAACCCAAGACCTCATACACAAAACTATAAGCTCAACCTTTTGGGCTAGAGCCTATTATTGGTAAGTTTGCTGATTTTAGTTATTTATTCAGCATGTTATTGTGGCATAAATGTTTTTTGAAATATTTTTGCATGTGATTATGGTTATTAAATACATGCTTGCCATGATATTTTTTTTGTCACATTTGTTTGGCATTTTATTTTACGTTATAAATTGCCTAGATTATTATTTTTTGTGAATAATAATTATTTGGATCAAATGTGATGTGATCATTTTTGTACATGTATTATGATTACATGTAAATGTATGAGCTTTTTTTATCACTTGTATTATTAGACTATTTTTTAGAACTGTCTTCAATTTTTTTTGGATGTGATAAACTAGAGGATTAAGTAGCCCGAGTTTGATTTGTCCATGCTTATGATTGGTTTAAATTGATTTCTTCGATCTAAGAAGAAATTATTTTTACATGAGACTAACTCGGTAGATTACTTATCCTAGTGGGAGTATGGTTGAGATTGATTTGGAATTAATCTCCTATACAATATAAATTTGCGCGAAAATTAAGTTAGAAATTAATAATTAGACATTGAGGCGCAAGAGATGATTAGGAAGCTTAGCGATTTTTCGATCTTGCGACGTGTATTAATTATTTTTCTTCTAACTTAGATTAAAGCGGCAAATTTCATAGATGTGTGTGTAATGAGATGCGCATAGTTTAGTAACTTTGAGATAACCATGAAGAAAGCCAAGAGATTATTTATAAGACTTAATCGTCGCATTAATCTCCTCCATGAGCAATAGTTGGAAACAAATAAAGATTATTTTGAGAGTCAGATAGTCTTAGATCATCATTATTGAAAAACCTCTAAAATGTCTAGAATAAAATTGGAAGTGCGCGTGGGACGCATGCACTATAATTTTTATAGAAGTTGATGGGATCAACTATCATATAGAGCTAAATCACTATTTTGCCTTTAAGAATCTTGTGGGTAATAGAAGAAATTGCGCGTTGTTTTTGTAACGTAAAGATTAATTGCTCCTATATTTTGAGGTTGAGTATTATAATCTTAAAGCAATTTAGATTACTCACAAATAAGAACATACTCTCTAAAACTTGCTAGTATGTCTGGCGAGTAAGGATATTAAAATCTGAGTGTGCAAGCGTGTTGAAGACATTCTTGATTGGCACATTCATTTTTTTAAAGATTTTATCAGTGCACCTTTATGTGGTATTAGCATTGGTAATCTTGCTCAAGTTTTATTTCTCTTAGCGAGAACATATAGGTTCTTGCAGATATATAAACTTTGGAGCACCCCTTGAGAGTAATACCAAGCACCTTGGAGGTTTGCATGACAACTGTGGCAAAAGTCTGAATAATTAGGTATGACTTATCTAAACCTAAACTAAAAATTTTGCTCGTGGTGGCACTGATGCAAGATAGGTTTTAGGTTAAGATAATTTCTCGCAAAGTTTTTTCTTTTTCTCTCCTATAGTGGATTGAAGAAAATAAAAAATATTAAGTATGCAAGAAATAAAGATATATCGCTAGTTAGCAGCTAAAACGTCGCATACTGCATTTGTTGCACAAAACGATGTTTTTATTAGTGCTTTTAATGCGATATTTGTGAAGTCTATACCTAATTTGATTTAAGACTTATTGAAAGTAGTGGTGTTAGTGAGAATTCCTAGATGTTTGGAAGTTGGATGGTCACTCATTGACTCGGTGGTATTATTTCTCGGGTGGGGAAATGATATATTAAAATATGCCATAGAGGCATAGGATGATGGGTGTGAAGCTTGAGAAATTAAAAATTTTCTCGCTAATGAGATCCCTCTCCTTGGTTTAGTAGAGTTAAAGAGAAAAGGCAATATGAACATTTTTCTATGTGAAAGTTCCTAAACATGCACACTAAGGACTTTGATAATAAATATGTTGTTTCATCATATAAATACGATCCAAATTTTTTTTTGAAAATATATTTTTCAGTTAAAATTTTTTCGAAATCGCAATCGTATAAGTTATATGATGAAAACAATTATCTCGCAATTTATTGACTTGCTGAGAATGGTGTTATAAATGAATTATGGCGCAAAGCAGTTGTTACATCACACTTGGGTTGATGTAATATGGGTTGCAGCCTTAATTCTGATTTGTTGTCCTTAGATCGAGTTCATTCGCTTTTGAGAAAGGCTGAGTGACTATTTTGTGCAAACGTGAAGTCTATTAAAAGTCGAGAGGATCTAAACTTGATCATTTTTTTTTGGTTGAGTCAAGAAAATTACTCGTATTTTCGGCGAGGGTGGGGAATTGTGGATTTTTGTAACACTTATTTTTGGAAAGAACGTTTTCATCACATTTCATTCCACATTACCTTAATCTTATTTTTTCAAAATTCTATATTTATAAGATCGCCAAAAATAGTGGGAGTAATTCAACAACTAGTGGGAGTATACCTTTGAGTTTGACTTAAGGTGTACCATTAGTGATAGTGACTCCCAAAAGTTATAGAATATAAGGATCCTCATAAATAGCGTGGTAGCTTTATATCAATATTTTCTCGTCGTTTAGAGACTAGAAGAGAATATTTGTAATATGGCTCCGCTAAAGGTATTGAATTCACATAGTAGGAATCCCAACATAGAATCTTAGATTCGCTTCACTTATATGATCCAACCTGGGGTTGTTGATCTAATTGACAGGAAAAGTGGAGTTGATAAAGGTATAGATCCATCTCTTGGCACTAATTGAGTTGCATTTAGATAGTTATTGATCGCATATTTATTGAAACTTTTCTTGAAGGTGTTAAATAGCTGATTCTCATAGGAGAATTAGATGGTTGGCTTTTGTGATGTTTAGGCATTAAGTACCGTGAGCGCATGATTGTTGCTAGTACTATTTTGGTACAAAAAGCGAATGAATGCTGCTGGTGCTGTTTAAATGCGGCCTCAACAAACCATCTATTCAAAGATATCCAATGTACCTAGTCGTTTTTTTGTTATTAAACGACCTATTGAATAAATGAGATTCTTTGAACGCTGTTGACAATATTAGAAAACTGTTATCATAAGAGATATTGTGAACTGATTATCTTAGATAATTAATTGTCGCCTAATAAGAGGTTTTCCATACTATGAGGTGATGGACATGGGTTTGTGAAAAGAAGCTCAGATTTCATGTCTTGTGAGATTGTTTTTTAGGAAAACAATTTCTAGGAGCTCTTGTTCAAAATCCATAGACAATTAATGAGATGGAAAATACTAAAGAATCTAGTTTTGCCTATACTGTTTGATGTTTCCATTATGGTTTGCTCATGGGAGTTAGAGATTAAGTTTTTGTTAGAGGGTAAATATGGCTTACTTGGTTAAGTGAGTTTGTGATGCGATTGTCGTTAATAGTAACGACTAGACTATTATGATTGTCTTTAGGAGCAAAGGCCCTAATCGCTTTACCCTTAATGAAAAATAAATAATGGTTATCTCACATGCTTTTGTTGAGTGTAAGAGATTTAAATGAAACATTGAAGTCGCAAATTAAGTTTGCTGAATAACATTTGTGGTCACTTTGTAGATTCTTAAAAATCTCAGTTAGACTTGCTGACTAGAATTTACGGCTTATATTGTGAGTTTGACCTAAATGAGATTCGCGATGAGTCATCGCTGACTTCATGATTGTGCAAATGACTTTTACATGTAAAAGTTGAGTCTCTTGATACGAGCATGTTTTGGAAAGTTACTATACATTAGAATGCGCATGTAGAGAAATGGTCATTAAACACCACTTGAGAGTTGTGGTTTAATAATTTGTTGTTGACCATGTGATTTCTCTGTACCTCACGATATTGCTCATCATGCACATGATACTGATGTGTTCTATGAACATGTGGCGTGATTGGAAGCATTCTTTGGTATGCACACACATTCATCATAAATTTAGGAGTTATGGTGAAAAATGTATATTGACAGGCTTAGATCGGCTCACTCACACGAGCGATCGCCTTTGGCGCTACAAAGAGGTAGCGAGCAAAGATGAGACAATGTGTCACTCAGTACTTGTTTAGAGAGAGATAAGTTGTAAGACACAAAAAGATATGTCGCCTTAGTGGGAGCTAAGATGAGGTCTAAGGACCGTGCATGGTTACCCACATACCATGTAGCCTGTGGTTTAGCCAGATGCGAGATCCTCATTGGCGCTTTGGATAGCGAGCAAATGGAGGGACTCGAGTTAGGCGCTGAGATAGCGACTAGACTAAAATCTGTACGGTGAATTGAGAATAGATATACGCTCTTTCTTTGGGAAGAGAACTCCACCGTAGCATGTATTTCATACTACATGTGCTTTTGCGACCAACAGTAGAGGTGAGTGAATGGTTCCCTGCTTCCTCACCGTGTGAGTCCCGTAAGTTATAATTGATAACCATAATTTATTTATGCCCTTAGGAGACCTTTGACTATGTCACGAGGTTGATGTTTTAGTGTCTGCTACTTTGGCATGTTATCTATGGCCATGAATGATGCGGTCTAAAGAGGCATTGCTGGGAAAGCGACTGGATTGAAACTAAATGACATGAGTGCGAAGGGAAGACTATTTGGTAACACATCGATAATGGTGTATACTCATTGCCGGCAAGTTATGTTGCTTCTTGGGAGTTGCAATATAGCTGTGAGTACATCATGTTTTATGGAGATTGAGCATTGCTCTGAGTCATTTGGACTCGAGAGGGATTAGGGATGCTTAGTCTGATGTGACCAAATGAGTCGGGGCATAACGAGACACTTTTAGGGATGTTGCTATGCTGGTCTTTTCTAGGAGAGATTTGGTATATTGCTCCTATTTTTCTTTTACAGCTGTGCTCGATGGTCGCACGGCCTATTTGCCAGTATGAATAAGATTGAGAACATATTGAGAGAAGCAGACCTGGGGTCTTGCCCACTATGTGTGAGTGGGAGATGTAAGAAAGGGGCACCCATAGTGGGCACCCCTTCACCTCCTCTTGGGGGTTATGAAGTGGCTCTTAAACCACTTTATGAGGCTTGATGGCTGGCCCTTAATGGCCAGCCAAGGGGTTACACTAGAGAGGCTATTTAAATAGTCTCTCCCCCTCTTTAGAGGAGACACTTAAACAAATAAATTCTCTCTCAAATGGTTCTCTCTAATCACGGCATCTAGGCTGTGGAACGTGTGAGTGTTGCTCTGGTATTACCACGTAGCACACTCCACCATCGATGTGAAGATCCTAGATGAACAATGATACTGGAGAATCTGTGGAACAACCGCACTAAATCCGAGATATTTCCTGTGTGGTAATATCGCTTCCGCTGTATATTTTGATCTATTATTTCTAACAGGTGAGTTATACTGTACTAATAAGAAAGTTTCAAATATGAAAAATTCTATATTGAAACTTTATTTTTATATACTATTTAAAAATATATGAATTTATTTTTATATTTTTATATTTTATAAAATATAAAATATAAAATATAAGAATAAAGAATAAAATTATATATTTTTTAAGTGATTTGCAAATTGCGTAGTGTGTGTGTAACTTTTCAACTATTAGCGTAAGATACATGGACGATAAACATCTCCCGAGAATATATCGATGTCCCTAACCCCTTTTGCAAAGCCCACGACAGTGCGGGGTTTGGACGCTAATGGCTTTGTCTCAGTCTCAGACGAAGAATAAGCAAGTGCACCTTTTCTACTGTCCAGAGTGCGAGGACCTTGCTCGGAATGTCGCCGCTCAGTCGAACAGTATCACTCTCCAAACCATCAAATGGAGGTCACTTTATTCTTTCGTTTTCAAGTTCTAAAATCATATCTTCACGTTTTTCACTTTTTCTTGTTGGTATTGTGCCTGATCTCTTTATTTTGTTGTAAACATGAGATGGGTAGTTTTTTTCTAATAAATTTAGCTATACAATGAAAGAGGAGATGAGTAGGAAAAAACAGAGGAAAATGAATAAGAAGAAAATAGAATTACTATGAGAATGGACATTGACATTGTTGAGGAAAATCTGACATTGTGAAGAAAAAGAAAAATAAGAATGAAGGGTAATTGAGCTATTGTGCTTTACATTTTTAAATTTTAAGTTGGAATCACTTCCCTAATTAGACAGTTATATGTCGCCTACTTTGATCAATTTCCATGGTTTCGACCTTTGTAGTGTTACGCATACTATCGTTAACACGATCCTTGTATTGGCACAATACAAGCAATTAGTCTAAGCAATTTTGCAAGTATTGATATGATGACCTGGTCTATGTACGCAAACTGCTCTTATGGAGCATGCATGCTAGTGTATTAATCTTGATCAAGATTATTACACTAGCATGCATGCCACCTCTATCAAAATTTATTATTTGATATACCTTTGGTGCTTTTCTCCGTTTCACACTTGTGTCTTTGTTTCCATATCTAACGGTTTGTGGGAATTTGAGATTGATGATCTGTACCTAATATGCGGCTGGGTTGCCACTGGCTTTGCTCAAAACATTGAAGTTGGGCCTGCAAGAATTGATACAAATAATCATTGCAACTAAAAATGTTGTTTCCTTGACCAAGAGATGATAAAATGTTGGTGGTTGCTCCTAAATCTGCATAGGACTTTAAAAAAATTAGTTTTTTCTTATTTGATAGGTAAAAAAGGAAAATATGTTTCTACTTTATAAATAGTTAAATTAAATTTCCTAGTATTTTTTTTTTTTTTTGTGTAATTTAAAATTTATCTTTAGTTGAATTGTGGGGGCAATGAGAGCTAATTTTACACAAGGATGCATTGGAGAACTGATTAAATTCTAGTCATCTACAGGAATTTTGATGATGGATTTCCAAACCTTTATATTAACAATGCTCAAGATCTGCGAGGTCAACATGTTGCCTTTCTTGCATCCTTCAGCTCCACTGGAGTCATCTTTGAGCAGCTCTCCGTTACATATTTACTCCCACGGCTGTTTGTCGCTTCCTTCACATTGGTGTTGCCCTTCTTTCCAACCGGCTCCTTTGAGCGAATGGAAGATGAAGGGGATGTAGCAACTGCATTTACCTTATCAAGGATGTTGACAAATATACCCATTTCAAGAGGTGGCCCTACTAGTCTAGTCATCTATGATATTCATGCTTTGCAGGTACTCTTTATTCTGGAAGTAGTTAGATTTGCTTCTATTGTCCTGGTGCTTCGATGCTCTTTTAGAATCACATAACTTTGTTGACTTTTTTTAATTTTATTCTTCTGTAAAAGCAGCATCCTTTTTGAGCTTACTATAAATTGTGTGATGCTAATAAGATTGTTTCAAGTTATTTTGTTGCCTTAATTAATGATACTTGCATGCTTATTTTTATCTATTCTTTCTCCTTTTGTGTATATGGACTGTTTTTTCTTTTTCTTTTTTAATTTTTCATCTAGAGCAATTTCTTTTGCCTTTCCTTCTGTAAGAATTGGATACTTAGACTGCAGTTCTTTATGGTTTTAAGGAATGCCTTTCTTTTGGCCGAGGGTTAAGATGGCTTGAGGTGGGGTCATAGGCTTATGGCTTAGTAGTTAGAACCTAGAGAGAAAAAGCGAACATTAGGATGGTGATATATTTTTCAGAATACCTAGGTATTCATGTTTGATGTTATCACTAGCTTTTTTACTTATATAAGAATTTTTATTTAATCCAATGTTTCATTATTTTTATTATGCATCTGGAGAATTTGTGTCTTTAACTAAACTCTGTTTAATACAGGATATATTTGAAGATATAATTTAGATAATGTGACCTACACTGAATTAAAAATATTAGAAGTAGTTAATTCAGTGTTAGAATCATCTGTTGATCTGAGTTTTTTGGTTAAAATCCAAGCTCACAATTTCTTTTTCTTTTTCTTTTCTTTTTTTGCTTGTGGAAGCTAGTTTGACAAACACCTAGCTAACATAACTGAGTCACAAGTATGTCTTCATTAGCTTCCCATATCCTCCTAAATTTGAGATATGGAATTTCAGATTCTTGGTCATGATAACATGACCCTAAACGCTAGAGTCTACTAGCTGCACAATGAACAGAAAGTTCTGAATGGTGATCATTTGTAACACCCCCGCTCCCCATAGTTAATAATAAAGTCAGTTCTAAAAACTCTCAGGAGCCGAAGTGCTACAATTGAACATTGACTTAAAAATGTTTTCTTTTATTCTAAAAGAAGCACCAGCTACAAAGATTCTATAAATAAAATAATTCTTTATTAAAATATTGAGATCATAAAAGAGAGTGCGCAAAAGCATTTATTAAAATTTCTCAAAACCCGTGTCATAAAAATCACAACTTAAAATCTCTGTACATGATTTAGGCCATTGTCATGCCTCCATGGATTAAGTCTCATCTTGCAGCTTTATTGTAATAATTATCCTGACCTGGGGTGGTTTAAAAATATAAAAACAAACTAAAATGAGTCGATGACTCAGTAAGAAACCCATCATAACATAAACATACTTAACATAAGATTTTTCATAAAATATTTCAAGCTAAGAACTTAAAATCATGACTGATTATACTAATGTTTATGCTATGCATGATTGATTTATTTGAATTAACTGGTTGATCTGACTTATCTGACTAATCTAGCTGGCCAACACACGTAACCTTATGTGCAAGATTGTGCACTAACTTCCTCTGGTGCAGCAAAGGAAGCCGACTGTGTAGTACTCTGGCGTACTACAGTGAACCACGCTTGAGTCCGTAGCTTGCACGCCTACCCTAAAACTGAATGAACATCTGATTAACTGTTATGAGCTTATCTTACACTTGATCTTATGAAAGTTTATGTGTCTTATGCAACGTGAGATGCATAAGATGCATAGTACATACATAACTATAATGTACAGAATGAAACATGATGAATGACGCGCTTGCAAATATTATTACATGCGTGGTATGTAAACACTGGCTTCGAAAGAACTGGTTTTAATATAATATATATAATTAACTAACGTATGTTAATGCTAATTTATGATCAAGTTACTTACCTTGTAGTGTTGCTTCCTAAAATTTCTGACACAAAATCAATCACGGTGCTGGATTGGGAGGTTTATGGTTTTTTTTTCAAATAACACACGTAAGGGAGATATTTATAGAGAGATTTGGGAGAGGGTGACGACCAGTTTGAGTTGGACTTGGTTAAAAAGTTTTAATGTGAAGATGACTTGTAGAGTTGTATCCCTATTGGAATAGGATGCCGAAGAGTTCGAGTTCGAGTTGGACTCGGTCACGATCATTCAAGAAAAGAGTTTGAATTTAAAAACATGATCTAATAGTTCATTCAATGTAGGATTGGCAGTGACTGAGACTGCGTAGGAGACTTCAATCAGTGATGATTTTAAATTGAAATAAATTTCTAATGACTGATATTTAAACTCTAAAAGGAGTCTGACTCGTTCAATAAATAATAAATGAGATTTAACCTAGTTATTGAGCCTAATTAAAACTCCTAATCACTCAATAATTTATCGCTCATGGGCTTATCTAATATGACCCATTAAATATAATTTAGGCCTAATAAAAATTATTAATATCTCGACCTTAGAATTATTGGGTCATGTCGTTACATCATTGAAACTTATGGTAGTTAATAATCATCAATACTAATTTAGGAGTTACCCCATATTATAGTGGTTGTCACTCAAACCTGAGATGTCCAGGTTGATTCCCAGTTCTTATTGATATGCATTGCACTACCAGTATTGAGATATTTCCTGCATTGTGTTGCTGTGACTAGTTCATCCTGGCGGATTTGCAAATTATGCACCTTTGGTAGCTTGATATCATCATCCTTTATTGACCATCTAATTTAGAGTTTTGTTAGAGAGTTGGGGTGGTATCCGCCTTTACAAGACTCCTTACTTATCAAAAGAAAAAATTCTTGAAAATTGAAAGTTCTTGCTAGCTGTGCAGTTACTTCTACCAAGTTCACCAATAAGTTGTATCCAAAGAAACAATGCAAGGGTGAATTGCATTAACAGCTCCTGTGTAGTGATGGTGTTCTATCAAGGCCCATGGGCTTTTGATTTTTCTAATCACACTTGTCAATCTTTTATTGTTCTAATGAGTCCTTTTATCCATAGTTTTGGTGATTGCTGTCAACCGTGTGGATATCACATATTATGGGCCAAAAAAATAGCACTTATTAAACTAGTCACCCTTCATTTTTTTATTGTAGTGGCATTTATATGATAAACAGATATAAGATAGAAAAAAAAAAAGAGAAAAAAAAAGAGAAAAAAAAGAAAGAAAAGAGATGGAGAGTGGGAGAGACAGAGATAGAGTGGGGTTGAAGAGACAGAGAAAGTGAAAGGGAGAAGACTAGTATTAAAATGATGTTGTGTATACTCTTGCGGTGTTGGTACTTAAATGATAAAATATTCTAGCCTTTACACACACACACACACACATATACTCTTGCGTGTGTGTAATTTAATGAGTTACACAAAATATTTATGTTATTTAGTATTTTGTTTAGATTCTGTTATTCATTCTGAGTTTTTAATGAAAAAAAAAATAGTTTTGGAAGTTTATTCGTTGATTTGATTTTGTTTGCATCTCCTAGGGGCTTTAACAATGTTTTAATTTAATATTCAGAAATACAAGATTTTCCTTCATTGCATTTGAAAGTATATATATTGTGGTGCATTTGATTGGTTGAAGTCTGATTTTCCTATCTCTCCATCCCTCCATATTTCTTTTACATTTTGTGATACTCTCACTTATTAAATCTCACATTGGGTGGAAGAAGTATGATAGAGGTGAATGAATATGATAATGGTGCATCGAGTGTTGAGTCCCACATTGGTTTCTTACTAGGTTAGAACTTGGCTTTAAATTGTTCAGCAACCTAGGTAAAATGCTAACCACATCTACACCATAAAAGACTAATCAATTTGAAGCTTCCCTAGTATCACTTATGAAGTCCATTTCTACCTAGCAAGCAGGCAATGCTGGACTTAGCGCTCATGATTATCTTTATAATGTACCTGCTCTAGATGAGTTATCAATCGCAACATTGACTAGTCTTTTTGGAGTATAAGGCTTATATGTGGCTTGGGCTATCCTTGGATTATGCTTCTTCTGTTTCATTTTTAACATTCTTTATATTGATAACATAGATAAAACAACAGTTTTATTTTACTAATCCATAAATCATGTAATGGTCCATGTAAGTAATCGTCAATGTCATTGTATGGACACACCTTATTATTAAGAACATAGGGCCTTGACAGAATATAATAAAATATGCAGGCAATGTTGATGCATTTTACCCAAGATGAAAATGTGTTGTTAGATAGATCCTCTCTTTCCAATATGCGGAAGTGTTTGCCACTAATTGTAGATTACAAAATATGTTTTCTCCACTATGGTTGAACCAAGCTTCAGTGTACCGGGGAATATTACTTCTCTTGTTCTGCACCCTTTAGGCTTGTCTTTGATATTAGTTTTAGGTGAGATAATGGCGACAATAACATCCACGTGTGCTCATTTCCATTATTATACAGGAAAGATTTTATTTTGGGGACCATGTTTTGCCGTTGTTTGAGACTGGCATTCCTCTTTTAAAGCAGCGTCTGCACCAGCTTCCAGATGCTGACAATGTGAGTGCTTATGCTTAGTTCTTGATTTCATAGCAGCTCTTGCAATACATTCTAGCCTGTAAATTCTTTACTATATCTCCCCATTCTAATAATACACCCCATCCAGATTGTAGTTGCATTTCCTGATGATGGAGCTTGGAAGCGATTCCACAAGCTGTTGGATCTTTTCCCCATGGTTTTTTTCCTCAAATAAAGTGATGATTAAGTTTAGGAAATTTTGGTCATACACACCCTTATGCTATGGAGTAATTAGATTTAGGGCCATTTGCGATTTGTGTTTTCTTTTGTTGAGAAATGACCCCTATGGTATGTGTTAATTATAAATAGGACCCTACGTCAATTTTCCGTCCACCAAAGTTAACCAAAAACTTGTGGCATTCTATAGAACTACATGGAAATTTAAACTCTGTTAAGAAAAAGTTATTTTATTATTTTATAAAAAATAATTTTAAGAAATTAAATTATTTTTTAAATCAGGGTAAACTAAAAATGGATTTTGTATTTAAGAATGTTAAAATTGTTTGAAAACAAAGAGAGAGGCAAACTCAACCATTGGCCACCCGATGCTCGGCCACCCCATGGTGGCAGCCACCACGGGTGGTCTTTTTTATACAAAAAACAGTTGTAATTTTTTTTAAATATAAAAAATATTTATTTATTTATTAAGAAATGTATTGATTTTTTTAAAAAAAATTATTTTAATCTTTAAAAGAAATGAAAGTTGCCACATGGTAATCTGTGAAAATGATATGTATTTTAATTAGCATTAATGGATGGAAAAATTGACGGAAGGACATCTTCCTAATTAACTCATACATAGAGGGTTATTTCTAAAAACGATTGCAGTGTCCTAAATCTAAGTACCCATAGCATGGTAGGTTTTTGACCAAAAAGTTTCATCAAATTTATAATCTGATGCTTGTATTATATGCTGCCCTCTTATGTTGTTGTATTGAGGTGGTGTGCACGAAGGTTCGTGAGGGTGATAAGAGGATAGTTCGGCTCAAGGAAGGAAATCCTGCTGGTCGTCATGTTGTCATTGTTGATGATTTAGTCCAATCAGGAGGCACCCTGATTGAGTGCCAGGTATCCTTCAGTTAGCCCTAGTTATATAGGCATTTTCTTTTCTTTCCTTTGTATTCATAGTCTTTTGAGGATGTGCTTCAGGACTCGGATAAGTTTATGTTCTAAGTCATTTTATTGTATTTCTAATATATTGTCATTCTGATTGAAGCATCAAAATCTCTCATCAGCACCAAACCTGAATTCTTTTATATAGCACACGTAACCCATGTAAATTCAAGCATGTGGGACTGATAAGGACTTGAAACAATACGGATAAGTGAAGACTGATTCATCGAAATATGGGATAACACAGAAAGTGGGATTGTGTGTCTGCTTTTAAATAAAAAAGAACTGTTAAAACCCTGTAGTTATAACTCATTGATTTACTCAGTTAAGCATCCTTATACATACTTCAGACCATCCTAACTTATTTTGAGATATGTTTTTCCTTTCTATTTTTGTTCCTATGTTACAGTTTGAGATGTTTTAGTTTTATTTTATTTATTTTTATGTCGGGGAACCTCTCCAAGGCAAGGTCCTTCGGACCCACCCATGCAGAGTAAACCCCGGTTCCATGCACCGCACGTCAAAAGTTTCTCTATATGGAACTAGTTAAATCGCTGTCTTTTTACTAGGAGGTGTGGCCCCAAAGGATTGTTTGCATCCATGAGATGTTGAACCTTAAACCTTGAAAGGAGTGATACTCCAAGACCAAGGCCTTCACCACTTAAGGCCAACCCCTTGGGGTTTTGAGATGTTTTATTGTTACATTGAAGTTGAACTTTGTATGTCGTTCTTTACGAATATGTTCATCTTCCCACAGAGGTAATCAAAGTGGGTTCCAATTGTTTCTTTTTAACTCACTATGTTCAACATGGATACATATTGGGCAGTATGATGGAAATGTACATTTCGTTTATGCATGTTTTAGCAATCCTGGGGCATAACATTTGTCTTTTTTTTTTTTGTTTTCCCCTTGATTCTGCCAGAAACTTTTGGCAGCCCATGGTGCAGCAAAGGTGAGCGCTTACGTGACCCATGGAGTGTTTCCTAAGCGCTCATGGGAGCGATTCATTCACAAGGATGGTAAGTACTTTCCTGTTCCCATCCCAGTGCTTCTCTTTTGAACTGCTATGATTTTCATTGCCTCTTTACTTTCAATTTCAGAAGTGTCGGAAAAGGCGTTTGCCTACTTTTGGATAACAGATTCTTGCCCACTTACTGTCAAAGCCATAGCAAATAAAGCTCCTTTTGAAGTGTTGAGTCTTGCGGCATCAATTGCCGATGCTCTACAGATTTGAAAAGATCGTTGTAACTGACTTCAGATACAGTGCGAAGAAATACATCTCTGGCAATTCTGATGAAATTTAACTCGGTTGATGAATGATACTTTTTGGCAAAACGGTAAGCAAGAAGCTGAATAATAAAGCCTATTAGTAACAGAAAACATGTTTCTGAGAGGTTTGCTTGGTTGTCACTGTCAAAGCCAAGGCAAATAAAGCTTGTTTTTTTCTTAGTAATACGCAAAACATGAGCACTGATTTGCTTCTAGACCTTGGTGTACTGCTTATTTTGGACTAAAAAAAAATAAAAAATAAATTAAAACCCAGTTATGTCCTTGTAGGGCTGGGCTCTACTCTGATGGAGTTGGATTCCCCCACTCCGGACTCCAACTCTAATAAGAGGTAGACATCATTTGGGAGTTTGACTTCGACTCCGATTAGGAGCCCACTTTGCCTCTGATTGGAGTTGGAGTCTATTTCGAAGTTCGGCCGAATTCAACATTCAGTATGAGTCTTTTCCTATTTTTGGGCATTCTTGTATCTCTTTTTGGTAATTCGTTTTTCTCAATTTTTATGTTTCATCTGTTTTATATTTCTACAGTATTAATTTCTTAGCCTAACTAAGCTACCAAAGTCCAAATACCAAAGATAATTTAAATCCAGAACGTAAATTACAAAAACAATATCATCAATAGTTCATCTATAATCAATAATCAAATATAGATAATAGAATCATAAAAATTGAAGCACAATCATGCAACAACACAATTATGCGACATAATATCAAAATGCACACCCTGCCGACATCACACAGGAATACACTTTTGAGTATTTGTATCTAAGAGAAATGCTTTTTGTACTTAAAGAAAAAACGTACACTTAAAACCCACACATGATAGCAAATGGAAAAGAGATAGCTGCCTTAAAACCCCACATGTTTAACCCCACACGTTTTATTAAAAGAAACGGAAAAGTGAAAAATGAAAGCCAACGGAAAAAAGTTAAAAAGAATCGAAGAGGACCCATCAAAGCTGCCCTTTCGGATTTCTTCCACATTTTCATTTCGTAGTTAACGAAAATCCGAAACCAATGCACCTCTTCAACCGCCTCCAACCACCAGTGCGCCTCTTCAAATTGTTGTCCATGAACAATCTATTTTTCCCGTTTTGGTTTCAATCTCATCACTCATAAACATATATACTAATGGTTTTTGTTTGTGGGGTTTATTTGAATTGATTTAGACGATGTTATTGTTGTTATTGTTGGTGTTGGTGATTGTTAATTTTTAATAACAAATCTGAATGGGGGTTTTTATGTGTGAGATTTTTCCTTTGTCCCAACTTTTACAAGATGTATTTAGTAGTGTGTTTTATGAATTTTTATACATTATTAGTGCTATGAACCTTTGTGCATTTTATTTTTATCAAACACTAATTACCTTTTGGTAGATTGTTGCATTTTTTTTTTTTAATGTTATTAGCAATATGAAAGGTTGTTTGTAATCACTAGAAATTTGTGATTTGTTGCTCTATTTGAAATCTCTAGCGTGGTATATTTATATTGAATATTTGGTCATGTAGAAAACTTGAACACTAACCAAGTGATAAACATGGATAGTAATAATGGTGATGTAAATACTAACACAGAACAAAATGAAAAGGTGGAAGAACCAATGGTTGGAATGAATTTTTCATCGGAAAATGAAATCAGATTATATTATACAAAATATGATAGATCGATAGGTTTTGGGGTGTCAAAACGAAGCTCTAGACCTGGAGATGATGGGAGATTAAAATACTTTACGCTAGCTTGTGTTCAACAAGGCCAGGCAAAATCTACAAGTTCTAATCCTCTCAGGCCAAGACCAATTGAGAGAGTGAGATGTAAGATAAAGATTAATGCAACTGTCTCTCTCGATGGAAAATATGTAATTTCTATTGTTGTGCATGAACATGCACATGTATTGAGTCCAAAGAAACCTAGATTTTTTAGATGCAACAAGAAAATTGATTCAACTACAAACAAAAGGCTGGAAAATCTAGACAAGGCTGGTATAGGCGTTAGCAAAAATTTTAAGCCTTTGGTAGTTGAAGCTGGTGGGTATGAGAACCTTATATTTGGAGAAAAAAATTGTCGCAATTTCATTGATAAAGCAAGGTAGCTTCGACTTGGTGAAAGAGGTGCCGAAACACTTTGAAAGTACTTTATGAGAATGCAAAAGAAGAATGATAATTTTTATTATGTAATAGATGTAGATGATGATTGTCATCTCAGAAATGTGTGTTTGGGCAGATGCACGAAGTAGGGTTGCATACGAATATTTTGGAGATGTAATTACATTCGACACAACCTACTTGATGAATGCTTATAAAATGTCTTTTATTGTGGAAAAGGTTGTTAATAAATCGAAGGCAAAAAAAAAAAAAAAAGGTTGGCTTTCATTGTGTTTCATTTTCTATAGACTAATATAATCTATTTGGTTGATAACTTTGTGTGCCTATGCAGTCTAAACCAAAGCCCGTTGAGGAAGCAAACCTTTATGCACTTTCAATGCAACATGCAATGTATCAAACACAACATCAGCTAAGTCTTTCCAGAGTATGTTTTAAGATCACTATTTTTTAGTTTTAGAATCACTGTTATTTAGTTTTAGGATCACTAATAAGATGTCATTGTTTTTTGTTTTTAGGATCACTATATTTGGAGTCAAGCGAGTACACATCTTGGTGCAGCTTCTGCCATACAAGATGATGAGCAACATATGGAGTGAAGATGTAAATCCTAATATTGGTAAACACTTTAGTCAAATGTGAAGAAGTGTATTTTTTTCGTTCATAACATGAAACTGATATTAATATTGTTAAACACCTTATTTTTAAGTTGGCCCACTCATTTTGGTACTTAATTTATCTTGTGCATTTTGTAATATTTGCATGTTGGCCTCATGATTTCATAAGTCAAGGTGGTGGACACTTGGATACATAATGATGTCCCTGTTATGTAGTGAAAAATACTATATATGTAATTGTCATATCATGTATTCTGAGTGGAGGTTAGTGCAATTATTAATGTGTCATGTACTCAACAATTGCACTTATTTTTGGGTGATTTTGTGTGTTGAGGATTCAGGTTCTGTTATTATCAGGGTGTCATGTACTTAATAATTGAACTAATTTTTGGGTGATTTTGTGTGTTGAGAATTCAGATTGCTGTTATTATTAGTGCGTTATGTATTGATTTTAAGGGTTCCAATTATACTATTGACTACTTTTTTTAGAGTATAAACTCAAATCTGGTTCAACTGTAATTTCTTTTTATCATTATTGAATATAATATATTCTTAAAATTGACTCAAATTCCTACCTATCATTTTTTTAGATAAGGATATAACTAAATCTAACAATTCTATTTTAGCATTATTTAAAAAATTAGGAAAATCTGAAATTTCATTTTGCTGATTTTTTTATTTTTCATTTTCGTCATGTTTCTAGTAAAATCTAAAATTTTACTTCGCTAAAATATTTTCTTCATTTTCTTTGTTAGAAGAGGCCTTGTTGGGTGGGATGATGGGTTATGGCATTTTTCCGTTTCTTTTATTTTCTATTAACTTTAACTTTTCGTTTGCTTTCCAATTTCTTACTTTACCGTTTACTATTTATTTCACTTTTTCAATGCACTCACGTTATACATTTTTCTTAAGTTTTCTTTTTTATTATAAAGAAAAATAAAAGAAATTTCTTTTTAAGAAAAGAATAAGGTTTTATGTCTCACGAAAATTATTTTGGTCTTCAATTCATATTGTTTCATTAAACGAATATCTTACATTTAACATTGGTGTGCAATTTAGTGCGTAAAATTACTTACAAGAAGATTTTTCTTTTTTTAAGTACGTGTAATAGCACTCATAATTAATAAGTGAGATTCTAAAAGCCTAGGCCCTAGACTCCTATGCATGTAGACCTTCTTTTCAAGAAGAATTCAAATTAACTTCAAGGAAAAATCTAAATACAGCTGATTTGGGGGACCAATCGCGCACCAATCATCCACCTGGATGTTAAATAAAACGGTTCGTTTTGAAGTGGTGAATTGAACTGTGCGTTTCATTCGGCATCTCCCTTCTCTTCTCTTCCTTCTGTTCTTTTCTCTGTTTTCATTCTCTCTCAATTTTCCTCCATTCTCGTGTCAACCTTGCAATTACTATGGCCGTGTTGGAACCGTCCATTTTCATGGCAGCAACAACTGGGGGATACATTTCCATTTCAAGGTCAAAGAAGTTTATGAAGAACCTTGAATAAGTGCTTGGGTTGACTCAATGAGAGTTTGTTCTCCTACCCGTATAAGAACCATCAACCATGCCTTCTTTGGCCGACCATGACCAGAGTTCTTGGATTGTGAGTCATAACATTTCTCAAAGAAAAAAGGTTTTTTCTTTTCCCATTTTTTGGTGGTTGTGTTAGGTTTCAAAATGATAAATCTGATTCATCTTAATTTTATTGGCCCACAACTTTCAGAAGTGATTAAACTTTGTCTTCTTTCTTTGTCCAACTCATATGAGAAAGTCAATGAGAAGACTAAAGCAACTCCAGGGGCTCAAGTGGAGCACAACAAGTTGATCTGTGTCTCTATTCATTTTTTATGGGGATGGGAGATAGACGAAGGGGAGACGAAGATGATCTGAGAAGTGAGGGAGACGAATTCTCTTCTGATTGAGTTTTTTTTTTTAAATAAAAGTTACTCTGAGCAGCAGACCACGTAAGCTTGGTACACAGATTTGTCCGCTAACTCGCCTGTACCTAGACGAACTCATAACTTAATGGCATGAGGAAACTATAACTACAAGTTATGTGTCCATCTAAAGATAACGTAAGTTTGAATAAGAGTTATACAACCACGACTTAACGGTGCAGTCCAAGTTTGCAAGAAAATTGAATTTGCAATCTTGGACCTTGGTACAAAGTGAAGGCGTGAAAGCATTTGTAATTGCAAGGTTGACACGAGAATTGAGGAAAATTGAGAAAGAACGAAAACGGAGAAAAGAACAGAAGGAAGAGAAGAGAATGGAGATGCTGAATGAAACGCACAGTTCAGCTCACCACTTCAAAACAAACCATTTTATTTAACATCTAGGTGAATGATTGGTGCGTGATTGGTTCCCCAAATCAGCTACATTTAGATTTTTCCAAAAAATTATGGCTGGAATGGAACGATTTTTAAAACTTTGACCAACACACTTAGCCATGTGCAAGTTTGTGCACCGTCTCCACATCCTGTGGGCCAAAGGAGAATAGTGAATAGTATTCTAGCATACTATAATGGACCACGTTTAGGTCCATGACTTGCACATTCACCCATAAATCGCTTTGGTACCATGTATCATTGCATCTAAATGATCATCTTATTAACTATTATGAGCTTATCCTACATATGATCTTATGAAACTTACGTATTTTATGTAACTTGAGATGCATGAGATGATACATACATAACTATAATATACGTAATGAAACATGATCATGAATTATGATTAATGCCATGTTTGCAAATATTATGACATGCATGGTAGATAAAGATTGACTTCCAAATAATTGGCTTTAATAATAGTATATCTAGCTAGCTAATATGTACTATTCTTAATTTTATGATCAAATTACTTACCTCGTAACACTTTTTAATATTTCTAGCATGCAATAGATCACCTATAAAATAGGCACGTAATTTGCATACATCTCTAATTAAATACGTACTTTGTAATTAAAACCTAAAATACTAAAATAACCTATATTTTCTAAAATCTAAAATTTTCGTAATCTTAAAATAACGTCACTCACCAAATATTCACAAGATTAACCCTAAAAATATTTCTACATCCAAGCATCTATTTTCTCTTGATTTTATTGTATGAAATCATCGTAAATAATGATTCCTATGATCAATACTAATTGGGCATGGATATTTCTATAAGTTGGTTATCTTAGGGGGGACAAAGAGAGGACAACACTGAGACAAGGTGAAAAATAATGTGCACAAAGAGGGAGAGAGAGAGAGGGAGAGAGTTTGACGTTGGCAGAAAGAGAAACTAATGTGAGGGACAGAGGAACAATGACAGTAGTTGGGGCGACGTGGGAGGCTTGCTTTCCGTGACCGTAGCAGCGGCTTGAGGCAGTGGTGGCAATGGCTGAACGGTGCAACTCTCATGATGGTTGGGCAGCTTGCGGAGGAGCCTTACATAGTGGAGGTGCTTGCTCTGTTTTCGTGTGGTGAAACAAGGGCGATCATGCATGGGCTAGGGTGGAACGTACAATGGCAATGTACGTAGGAGGGGTGGCGGTGCAAAGCAAAATGTATGTAGGAGCTCGTGGTTGCTAGACATGGAGTATGCATCAACTGCTTCCTGTGGTTGTGATGCTGGTTTGAGGCTGGGAAAGGTGTCGACAGTTTGTTGTGGGAAGGGGTGGAAGGTTGGGTTGTGTGTGTGGGTCGAACGTGAGTTTGGTGGTTTGCGGTTGGTGGCTGGCCAATGTGTGCTGTGGCTGAGAGAGGAGGCTGGGCGTGTGGCAACGTGGTGCACTGTGGTTTACGTCTGAGAAGGGAGAGACAAAGGGCTGTCAGCATGGCGGGAACAACTGTTTTACCTGGCCATGGGATTGGACAATGGTGAACGTGGGACGTGCACATGTTGTTCAGGTTATCTTGGGTTTGGCAACCGTTACTTGATTACACTCGGCTTCGGTTCAGATTTAGGCTCTTTTGGATTCAGAAAGTATTTTATTTTATTTCATCTTATCATTATAACTTTATCAAATTCTCACATAAAATATAATAAACAATTCAGCTTTTTCAAATCCCAAAATAATAATAATATTCTAATAATTTTTTTTTTCAACTTTCATCTAAAACCATCTCATCTTATTTTTGAATCCAAACCAAGTTAGAACTTTTCTAATATTCAAACACCCAACTTTCAAATCACTAAACTCATCTCAACTCAAAATCTCTTTACACGTGGGACCTACAACATTTTTCAACTCAAAAACTCTTTAAACACAGAACCCACAACTTTTTTCAACTTCTCATAAATATATCTAAACTCATTTTAACATCTAAACACATCTAAACTCATCTTAGGTGGGCCCCACATAACTCACTAATATTCATAGAGAACTCAACTTAATTCAGCTCAACATCCAAACGCAGCCTAAAATGCTGAACACTCTTGCAATCCACAGAGGAGAGTTCGTTAAAACATAATGTACCAATTCATTTAATATAGGACTGAGAATGACTGAGCTTGTGTAAGGATCTTAATTAATGATGACTTTAAAATGAGATTTAACTATGTTTATCTTTTAATAAATAAATTAATAATAATAATAATCTGAATTAAAATGTTTATGATAATATCAAAATTAAGATTAAAATTATTTTTAAATCCTAATTTTAGACCTAATAAAATTATATCTATTTTGTCCTTGGAATATTTCACCGGGCCTTTACAGTGTTAGCTACAAACCTGTAAGTGATTATTGTTAAAGTTTGTAATCTACTTGTAAGTATATATTCAAATAGTGGATTGGTATGTTGTAGGTGGGATAGTTTGGAACCATTTGTAATCTACTTGAGTAGATTTTTTGTTTGAAATATATACCACGTAGGAAGTGTGATTAGGTAAGCAAACATGGCCGAGTATCATTTCTCTTTTTCACTTAGATAGTCAGTCATAGGAAAGATTCGCTTCAGCAACAAATTTCTTGTATTTTAATCATTAGTTATACTTTTGATTTTCTTAATAATATGTGTGTCTCTATGATTAAATATATCTCAGATATGAAATTGAATGTAAGAATTTTGCCATGTCTAATACCGTAGGCCATAAAGTAAAACTCACTGATGTAGCATGTTTTCCTGGGATAAAAAACTCGTCTATTTATCCCAAATCACAAAGAAATTTAGTGATAACTAGAACATAGGCAGTCCTCTACGGTATGGAAAAAAATAAATAAGAATAGGAAAAAAGAAAATAACAGATACACGTGCACAATTTGAGCAAGAAATAGTTTATTGCCACCCCATCTAGACCGATGTAAAATATTGGAACGGATAACCTTAAAATTGACTCACTACTATGCATCAAAATATTGGTACAGGGATTAGCTTGATCCTGCCATAGATGAGCTACAGAAATCCAAGAAAAAGAAAGCTCAATGACAGATAGAATTTACCAAAAATGAGATTTAAAGGGGAAGGAAAAGAAAATTAACTTTCTAGTTCATTCCGTATCCAATCTTGTGAACACACCAACGCTTGGACTGTATGTGGACTCAGTGAACTCCAATTTCGGCGGAGCACCCTTCCTCCGGTGTTGAATGCAAACTCTGAAGTAAATTTGGACATGGGAACTGCTAACACATTCCGCGCCATCATAGATAAGATAGGATACCTAGGAGTGTGTACTTTCCACCAATTTAGTATGTTGAAATCTACATTACGTGGAAAGAGGGGCTCCTCTAGATACTTGTCTAGGTCCGATTTCATGCCTTCACTATGAGCAGTTTCATGTAGATATTTGTCAAACCCCATCAGCCTATCCCTTGAAGCAGGTGAGGAACCATCCACTTGCCAGGACAGACCTTGATCATGAGAAGCCAGTGGTGAGCAGATTGAATGTTCATTGTAAAGTTCCTTGACACAGTGAAAGACATCATCAACACGTTCTGAAGCACTGCTACCATAGATTTGTGGATAGTAATACTCTACCAGTTTCATCTTAAATCGAGGATCTAAGATAGCTGCAACTGCTAAACCAGAGCTGCATCTCTCCCAATATTCTTCAAACTTATTTCTCATCTTCGACGCCAAAGAACTTATACACTGATCTGAATTCTGGCACCATTCAATCAACTGCAAGTGAATATCACAGAGCTCAGGAAAATATATATTTGCTGTTGGAGACTTGCACTTTGTCAAAACATTCGTAACCTCAACAAAGAGCTTCAAGAAACTAGTAACAACACTCACCCTCTCCCACTCTGTGTCAGATGGGCACATTGTGTAGACAGGGTCATTTTCTTGCAAAAGAGAAAATGCCTCCCTGTATTCCAAGGCCACTTCAAGCATAATATACGTGGAGTTCCATCGCAATGAATTATCTAGACACAAGGACTTTTGACTTTGAACTTTAACTTCTTCAGCCACTTCATTGAACTTCGCTTGCATAGCTTGCGTACTTTTAAAGTGTTGAATGCTTTCCCGAATCTTATGGGTTACATCGGATAGTGCTTCCAAGGCATCCTGAACCATCAAATTGATAACATTTGCCACACAGCGTACATCAAAGAATTGACCGTTACAATAAAGAAATCTGTTCTGGGACAGCCGGTCTCTGATTCTAAAGACAATGTTATCGTTGGTAGAACAACTATCAAATGTCATGGAAAACAACTTGCGGTCAATATCCCAATCCATCAAACATGTCATGATAACATCTGAGCGCATGTCTTCAGTATGGGAAGGATCAATCAAACTAAAATTTAGAACCATCTTCTTTAACAGCCAAGATTCATCAATGTAGTGTGCTGTCAAACACAAGTACTCAACGTCGCCATAAGCAGCCCACAACTCTGCAGTGAGGCTGATTTTTCCAGGCAATTTATCCAACACTTCATTCACCTTCTGTTTCTCTTTCATGTAAATTTCAATACAATCAGCCTCAGCTTTACTAAATGTCACGAGCTCAAAAAGTGGCTGCATATTCTTAACAAATACTCTAAATCCAAAATGCTCAACCATGGCCAATGGATACCCATGTAAAATGATCATGCGAGCAAGATCAAATTGACTTCGCCTTTGATCAAAGCTACCCGTTCCACCGTTAACAAGCTCATCTTTCAAATGTTGCTCTTGCTCAAATCTAACATTCGCAAGGCTGAGCATTTCATCCTTTCGCTGCTCTTGATCCAAATTTAAATTTGCCAGAGCCAGGGTCCTTTCCTTTTTCTTTTCCCTCGCTGCAATATATTGAGGTATGCCATGATTAGATCTTCTCTGGCACCTGATCAAATGATTCCTCAAATGCGATGTTCCACTTGTACTTGATCCACTAAGTTTCTTTTTACAATGCCTACATACAGCCACACAGGTATCACCTTTCTTGACCCTATCAAAGTCATTCCATACAACTGATTTCAAACGGCTAGAATTGACTATTACAGCATCTGACAAATCCATAGCATGAACCTTTCACCGATATCTGAAAATCGAAAATATATACAAATATGTTATGTTGATAAATAAAACTGAAAGAAAACTAACAAAATCTATAAACTGCAGAACAAACAGTAACCTATGTAAGACATCATCACCAAAAAAAGAAGACACTAGTTGTTCATTTCCTATACAGTACAAAACCATTTCTGAGAAACATGAAGCAAAATTATTGAAATAAAATGTAAAGCATAGAAGACAACAGGAACCAAATGGAAAATATAGATAAAAAGAATCCAAGAAAAAAATATGGTGCAGTTACTCAAACTTTAATAACAATTAGGAAAATTAGTACTAAACACGATTCGTTGTCCCTGGTTACATAGAAATGTTGATTAATTATAATATGAGGAAAGAACAGGAGACAATTATGAAGAGAAGGGTGGGGAGATGGTAAGAGAGATTAAAAGAAACGATTCTCAAAAGTTTGTAAGCATATTCAATGCATTAATGGAAAGTTTACAAAAACTCCCAAGATCTTGCACAAGATTATCAAAAGATGTCCCTAGATTTGGAAAGAAGATTACTCTGAATTTTTAAGCAGTCTCAACCAAGTCGTTTTTTTGTTTTTTTCATCTTTTTGATGTAAGTGAAATATCAGGTTTATTGGTAAGTCTAATACCAGCTCAAGAAACATGTCACGGAGAAGGTTATTCATTAAAGATTTGCAGAAACAATGGATGAATAAGATGGTCTTGCAAAGGATGCCAAAACAACAATTAACTCATCCTAGAATTATATTTTCTTTCCTATATATGTTTAAGCGAATAGCCAAGTCAATTTGGGAAAGTGTTCTAAGAAAGATGGACATCGGTTGGTTGGATGAAAGAGGATATATTTGTCCAAAGGTGATAGAATAACTCTGATAAAGAGCACCCTCTCTAATCAACCTGCCTATTTTAAGTCTTTATTCCACTTCCCTGCAGGTATCCAATTGCATTGATAATTTACAGAGGAACTTTTTTGGGGTGGCAAAGGGGAGGAGCTGGAAGCCTGGAATTCCACCTAGTGACTCCCCCAAGATGTGCTCCTAAATATCTAAGGGCAGGTGCTACCCCATCCCCATGGGCAACACAACAGTGTCCTGAGGGAGGAGTTTAGAGGCCTTATAATAGCATGAACTTCTTTTTCTTTCTAGGTCATGCAAAGGGGGCCAGTCCAAGATTGTACTGTTGGTAATTCTACTTTCTAATAGTTGTTAATTCCGCAGCTCTGGGGGAGAATTCCATGATTTAAAAATGGGATAGAGTTAAGGGAGGATGCTGCTGCTTTAAAAAAAAAACTAATAAAGAGAATGAATTCCATGAATTAGGAGACCTAATCCCCAAACCCATCTCTCATTAGCGAAAGCTACCAACCTCATTTTGCTGAAGCCCTGCCAGACTTGAAAAAACAATTCAATGCAGGCTGATTCAAAATTGAATCGGTAAGAAACCGAACCGATTTTAGTGAACTTTTTGAATCGTTCACTGAATTGCTTCAATTGATTGATTCTAGCTTATTTTAGACCAGTTTAAACTGATTCGAAACTATATTTACTTTTAAGTTGTCTGTCTAATAACTGAGGGATTTTTTTTTTTTTTTAAATTTCTTGTACAAAAATATGATAGAACTAAACATATATTAACATTTTCATCATTATATTCAATAAGAATCGTAGAAAAATTGAAAGATAAAAAATTTAGTTATTTATTTTCTTTAGTTGAACAAAAAAATTAGAAGATGAATGAAGATTTTTATATTAAATTTGTGGTTGTGCATAAAATACTACATTTGTCATGTGCTTATAACTTAATGGTCTCTATTTTTTCGTATATGAGGCAAAAAAATGTCAACAATTGAGGTTAAATACATAAATTATATATTTATTAAAGCTATTTAGATTCATATAATTCTTTTATTGAAACTAGTTCATGAATTTATATTTTACACTCTTTTATACATGATATAAAAATGCATGAATTGCACTATATATAATTTTTAATACTTTTTATCAACATTAAAATAACCAATTAAATTTTTTTATGAATCGTTCAATTCAATTTGTTGAATCACCCAACTCATTGAATCGGTTCCTAATCGTCCGAACCTGATTCCAATTTTTCAAGCCTTGCCTGCCAATATAGCATGGTGCTCTTTTTTAGTGTCTTTCTCTATATTCACTGAACACTTCCAATACCTCATCATGCAGATTTCACAGCTCGATTATAGCAACTCGACTTTGTTTGCAACTTTCGAGCCCCTTCCATATTATTAGTAAGATAGGGCCCTTGAGCGCTCTTGCGCAATACGGCTATAAAGCCTTATCTTGCTCGCTCTTTCTTTTTAAAGAAATTGCTTGAGCGACTTTAAAATCTTACCTTTAGCAGCAACAGGAGTCTTGGGGTATAAGAAAATTTATTACATTCAACCGGGCCCTCTTCAGAAAGTGGCTATGGATGTATTGTGATACCTCGATATGATAAGGATAAAGGTAGGAGGTGTATGAGATCCCACATTATTTGAGAATGAGAAGTTCTTGTTCTTTATAAAGTTCCAATGGAGCTCCAATTGTACCATTGACTAGTCTTTTTGAAGTATAGGCCATGTGGTTTGGGCCTTCTATTGAAGGCATTACAAATGGTATCAGAGCCTATTCTAACCAGAAATGTGGGACTTGAGTTGTGCCAATTACGACGGACTAGCTCGACTAAGACGTCTGGAATTTAAGGAGGGTAGATTGTGATATCCCACATGATAATGATAAGGGTAGTTGGTGCGTGAGATCCCACATTGTTTGGGAATAAAAAGTTCTTGCTCTTTATAAGGTTCCAATGGAACTCCAATTGTATCATTGACTTGTCCTTTTGGAGTATAGATTATGTGATTTGAGATTTTCATTGGGGCGTTACAAGTATGCCACAAAGAGAGAACCTATAGAGAATGGTTATCAATATGATATGATAGTTGATGGAGTTGTAATGAGGTGAATTGAACATATAGGGGGTTGGACCATGAAAAAATATTACAATGGTGATTTCAAAAACTATCATACAAGTCGTGGCCGGTGGGAGATGATCCAAAATAAAGTTTTGATAGGATGTGTTGTGTGAAAATCACCCTCTTACTAGGGCATTCCCATATCTAGTTTTCCTTGCTCGATCTAAGGATGCCTTTATAATAAAGAATATAAAGCTTCCAAATAGACTTCCTCAATGAGTAGAAAATTTTAACAGAGCGGCACAAGATTGAGAAATCATTCTACACTACTCAATTGTATTATGTGTGTTTGAAAAAAAAAAGATGGGCTCGACAAAATGCAATGGGTAGGGTTGTAAGAATTTCCTTCCGAATTGAAAAAACCGACCAATTTTAGTCAGTTTGGACCGAACCAATTAAGCAACCGGTCGGTCTCAGTCCAAGAAAGTAGAGAAAATTGGTTTTCGGTCCTTTAACCCAGGACCGGATTGGATCGACCGAGTTTACAATATAAATTTTTAAATATATTTTTATATGATATTTTATAATTTTTTTAAGTAGTTGTATAAATTGAAAGCAAGTCATTTTGTACCTTTCTTCTAACTAATTATAAGTAATTATGTAATTTTCTTCTAACCTGACTATTTATGCTTAAATTATAAAAAATATTAAAACACCAAGAATTTTATGACAGTATTAACTATTAATTATTGATAATACACATATTGATAACATTATTAATTTATTACACTTAATTAAAATACATGATTAGTTAAGTATATTCTTGGTTAGAGAACTTAGATTAAATCATTCACTTATTACATTTTTTCATCATTTTATACAACTTTTATCAAAAACTTGAAAAAATGGATAAAAAAAACCCGAACCGAAATATCCTGATAAGATAGATCGGACCAAACCAAATTGGTCTGGTCTGGTGTTTTGGTGGACCTAAAGAATTGGTCCGGTCCAAAATTCTCCTCCAAGACTGACTGGACCGGACCAATGACATCCCTAGCAATGCATCAAATCCAAAATGGGATTGTTTGAAGTCAAGTCATTCTATAATGTATTGATCCATCGCAATAGTGTTATCTACTCATGGAAGTTCATAGTAGAAGGACCCCTAAGAATAGCCCTTTTTTAGATGGCTGCATTAGGGAAGAACCTTACCTTTAAGTGCTTATCGACAGGACATGCTATGATGATTGAATGGTGCTGCACGTGCAAAAAGGTAAAGGAAACAGTAGATCATCTCTTACTTCATCGTCAAATAGCTTGTACTTTGTGGCAAGCAGTTTTTGGCCTCTTCGAGTTCATCTGAGTTATGCTGAGATGGGTGGTAAATCTATAAGAACGTTTGAAACATCGATTCGGGAGTGAACACATTAGGCTATGGTGGAAAATGATTTCCAATATGCTTATTGTGGAGATTAGCATGAATGAAATGATAAAATTTCAAAGAACACCACAAGGATAATGGATGATCTCAAAGCTTTCTACTTTACCAAGCTATACTCTTGAATGATTGCTTATTTTTGTTTCTCTATCTTTAGCTTTTCAGCCTTCTACTTTCTCTAGATAGGTAGATCCAATGTATGCTCATGTGTACTTAGGGAATGCTTGGAGAATGAGATGAGATAATAATTTTGTGAATAATAGTAAGATGGTTTGTAGTAAGATAGTTTGAGTTAAATATTTATTGGGTTTTGGGAAATGGGAGATAAAAAGTTGATTTTTTTTTATAAAGTTAAAATATTATTAAAATATAATTTTTTAATATAATTTTTGTTTTGATATTTGAAAAAGTTGAATTGTTTTTTGTTTGAAAATATGAGAAAGTTGTAATGATTAGTTTTAAAAAGTTGTAATGATTAGTTTGAAAGTGTTTGTGTTTAAATGATATTTGGGAAGGAAATGAGATGAGATGAGATGGGATGAGATATGTTTCCAAACATCCTCTTAGATAGTGCCTTTATGATCATTAATTGAACTTATCTTACTTGTAAAATAGAATAAATTTAAGCAAATAGCACATAGCTAGACTAGAAACACATATCCTAACGGTAAACAGTTAATCAATTCAAGGTTCCAATATTTTTGTTTCGATAACAAGTATTCAAGGTTCCAATCTTAGCAAGCATAAAATTAAACTATCCAAAAACTTTACCTAAAAAAAATTCTCACAAAGGCCCACATCCTTAAACTACTAGGGCAAAGACCACAAATGAAGGTTGTTGTGTAGAAGCCTTAGTGTACTCAAAAGGTTTGATGTTCCTTAAACCCCAATATTAGTAATACATGATCAATATATGGTAAAATCTCATTTCTTTGGCTACACAAAGGGGGAAGGGGATGTTGAACCCCAACTCTCAAGGTGCTAGTGTGGCAGAAGGGCCCCTAACTGATCGATATATAATTTATTCAAGCATCAATGTGATACCTCATATGATAAGGATATAGGTAGGTGGTGTATGAGATCCCATATTGCTTGGAAAGGAGAAGTCCTTGCTCTTTATAAGGTTCCAATGAGGCTTCAATTGTATCATTGACTAGTCCTTTTGGAGTATAGATCATGTGGTTTGGGTCTTCCATTAGGACGTTACAAATGGCATCAGAGGCTATCCCAACTAGAAATGTGGGACTTGAGCCATGCCATATATAACGGACTGGCTCGACGAGGACGTTGGGAATTTAAGGGATGTACATTGTGATACCCCATATGATAAGAATATGGGTAGGTGGTGTATGAGATCCCACATTGCTTGAAAATGAGAAGTTCTTGCTCTTCATAAAGTTTCAATGGGGCAATGAGGCTCCAATTGTATCATTGACTAGTCATTTTGGAGTATAGGCTATGTGGTTTGGATCCTACTTGGAAATGAGAAGTTCTTGCTCTTTATAAGATTCTAATGGGGCTCCAATTGTATCATTGACTAGTCTTTTTGCAGTATAGGCTATGTGATTTGGATCTTCCATTGGGGCGTTACAATCAATGACAATTCATATGCTAAAACCATAAGCTTGACACCTATATAGAACCTTCAATGCCCTATACGACATGCAAATAACTAAAGCACTTCCATCCTTTGATATTCTTAATGTGCGTCTCTCTATCAATTCTGTAGCCACCCAAGCATGCCCCATTAGTTTAATAAACCCTACTAACTTTGAAATTCAAATATATAATAAGCCTAAATTTAAGGCCCATCAGAAAAAAGGCTATAGGCTTAGTAGATGACTTTCCATTGGAGTTTGCAGCAAAGCAAAATCAAGACTAAGGATCCTATTAAGTAATACCCCAAATTGAGCATACAAGGGTAGAAGGGTGGTGAATGAAATTGCAATGTCTGGCATAGAGAAATTATTGTGCTTTAAAAGATTTCATTGGTATCCTATTGTCTGACAAGTTTTTTTGAAGTATACGCCCATATGTAGTTTGGACTTTTCTTGGTTTAAAACTAAATTTTGCTGACAATAAGGGGATGGATAGCAAATGCAATCTATAATGAGATGGGCATTATAACTAATGATTCAAAACATAAAATTATTTTATGTTGACAAGTGATTCAAGAATTTATTAAATAACCAATTGTTTAAAGAAGACCCTCCGCAAAGAGGCCATGTTTGGGAAGTGAGATGAGTTCAAAACATTTCATCTCATCTCAAAACTTTTCATAATTTCCTTTTCAAACATCATTTAAACACAAAACACTTTTCAATTTCAAATCTTCAATTTTTTCATCTAATCATTACAACTTTCTCATACTTTCAAACAAAATACAAAAAACAATACAACATTTTTTAAATTTCAAAATAACAATAATATTAAAAATAATATTCAAACAATTTTTTAACTTTATAATATTTTTATTCAACATTTTCTCTCTCCTTTCCCAATACCCAATAAAACATCTTAACTCAAACTATTTTACTATTAATAACAGAATTCTCCTGTAATGCTTCAATGGAAGGCTCGAACCACTTGGCCTATACCCCAAAAGTACTAGTCAATGATACAATTAGAGTACCAATGGAACATTATAAAGAGCAAGAACTTCTCATTTCCAAGCAATGTGGGATCCCCCATACACCACCTACCTTATCCTTATCATACGAGGTATCACATCTCCTCACATCTCATTACCAAAATATGCCATTGATGATGGAAATAGAAAATGTATAAGAACAAACTTAAAAAAAAAAAAAAAAAAAACTATATTTTACATCATAGGATTGAATTTAGTCATGCCCGAGTGAGGGGCAAATGAATGATGGAACAGCAATTTTCTACGGAAATCTCGACCAAATATGTGACACATGAATTCAAAGATCTGTTACTGAGTAAATACCAGACTTTTTGCGAATGCTTGCCTAAATAGATGAAAATTGTTTAGGCAAGATTTTTGTTAGGAGTTCCTCTTGTATACTTCCTACGTGCTTGAGCTACACCTTAGGCATTTCTAATAAACTTCCGATTACTTAAATGAGAGAGAGAGAGAGAGATGAGGAGAGAGAGAGATGTTATCAGTTCTTCCAATAATACACTACTGAAAAGTGAATGGAAAAAATATCCTCACAACATGCTAAAATTTTCCTCGAAATAAAAATCCTACATTTATAAGTCTTAATTTGATTTAAAAATGGGACAAAACCATAACAAGGACAGCCACGACCAAGAAAGTTAACAGAATAAACTGTTAACTATATTTTTCAGTTTTGCACTGAAAACCCTTGGTCAAACGACTATTCGGCTCCACACTAGTAATTCAACAGGTTCAGAGCAATAATGAACCACACAACAATGGGAATTGAATCAGAAAACCGAAAACTAGACATATATAAGGACAAAAAAGAGTTAACCAAGAAAAAGAATGTGCCATTAGTGTCAACAGAATCTGGTTTGTTTTCCCACTCAATTTATCCTCATCTTTAGGGCTCTCTTTTGTTTTTACGTTAATTTTTCTGATTTCAGTTCGATAGGAACTGGGGTTTTTAACCATCTGGTATCAGAGCATTAATAATCTTTACCTACGGATTTCTTGGTAACCGTTCGAATCCATTAAACACAAACAAGAACAAGAAAAAGCAGAAGGTCCGAACCATACGCTGTGGCAAGATGAAGCTTGTGAGCGGCGTTAGGGTGCTGTGCGAAGTGGTGAACCGTGGGTTTCCGTCGGTAGTGGCGCGTGCGGTGGTCCCGAGCCGTGCGAGTAGAGTCGGGTTCGTGGGTATTGGTGCAGCGGAGGAGTGCGTCGGTGCTTTTCTGTGAAGCGGCTGCGCGTAGGTGCCACCGTACGTTTGGGTTGCTGTCCTGAGTCTCCTGACGACGGCGTGCGACGTGGTGCCTGTACCGCTCCGTGCTGGGGAGGAACGGTTTTTAAACAAAAGAAATCGTGAGAAGTGTCTTGTGGGAGGATCTCGTTTGGCAGCTGGTTTTGTACTAGGAATATCGTAATCCTATAATACGCTAAGCGACGTTTAGTGGCACGCATAGGGTGAACCGCGTTCCCTTTTATCTGTGATTTGGCACAAAGCTTCTTCCAGTTAAAAATTCAGATTACTAATTTACTTATTACTATATACATTTTGAAGTGTGTATACATCTTTTGAAAAGAAGTGGTTGTTATTATTAAAAATATATATATATTTTTTTATGTGAGTATCATATTTATTAATTTTTATCAAAAGGAATATGTGGGGACTACTCTAGGACTGCAAATATTATTTTTTTAAATAAAATCCTTGAAGACAAAAATGGTAACATATAGTCCTAGAGTGTGCAGTTCCTGCGTTACTCTATTTGAAACAAAGTAGGAGTTACTATTAAAAAAAATATTTTTTTTCACGTGAATCTTAAATTTACCTACATTTTTTAAAAGGAGTATACCGGAACTACAAATATCATTTCTTGAAAAAACAAATACTCTAAAATATACATACTAAGTAGCGGTGTAAGTAAAAAACCGATCAAACCAACCGAACCGAACCTATTCGGTTCGTTTTAATACATGTTTGATCGGTTTTGGCTCATAGGAGATGAAATTAATTAGAAATCGGTTTGGTACTTGTTTTCAATATTTTAAAACCGAATAAAATTGAACCGAACCGAAATATATATTTGAATTTTGAGTCGGGCTACTCTGCCGCCCAGAGTAACCCGCTCAATTTAGGCTAAATGTGGGTTTTTATTTTTTTCACATTTTTCTTTTCATATTTTTTTCAACATATTTAAATATTTTTAAAAAATAAAAAAAATACACCAATACACTAAAAATCATTTTCTTAATCATTAAGTAAAAAAAAGATTAAAAAAAATTAAATATACAAGCGGTTAAAGTGAGGAGGCAAACTAGCATCTTCCTTGGATTTTATATTATATATATTATAATTTTTTAAATTCTTATACTATATATTAGGGGTGGGCTCCGACTCTGTTGCTTCGACTTCCGACTCCGACTAGGGTTGGAGGCTAGGTGGAGCTTCAACTTCGATTGAAGTTCTGGAGTCGGAGTTGGAGGTCGAAGCCCAACTCGGAGTTGGGCAAGTCCAATGGTCCATTGTGTTGGGCTAGGCCAAAACAACCTTAGGAAAAAAAAGGCTTAATGAAATGATGTGCTCTTTTATTACTTTCTACGAGCCTATAACCTGCGCAATGCGCAGACTGTTATTTATGCTGGATTTTATAGATATATATTTAGATATTCGTCTATTGTACTATTTCTGGTTCGTTCACCTTCAATACACATTCTTGCTGCACTTCCTATATCATCCATTATGGTTCGTCTTCTACGTCGCACAACTATGTCATCACTTATACTGTCACTACTTTGTTCACCATCATGACGCATTCTTCCTCCATTTCCTATATCATTTTTAATCATTCGTCTTAAACGATGTGTTAGTCTTCTAGCATTTTTCATTTTTAATTTTATTGAAGAATAGAAATAGTCACAAACTTAAAACTATTAAAACTATCACAAAGTATTAATTTCCATCCTGGTCTAGCTGTATATGTTTTTTTGAATTAAATGCATGAGACTTTATTGGTTTGTTTTTCACATGTGAGTCTCCATAATCCACATGCTTGACAAATACAAAAGAATGAAAATTGAGATAGTGGCCAAGCGATCAGAAATCATGGCATGTATTTTTTTTGGGAAAAAATCATGGGATGGAAAAACAAAATCGCACAAACTTTTCATTACATGTCATCACTTACACTACACATTTCAACCGAGCATAGTAGAGTCCTTGCTAGTAATTATAATAAAATGGTAATACATTGATAAATTACATATTCATCAAATAAATTATTGTCAGAAAATTGCTAACAAACATAAAATTAATAAATACATATTTTTAATCAAAAATAAAATATTATATGCCTTCACTAATATGCTAATCACGGCTCCGCTCCTCAAAATCATTCCAAGCCTCAAAATTATCTCAACTAATCCAATTATTGTCAATTGCCCTATTCAATGCCATTTCAGATTTGTATTAACCTTGTAATGAAGGTGGATAGTTTGGAATAGTTGGAATATAAGGTTCTGGATCATTAAAAGGGTTATGATATATTGGATCTGATTGGCGGCCTTCAGCTTTACATTAAGCATTCATCTTGTGTATTGCTCACTAACCTGGATCGGTAGCTTGGACCAAGGTCAACCACTGCTTTTATTTTTGGAGTTGCACTATCATCACTGGGTATGTCAAAGTCAAAATGCTGGGTAGATAGTATAACACGCATTCTTGCTTTGGTCTTGATGCAGGAACTAAACTGTGTAGAGTGAGGTGCGGTGCCATATTGAGGATTCCTTGATTCATTTGCTGCAACATCATTCATTATAAAACCATGCTTCCGTGAACCATTATTTGATATGCAATCATCCTAGTTGTGTGCATTGGATTCCCATGATGATGTAAATGCAGTACCACTTTGATGGTTATTTAAAGACATTAGAAAAGCAGAACGCCGTTTAGTGTCGCACCCATCATAGTCAACGTAATGTCTTGTGTAGATGCCACCATTTTGACCACCTTTTTTAGTACGACCAACTTCTTCGATCCTTGGTAGAGGGGTGTTTTGGTTGTCTATGTCATTACTGCCTTCATCCAAGTTTTCCTATGAGATTGCATAGCATGAACAATTTTGTCTCTTAGAATACTTTCTCCAATATCTTTCTTCATGTTCAAAATTCTTTATAAGACTTTTCACATTTTTAGTATAGTGGATTTCACCCACAGTAGCTTTCATTGGTTTATCATTGAGATCTTGAAGGGATCGATGATAATTGTATAGTGCAATCGTTGTTGATAAACTCAGAATCTGTCTCTTTAAAGTTTTCCCAATATCTTCTAGTTTGGATTTGTTTTTTCACTTTCTCATATCCTAAGAAGAATTCATATACTGGATATATCTTAAAATTCAAATGCATATCTAAAAAAAAAAAAAACAGTGTATAAATAGAAGATGTGACAATTAGTTTAACTTAATATATGAAAATTATTCAAGTCACGAATAAATACATGATGACAATGATTACCATGAAATGTATTCTACCCACCTCTCAAATTAGAAGTGTCAAGGAAAGTGAATAAAACTATGAACTATTAACCTGAAATGGGTAGATATAAGAACTCTCCAAAGTCCGAGGTCCTTAATCCCACACTTGATTCACGAAGATCCCAACTTAGCTCGAGATCGCAAAAAATAAATATTAAAACATGATCTTTATGTTACTAAATTTCTAAAAAGACATGTCACTAACTGAGTATATTGTAGAAAATAATTTAAATAATTTTTATTTTTTATATGGAACTAATAATAATATTTAAATATTCTTAAATATCTTATTTTCGAATTATAACTTAGTGAATAGTTATATTTTATCTAAATATATTAAAATATATAGCAGAATACTTAAATGAAATCCTTTGCAATTTACTACAGCAATCTAATTATAAATCAATACTTAGTAATATATTTTGACTGTCATAAAATATAAGTGTGATTCTCATAAAAACAAAATCCAAACTAAAACAAATTCAAGTGAAAAGAGAGAGGAATCGGCGTGGTCTTACCGAGAGAAGAATAGAGTGCGATGGTGGCGACTGGGCTGGAACTTTCTGGGTTGCTCGAATGGTCTTCCGACTCTCCCTGTGTTGTTCGATGGCGAAGTAGGAGCAAATCCCACAAATTAAATCACTATCGTAGATGAAAAATTGACAGAGTAGAGAGATAGGGCCAAAGCCTATTGTGGAGGAAGGGAAAACTCACCTTCGATGCCTTATGAGTTTCTCTCGATGGCAATGATATAAGTGTTTTAGTTTGAAGAGAGATTACTATGGTGGCCTTGTTGGGTTTCTCAGTTTTTCTATGTAAGGCTCTGTCGGGTGCTCTATTTGATTTTTGGAAATAGGGATTGTATTTTGAGGATTGGATGGAAAGCAAGTTCTGGCGGCTTGTTTGAACGGCAAGAAAGAAGTGATGATCAAGAGGATTTTGTTGGCATGGCTTTTGGATAGTTTTGTCCTGGGCTGTTTGAAAAGCTAGAAATTGGGTCCATTTTGTATCAGTGAAGCATGAAATGTTGCAAGGAAGGAAACGTTGTGAAGCTTTGAGTTTTTGTCAAAATTTCATTGCAATGCCTCAAGTTTTTGCCGAAACGTTGCAAGGAAATCAACACAGTTTTCACAGAAACTATATACAGTTGTAACAGTTGGACTACTTATCTCTAAGTGCAAATAAATGGTTTTAAGCTGATTTATACGGGAAAAATGCCAAGTAAGCAAGTTTTATCATGAGTTTTGAGATGGTACTGAGTGAAACGGTAATGATTGAAAAAAAAACCACTCATGTGAAGCCCAAAAGTTTACGTGCTACCGACACCTTGCATCCGGTGGCTTGCGTTGGGCTGCTCTTGGCATGGCCTAAAGAGGTGGCCTGCGTTACTGGTGGGGACGCCCGAATGGATCTGCAGTGGCTATATGCCGTGCTTGGAGGAGCTATCGATTGCTCTATTTTCGGGTGGAGAAACAGAGGTGTTTTTGTTGAGTATTTGAAGTCTGGTTCACGCCGCTCGAGCGGCGCGTCTAGCTGCTCGAGCGGCGCGTCTAGCTGCTCGAGCGAATGCAAGTCAGAGAGCTTCGCTCGAAGAGAGCTCGACAGACCACTAGAGCAAAAGCAAGTCAGAGAGTTTCGCTCGATAACCGCTCGACACTCAGCTCGAGCGGAGGGAAGTCAGAGAGCTTCGCTTGAGGAGCCGCTCGACTCATGGCTCGAGCGATTGTGGGAAATAGGTTCGCTCGATGTGGGCTCGACACGCCGCTCGAGCGAACATCACTAATTCTGCTGAGTTTAGGATTTCCACCGCATAACATATATATTGTTTTTATTTTTGACTTGCACTGTATCAGAGTGAACAGTAGCCGTCCTACACCATTGTATTGTGATTCCTCAAGAAATAAAAAATCCTCTGCAACTCCTGTGGACGTAGGCAATTTGCTGAACCATGTAAATACTGTGTCGTGTGTGATTGCTTGTTTTTCCCGTGTTTGTTTTACTTTTTCATCATCGTTTTTACACAACAATTGGTATCAAGAGCCAAGGTTCGGGTCTGAAAAACGATGACTGGAGAAGAAGTGAAGGTATCGGGGATCAAGAGGTTTGATGGCACGGATTTTGGGTATTGGAGGATGCAGATAGAGGATTACCTCTATGGGAAGAAACTTCATCTTCCATTGTTGGGGAAGAAGCCGGACAGCATGTCAGTTGATGATTGGAACCTGTTGGATCGACATGTTCTGGGGGTTATTCGTCTAACCCTGTCGAGATCCGTTGCACACAACGTCATCAAGGAGAAGACAACTGCGGATCTCATAGCGGCTTTGTCAGGTATGTATGAAAAGTCGTCAGCAAATAACAAGGTACATCTGATGAAAAAGTTATTTAATTTGAAGATGACAGATGGTATGTCTGTTGCACAACATCTAAATGATTTTAATACTATCACAAATCAATTTTCGTCTGTTGAAATTGAATTTGATGATGAGATATGTGCACTGATACTATTGGCATCACTGCCAAATAGTTGGGAAGTCATGAGAATGGCTATTAGTAATTCTGCCGGTAAATCAAAGTTGAAATATGATGATATCCGTGATTTGATTTTGGCTGAGGAGGTGCGTAGGAGAGATTCAGGCGAGACCTCAGGCTCAAGTTCAGCATTGAATGTTGACTCTCGGGGGAGAGCACAAGACAGGAACTCAAACAGAGGCAGATCAAAATCAAAGAACAGGGGCAAGAGCAAGTCAAGGCCTGACCAGCAGGCAACTTGCTGGAATTGTGGCAAAGCTGGCCACATAAAGAAGAATTGCAGAAATCCCAAGAAGACCGATAATGATAGTGCTAATGTGGTAACTGAAGAAGTACAGGATGCACTATTACTTGCAGTTCATAGTCCAGTTAATGACTGGATACTTGATTCAGGGGCTTCCTTCCATACATCTTCTCATCGGGAAATAATGCAGAATTATGTTGCAGGTAATTTTGGAAAGGTGTATTTGGCTAATGGAGAGGCTTTGAATGTTGTAGGGATGAGAGATATTGATATTGTTCTTCCTAACAAGAACAAATGAACCTTACAAAAGATCAGACACATTCCTGAGTTGAAGAAGAACCTCTTGTTGGGCAGCTTGATGATTGTGGCCATTCAGTGGTGTTTTCAAATAGCACCACTGAAGGTCACCAAAGGAGCATTGGTACTGGCTCGGGGTAAGAAAACTAGTACACTTTATATGAGTACTGGTTTAGATAACACTATTGCTACTACCATTGCAGAGAGCACAGCAGATTTGTGGCATTGCAGGCTTGGCCATATGAGTCAGAAGGGCATGAAAGAACTTCTGTCTAGAGGCAAGCTACCAGAACTGAAGTCAGTTGATCTCAGTATGTGTGAGAGTTGCATTATGGGGAAACAGAAGAAGGTCAGTTTCTTGAAGAGTGGTAGAACACTAAAGTCAGAGAGACTAGATCTTGTGCACACTGATGTGTGGGGACCTTCCCCAGTAGCATCTCTTGGAGGTTCTCGTTACTATGTCACATTCATTAATGACCACAGCAGGAAGGTATGGGTCTATTTCTTGAAACACAAATTTGATGTATTTAATGTGTTCAAAATTTGGAAAGCCATGGTTGAGACAGAGACAGACTTGAAGTTGAAATGTTTGAGGTCTGATAATGGTGGTGAGTATATTGATGGTGGGTTCAAGGAGTATTGTGCAACTCAGGGTATCAGAATGGAGAAGACCATTCCTGGGACACCACAGCAAAATGGAGTTGCTGAGCACATGAACAAAACCATAAATGAGCGTGCTAGAAGCATGAGGCTACATGCTGGGCTACCACCTACTTTCTGGGCAGATGCAGTTAGCACTGCAGTATACTTGATAAACAGAGGGCCATCAGTTCCGTTGGATTGTGGATTGCCTGAGGAGGCTTGGAGCGGAAAAGAGGTAAAATTTTCTCATCTTAAAATCTTTGGCTATCTTTCTTATGTTCTTATTGATTTTGATGCTCGTAGTAAGCTTGATGTTAAGTCAAGAAAATGTTATTTCATTGGCTATGGAGACGAGGCATTTGGCTATCGTTTTTGGGATGATCAGGGTCGGAAGATTATAAGAAGTAGGAATTTTCAATGAGAAGATTGTGTATAAAGATAAGTCTAGTACAGTTGCTGAAGCAGTTCCTCAGGAGTCTGATTTTGTGAGTTTGGATGATCTACCAGAGGTCACAATGCAGTGTAGAGAAATGAGTGACGGGGAGAGTGGGCTCAGTGCACCCATTCCTATTATTTTGCAGTTAGATCTATAGCCGTCTACTCTTACAGCTGTAGTTCGCAGGTTAGTTAGGACTATTCATCCTCCACAGCGTTTCTCACCTGCTTTGAATTATATTATATTGACAGATGGTGGAGAACCAGAGAGTTACCAAGAAACCTTGCAAGATGAAAATTCTAGCAAGTGGGAGTTGGCCATGAAGGATGAGATGGATTCCTTGTTAGGGAATCAGACATGGGAGTTGACAGAACTTCCATAAGGGAAGAAGGCATTACACAACAAGTGGGTGTACCGGGTGAAAACTGAGCATGATGGCAGTAAGAGGTACAAGGCCAGACTTGTTGTAAAAGGCTTTCAACAGAAACAGGGCATTGACTATTCTGAGATATTTTCTCCTATGGTAAAGATCGCAACCATCAGGCTAGTTTTGGCTATGGTTGCTATTGAAGATCTATTTCTTGAGCAGTTAGATGTGAAGACAGCTTTTCTTCATGGAGATCTTGAAGAAGACATCTACATGCACCGACCTGAGGGGTTTGTGGTACAGGGAAATGAAGGTTCAATTTGCAGATTGAAGAAGAGCTTGTATGGCCTGAAACAAGCTCCTAGACAGTGGTACAAGAAATTTGATAGTTTCATGTGTAGTGCAGGGTACATCAGATGTCAGGCAGATCATTGTTGATATGTCAGACAGTTTGACAATTCTTACATTATTTTGTAGCTATATGTGGATGACATGCTCATTGCAGGGGCTAGTATTGATGAGATCAATAGTCTGAAGAAGCAGATGTCAGAGAATTTTGCAATGAAAGATTTGGGAGCTGCAAAGCAAATCCTTGGCATGAGAATTGTCAGAGACAGAGTCAGAGGCACGTTGAGACTCTCACAGGCTGAGTATGTGAAAAAGGTACTCAACCGGTTCAATATGGACAAGGCCAAGTCAGTTGGCACACCCTTAGGAAGTCACTTCAGACTCAGCAAGGATCAGACACCAAAGTCAGAAGAGGAACAAGACTATATGAGTAAGGTTCCTTATGCCTCAGCTATTGGTTCACTTATGTATGCTATGGTTTGCACTAGACCAGATATTGCCCATACAGTGAGAGTTGTGAGTAGATATATGAGTAACCTTGGAAAACAATATTGGGAAGCAGCGAAGTGGATTTTGAGGTACCTAAAAGGCTCCTCAGAAACGTGCTTGTGTTTCTTAGGAGAGGGCTTAGAGGTGCAAGGCTATGTTGATGCTGATTTAGCTGGAGATACTAATAGCAGAAAAAGTACCACATGGTTTGTTTACACTCTTGGGTGGTATTGCAGTTTCATGGGGTTCTAATCTACAGAAGACAGTTTTTGTCTACTACAGAAGCTGAGTATATTGCAGTTTCAGAAGCTGCAAAGGAGATGGTTTGGATACAGGGCTTCTTGGAGGAATTGGGTAAAAAGAATCAGAAGGGCACTCTCTACAGTGACAGTCAGAGTGCCATATTCCTTGCCAAGAACCCAGCGTTTCATTCCAGGACTAAACACATTCAGATCAGGTATCACTTTATACGATCATTGTTAGATGATGGACAGTTGCTACTTGAGAAAATTTGTGGAAGTAAGAACCCTGCTGATATGTTGACAAAGGGTGTTACACTTGAGAAACTAAAGTTGTGCGTAACTTCAGTTGGTTTTCTAGCATGAAGACAGGAGCTGTGAGTTGCAGAGGTGGAGGATATCATGTTTGAGGCAGAGGGCGACAATGTGGGTGTACCAGTCTCCAAGTGGGAGAATTGTTGAGTATTTGGAGTCTGGTTCACGCCGCTCGAGCAGAGCGTCTAGCCGCTCGAGCGAATGCAAATCAGAGAGCTTCGCTCGAAGAGAGCTCGACAGACCGCTCGAGCAAAAGCAAGTCAGAGAGATTCGCTCGATAACCGCTCGACACTCAGCTCGAGCGGAGGGAAGTCAGAGAGCTTTGCTTGAGGAGCCGCTCGACTCATGGCTCGAGCGATTGCGGGAAACAGGTTCTCTCGATGCGGGCTCGACACGCCGCTCGAGCGAACATCACTAATTCTGCTGAGTTTAGGGTTTCCGCCGCATAACATATATATTGTTTTTATTTTTGACTTACACTGTATCAGAGTGAACAGTAGCCGTCCTACACCATTGTATTGTGATTCCTCAAGAAATAAAAAATCCTCTGTAGCTTCCGTGGACATAGGCAATTTGCCGAACCAGGTAAATACTGTGTCGTGTGTGATTGCTTGTTTTTCCTGTGTTTGTTTTACTTTTTCATCATCGTTTTTTACACAACAGTTTTGTGGCTTACAATGGAGGTCACAAGGAGCCGTTGGGCGGCGGTAGGGCAGTTTCCAATCGGTGGAGGATGATCGACCTTGTAGCACCCTATGTGGTGGCTTCGGGTCGCAATAGAGAAATTGGAGATGAGAGAGTTGCATAGATGTTCTTTGAAACATGGTCAGACATTGCTTATTTAACTTTGCATATCGAGTCTCCTTGTGTCTTTGTCTATGTTTGTGTATGCATAGCTTTCGTGCTAGGATGTTTTTCTCGGTGGGGTATCAGTACATGTTTTTGAGGTTGACCTTCTGGTTTTTTTGCGTCAACTAATAAGCCTAAAAATGGAACAGAATGTTAATAGAAGAAAGAGACCTTTCTAGATTCATGTCGGTTGCTTCCATGCCACTAACAGCTGCCTGATTGAAGATTATATTTTCTTTCTTTCTTTTATTTATTTTTTATGACTGTTCACAGAGTTAAGAATCCATGGAATTCAAAACCTTTTTGAGTTTGATATTGATCTTATCTGACATCTTTTATTGTGCCTACTCCCTATATATCTACGTTGAGTTTGACATAGTCTGCCTGTATATCTACCGATTTCTTTTTCATTTTCTTGGAAAGGGTGTCAGGAATACATGAGGGTGGTGAAGTGCAGAGAAGTATCGGGGCTAAGAGGGAATGAGAGATGAAACGTGAGACCGTGAGAGGCATGCGACGAATTGGGGGTGCTAGAAACTCTTTGGTGGCGGTTTTTGTGGGATCCCGACATGGTGAGGCCTCACTAATGGTGGCTTGCAGTGGTTCAAGGTGGAGAAGGCTTGTGCTCTATTTTCGGGAGTTAGGAACAGAGGTTTCGCGTGTGGCGTTGCTGCATGTGGGAGTGGTGTTTTTCGACATTTAGGGTGCCTTGAAGGGGCAAGGGTGGTGATGATGGTTTGTTGGGTGGCTCTTACGGCAACGTGTGCAACAAGTGGTGGTATGGTTTGGTGGGGATTTTTCTTCGTCTATTTTCTTTTTCTTTTCTCACGGAAATTGAGTTTCGGGAGCATGTTTTTACCTTTGACATGTAAAATCATCAAAATATCTTTGCTTCAAAAACATATTGACTGGGGCATAGCATTTGCCGCTTCACGTAACCCTTTTGGACTCATCGCTTGGTCACTTCTCTTTTCACTTGTTGCAAGTCTCTCTCACACTTTCATTTTCGAATTTTATAGTATGAATACCAAGTCAGCAATTAAAAACTTGGCTTTTATATAATTAAATAGATTACCACATATCTAAAACAATAATTCCATCCTTGACCTCTGTAAACTCCACAAAAAAGAAATAAAATTGGATGATTATTTGAGATGATTAATAAAACCAATAAATAATAATAAATTAATAATATATGATTATTATTAGAACCAACAAACAAACAAGAAAACATGACACCTAAATCCATAATGTAAATTAAAAGACATCATCATCATCAATAAAATTATAAATTATATTATTACAATCCATCTATAATAAAAAAGCAAATAACCAAACATAGATAATAGAATCATAAACATTAAAACACAATCATGCAGCACAAAATGTTAATGCACACCCCTGCCAAGTATAAACATCACCCAAGAACACACTCACTAACGAGTGTTTGTTGCTATAGAAAGATATTGCAAAGTTACAAGTTACAACTCCCTTTGGGACTCCTTTCCATAATTACATCAATTTAACAACCAAAGTTACAGACGAGTGACACCACAACCATTCAAATGTTACAAAGTATCATAATGAAACCTAACAATCCCAACTACAACTGCATCCAAATGCTTAGTTCCCACCTAGTTGCCAACTCCAACTCCAACTACAACCCAACTATCATGCATTGTTTTGAAAATTAAATAAAATTAGACATTATACTACATAACTAAAGGATAATACTTATAGTAAAGTTGACATGAAAGTTTGATACCATTCATGATTCACCTATCAGACTCCCTCCCATAATGTCACTATCTCAGTCCTCCGCAATTATTATGGGGTTCACAGATAGGTCTACAAAATAATAAAAATTATAAGCTAAATAATTAAAACAATAAAAATATCTAATTAGTCATTTAAACATTGAGGCTAAAAGTCAAAAGTTAACCGATTCAAACCTATAGCTCTCGACATCATTAACACTATCTAGTCCAATATGCGTTGACCTTAGCCAATTCTGTGTGCAGATAAGGGACTCAATGGTTCTAAGAGCCAATCAACTCTGATAAGAATTCAACACACAACTTTCAATACTAAAAGCCGACTTAGAGGTAATTGTAGTGATATGAATGATCAACACAACTCAAGTGACTCAGGAAAGGACTAGAAATTTGGTGGAATGGACATTCCACCAAATTAAGATATTAAATGTATCACTAGGTGCCTCGACATTGTCAATAAAATATCATTCAATCTTAGATTTACACTGCATAATATTTCTTGATGGTCGGATTTGATGATGCATTCGTATTAAAATTGCTGAACTCGGAGCATGTGTGTCATCTAAGGAAGAAGTCGAACCTGTTGGTCTTGAGGAATTTCCACCTATGCTTGAAAATCGACCATTGTTGTTGTAATGACTATATAAGGCTTTAATATTATTCTTCAATGTTCTAATGAACTGATCAACCTTCTCATTACTGAATACATCCCTAATCCAAAACTCTACAGTAACCAACTTATATTGGGGATTAAGAATCGCATCCACAAATAATAACTTGTTTATTTTATCAACCTCCCCCCAATATTTATCGTACTTGGATTTCATCCTTATAGCCATAACCATTTAACAACTCGACACTACTTTCACAACTCCTTTGTAAGTGGTCATAAAGCCCCGAAAGCTCCTCAAAGTACAAGTCGCAGTACAATATAAACTATTAGATTTGTGAATAGTGGTATCATAAAGTATGATATAGACCTCCATCCTCTTGAAGGCTCTATGATACTTTTTTGCTACATCCAACATCTAGTGGGAATGTCCAAGGTCAACATACTAGCACATGTGATTTTTAGTCATTCGACATAGAACTTAAACTTGTCAAGCCTTTGGGGGTAAGCCTTGATGTACTTGATAATATTGCGGACCTTGATAATTGACTCATCAACTTCCTTCAGACCCTCATTGACTATGACTTTGATAATGTGAGCACAACATCTAATATGTATAAACTCATGGTCAAGAATTTTATCTTCTAAAACTGTATAATTTCGCTTCAACTAATCAATTGCACTAACATTTCAACTGTGATGGTAAGAAATGTTTTAATTCCCCAATCGGTCATACAATCATCCAACTCCCTTCCAATACTTGCCCCTTTGTGATATTGAATCCGCTTGAACACCAAAATTCACTTATGCAGCGTCCACTCATTGTCAATGAAATGTGATGTGATATGCATATAACTTAGGATCTGAATTGATGTCCATGTATCAATTGTAAAAGGAATGCTTTCCCAGTGCTTATGAACATATCCTTCATGCAGGCCTTCTCAGTTACATGCATCTTTAAGTAATCTCTAATGACCGTATGTAACGCCCGTCCTTGTGGTGGGACTTTTTACAAAATATTTTTATAAAAGGACGACGGGAATTACCATCCGATTTAAAACTTTTCACTTGCATTCCCAGGGTGCGAGACTCCACGTTTATAAATAAAATGTACTTTGATAATAAAAGAGGTTTACAGCAGAAAATATAAATCTTGAAATAAAAAGACCTCTCGTACGTTTAAAACTCGTGCCTAGATTTCCGTGCTCTTCTCCATGGGCCGTGTCCGTCCTGATCATGCAATTCATGTGGGGGGAGAGACATGCATAAAAACTAAAATGAGTTGAAGGCTCGTAAGCATTACTTCATACAGTTAAAATATAAAAATATAGGTTTTCATTCATGCATTCATCACTCGTACATACTATTACGTGCATGCATATGTGCTTAAGTGCGTTCATTTGAAAATGTCACTGGACAAGATTTTTCTCTTTTAAGCATGGGCTTCCTTTTCATAAAACGTTTCTCCCGTCAGTGCCTTCATTTCTTCAAGAGTTCGTGCATGTTTACGTGCTTACGTGCGTTCTTTTGAAAACTTCACTGGACGGGGTTTTTTTTCTTTCAAAAGGCTTTCCTTTCTTTAAAACGTGTCCCCCGTCAGTGCCTTCATTTCTTAAAGGTTCATGCATTCATGCGTTCGTAGATACATGCATACATCCATTCATTCTTATCACTTTCATAGGCCAGTACATACTGTTACGCCCCGTGTGTTTAGGGTTAGTGGTCTTCCTTTGGACCCGGATTCCACCCGTGGCCACAGGTTAGGAATCCCTTTCATAGGGGCAGCATTGGGTGCACTTCCAGTACTACTTACCCGGCATTGCAATCTACCCATTCATTGGTACCCTTTTCGTTCATTCATGTGGTCGTTACGTATCTTCATACATTCATGCTTTCATTTCTTTCTTTTCATTCATTCATTCATTCATGTCAGCTTGAAAGAGCTGGAGCTTTCATTCACTTCATTCTTTCATTTAACAGTCATTTCTTTTCATGAGAAAACATTTCTTTTCATGGGAAAACATCGTTTGGGGCGTAAGCCCGAAAATCATCTTTTCATTTTTCAGTTCATTTCGGTCCTATCCTTTCTTTAACAGTTCGTTCATGGAAAACGTCATTTAAGAACATACATGGGCTTAAACGTCAGCTTTCATGGCATTCTATAAGCGTCACCTTGAACGTCGTCAATCATGGCATCCACGAGCATCACCTTGTGGCGCACATTAAAGCGTCGGTTCGTAGGATCCTTAAAAGCATCCGTTGTCATGCCTTTCATGCATTTTCATCAGTTTATGGATTTTCTCAAAAAATACATACAATAGATACAGCGTATAGTCATCCATTCACATGCGTACAATTAATACTTTGGTTGCGTAAAAAGGGGCTGCCAAGGAGAGGCCGTACATACTTATACCTTTGAACACTTAGCATTTTCTTTCTTAAAACGTCTTTAGTCTTTTCTTAAAGCGTCATAAAGGAAAAGCTTTCGTTTTCATTTTCTTTTATCTTATAAAGACTCTAGAAGAGTATGAACGTAACACTTACCTGGACTCCATGCTACTTGCATATCATGCAGTCCATTCATGTGCGTGTCAGATGACAACCTATATGCATACACATACCTTAGCGTCATTCTCTATCTAATGCATAAGCAACTTGAACTATAAATAGAACTACGCTATACTTGGAACACTCTCCTTCTATCCCATGCACTTACGTGCCCTTTACTATGTTAAACCCTTCGTGGCCACTTACAGTCACCACATCTTCCAACTCAAAGTCTTGCCTTGAGTGCTCATCCACTAAAGTGAACACATGATTCATCTTAGGATTAAGACACTAAGACATTTGTCTTACTCTTCTTACAATCACATTCCGACGCATGATTCCGACCGATGGAATCACGCATCCCAACTCTAACAATATGCCCGTCACTACCTTCATGCATCTTAGCCCACACTAAATCCTCATTCCCATCCATACAAGCCACACAGCTCTAAGCCAACTCTGAGGCTTAAGCACTGTGCAACTATGCTCATGATAGATTACCCATTACATATGGTGAATCCGTCCGACACATGTGTCTCACCATGTTACACATGTACCTTACCCCTTTATCACCTAGGATCAACATATAACATGTTGATCACCTGCTCGTAGGGACAAGAGCCATACTCTGATACCAATCTTCTCTTAACTCGGCTATGATGACTTTTCACGCTACTCGTCCCTTTTGACAGTTTATCCCAACACTTGACACGACAAGACTCTATTCACAACTACGCCTTATGTCATGTCACATAGCCCGAGATTGCTCCCAAGCTACATCATGACCTTGTCGCGTTATCCAACATTTTACTACGTTAACTCCTGACTCATCACGAGTACGATTCCTCACGTACTCCCGACACATTGTGACATCTTGTCACATTCCCGTTGCCTCATTCCTACACTCTAACACTTCACCCATCATAAGCATAACTGCCAATAACCACGTCACTTCGTGACGTTGCCCAATCATGCTTTCGCTGCGTACTCTTACACTTGTTCCGTTACTTCGCCTGTCACAAGCACGACTGTCAGTAGTCATGTCATTTCTTGACATTCCTCAGTCATGCTTCCGCTGCGCACTCTTACACTTGTTCTGCTACTTCACGCCTATTCTCAGCCATAAGTCAAGTATGGTGACACCCATCACCTTAGACTACAGGCCTCACCATAGCTACTTCAGGACACTGTTCCACAATTCCCGACACTATCCATCATGTTCCATGCCCATAAATCACATAACCATCTTTATTTCTACGACACGCCACACGGCATATCGTTGCACCTTATGGAGTACATCCCATGCACACTCTCTTCTCACATGCTACGCCACATCATCACTATGGCGTACCCGTCATATAGTACATCACTCCATCACATGGAATACATTCCACTTGTACTCCCTTTACATACGCTCCATTACCACTATGGCGTACCTGCCATATGGTGCATCACTATATCACATGGAGTACACTCCTTGTATACTCCCTTCATACACACTACGACACATCACCATTATGGCATCCCTGCCATATGGTGCATCACTCCACCACATAGAGTACATTCCACATGTACTCCCCACATATACAACACGCCACATCACCATTATGGCATATCCGCCACATGGTGCATTACCCCGCCATACGGAGTACACTCATCGTGTACTCTCTTCATACGCACTACGCCACATTACCATTATGGCATACCCGCCATATGATGCGTCACTCCACTACATGGAATACACTCTACATATACTCCATGCACGTTACGCCACATTACCACTATGGCATACTCGTCCACCACATAGAGTACATTCCACATGTACTCCCCACATATACCATACCCCACACAGAGTACACTCATCGTGTACTCCCTTCATACACACTACGACACATCACCATTATGGCATATCTGCCATATGGTGCATCACTCCACCACATGGAGTACACTCCACGTGTACTCCTTTTACACGCACTACGCCACTGAGTACAATACACTCCACTTGTACTCATCCCATTCCACAATACGCCAGGAGGGTATATTTTACATATACTCTCCTTGTCTCACATTACGCCACACAAAGTACACCCAGCGTGTACTATTCCCATTCCACATAATCCACGCCACTATTACAACACATACTCCACAACCACATTATACGGCACAGTCCACAACACTACACAGCGTACTTTCCAATTACACCCAACACTTCACAGCACACAACACAACATAATACATCTCCATCCAACACATATATGCCCAACACTTCACTACACAGAATGCCCAACACTTCATCACACAACACCACATCACAATACCACAACTCCATAAATACCAACAACACAGTCCACAACCTAGTCAACTAATCAATATTTAACATAATTAACGAGGGATAGAGGGTTATATCATCGATGGGATAATCCGTGCGTTGCTCGTTGATCGTCACAGCCGATGATGTCAGAAGAGTCGTACGTGGCGGCTAACCTACGTACGTTAACTGTTTAGGCGTTTAGATAGCTAGGTGTGGTCTTGGAAGGGCTCATGGTGGCCTTGTAATGGTGGCAAGGAGCATAACACCACGGATCTAGCCGTGTACAGTGGCGGTCAGCCACGCGCAGTGGCTGTCCATCACATGCAGTGACTAACCACCACTCAAAGTGGTGGTTTGGACCTAGGGTTGAGCTGAGGGTTGCTGGTGGAGCTCGTGGTGGCACTGCGGTGGCGCCACAATGGCTCACGGCGGTGGATCTAGCCACACGGTGGAGGAGAAGTCGTGGGAGAGTGAGAGAGAGTGTGCATGCGTGGGTGGCAGATTGGGGCTATAGGTGGTTGGGTTGGCTCGGTGGTGGCCTGAGGAGGCTGGAGGTGGTGGTCCTATGCCGTGGGTGGCGGTGCACAGCGGTGGAAAGTGTAAAAGCCATGCGTGTGAAGAGAGGAAGCCCGTGCGGTGGAGAAGGGCTTCTGGCCATGGGTCAAGTGGAGGAGGAAGGGGGAGGAAAGGAGAAGTCCATGGTGGCGCTTGGTGGCCATGGGTGGCCGCGTATGGCGGCACACGGTTGGGAAATGGGTCAAAGACCCATTTCGGCTACTTGCCTTGAGGGGGGAGGGAGGACTGCACGGTGGAGGCCAAGCTTGCTGGAGGAGGTTGGCCGGTGGAAGAGGAAGCTGCTGTGGAGGTGGTGGCGCTGGAGGATGGCGCACGGCCGCGCTACGTGCACCAAGCCCCTTAGGGCTGTGCACTTCCAAAATGGAGAAAGGGAGAGCGTGAGAGAGAGGGGCTGGCCTGGTGGTGCCTGCAGTGAGGGCTACCGAAGCACGACGGCGCCGGGCTGAGGCGTGGAAGAATCGGGCATGGGTGGGACTGCGTACAATGAACGCTTGAGAGAGGGAGGAGAGAGGGAGAGTTACGGGAAAATGAGGGGGAAAGAGAGGGGGTCTGGGTATTTATCCCAGTCCCTTCGTCTGGGGATCCCCGTAATGATCTAACGGAGAGGGATTAAAACACTGATTTGAAAATGCGTAAACTATTAACTTAATTAAAAGCGATTAGAGGAATTAAGGTAGAATATTATTTTGAACTAACTTTAGTTTATAAAATAATATTCTTCATCATTAATAAAATGATGAAGTCTCACTTAACATATTAAAGAGAATAAAACCATTTAATTAATAAAAGCTTTCAACATAATTTAAATCTCATAATATCTTAAATAATTGAAATCATTTTAATAATAATATTAAAATAATTTCCGACGATTATAATATTTTTGGAGCTCTTCAAGAATATTATGATTGTCGTATTTAAGATCAATCTTAATTCAATAATATTGGAAATACTCATTATAAATATTTCCAGCATATTTAAAACACTGGGCGTGCCCTAGAAGTCACAAGATATCTTTCGAAACACGCCATCATGGTTCGACACGCATGACGAGTCTCGCAGTCGCTAGATAGAAGGGGCAGACAATTTACAAAATCTCTACCCTCGGGATTTGCTCACGTCATATAGACGGGACATATGTCAGAAAGAGAGATGTGTACGTAAGAAGGAAGGAGCAAGGTATGACACCATATACCTTGAAGGAATGGGAAATCAAGGCTCAAGATTAGCTACAAAATTATGAAACCTTTGTCCCTCAACGGTGAGAAAAGGCATCTCATCCATTATAGTCATGGCTACTAGCAACTCCCACACTCTCTTCTCATTGTAATGAGGGATTGATAGTTTTTTATTGCTCATACCAAGTTCCGCAATCGTTGTTTTATAACTTAGCTTCTTTTGATTTTAGCCACCCTTGTGTATTTTGTGCTGCATACAATCATTCAAATGTGTGATCAAAGTTGACGTGCCTTGCTTCTTAGAGTGACAACCAAAACAATCCCCACAGTAGTGACACCTTACTTGCGGGTTCTCATGATCATTGTCGATTTTCGTGAAATGGTCCCATGTCCATGATCTTTTCTTATTTGGTCATGGTGGTCGATTGTTACCATACTCAACTTCTATTGATTCACTAGGTTCGGGACCTTCAGATACTCGACTACTTGCACATGAACTAGCTGCAGATGTGGGTGTAGGGGTGGATATCCTTGCCGCCTGGGTAGGTGTAAGCACTAAAGCATCCACATTAGTATGATTGTAACAGCCTATCAGAAATTCAACGAAAGAATTTCTGAAGGGTTTAGAAATCTCATGAAAATCTCGAAAGTTTTCACGATTCGACCAATCGCATAGGTTTTACTTTATCAGCATAATTAGTGTTACCACTTACTATGGTGACAAAATCATAATTTTATTTATTTGAGGTACTTAGAAGTATTAGAATGAGAAACAGTCTACACCACTAGACTCGGATGAATATTTATGATTTTATGGCATAATAAAATAATTTTTGATTTCAAGATTAATGCTTGTTCAAAAATATGTTTTGAGTTTTTTGAGGCAGTTCAGAATCAAATTTTGATAAATGATTTGCACTTCAAAGTTAGTATGATTATTTAGGATTTTACAGTATAAAGTTTATTTTTCAATTTTTCGGAGTGAATAGTAGCCTGATGTTAGCACCTAGACTAGTGTTTTCAAAATCACAGTGTGAAATGTCCAAATTAGGTTAGAGAACTTTTATTTAGACACTTGACAAGATTTTAGCCACCCTTGGTGAATAGTATTGGACACTTGGCATGAAGAGGAACCATGATATGAAAATGTGAAGGAAATCAAGTTTTGAGATCATGCCACCTAAGCAAAATCATATTCCATCCAACCATCGAATTTGTACCAAACTAAAGAAAGTTTAAACCCTAGCGAAACCCTAAACACTTGGAATCCAATTGAAACCCCAAAATCTTAGTGAAAACTGAAACCACAAATGGTTTCCCTAAATCCCAAAAGTTTGCCTCCAAACCCTAATTGATCCTAGTTTTAGCTTAGTGTTCAATCACTTGATTTAATAACTTTCACATGCTATTAATAACTTAAATTTATGTTATTATATCATTATTTATTCTTTTAAACCTTGGTAATTTTATTGGGTAAAGAAAAATTGAATTTTGACTTGATAACAACCCAAACCCTATTGAAATCCTAAATGGAAGCAATTCAGTTAAGGCCCATTAAGGCCCACGAAATTGAGCCACCAAGGTGAGGCTTGTGGAGAAAGTTCCCCCTACCATGGCAGTTCTTTCATTGCCCAAGTCAGCACCAAATAGTGGTTGATGGGAAGGCCAAGAGCTGCCCCTTCCTCTCACATGACAGCAGCAGGCGGAAAACCATGGGCAACAACACATGGTTTTGGCTGACACCCCATCATTCAAAGTGTCTTTCACACACCTCATATCACCCCTCTAGATGCTTAAGTGTCATCCTTGTCCATTCCCCTTACATTTGGTCACTTTGCAAGCCTTTTCTTGGAGAGAAAACCCAAGAAGCTCTCGGACAGTTTTTCTAGCTTACCTTGCTCGACTTTTTTGAAGCTGTTGTAAGTGTTTTCTCACAAAATACCCTCACATAAGTTTTTCCTCTTCGGTATGTTTTGTGTTAATTTTCATGGTCATTTGATGGATGAAACTTTTGTTTAAGCATGAAGAGGTCATTCTAGGAGAGAGTTTGGATAGTGTGTGATATTTTGATGATTTTGACCAAGTTATTGGCTAGATCTTGGTCTTATTTCTTTATGGTTTATATTTAACATGCTAATATGCAAGTTTGATGAAGATTTGTTGCATGTTACAAGACACGGTTCAGGATGGATGAGTTGCTTGACCTCATTGAGGACGAGTTTACCATAAAGGCTCGATACCATTTAGCTATTTCTTGTTTAAAAGCAATCTCATGTTTTCTCAAAGAGATTCAGAATATCCTAAACGAAGAGTACATGCCGCACTGGGCACCAAGGCTTGAAGAAGCTCTTACTCTAGAGAATTGGTTGGATTACGTGAATGACTACATAATTCAAGCATGGGGGTATATGGTAGAGGTACAAGAAGTCACTTGAAGTTTTCAGCTACAGCTATCCGAACCCCATGCCTCACAAGAGGATAGTTCATTTTGATGAAATTGAAAATGTGGTTTTAAGGGTTGTGGTTTAAAACCCTCAGTTGTATTTGGAAGTCTTTGAACAAATACTTTTGGGATTAATTAGTTTTTATTTGGTACCATACTTTAATTGCTCAATTTTTACTTAGATTTGAACTTTTTTCACTGCGATTTTTGCATACTACTAGAAACATGCTGGATGCATAGCATGTTAACTATCATAAACGAGGGGTGTATAATCTTGAATTGCATGTCCTGACACTTTAGTCTCTATTCAATCCCAAGCGGGGTTTGGAGGCGTCACAATAGTCGTGCTGCATGAACGACTCAATGATCTAGTTCAGTAGTTGTGACACCTAACCTCCACTTGGGATAGAACGAAGACTTAGAGTGTCGGGACATGCAACACAAAGTTACACACTCCCGTTCATAATAGCTAATATGCAATGCATCCTATAAATGCATCTAGCAGTCTGCAATAACCACAATGGAATAAGGGTGAATAAAAACTTATGCCAGAATAAAATAAAACATCCCAAAATTCATCTAGCAGTCTGCAATAACCACAATGGAATAAGGGTGAATAAAAACTTATGGCAAAATAAAATAAAACATCCCAATATCATTCATAACCATCATAAGTTCAGATCATAAGGTAGCATAATCTTAGTACAAATAATTAAGATAAGAAGTCTCCATAGCTAAATCAATTGCTTCATGCGTTCTAATGCACGAAGGGTTAGGGCTATAACATCAGAATGAGATCTAGTCTTTTGTCGAGGTCCGGATCCTCCTCAATCAATTGGATCCACTGGTCCATCCTCGTCGAGTCCTGACATAATTTCTATCATTCCAAGTGGTGGGTCCATAAGGGGTGAGATTTACTTGAAATCTCAGTAAGTTAAACAACCAACATGCACAGAGATAAGATATGCATGATTATGATTAACATGAGATGCATGTAATGATATGCAGAAAAAAAAGTCCGTAACTGTCTCTCATCTAGATTCCTTAACATTTTTAGAAAAACTTTGATGCACATTTTCTTAAGAGAACATTTTTCACTTCAAACGTCAAAAATATATATTTCATTAGAATGTTTCATTATAATTGGAATTTAATCATAACATTAAGATCATAGCGTACCGTATCGTCACAATTTTTCATGTGCACTTAGTACTTGCTAGTAATCGTAGTACAACTCAAGTTGAGACTACTTGTCTACAGACTGGTTCTCAATGCGTTGATAACATAACATAACATCATCATAACATCACAACATATACACCCACACCCTTAGGTGCCATAACATTTGACTTCACTCTAGCGTTCTTTAAAAAGAACCCATTCGAAACCTTGCCTATTCTTCGTCAACCTAGGGGTTACCACTCCATTTTTACTCACTCCAGAGTGTATAGAGGAGTTTCACTAGAATAATTCTCCATCCTAGCCTTTGGAGCTGTGACAAAAATTATTTTCATGCTATACTTGAAAAATGTAGTTCATGACATGTGCATATGTTGCAATATTTCATGTGAAAATGATATTTCTATGCAATATACTAAAATGGAGAAAATGTCACATGTCATGTAGGCAAGTAGTCATGTACTCAATGTATCATATAATATGATATTTCATGCTCAAAATGACAATTATAACATGAATATGACATTTATCAATAAATCATAAATAACTTATCGATGTGTAAGTTAGAGACCAACTTACAAACTGCCTGAGTTTGGAAAAATCGTAGCAGCTGTAATAAAAGTCGTACTAAATTAGGAAGTATATTATTAAGGAAGATGTTCATAATCAAAATATTTCAAACATAGGTATTTACAAAAATACTCATAGACTTTCAAAAATTGCCACTAAAGTCTTAATTTTTCACTAATTGCAAACGAACTCTAAATTTAACCAAACTTCATAAACCTCATATTTTCCATATTCTAAAATCATCTATGCCCTTATAAGTCCAAAAATCAAAGTGAAATTAGTCCAAACACACTCAACCTGTGGCATGCACTCTAGTTGATGCCTAAGTGTAATTTCAACCATTGATCCATATGAATGCACGCATATTCAATTTTATTTAATTGAAAATAGTCACTATAATTCTTAATGACATGTTAAAGCTTAATCTTGGGTGAAAAGTTTATCTCAACACTTAATCATGGCTAGAAACCTTAATCTCTATTAAACTAGTCCTTAAGCATGCATGATATTTCTTAATATTATCACTAATAAAAGTTTCAAAAACTATGTAACAAATTCTGTCCTTTGATGGTAAATAAAAAATTACCTCCCTCCTTCGGCAATCTATGTAACACCCCATTCCAATAGGCTAGGGAGTGTCACGTATTTTTCACAAAATAAACCCGGCAAGAGATCTCGTATTTGATAAATGAACTTAGGATTTATTTTGTAGAAAAACTGTCTAATAAAATGTCTTCCAAAATCTTAAATGAATAAACTGAATAATATTTATGTCATAAAAGAAATTTTATTCTAAAAGGTTTGAAACTAAATAAACTACTCATTCTAATCCTGGCTTGCCTACTCGTATTCATCATCCTCACCTGGGTGGTTAAAAACATGAAAACAAACTAAAATGGGTCGAAAACTCAGCAAGAAATCTATCACAACGTAAACATAATAAACATAAGGTTTTCATAAATAGTTTTCATGCTGAGAGCTTAAAATCATGACTATTCATACTCATGTTTATGCTATGCATGACTGATTTATCTAAATTAACTGACTGATCTGACTTAACTAACTGATCTGATTTAACTAACTGATCTAACTGGCCAACACACTTAACCTTGTGTGCAAGGTTGTGCACCGGCCCCACGTCCTGCGGCAGCGAGGGGAGTTGCTGATAGTATTCTGGCATACTATGGTGGACCACATTTGTGTCCGTGGTTTGCACATCCACCCTGAAACTGAACTGCATTGGTACCATGCATCTGAATGACCATCTGATTAACTGATATGATCTTATCTTGCACTTGAACTTAAGATAGCTTACGTATCTTATACACATGAGATGCATGACATAATACATACATAATTATAATTTCTGAATTTGAACATGATGCAGAATGATATGATCGTATGCTATGCTGGATGACATATTTGCATATGACATGAGTGGTGCATAAATAATGGTTGTCAATGAACTGAATTGAATAATACTTATATATAAGCTGAACTGTGATGATCCTAATTTGTGATCAAATTACTTGCCATTGCGCTTCTTCCTGAATCTCACTTCGTAGCTCGACACCTATACGCAGTATTAACTATTACTAAATCTATCTAGGAACAACATGTACTAATATCCTACTTAATTAAATTCATAATCTAGAAGATAGTCGAATAAATCTTTTGTTTAACACTATAATCAATAAATCCTAGTATTTAAATTACTTAAATACTAATAACATATTATAATTTAGTAGAATACTTGGGCTATTTCAAATAAGTCATAAAAATCCCAATTCTTAAAATAGATTTCCCTTTCTTAACATAATTATTCAATCTTATAATAAATCTAATAAATATTAATATTGTTTAAATATTCTTAACATAATAATTTTATTAAAATTATACTAAATAGACAAAGGAATATTAACAAAATATTAGGCTCAATAGTATACTTTAAAATATGTTTCAAATTCTTTAAACACTTTCTTATATAAATGAGCTTTTGACTAATATATTTATTCAAGTAAAAACTTCACCTTTCAAATATTAATATTAAGCCCAATAAAATTACTAAAATGTTGCTGAAATAATATAGGATCAAGCCTAATTTAAAATACAAGTTCATTTAAAGATCATCAGAATCTGTAGGAGTTGCAATTTGGCCTATAATAATATTACTATATGAGTCCATCTAAATAAACCCAACACACGCACATAAGGGCTTAGGGCCCAAGGGCCCAGCATGAGTTCCTCTGGAAATCAAAACACATAGGAGTCGGGACCAAAACAGAGAACTCAAAAGAGAGAGGCGTGCAATACTCACAGAAAGGAGTTGATGTGCGGTGGTTCTGGCAACAAGCAAGGGTCATGACGGTGCAACTGGGTGATCCTCTGGGCATGGTGGTTCGATGCAGTGAGAGAGAGAAACTATTAAACCGAAAGCATAAGGGAGAGAAACTGGTGGCTGACGGCAGTGGGCTTACCAGAAGGGAGTGGGCTCGATGGGATTGAGCTGGTAGGCTATTTCTGTAGCAGAGGAGAGGGAGGTCTACTGCGGTGGCTGCTGGTTGCTGGGAGGGAGGCTGCGGAGGCTGCTGGACAGAGTATAAAAGGCTTATGCACAAGTGAGTTCTTCATATTTTCGTGTGTTTAAAACAAAGGGTTTTCGTGGGATTTTATAGACGATGAGGAGGATATATGGTAGGATTTTTGGTTTCCCATAAGGATTTGGATTTACTAATTAGGGGATAAGGATGAGTATGAGGTTAGGATTATAAAATCAAGAGATGAGGTTTACGGGTGGAGATAGGAAGAAATAAGATTTAAATTCAAACAAAACTCTAGTAAATTCAAACAAAATTATAATAGTAATTATAAAAATTAATAAATGTAAAATCTGATAAGATTATAAAAATAATAATAGAAAAATAACTAGAAGATTTACTTATATACCGCAAATATATGACTAGTATGTTAAAATCTATCTTAGCGTAGTGCCTTGATAGCCAATCCATTCCTAAAATTAAATCGAACTCCATCAGATGGAAAATGATTAGGTTGGCAGTTAAGGTTAAATTAGGTCGGCGGTTAACGTTAAACTCGCGACTTCCAATGGATAGTTCTTAACTATACGAGTACATCGAACTATCTTCCCATCCGGAATAGTTACTAGGACCTTTCTGGACAAAGGTTCCATATTCAACTCACATCTTTGCACACAATCATAAGACACAAAAGATCGCGATGCTTCAGAGTCAAACAGAGCACATGCCATATGTTACATCAATTTAACCTTACCTAAAAGGGTAACTAAGGTTACTCAAACATTCTCTACAAATACAAGCTACCAATTAGAGTAGGGTTGGAAATATTACCAGTGATTACTTTGATATCAGTTGCCTCATTGGTTTTCAAATCTACCTCTCCTAGTGTGATAACATAAACTTTGGCCTTTACAAGGGGTTTTCCTTTGCCTCCTGGCGTCATTGTTCCTCTAGATGTATTTTGTGGACAATCACGAATCATATGGCTAGTTTGGCCACATCTAAAACATGCTTCTATGGCGAATCGATCTTCACCGTTATGCCTTCGTTCGCATCTTCAGCATGATGTTGGAGTAACAGGTACTACATTCCCGACCATTTTTCCTTATCCAAGGTATAGTGTAACATCCCGATCCTATATTATTAGAGATAATTACACGGATATTTTCTAGGTTTGATAATTAGGTTATTATTATTATTATTATTATTATTTAAGATTTTATTGTTATTAGGATAACTACTCTCATATTTTAAGTTCCACGTTTTCCCTCCTCTCCTCTCCGCCCCGCACGTCTCCTCTCCTATGCATGCACGTCTCTTTCCTTAGGGTTTTATTTTTTTTAGGGTGTTCTCTACCACCTATATATATATGTTTTTACGCTGGATCTTCTGCATGAAGAAAACTCACGCCGCAGACCAAGAAACACTTCGAACCTTGCCCAGCCGCGACAACTCCACGCCACCACCAGCCACCACAAAAGACAGCAGACCATCCTCAGCGGCCAAGGCACGCCGCAACAGCAACGGACATGGAGAAGCCTCTGCTTCTCTTCCACGGTAACGACCACACGGACGCACCTCTGTTTTACACTCACGGAACAGAGCAAGCCCATGCCTTAGCACCGGGCACCACTCAGTGAGACGCAGCAACCGGAAAGGCCACGACTCGACGACGGAACCACCACGGCGACCACCCCACTGCGCAGACCATGCATGACCGTGAAGGACCTCCAAGCCCTGTCGCACGTAAGCCACGCGGTGGCTTCTTGCCGAGCACCTCGACACTACCAGTCCAGGTTGTTCCGCCGACCACCTCGGGACGTCGGAGCACCCCCCACGATGCCAGAAACCGCCGACCAGCTCTTCCCCGTGGCACCTACTCCATCCCGGTTGGCCTATGACCCTCAGCGACCCAGCTCAGTACGTGCTCCTCCCTCTCTCTCGGTTGCACTGCCGCATGGTTCACTTCCTTCGGCGTCGCACCACCACAGACGAGCCCCAGTCACGCCGCCGTGACCCCCGCCAGCAACCCAGAACCGCCGCACGTCAGTCTTCTCTCGGTGAGCCTTTGCTTCGCACGTCTCTCTCTCCCGAGCTCTCTGTTTTCTGCAGAATATATTATACACGTTTTGCTGTAGGTTTCAGTCTACTAAGTGTTAGTAGATGAAATTACAAGTATGCCCTTTCTAATCTAGTATCTTGAAGCAGTGTTTTTAAGTATAATTATATTTATAACCTTACGTTTGAGTATTTGTTAATTATGAATATTGTTATGTCATTTTAATTAAAGTTGAGTTTAATATTTCAAGTTGAGTTTAATTTTGTTAAGTAAATATATTAGTCAAATGCTCTTTTTATTAAGAAATTGTTTAAGGAATTTAAAATGTGTTTTTAAGTACATTATGAAGCCTATTATTTTAGTTAGTTTTCTTTTATCTATTTAGTCGGATTTTAATAAAATTATTATGTTATATTTTAAAAAGAATTAAGGAATATGTTATGAGTTTTGAATAATATTATGATTAAGTCTACTTTTATTAAATCGAATGTTTCCACCAATTATTTTCGAATTATATTTATATATATACAGTTAAATTATATTTGAAAGATTAGATATCATATTTCAGCAGTAAGAGTTGTTAATTTATTTTGAACGATTTATTAAATGATATTACTATTTATTAGATTTCTTATAAGATTTAATCATTTTGTTAAGGAATGAAACTTATTTTAAGAATTGAAGTTTTATGACGTATTTAAATAGCTCGAGTATTTCTACTAAATTATAAATTAGTATTTTAAGTAATTTAAATACCATGAATTATTGATTTTAGTGTTAAACAAATATTGGTTTGACTATGTTTTAGAATTCCGAATTTAGTTAAGTAAAGTATTAGCATTTATTTTAGTTCCAAACAATTTAGTGATAGTTATTTATTGAATATAGGTCTCAAGTTACGAAGTATTATTCAAGAAGAAACGCGTCGAGGTAAGTAAATTTGATCATAAATTAGGATCATCACAGTTAGCTTATATGTATGTATTATTCAAGCCAGTTCTTTGATAGCCATTATTTATGAACCGCTCATGTACAAGCATGTCATCCAGCATAGCATATGATCATGTCATTCCGCATCATGTTTCAGTTTCAGAAATTATAGTTATGTATGTATTATGTCATGCATCTCATGTGTATAAGACACGTAAGCCATCTTAATTTCAAGTGTAAGATAAAAATCAGATCAGTTAATAAGATGGCCATTCAGATGCATGGTACCAATGCAGTTCAGTTTCAGGGTGGTGTGCAAGCCACGAACTCAGTCGTGGTCCACCATAGTATGCTAGAATACTATCAGCAGTTCCCCTTGCTGCAGCGGGATGTGGGGCTGGTGCACAACCTTGCACACAGGGTTAAGTGTGTTGGCCAGTCAGATAAGTAAGATAAATCAGTCAGTTAGTTCAGAAAATTCAGTCATACATAGCATAAGCATTAGCATGAACAGTCATAAATTTTAAGTTCAGCATGAAAGTTCTTATGAAAATTTTATGTTTATTATGTTTTCGTTATGATAGATTTCTTACTGAGTCATCGACTCATTTTAGTTTATTTTCATGTTTTTAATTACCCAGGTGAAGATGATGATTACGAGCAGGCAGGCCAGGAGTAGAAGGAGCATTGTTGTTTTGTTCAGACTTTCTAAAATAAAATGTGTCTTTTATGAAGAATTTATTCAGTTATTTCTTTAATGTTTTTGGGAAGACATTTTTATTAGACCTTTTATTTCATAATAAATTACTTCAGTTTATTTTTCAATTATGAAATTAGAGAATCGCTTGCCGGGTTATTTTTCATGAAAAATACGTGACACACCTAGCCTACGGGAAGGGGGTGTTACATATAGGGAACCCATTTCTTTCCCATGTTCCTTCTCGAAGAGTAAGGCATTCCCTTTTTCCAGTACTTGAGAAATCAGACTTCGTTGCTTTGCCTTTGCTATCGAAGCAACATTAACTAGCTCTTGAAAATTCTCAATTCATATGCATGTGACTTGATTTTGAATCCTTGGTTATAATCTGTATTGGAACTTTTTGGCCTACATCTTCTCCGTACCAATTAGATGAGGGGCAAATCTTCCCAATTCCATAAATTGAGTTGCGTACTATTCTACCGTCATATTGCCTAGCGTCTAATTTGCAAATTCTGACGCCTTCTACTGCTTGACCGTCTCTGGAAAGAAACGATTATCAAATTCCTTCTTGGATCACTCCGAAGTGAGAGTAGCTACATCCTCCAATTCAAGTGCCAACAACTGTTCCTTCGTATCCCACCATATACCAGCTTCTCCTTGAAGTAAGTGTCCAGCATACTGGACTTTTTGCCCTTTCGTACACCCACTAATATCAAAGGTCCTATCCAAGTCAATACGACACTTTTTGGCTCTCAGGGCTCCTTCTGTACCCATGATGTTTAGGTATCTATACACCAAGAATCTCTCAAACGGACATCCTCGGTTATCTCCTCTAGGTAGTTCTTACCTAACATTTTGTCCTTGTTCCATCTGGTTTCGCACAACTTTCATCATTTGGCAGATAGCTTCCGCTATTTCTTGTCCTCCTTCCAGTGGAGGGTTCCTAGCCTCTTGATCTTGGAGAAACATCCTCACGTTGTTTGCGCACCATCGATCCTTTTCCTGCTGAAATGCATAAAACCAATGGGCTTCAGCTTCTTCTCATAGAGGAACTACTTCTTCTCCACTTCACAGTCATAGTCTAAACTGCACACTTCACTTCTAAGCATGCTTCCTTAAAGATTCAAACGTATAGCTATAAGATTAAAAACCTATAACTGTGATACCCCATATGATATGGATAAGGGTAGGTGGTGTATGGGATCCCGCATTGCTTGAGAATGAAAAGTTCTTGCTCTTTATAAGATTCCAATGGGGCTCCAATTGTATTATTGACTAGTCCTTTTGGAGTATGGGTTATGTGGTTTGGGTCTCCAATTGGGGTGTTACAATAACTATAACATTTCAAACCTAATTTCAGGTAGCATGTATCCCTAGGACAACTTGTGGGTTTACCCAGAGATGTAATTGTTCTGATACCACCGCTCTATGACTCCCTTAGCCGCCGCTTGGGATTGAACAGTGACTGAAGTGTCAATATATGTAACTCATGGCTATGTACCTCTCATACATGACATATAAGATGCAATGCACCTATAAATCTAGCAGTAAGTAGTAATTCACAGCGAAAAAAATCTCTTAACAATATAGGACTGGTAGTAATGTAATAATCATGGTACTAAAGTGTAAGCATCCCAAAAGTTTGAACTTCATTAAGGTAATCCCAAAATAGATATTGTTCTCAAAAGTCTCCCAAAACATGGGACCATTCAAAGATTAATTCTCACCAAAAACCTTAAGAAATCTTATTTTCTTCCAATATCTTCTTTGTAACAACCCGCTAGAAATTCATTGGTGGAATTTCTATTGACTTTAGGAATCTCGTGAAAACTCCATAAGTTTTTACGAATCGACCAATCGCATAGGTTTTAGTCTGTCAACATAGTCAGTGTTATCACTCACTATAGTGCTAGAAATATGAGTTTTATTTATTTGAGGTGGTTAGAAGTGTCAGAATGCATTATGGTCCACGCCATTAGACTCAGTGAATTATTTAGGATTTTATGATGCAATAGCCTATTTTCATAATTCCGGATGAAACATCTGTTGGAAATTGTGAAATTATTTTTATGGGCACTTTGAGGTTGAATTTCGGTAAAAGATTTTCACTATAGGTTAATATGAATATTTAGGAATTTTCAGTATTAAGTTTATGATTCACTTTTTCGGAGTGAATAGTAATCTTGGTAAGCGCACCAATTGCAGTGTTTCAAAATCACAATGTAGAATGTCCTAATTAGATTGGAGAAGTTTTATTCAGACACTTGGCAAGATCTTAGCTACACTTAGTGAATAATATTAGACACTTGGCACCATGAGGAGCGTTTGATGGATTTGAAGGAATCAAGCTGTGAAATCATGCTACTTAAGCAAAACTTTGTTTCATCTGCTCAACCAAATTGTGCCAGACCAAAGAGGTTTTCAATCCTAGTAAAACCCTAAATGGTGGGAATCCAATTGAAAGCCCAAAAGCTTGGCTGAAACCGAAACCCTAAATGGTTTCCCCAAACCCTAAAGTTGGCCTCTAAACCCTTTCTAATCCGATTTCTAGCATTGTGTTTAATCATTTGATTAAATCATTTCCACATGCTATTAATCCTTCAAATCTGTGTTTGAACATCATTATCCAACCTTGCTAACCTTGAAAAATTGATTGGACCAAGTGATATTGGATTTGGGCTTGATAGCAACCCAAACCCTCTTTAAACCCCAAAATTTAGGCCCATTTGGTTTAGGCCCATTAAGGCCCACGAATTTGGTCACCATAGGATTGCTTCATGGCTAAGTTTTGTACCCCCACTTGGCTGGCCAGATCTGTACAAGAAGGGCCTAGAAGGTTCTTGAAAGACAAAGCTAAAGGGCCACCTCACTCTTTCACTCTCACACTCCACCTTGAGAAAAGATCTTGGTCTGATTTTTATGAGAAGAAAAGGCCAACACTCAACCATTCCTTCAGTCCTATCACTTTACATAGCTTGTGTAAGAGGCTCTCCAGTCCACTTCCCACGAAAAGCAACTCTCCTTTACACTTTTCCTTCATAGAACACAAAAGACACTCTCGGACAGTTTTTCTTACCTCTTTTGAACGCCCATTTCGAAGCTTTTGTAAGTGTTTTCTCGCAAAGTTTCATTCATTAAAGTTGTTTCTTTTTAAGTCTAGTTTACGTGGATATCTTATTAGTTCCATTTGGAGATCATTTTATTGGTAAAAAGTTGTTTAGACCGTAGAAAGGTCATTCTGGGCGATAAACTGGAGAGTGTGTTATATTTTGGGGTTTTTGACCAAGCTAATGAATAGATCTTGGTCCGAAATTTTTATGGAGTACTGTTAACATGTGTTTATGATTATTGATTGAGTATTTTTTGCATGATTAAAAGTTTTGGTGAAATAATTTCTTAGGTCTAGAAACTTAGAAACTGGAAGAGGCAAAACAGTTTCTGTTTTGAGAAAGTTTAAATCTTTTATGGTTTAATCTTATTCCAATGGCTTTGATATTTTTATTGGAAGATCCTAAGCCTCTTATATACATGTTAGAATGTTGTTTTGAAGATATTTGATATTAGTTTCGAAGATATGAAATTTTATGCAATGAGATATTCGGTTAGGCCAAAGTGATGATGTTCTTGGCTAAATTTATGTTTTGATTGATGTTTAACCATGTGATCTTGAGTTTGATGCTTGGATCTGTTTTAGAACATCTTTTTAAACCATGTGATGTTTTGGTTTGAAGATCACTTCTTTATAAGTCATGGATCAAGAGGTTGATCAAAACAAGTTGGAAACAAAATTCTATTTTGAACTTAGAAGAAAGACCAAAAAGTTCAAGTATGGTTTTGGTGATTTTGATGACTTTTGTTCGTGATTCAAAACATGATTATTCTAAGAAATATGTTATGAGTATAGTAGAAGAAAAATTTTGGTTTAATCATGAGTTTTGAGATTTGAAAGAACTACAACAAAAATCAAAGGACATAGACTTTGTAAGTTTCGGCCCTATAGAGTTTTAATGGTTGTGTTTAGTTCTAAATTTTTCTGAATTAATATTTGAGCTTAAGACAAAATTTACATAAGGTATGTAAATTTTGGTGATTTTTGGAGTTAGGATGCAAAATCCTTAAGTTAGGGGTAAAATTGTCATTTTCTCACTTGTAAAGGGTAAAATGGTCATTTTACTCGAAGTTGATATTTCTCCATATTCCTAATTGTTAGTGATTAAGTTTTAATTTTTAGAAATCGCTACTTTCAGTTTCTCGTGATCGCACTTGAGTTTTGTCTCGAAGTGCGAAGATCGAAGTACGTTAGCTTTTAACTTACTATCAATTTAATGTGTATTTGTGATAAGTAAGGGAACTAAATTGTATGTATGCATGTTATCATATGTGCCATGCCAAGTCATTACATATTTATCTGTTACACATAATTTATTCTGTCATGAATTATTCATCTGTTACACAAGATATTCTGTCACGTATTGCTAAACATTACTATACATGCAAGTATGTCATGTTAAGTTAAGTATGCCATCTGTTACATGTATTTCTTGTCACGTAATATTCACTGTCACATGTTACGCCATGTTACGAAATGTTGCATATTACATGTATGCCATGTTACGAAATGTTGCATGTTACATATATGCCATGTTATGAAATGTACTCTGTTACATTTATGTCTTGAAGTATGTCATGTCTGTCATCTTACATTCATGTCACGTTATGCTACGTCAGGACTTTTATCTTTTATGTCACGTTACGAAATGTCATGTATGCCAGTTAAGTTATTCATGTCAATCACGACCCTAAGCGCTAGGATGGGGTAATATCCTAGTGGAACTCCTTTGTTCACGCTGGAGTGTCTAAATAGGTGTGAAATTCCCTGGGTTGACGAAGTACAGTCAACAGGTTGCGAATGGGGCCTAATTAGCTGGTCACCGGAGTGCGCCAGACACTAACGCCGATGGTGCCACACATTATGTTACGTGTGTCCACAGCAAGTGTGGCACAAACAAATAAGTCATGGGGCCACAACAATTGTGGAGCATGAAGTATGGGGCCACAACAACTGTGGAGCATACACTACGTGAGACACTGCAATTGTGACACGTGGGGCCACAATAGCTGTGGAGTACGTATTAACGCACTCACAACTGGTATAGAAACCTATGATGTGATGCGGTAATCAGCAGGGACACACGGCTCAAGGGGACCTGTGTAGCACCCATATGGTCACGTTAATGATTAAGTCTATTGAATAAGATTCCAAGTTCAAGTCATGTTTCACGTTATGTTATGTTCAAGTTTACGTTCATGCAATCATGGTAATCCCATGAGACAAGAATATGTTTCAAGTTCATGTTATGTTATGTTATGTTCACGTTCACGTTATATTCCAAGTTCACATTTATGTTATGTCATGCTCAGGTTCAAGTTATGTTCAAGTTCATGTTCAAATCATGCATGTCCACGTTCATGCTATGTTTCAAGTCCATGTTATGTTCCAAATTCACGTTCATGCTATGTTTCAAGTCCATGTTATGTTTCAAGTCACGTTCATGCTAAGTTTCAGTTTCAGTTTAAGTTATGCCAGTTATGTTATGTTGTATGTCAAGTTATGCTATGATTACTTATGATTTGATTATGCATTCATGCTTTTACTGCCATGCATGCATCATTAACCTGTGTGGAAGTTTCTTGTTAATTTGCTGAGATTTGTAATCAAATCTCACTGTGGTAGTCCCAACTACCATTCCCCCCGAATGATAGATTTTGCTACAGGATCTGAAGGAGAACTGGGAATCGACCAACTGGAAACGGTCGACTAAGCGATGGTGTGACGTAGATGGTAGTACAGCAGTTACCTCAGATTACTACTTGTATTTGTGGAGTTCAATCTCCAACACTCTTTTGATCACAATCATTTTGGACTAGTGTTGTGATCTCAGTTGTTTAGTACGTCATTATGTATGAAGTGTGTTTTAAGTATTTGGGATATTTCAGTTTGGTGCATAGTATTGCTGAAGAAACAAATTATCCGCTGCGAATATTGCATAATGCTAGATGCATGTTAGGAATATTGCATCTTATATGTCATGAACGGGGACAGGTAACCTTGTGTTGCATGTCTCGACACTTCAAATGTCCGTCCGATCCCAAGTGGAATTTGGGGGCGTCACATTCTTGATCTCTTTTCAAAATACAATCTTGTTAGGCCATCTCTAATCAGCTTTTTCCTTGTTCAAAATCCTCCTTAGCTCCTCGAAGAGCTACAAAACTTTAGTGATGAGCTGGTCGGCGGCTTCCAACTGATCACAACTTCTACCATTCCGGGTGGGGAATGGTAGTGGGAACTACCACAATGAGATTTTGAAAAATCACAACAAGTAAACAAACAACATACAATGATTAACATAAGCATACAAGTAGCAAACCGGGGAATGCATGCATGAACATGTACTGACACAGGACATGACCCAAAACTTGACTTATGCATTTGACATTTTTCAAAAGATATGTAACAGATTCTTTGGACTTTTCGAAAAAACATTCTTTGACATCATTTCATATCTTATTATATCACGTGATCCATATCATATAGTATAATATCATGTCATATCACATGATCCATATCATGTGAGCTCATTGCCTTGTTCTTATAACACAGGCTCCCCTAAGAACCGTGTGTTCCTGCTAGTTTTCGCACCACTAACGGTTCATACACCGTGGTGAATACGTCTTATTCATATTTATTATAACACGACAATACTTCACCGAGTTATTAGCCTTAGTCATGGCACCCATTAGTGTTAGGTGCTACCTTGCTCTAGGATAGTTCTTTGTCAACCCAGGGGTTACCACTCTATTCTTAAGCACTCCAGAGTGGACAAAGGAGTTCCACCAGGACATTCCTCCGTCCTAACATTTGGGGTCGTGATAAAACATTTTTCGACACTTTTCTTTTCTTTAAAAAAGACCATTTACCCAAATGTATGTGACATGAGACTTAAGATGTGTTCGTTTTTACACTAGACACGTGACACATGAGATGCCGTGCATGAAATCATTAAGCATAACATATTCAAATCATGACATAATAACATAAGACTTATGAAATATCAAAACAACTTCATGAACATAGAAGAACATGACTTGGCCGAAACATCAAAGACATGTAACATAGAGAAATTTCACTTTAACATGTTCCAAACTTAAAGTATAATAGATAAAAGTCATGACAAGGGTGAAGCAAACATGAAATCATGGCAACATTACAAAAATTCGAAACACATAACATTACAATAACCGAATCTTCATGACACATAAAACATCAACATGTCCTCAAGCAAAATCGAAACATGTGCATGTGAATCATGGCATTTTCAACATAGATCCGGATCATATGACCTCTTTCATGATCTTATACAAAGTCAAAACAATATATTCAACCAAGCAAAACATAGATTAACAATCAAAGGTAATCAATAACAAAGAAAGATTTACACAAATATATACACATGTTAACCAAACTAAGTTGAGTATTTACTTACAAAAATTCTTCAAGAAAGCACTAGCAAGCTGTAAATGGAAGTACAACTTGTTAGAACAAGGGTTTTGAACCTTAATTCGTGTACATGAGTATGTGTAAGGTTTCTAGGGTTTGTCATGTGTTGTGGGAAATACTCCAACCTTTCGTAACATAGAGTTTTTGAACAAGAAAACAATTCAAGTTCATGTAACCATGGTTAGGTTATGAACATATGAGATGTGTGTGTGTGTGTTTGGCGGATTGTATAGAGGATGCAAGTCCTCAAAGTTTCAGCTTCTCCTTCCCTTAGAAAACCCTAGGTTATTTCAAGATCAAATAACCATGAAATCACATGTGATCCTTTGATCAGAATCTCAAACTCTTTGGAGATTCTATTATCTTCTTGAGTGAGGTGTGAGTAGTGTGAATAAAGATGAGAAAATGAGGTCCTTGCCTTGGATTCTTTTGTGCTTGGTGTTGTGGTCCTCCCTTGGATGAAAAGAAGAGTTGTTTTTCGTGTTTGGTTGGAAGGAAAACTCAAGAAAGTGAGGAAAACACCAAGTGGCCATGTGAGAGTGTGGAGAGGGTGAGAATATGCAAATTTAGAAAATGACCAAAAAGAAAAGCCCTTGGGCATGTGGCTTCTCTCCCTTTTTATAGAAATCTTCCACAAATCCTATTGGTTGCTAGAGATACATTGCATGAAAGACAAGTGGCGTGCGGCCCTTTTTCCTAGCTGAATGCCTCTTCATCTTCTTCATCATTGTATTGCTTTGGGAAGGCTAAAAGGCACATGGTGTGGCATGTAACCTCTCCCCTAGCAGAACCTCTTGGTCTTCGAAATCCCCTCTTTTCTTGTCTAGGTGCAATGTACCTTAGGACAAAAGAGTAAAATTACCACAAGTGTGGGTGATATGGCATATGTGTGTGCCTTGCCCTAGCCGTCCACTTCCTTCTCCAAATCGCATGATGATTTTTCATCTTCTAGTGCCCCTTCCCTAGGTGACCTTTGACTAACCAATGGTTCCTTTTGTAACCCTAATGTGACAAGTGGCGTGTGTGAGTGTGCCTTTGGGTGTAATGGCCGAAAATATGAGGGTAGATTAGTCATTTTGTGCAAATGTCCATTCTCATTCCTTATAGAAACTCCTTGCATGGTTGGCAAGTGGGAAAATCCTAAGAAAGCACTTGAGTGTGCGTGTGGGTGTAGGAAAACCGAAAATCCCATTTGTCCCTAGAGCTTCCCTATGCAATCTCTTGGAAAGGATCCCTTTTGTCTTTCCTAGGCGCCACTTCCCATGGAGATCTTCTTGGAATTACAAACAATTGCCACATGGTATGGGGTGTGCATGTGGATGGGTTGGCTGAGTGGACCTTTGGCCTCCTCTAGGTCATCTCATCATTCATTTCTTCTAGAAGCCATCTTGCATGAAGGACAAGTGGCAAACCGAAGGGCTTGTTACTACGGTTGGTGTGCATGCATCCCTTGGCTTCCCAAACACTCTTCTCTCTCCCCCTTAGCCCACTTACACGTCCAGATTAATGGGTCTCTTTTGTGTGACAATTGGCACAAGCCCTATTGGCTTAGGCATGTCCCGAGGTTTCTTCTAGGATTTTTGAGCTCAAGCCCACTTAGTTGGCCAAATTTCTAGGGGTTTGAGTGGCCTTTTCTCTTGGGCTTTGGATGCTACTACAAGTCCAAGGCCTTTATCCAACTAGACCTAATCTCATGGCCTTAAAAATAATACTAAGGCAACGAAAATAATTATGGATGAAATCTAACTAAGTTTCGGGTTATCAAATCTTATCATAACGTATCTTACCATATCATGATCGTATCATATCATTTAATGTCATTTCATATCATATCATAACATATCATGGCATATCATAACATATCATATCATGTCATGCCATAGAGCTCAAACGCCTTAATCATTTCTTATAACACATGGTTGGACACCTCATGGCTCCCCTAAGCACTATGTGTTCCCCGCTAGTTACCTCATGATCCAACGATCCACTTTGATTGAGGTGACTACGTCATATTCTTAAACTTATTCATTACGTCAGTTTGCTTATTTCGCCTTCACTGTGTGGCACCCATTAACTTTAGGTGCAACCTCACTCTGGCATCCTTTCCATAAGGAACCATTCGAGGCCTGTCGACTGTACTTCATCGACCCAGGGGTCTTCACTGGACTTTAAGCACTCCAAAGTGGACAGAGAGTTCCACTAGGGCATTTCCCTGTCCTAACATTTGGGGTTGTGACAAAACATGCCTTGACTCTTCTTTCGAAAACACATACCCAAATGGATGAGATATGAACTTATGATGCTACACTCTTTCATACTCATGAAACATGCAAAAATTGAGCCATATAATACTAAGTACCAACATGCATCTAGTGATAAGGCTTGAAATCATCAGAACGTGCAATCACATGGTGAATACACATAAACATAGCTGATTCATGATCAATCATAGGGCTGAGCACCGACACTTTCGGAGTCGGAGGGCCCAACCTCCTACTCCGACTCCGACTTTGTCGGAGGTCGAATCTGACCTCCGACTCCGACTCCGAGACATACAAAATCCGCTCCGACTCCTACTCCGACTTGTCGGAGCGGAGTCGGATTTTTTTATTATTATTTTTTATCTTTTTTAACTTCATATTTGACCCACTTTTTTTAAAAAAAAAAAAAATTGTGAGCTTTCAAATTTCAATTTTCTCAACATTACAATCTAAATTAATTAAACTTTTGATTATAACAAAAAATACAACTAAATAAAACAAGTAACATACTAACATGCATTCAAAAATTAAAAAGAAAGTCCTATTGCAATAGAAACCGTATTGTATAGTAGTATACTAATTAATATAAATCTATTTTATATATTATATATATATATATGAAAATTTATAAAAAAAAATATATGATATATATTATTATATATGAATATTAAAAAAAAAGCACCGTAATATTAATAATAAACTAATATACTTGATATATATATTAATATATATAAATATTAGTTATACTAATACTTATATTAGTATTAGTTATTATTAATACTATATATTATAGTATTATACTAATAGTGATATTAATACTATATATAATTATAGTGATTAGTATAACTATATTAGTATTAGTTATAGTGATTTAGTATAACTATATAATATATTAGTATAAGTTATAATACTATAAGTTATAACTATAGTCTATATTAGTATTAGTATTAGTTATAGTGATTAGCATAACTATATATTAATATTTGCTATAGTGATTTTAATTTAGTATAACTATATAATAGTATTAGTTATTATTAATACTATATATTATAGTATTATACTAATAGTGATATTAATACTATATATAATTATAGTGATTAGTATAACTATATTAGTATTAGTTATAGTGATTTAGTATAACTATATAATATATTAGTATAAGTTATAATACTATAAGTTATAACTATAGTCTATATTAGTATTAGTATTAGTTATAGTGATTAGCATAACTATATATTAATATTTGCTATAGTGATTTTAATTTAGTATAACTATATAATAGTATTAGTATAAATATTATTATATTACACTAACTATATCACTGATAGTATTAGTATACTAATGTCTAATACTAATATATCACTATAGTTAATAGTATCACATAGTAATATAGTATTAGTAATTAATACTATAGTGCTTTATATAGTAATTTATATATAGGCTTAAAGTGGTTTACTAATAGTATTAGTATTAGGCCATAAATCTAATTATTATACTAATGTATATTAGAATTACTAATATATTTATCAAAATGAATATGTTGAGAATTTATTAGGTCAAAAAATATAATTAATACAAGATATTGTTATATAAAATTTATATGAATAATACTTTAGTTATTATACATTAGTATTATATGTTATTATAAATTTATAGATTAGTGTTTATCCATTAGTATATGTATTACAATATTACATGTTGATGTTATTATGCATCTTAGTGTTTATAGTATATTATATATACATTAGTATTACATGCTATTATATTTATACATTAGTAATTTAGAACAACATGGTAGTAATATTGTAAATTTTTAGTAGTATGATATTTACATATAGTCATATACTAAACTATTATTAGTAAATTTAATCTATATATTATAGTATAAATATATTATTTAACTAGTATATTATTGAGTTTAACTAACTATATAAGATATAGTTGTATAAAATTTAAATAATTAATATATAGAAAAACACATATTTTTATAAAATATGTATAAAATCGGAGGTGGAGGCGGAGGCGGAGTTGGAGGGTCACGTCGGAGGCGGAGGCGGATGGTCGGAGTCGGATCAGAGCGGAGCCGGAGTCGGTTCATCAATGACTCCGACTCCGACTCCGACTTTCAAGAGGAAAAAAACTCCGACTCCGACTCTGACAAGTCGGAGTCGGAGCGGAGTCAGATTCGGAGTCGGATTGTCGGATTTTTGCTCAGCCCTAATCAATCAAGCATAAAACAGATTTGAAAACCCTAATTCTAGCCTTGGCCAATTCATATAGGTCCTCAAAACATAACTTTTCATCATCACAACACATGCTTTCATTCTTCCACACATTCAGTTGGTCTTATTAGAAAAAAAAGAAGCACATTTACATGTAGAAACCGAAACCAAAGCATAGCATATTAGAAGATAAGATTCAACCAATAATCCTCACAATAGGGCATCATATCTTTCCAATGCAAATCGAGTACATACAACACAAGAGAAACTAGATTCAAACAAGAATAATCAAACACGAGTTCACAATATATATACAAGTGTTATAAAGAGTAGGTTGAAGGTCTACTTACAAAAATCCAATGAATGCAAATAGCAAGCTGAAAATATAATTCAAAGATCATTAGCCAAGGTCATATGAAAAACCCTAATCTTATTGGTGAGTGTGTGTGTGATACCCCATATGATATGGATAAGGGTAGGTGGTGTATGGGATCCCACATTGCTTGGGAAGGAGAAGTTCTTGCTCCTTATAAGGTTCTAGTGGGGCTCCAATTGTATCATTGACTAGTCCTTTTTGAGTATAGGCCATGTGGTTTTTTCCATTGGGGCGTTACAAATGGTATCAGAGCCTATCCCAACCAAAAATGTGGGATTTGAGCCGTGCTACCTATAATGGACAGGCCTGACGAGGACGTCGAAAATTTAAGGGGGGTAGATTGTGATATCCCATATGATATGGATAATGGTAGGTGGTGTATGAGATCCCACATTGCTTGGGAAGGAGAAGTTCTTGCTCTTTATAAGGTTCTAATGGGGCTCTAATTGTATCATTGACTAGTCCTTTTAGAGTATAGGCCATGTGGTTTGGGCCTTCCATTGGGGCGTTACAGTGTGAGTCGAGTATGTGGCTTTTGAGGTCCGTCTTTATGGTAAGAAAACTCCAACACTTTCGGGCTTCTCAAAATTGAAACTCCCTGTAAGAATAAACCTTAACTTTTCTAAGTGTAATGGTTGTGGCTCTCCTTTCTCTTCAGAGTTTCATCTTTTATTTGCTCAAGGCAAATGGTGTTCAGGTCTCTTTCTCCCCTTTGAATAGAAACCCTAGCTTTTCCCGAGTGAGTGCGTGTGTGTGTGGGTGTTCGTGGGCATGTAACACCCTTGAAGTCTGAAACTTTCTTTTTCTTTGACTGTGTGTGTGAGTGTAAGAAACAAGCGAATGGTTCTTACCTCGTGTGCTTCTCCTTCGTAGGTGGTGTTGGTACTCCATGGTGAGTTAGAAAAGGTGGTTGGAGGAAGATGGTTGGCGTGTCGGTAGTGTGTGGTTGGAGAGAAAGTGATGGAAAGTGGGAGAGAATGGTGTAGCCGTGATTCACCAAGAGAAATCTGAAAATGACCAAAGGACTTCCCACATTTGGTTCCCACCTTTTTATAGGCATCTCCCCCCCTTGGAATACCAAAAGCCTTGGTGCATGGATGCCATTGGGCTCCTTCGCCAAAATGTCCCTTCATCTCCCTCATGATGTGATTGTGTTGGAAGACTAAAGGTACTCTTGGACAAGTGGCATGTGGCCCCTCCAATCTGAAACCCTAATTCCCTTCGTGTCATTCTTCATGTGTCTAGGTTCAATGTACTTGGTGGCAAAAAGGTAAATCTCAAAATCCTAAATCAATCTTGAACCATTACATGTGTGCATGTTTGCCATGTGGTAAGTTGGGTGTGTGAGTTCATGTGGCTTGCCGAAAACCCTTTCCCCTCCCCAAGAAAATCTCTTCTCTTCCCTAGGTGAGTAGGTGGCGTGTGCCTCTTGGCTTGCTCTTGTTGTTGTCCCTTGCACTTCCCTTCACAAAAACTCTTCTAGAATCTAGGTGCATGTCTTCCCACGAGTCTCTTCCTCTTCCCAAGCAAAATCTCTTGGAACTCTAAGGCCCTTCCTCCATGCATGACAAGTGTCAACCAAGATGGTTGGCTTGCATGTGAGGTGCGTAATCCCCATGACCAAACCCTAGAAGTCCCTTAGTATTTGTGCCATTTGATTTGTAGTGCTCCTAGGAGCCTCTTTGTCTTCTGAAATCATTACAAACTTCTTGGAACTTGCCAAAATCCCATGGGTGGCGTGTAGGTCTCTTGGGTTCATTGAAACCCTAATCTTCTCTCACTCCCTTTGCCTTCTTTCATGTCCAGATTCAAAGTGACCTAGAAGTGAGTTGTGCATGTGAGACACGTGGCATATGGTTGGTTGGAATAGTGTGTTCCCTATGTGTGGCCAAATCCCTCTCTTTGTCTCATCCATTCAATTCCTTCTAGAACCTCTTTGCATGTTGGACAAATGTCACACTTTGCTACTTCCCTAGGTTTCAATGATGAGCTTCTAGAAAAACAAAACTATCTTCTCATGCCATGTGGCGCCTCCTCTATCCTTAGTGATTAACATTGGGCTTCCAAACCCTAATCCTAGCTTGGTTGGCCGAAATCCACATAGGCCTTTGTTGCCTTTTTCCTCTTCTGTCTCTTATGGGCTCTTATGCTTAAGATTTTATTGTCTAAATAAATAGAACATATCTCAAGGCATTCTTCTAACACCTAGCATGATCCAATATCTAAAATAATATCCAAATAAAAATATGAATGGGGACTTGGCAAAGTCCGGGATGTCACAATTAAGTTGAATTCCTTTCTTTTTGCATCACCTAGTTGTTTTGATTGCTAATGATAATGGATAAAGGAAAAGTAAAACCTACTTTAGTTGAGCCAAACAGGTGTTATAAAGGGCATTAGTTTGTAGATGGTACTGATCAAGTTCATGCAATGGTGCTATTATGTTCGCTACATTACGCATTTTCTGTTTTTTTAGGTTGTGATTGATTGTTTAGAAGTTTGGCAGGTATCATATGGTTTGGACTATAAAGGAAATGTGTGTGGTGACAAGCATGCAAAACCTGGCCTTCGTGAATTGGAGCTTAGATATTGGTTAGTTCCTACTTAGGTTTATCAAAGTGGTTTAAAAAGCAACGAATTTAATTTGGCCAATGCCCATAGTGTATGGATGATGGATTACCCTATCCCCCTTGAAGATCAACTAAGTTGGGTATGCGACTATCCAGAAGGAGATATCCATCTTTCAATGGACCCGAAATACATTGGTACCGTGTAAGGAACTCATAATTTTATTAAGAACTCGAAATATATTGGTCTAAATACTTTAAAAGTCAAAGTCTAGTATTTAATTTGTTTTTCTCTTTAGGGTTACGGGGAATGAATTACATTTTTTAGAATAGTGGTTATGAGTTGGTGAATGGTAACTAGCAGCTCTGTAATTACTAACTTTAGTATGGCATCTTTTGTTTGCAGGAACTGCTGTGGGGCTAGAGAATTGGCTCCGTATTACTTTTGATGTTGATCCTTCATTTCTTGAATATATGTTAAGGAGGATGCAATCTTTTTGTCAAAGACATGGAAAACAGTTATGAAAATACAAAATTACCAAAGGTAATGACTCTTGTCAATTGTCATACAAAATATCTTCCAAGTCTCCCTTTTACAAGTACACTCTAATCTATGGATTCATACTCTCATGAAACCAACCAATAAAAGATGCAAGACTACCACAATCAATATATTTTAGCAGCATGAAAGTCATTCCAATACGAAGATGAGATAATGGTCTCTATTGGGGTTGAGCCAACAGAGATAGCAACTACAACATAGGTTATTCTAGTGCTAAAAATTTCACGATATGAATTATTCATATTACACCTAGCAGCCATAATAATGATTCCAAAGACAAACAACAAATTGAGTAGCGATAAACAATGGAAAAAAATTAAACAAAATTCCAAGTGTTAAATATAAGGATTATTGTCATGGAAGCCTCGCAATGCATATCAGTTAGAAACACTTACCCGGTAGGAGCGAGTCCTGGGAGCCCTGGTGGTGGAGGTATGGCGCCAACGACATTTATTGGCAGTTTCAGTGATGGAGATGCAAGGCTTACAATGTTTCAAAGGGGTGGCTTTCCTCTATTTAGGGAGTTTAGCTTTATACACCATTTTCGACTACAAAAGACAACCCCGTCAATAGTGGAGATAGGGGTCGACTATTGCAAACCCATGCGAAGCCAGAGCTTCAATGGTAGAGGCCAATTGACTTCTGAGGTGACGATGCACTACAGGGAGGGTTATAGCTAGGTTTAGGGCAGAGATTTGGTTGGCAATGGCCAGCTTTGGGTAGAGATTTGCACAGCTTCAAGTTGTAGACAACTTCACTTTACCTAGGGTAACGAACGAAATGCTTTTATCAAGAAGTAGATTCAAAACTTTCCTACCACTTGTAGGTCACCATGTTGCGGGAATTTCAAATCTCGAATAAGGGGATCGAGATGGACGAAGGGAAATCTAGACTGAAGTGAAGGAGGGGAACGACATGGATGATTCGAAGGAGGGTGGTTTCTAGATCTAGGATGGTTGTTTTTGAAAGAAGGAGGAAGAGAAGTATTTTAGGGGAAGGAGATCGCAATTATGAAGGGGACAACGTTTGATGAATGGTCTTTTCGGTGAATAGTAGAGTTCAATTGTTGAGAATTCTGAGAATGAGAGGTGTTGCTGTTAACTGAGCATTTGGACACTTTATCTCGTCTCACGGACTGAAAATTTTCGTCTTATTCGTGTCTCATCTCAGGTGTGAAACAAGCCCTAAGCTAAAACCGACTTCATTTATGGTTTGGAAAACCATTTAGGGTTTCAATTGGGTTCCAAGTATTTGGAGTTTCACTAGAGTTGAAACTCTTTTTGGTTTGACAAAAAAATGGATGGTTGGATGGAATAGTGTTTGGTTTAGGTGGCATGATTACAAAGTTTGATTTTTCCTTTCTCTCCTTTACATTTCAATCTTATGGTTTTCTCTTGGGGCCAAGTGTCATACGCTATTCACCAAGTGTGGTTAAGATATTACCAAGTGTCCAAATGAAACTTTTCTAGACTGATTTGAGCATTCCACATTATGATATGAAAATAACTGGATTGCGTGCCACATGGTAATTAAGCTGAGTTATTGCATATTTTATACATCTAGAACCAATATATTTTATTTATTTCATTACATTATCATTGGTTTTAGATGGAAAAATGGTTAAGATGCATAAATATGAGTTGTGATTTAAATTGGTTAATAGCATGGCTAATACTTAATTTTATAACTTATGATTTAGTTGGATAATGTTCATTCACATGCATAACATCTTTTTGATATTCTATTCTTCCTTTTTATTTTATTTTATTTATTTTCTAATTTCTATTTTTTTATATAGGTCAAGAAATGAAAAGCATGAAAAAAGAGAAAAAGAAATCACATTTGCATGCGGGCCCATTTTTCTTTTCGTTTGGGTTTTGACCTAACACTCATTTTTTGAGTTTGGGGATGACGCGAAAGAGAGAGGATTTTATTTTCTTTCTTTTTTGTTTTTGAATAGCTCCCTAGAAACAAATGCACAGAGAAAAAAAGAACGTCCCTGCTTGAAGAACCTCGAGGGGTCCAAATTGCAGCTTGTCCAGCCTGCTACATTGCTTTCCATCTTCATCTCCATTTGGCTTGCTTTTTAATTTAGAATCATTTGATTTTGGATATTTGATTTTCAGTATGTTTAAGTTTAATGTAGTTATTTTTTTTTGCTCTTTTAAGCTTTCGTTTAACAGTGATTACAATTGCTATGGATTGATTTTGAGAATTTGTGATTTGAATACAAGGATGAACCCTAAAATCTTGATTTTGGGACTTTTCAATTTTCAGTTCGTATTTTGTCAATTACTTTCTAATCTAGTTTAATTTTTAGCTTAGTTTTATTAATCTCTTAATTCCATTGCATATTAGATTGATTAAAGTTTAATTAGGACTTAAATAATTTTGGTTTTATTAATTAAGTTTTTGATTAATTGAGATTATTTAGCTTAGTTGGTTTCTTGATTGTTAATCTCAATTTGTTAGTCTTTTACATTTCATTCCGACACTTACAAAATCTAAAAATATGAATCTAGTCCATGCCTAGTGCCCTTTTTATTCCCGTTGCACTTTTGTATTCATTGCACATACCACCACTTTTATTTTCTATTTGTGAATATTTTCACTATTTTAAACAAGTTTGATTTTAAGTAACGTTTCCTGAGGAGACGATCTATGAATTTATTCCTAACTATCACGCGAAATCCTCCTGCACTTGGGACAACCTTTGTGCTGCTCATTTTTGAGTGAGTCAAGTTTTTGGCGCCGTTGCTGGGGAATAATTGTTTGATTTAAATTTAGACTCATTATTTTTATTTTTATTTTTATCTCAAATGTTTCTTTCAACCTACTACTTAGTCACTTGAACCTTACTTATGTTATTTGGATTGATGTTTCATGTCATGGGTGAGAGGAAATTCAAATAGGTTGGTTAGAATTACATCGAGCACTGAGAATATACACAGCCTAGAGATAGATAGCTTTTCTATTTTTTCTACAGATGAGGACATTGAAATTGAACAAACCATGGCTGCACCTGAACCACACACTCTTAGGGATTATTTGCAGCCCACTCGCACCACTACACCGTCATGCATTATTTTATTTGATAATGTACCTAATTTTTGTATTAAGCATGGCATGATGTCAGTGATACCTCAGTTCCACGGGATGGATTCTAAGAGTCCTTATTAGCACCTGACATATTTTGAGTTGGCATGTACTACTTTTATCAATAGAGCCACTACAGATGAATTTATTAGCCTTTGTTTATTTCCTTTCTCTTTAAGGGATAAAGCAAAGATTTCGTTTAATTCTTTGAAGCCTAATTCTATCTCTAGTTGGTTTGATATGCAACGTAAGTTCTTACAAAATTTTTTTCCTTTTTAGAGAACTCAGTATTTACAAGAGCAAATCAACCAGTTCAATCAGAAATTTGACGAGACTTTCCAGGCCAGCTGGGAAAGGTTTAAGGATTTGGTGAATATCTGTCCACATCATGGTTTTGAATCCTAGAGGCTGGTGAATTATTTTTACACTGGTCTCACACCAGAATGCAAGCAGTTTGTTTAGACCATGTGCAATGGAGAATTCTTTAGCAAGGAACCTGGTGAAGCATTGCCATTTTTTGACTATCTTGCTGAAAGTGCACAACAATGGAACACTCGGACTGATCTACTTTCATTGACAGCATAACCACTGAGGGCAATTGCTGATGGGGGCCAATTGCTGATGGGGGCATATATGAGCTTAAGGAGGACACTGATGTTCAAGCCTGAATAGCTACATTGACTAGAAGATTAGAGGTCTTGGAGATGGAAAAAGTGAAGGTCGTGAAAGCAGTAGAGGCATGTTCTTTATGTGCTGATTCAAACCACAAGACCCAAGACTACCCAATTATGCCAATATTTCAAGAGAATGGGTATGAGTAGATACAATCAACGAACTGGGTTAACATAGCACCAAATCAACCTTTCTCCAATACATATAATCCAGGGTGGAGGAATCACCCAAATTTCTCATGGAGGAATGATCAGCCTTGCTGGTCTCCACCACCTTCTTAGCAGCCATTTCATCAGGCTGCTCCTCAGTACCAGTATCAGCCATATCAGAGTTCTTAGAGCTATCCTTTTGTAGTACCTCTAGGATTTCAGCCTCATGTAATTGCACAGAGTTCTTAGCCTCAATCATCTGCGAATAAGTCTCTAGATGACAATATGGTACATATGGCCAATACACTTCAGCAATTCATGCAGATTCAGGCCACCACAAACAATTAGAACACTGAGGCCATAAATGACTTGCGGGGCAGCATCAATAAGATGAGTATGGCATTGAGCACTCTAGTGAGAGGAAAATTTCTAGCACAGCCTCAACCTAATCCTCAAGTATACCGGCAACAACCATAACAGGTACATAATGTCTTAGGGAATGTTATTGAGATAGCGAAGGCCATTCTTATTTTGAAAAGTGGAAAAGAAGTTCCCCAAGATGACCATTGACAGACAAGTAGTTGCTCCTACACCTGAAGATGTAACAAATACTGATGAAGCTGAAAAGGAACCAGAGGTAGTGAGACCAGAGTCGAAGAAGCCTGTGAGTGCAGATGCTAAAACTAGTAGGGGGTACCAACCTGTGGTTCCCTATACTCAGAGATTGACAGCTGGCCAAAAGAACAAATATCGCACTGAGATTTAGGAGATCTTCAAGCAAGTAAAGATTAATATTCCACTTTTAGATGCCATACAACAAGTTCTTTCATATATTTAGGACATGGATTACAAAGTTTCTCATATATTTAGGGAAGGAAATGCTGTTGCTGATTGGCTTGCTCGGTGGGGGGCAAGAGAGGGTGATGCGGAATGGCGGAATACGTCGGATGTTCCTGCGATGCTACAGGGTTTAATTAGGATGGACAAATGGGGCATTGCTTCCATTCGGTGCAAGTCGCGTGAGGTGAGGTATTAATTCTCTACAGGATGCTGTGTGGATTGAAGACGTCTTTTTGATGCAGTGTCTAGCTGGGAAGGGGGTAGCAGAAATCTCCTTCTCGTCCTTTGCGCGTCGAAGTATTTGTTGATTGGGTTGTAATTTTTGTGTTATTCTTTAGGCCTGTTTAGATGTTTTTCTTGGTTATTTGGTTAATTGTTATGTAATTATTGGTTGGGCTTGTAAGTTTTTTTTCTTGATAATTGTAACCACGGTTTTCCTCCGCCACAAGTGAGGGATCATTAATAAATTCGGGCAGGGGTCACTCTTGGACATGTGATTCCTTCTCTTTAATAATAAAAAAAAAAGTTCTTTCATATGCAAAATTTTTTAAGGACTTGTGCACAGTGAAGATGAAGCTGAATGAAAAAAAGAAAGATTTCCTAACGGAGCAAGTTAGTGCATTAAGATTGAGTGCGATTCCTCAAAAGTTCAGAGATCCCAACTCTCCCAACATTTTCATTATGATCGGTAAGTCACGCATAAGGAGAGTTTTACTTGATTTCGAGAGTAGTGTGAACTTCTACCATTCTCAATGTATGAGTAGTTGGGATTGGGTGAGCTGAAAAAGACCTCCATCATGCTATAGTTGGCTGACAGATTAGTTAAGGTGCCGAGGGGTATTGTTGAAGATGTGCTGGTCCAGGTGGACAAATTTTACTACTTAGTGGATTTTATAGTTCTTGATATGCAACAGCCAACCTTCACTATTTACCAAGCTCCTGTCATCCTTGGAAGACCATTTCTAGCTACATCAAATGCTTTGATTAATTGCAGAAGTGGAGTTCTAAAACCCTACTTTTGGAAACATGGCACTTGAGTTGAACGTTTTCAATGCTTGCAAGATGTCAGCACATTTTGATGACACAAGTGATTTGAATGCTGTAGAGAGTTTGACACCATCATAATTTATTTGCTCAAATTTTCCTTTCTTTGATGATGATTTCATTTTTAAAACACCTGAATTTTTACTTGACGAAAAAATTGACCCATGTTGATGAAAATGTCCTCGAATTTTTGGTCTGTTTTGCAGATTCTTCTTTACCACTTGAAGTACAATTTGCTGGGGCAAGATGACAACCCCAGTTCGAAACTCTACCACCACCAGACATACTTAAATCTTTAGAGGAAGAAGTTCCCCAGTTGGAACTGAAACTACTTCCTCAAGATTTAAACTATGTTTTTCTTGGTTCTGAAGAAGACACTTTTTCTGTGGTGATTTCCTCAAAGCTAAATTAGAAGGATGAATCCCAGTTGATTGAAGTCTTAAGAAAGCATCGAGGCACAATTGTTTGGACAATAGCCGACATCAAATGTATTGATGCTGCTGTTTGTACCCACAGAATCCATCTTGAAGATGATGCTAGACCAATTCGTGATGCTCAATGTAGGCTTAATCCTACCATGAAGGAAGTTGTCAAAAAGGAAGTGCTCAAGCTGCTTGCAGTGGGTATCATTTATCCCATCTCAGACAGTAAGTGGGTAAGCCCAACTCAAGTGGTACAAAAAAAATCTGGTTTAACTGTTGTTCAAAATGATAAAAATGAGTTGATTCCAACTAGAATGGTTATTGGCTGGAGAATGTGCATTGATTATAAAAAACTTAATTCAGCCAGTAGGAATGACCATTTTCCTTTACCATTCTTGGATCAAATTTTAGAAAGAGTGACTGGTAATGCATTTTATTGCTTCTTGGATGGATACTCTGGTTATTATCAAATTGCTGTAGTGCCTGATGACAAGGAGAAAACCACTTTCATCTGTTCTTTTGGCACCTTTGCTTTTTCCAGAATGTCTTTTGGTTTATGCAATGCCCCAGCCACTTTTCAGAGATGCATGAAGAGTATTTTTTTTTGACATGATTGAGGATATTTGTGAAATATTCATGGATGACTTTTCAGTTTTTGATAAATCTTTTGATAGTTGTTTGCATAATCTGGCAGGTAATCTCCAGAGATGTGAGGAAAAAATCTTTTACTTAATTGAGAGAAATGCCAATTTATGGTTACTCAGAGCATTGTCTTGGGACATATTGTTTCTTCTGAAGGTATAAAGGTCGACAAGACAAAAATTGAATTAATATCTAAACTTCCTATCCCTAGGACGGTTAAGGATATTTGTTCTTTTCTTGGCCGTGTTGTCTTTTATAGGCATTTTATTCAAGGGTTCGGTTCTATAGCAAAACCTTTGTGCACTCTTTTACAAAATGATATTAAATTTGTTTGGACTGATGAGTGCCAAAAAGCTTTTGATACCCTTAAAGAATCACTTACCACCGCCCCCATTATGCAACCCCCGCAGTGGGACATTCCCTTTGAAATTATGACTGATGTAAGTGATTTTGCGTTGGGTGCTGTTTTGGGGTAGTGTGTGGATAATAGACCTTTTGTGATTTATTATGCCAGTAGAACCTTGAATGATGCCCAGAAAAATTACACCAATACTAAAAAAGAATTGCTTGCAGTGGTTTTTTCACTCGATAAATTTCAAGCTTACATTCTTGTTCTCCTGTTACCATTTTCACTGACCACTCTACTTTGAAGTATTTGTTGACTAAGAAAGATGCCAAACCACACTTAATTCACTATATTTTATTACTTTAAGTGTTCAATGTCAACATTATGGACAAGAAAGGAGTTGAAAACGTGGTAGTTGACCACCTCTCTAGATTGCCATCATCCTCCTGTTCAAATGTTAGCCTTCCTCTTGATGATAGTTTTCCGGATGAGCAACTCTTTGTGATTCATAGATCTCCGTGGTATGCTGACATAGTCAACCATCTGGTGACTAAGCGAATGCCTTCTGAATAGTCCACCCAAGATAGGCGTCGATTTCTCTCTTAGGTACGCCACTTTTACTTTGATGATCCATACCTTTTCAAATATCGTTCGGACCAATTGATTTGAAGATGCATTCCTGATGATGAGCTTTCTTCTGTGTTGAGATTTTGTCATATGAGTGCATGTGGTGGTAATTTTTCAGCAAAGAAAATAGTCGTTAAAATTTTGCAAAGCATTTTTTACTGGCCTTCTATGTTTAAATATGCTTATAATTTTTGTAAGGCTTGTGAGCCTTGTAAAAAATTAGGACCCATTAGCAAAAGAGACTCTCCTATTCTTATTTTAGAAATTTTTGACTGTTGGGGAATAGACTTAATGAGACATTTTCCGGTTTCCTTTGGAAACACATTTCAAAACGGGTGGAGGCTCTTGCTTGCAAAAGAAATGACTATCGTGTTGTCCTAAAATTTTTGCAATCACTGTTTGCTCACTTTGGCATGCCCAAAGTTATCATTAGTGATGGGGTTCTCATTTTTGCAACAAACCATTTTCTACACTTATGAAGAAATATGGTATCACACACCAAGTTTTTACTCCTTATCACTCTCAAACAAATGGGCAAGCAGAATTGGTAAACAGAGAGATCAAAATCATTTTCGAGAAAACTATCAATCCTAATAGGAAAGACTGGTCAGTTAAGCTTCTTGATGCTTTGTGGGCTTACAGGAAAGCTTTTAAAACTAATATAGGGATATCCCCATATCGATTAGTTTTTGGTAAAGCTTGTCATTTACCTGTTGATATTCAGCATCAAGCTCTTTGGGTTATAAAACATGTTAACATGTCACTTGATGAAGTTTTGGGGTTGAGAAAATTGCAGATCAATGAATTGGATGAAGCTCGTCAATTTTGTAATCTTTTACATTTCATTTCGACACTTAAAAAATCTAAAAATATGAATCTAGTCCATGACTAGTGCCTTTTTTATTCCCGTTGCACTCTATCATTCATTGCACATACTATCACTTTTATTTTCTGTTTGTGAATATTTTCATCATTTTAAACAAGTTTGATTTTAAGTAACTTTTTCTGAGGAGGCAATCTAGAAATTTATTCCTAATTATTACGGGACATCCTCTTGCATTTGGGACAGCCTTTGTGCTGCTCATTTTTTAGGGAGTCACATGGCTATAACACAGGAGTTACTATTCATTCCGAAAATGGTGAAAATAATTTTACACCATAAAATCCTAAATAATCCTACAGAACTAGGAGCGTACTTCATTTTGTGAAATTCAACTCCCAAGTGCCTCGAAGAAATCAAAACGCATTTTTTGAAGAGTTAGGGTGACATGTACAATAGTGACCACTCTCCAGTTTTATTCATAAAAAATCATCACTTTTGGCGAAGGAATAGCATATAAACTTATTACTTCTCAAATGGAACTAACAATGCTAAGAAAGAATTTACATAACCGACCTAAGCATCCGACTATGTACTTCAACTACTGGTATTTGGCACCTCTGTAAAATATCAATATGACCACAAGTGAGTCTTTTCTTCCTCTTCATTTTAGTAGATATGTTTCTGAATCAAAAGATAATCTGCTCCCAACAAGCTTGAATCGACGTGTCTTTATCCTCCATGCCCAACCTACATCAATGCATCCACAGTGACCATACATTGAAGACCGGCGTGATCCCCCTTAGGTGTTCCAATTGCGATGAGCGTTTACCTTTAGAAACCCAAGTCCACAATCGATCCCTCCAATTTTGTTGCTATTCGTACTCGACCTCCAGCATCTCTGAAGCTTTCCTCCACAGCTTCTGTGCAAAATCCCTTTCTCCTAGCAAATGGTCTATTGTTTCAATCTTAGGCTGCTCACAGCATACACACGAGGAGCATAAGGGATATTCCCATATGCTGAACATTTGTGTCCACACTCAACGCCCTTTGTAAACCTTTCCAGCATATAAAGGACACTCTAAGTGGAATGACAGGATCCCAAACAAACTTTTTCCACTTGACTTCCTCATTCTTTGATCGGCACACCTCCCATTCAGATTTCACAGTTACCTTTGTTCCCTTCAACAGCTTCCAATACACCCTGTGATCTATCTCCATCTTAACCAGATTCACCATCAAGCTAATATACTGAGCCTTATCTCTTCCTATCAACGCCGAGATTACCTCTTATTTCCACTTTGAACCATTAAGCACATCTCGTGTCATCAAGTTAGGTTGATTAATATTACTTATTAGATTGCCTAGAATGCCAAGACCAAACAAGTTTTCCCCCAGAAAGGGATTTGTGCTTTATTAATCTGCCAACTTGATTGCTCAATAATGACCGAAAAACAGGATGATATTGACTTCCATACAGGGGAGGCATTCCACGGAACCATTCCTTGAAAAGGGTAATACTTTTTACAATATTTTTCTCTCATAACTTTTGCCCAAATAGAATTACCATATAAAACACTCCAAGCTAGCTTCACTCGAACTACCTTCTGAACCTCCCATAAATCACGGATGCCTAACCCTCCCTCATAAACCAGTTTAGCAACCTTTTGCTAAGACACCCAATGCTTTTTACGATCCTCTTTCGTTCCTCCCCATAAGAAACTAGCAAAGATAGAGTTAAGCTTCCTGATGACCATCTTCGGAACATCCATCACTGACATAAGATGAACAGGTAAGCTGGATAGCACATGTCGAAGCATGATAATGCGTTCCCTGGCCGATAAGAGCATACCTTTCTAGCCATCTAGCTTTGCTCGTACTTTCTTTAACAAATCCTCAAAACAACGTACTCCAATCACTGAATGGGCTATAGGAATACCCAGATATTTACAAGGAAATTTTCCAAGACCATAACCGGTTATCCTTTGTAGTTTTTTTTTCCTTGTATGAGAAATATACTTAGAAAAGTAAATAGCCGACTTAGAGCATTGGCAATGGACTAGCCAAATGCCAATGCAAGTCCAAACTTTAGCTAGATGTGAGAAAAAGCCTCCACATTGGACTAGCCAATGGTCCAAAGCTTAAGACTTGATGAATAGTAAATCCTAAGTCCTCTCCAAATATGGCTAGCTACTATTCACAATGGAAAGTAATATTTAATTATTTAATCACTTCCCTCTCTCTTTGAATGGTAAAACATGCATGGCATGCACATTATTTCTATTGATTGATAGAGTAGACATATTATTTCTACAAAACATTAAGATCTAAAAAATATATAAATTGTATTTGCAAAAAAAAAAATATTATTATTATTATATTATTATTTTAACTTTATAATGGCTAGTCCAATGTGGACTCACCTAGTCAAAAATTGATATTATAGCCAAAAATTAAGATTTTAGCTAAATTTTAGACTTGGCAATGACTAGACCATTGCCAATGCTCTTATCCGTATTTACCTTTTGTCCAGGCCACTTGGAATAACGTTCAATAATTTTCATGAGCCCTTTCACCGATTTTTGATCCCCATTTAGAAAGAAAACGACATCATCTGCATAAAGTAAATGGGATACATGTGTACTCACTCTAGGAATTGGAAGAGGTTTAATTCTCTGAAGATCCATTGCCTACATAAGCATCCTTGTAAACATTTCCTCTACTAGAATGAACAAATAAACTCCTCTAGAAGACTGGAAATACCCTTGATATGTTCCATTAAGCATCACGGAAAAAATTCAATTCTGAACACAATTTTTTAGAAGGGCAATAAACTTATCGAAAAAACCATAAGCATATAAAGCCTCCCATAGAAAACTCCACTCCAACCTATCGTATGCCTTCATCATATCCAGTTTTAACATAATATTTCCACCCCTAGTCTTTATGTTAAGGCTACGCAGTATTTCCTGAGCCAACAAAGCATTCTAAAAAATGCTTTGGCTTTTAACAAATGCACCTTGTTCTTCTAAAATAATGCTAGGTAATAAAGGCCGAATTCTTCCAACTAAAATTTTTGAGAAACACTTATAAATAACCGAGCATAAACTAATTGGGCAGAAATTAGTGAAACTATCTGGACGGTTTGTTTTAGGGATAAGCACCAAGAAAGTGGAAGTATAGTACGGACCCAAAGGGACTCCTGTAAAAACTTTTGTGGCTGCTTTAAGCACATCCATCCCCACAATGTCCCAGCAAGAAATAAAAAAACTAGCCCTAAAACCGTCAGGCCCCGGACTACTGTCCTCCTGAATTGACTTCATTGCTGCTAAAGTTTCCTCCATAGAAGGTAACTTGACAAGATCGACGTTCTCCTCCTCTGATGCAGTCGGTTGAACCAACTTGCATATGTCTTCTTGTGCACTGTTATGCTCCTCAGACTGCAGAAGCTTCTGGAAAACTGTCACTGCACCATCATGCATGACAATTGGGGTCTGAAGCACCTGGCCACCCAGCAGCTCCATATGTCGAACCCACGCCTTCCGTCTATGCTCTCTGAAAACACCATGAAACAATTTGGTATTCGCATCTCCTTCTTTAATCCATTTCACTTTAGCCTTTTGAGCCATGAAAATTTCTTCTCTATGAAGCCACTCATGCAACCCCTTTCGAGCTTCCTGTAAAAGTGTCTCATCCTCTACTTTACCCATCTCAAGAACCTTCCTTTCCAGTTGAATAATCTCATCTTCCCAACGTGAAATGTTAGCAAAAATATTCCCGAAGGACGTGCGATTCCACTCCTTTAAAGAATGCTTCAGATGTTTCAACTTAGCTGCCAGATTCAGAAGTCCATCAAATTTTGTCAGCTCCTCCCAACTCTTGACAACCACATCTCGGAACTGAGCATGTGTAGTCCACATACGTTGAAAAAAGAAGGGCCTTGGACCATAAAACTGACTAGCATGTGAAGTCTTTACGTGCAATGGACAATGGTCCTAGGTGCTAATGGCCAACGTAAGTACTTTCGCAGATGGGAAACTCCGTAAAAATTCCTGATTAACCATTATCCGATCCAACTTTTCCCATATACGGCCACGCCCTTCTTGCCCATTACACCATGAATATTTTGATCCTTCTTCTTGTGGCTCCATGAGACCACAATTTATTATGCAGTGAAATCATCTTTAACAACCTGAGGTTTTAAGAGACCTCTAATTTTCTCATGATCATCTCGGATGACATTAAAATCCCCTCAGCCAACCAGGGAATATCCTGTCTTTGAAGCTTCTCCAATTCTTGCCAAAGATGAACCCTCCTAAGTTGAAAATAGCTCGCATATATAAACGATAATAGCATCTCTTCCTCACCTTTTTTTTATATATATTGGAAATCTGCTGCTTTGTGCTAAACACCAATTGCATAGATACACCCTTCTGCCAAAACACCCATATTTTGCCTTCCTGTTGTTGATTGGTCATGAAGCTTGCAAAATTCAACTTCCTTGCCCATTTCTGAATACGACATTCCGCAGCAAACGGTTCCAAAATAGCCAACACATTAGGATGTGTCTCACAAATATGCTTATGTAATTGAAATAATGAACTACCCATCCCCCGAACATTCGACACCAAAATGTTTTCTAACATATCAATCATGTTTGGATGACCGATTAATCATACTCGGAGAAGCAATAGTAACTCTTTTCTTCTTCTTCAACTTAACAACTGGCGCCTCAATTTCCTGGTCCAGCTCCACTGCTATTTCCTCTCTACTTTTTACTCCTTCAGGGCCATTTCCTTCCTGGTGTACACTTTGTACCTCCGTTTTGACGTTGAAATTAATGTCTGCTTCCTCTTCAATTATCATATCCTGTATGATGTTTTCAACGTCTAGCTTCTTTGTCATTCCCTCCTTTACTCGGCATAAGTCTAATAATTCTTTAGCTAAATCCTCCCCTACACCCTAGATACTTCCATGTTGAACATGCATTTTTGGTATAAGAGTAGAACCCAGTAGAACCCTCCTCTGTTAAGCACACATGCTCCCCTGTTTGCTCATTGATACCCATGACACTCTTCATACCAAGGTCATCATCTACCACCAGATATGCTATTCTTTCTAATTCAGCGTTAACAATTTCTTCCAGCATTAACAATGTTTCTTCTTGGATTTTATCAACCCTTTGTGTTTCCTTCAGGGAATCAATTGTGTTTACCAAACTCGGAACCCCTTCCGCATTCATTTCCCTGTCACTCAGCTCCTTCCCTCCTCCTTCAATGCATAAACATGTTTCGCCATCCTGCTGTATTACATTTTGTCATCCACCGCTAAGGACGATACCATCACCCCATCCTATCTCACGTACAAAATCGATTGTTCGATTCTAGTTTCCTCCTTTTGCTGATCTTGCACTAGGTTCGTCTTATGCACTGATTTCCACACCTGTTTATACCTCTCAGATCTCGTCAATTCCACTTTAGACTGAGGCACACTTTTTTTCTACTTTCCAGCATGCAACTTTTCCCTTCTATATGTATTCTTCGAATGACCTTGTACACGACACGTTGAACAAAATGCTGGTAAAGTTTCGAATACCACTTCTTGAAAATGACTTCCCATTTTATTAGGAGGACCAATCCAAAAGTAGCTCCTATGATCTTTCAAAACGTCCATCTCCACACACATTCTTGTACCCTCTGGCCTTGAAACGCAGGCTGTTGCATTATCTCTTCTCAGATATCTCCCATAAGACCCTGCAAAAATCTTTAACGTTGACTCATGGAAAAAATGTGGCTGTAACCCTAGTAGGAATATCCACACCGAAGCCAACGCCGATTCCTCATATTCATTGAATGAAGGAGTCCAGTGGAAGATTTTATATGGAACATTTACAATATCCATGACTTCCATTGTGACGCCCCCAAATTTCGCTTGGGATCGAACGGACATTTGAAGTGTCGAGACATGCAACACATGGTTACCTGCCCCCGTTCATGACATATAAGATGCAATATTCCTAACATGCATCTAGCATTATGCAAAATTCGCAACGGATAATTTTTTTCTTTAGCAATACTATGCACCAAACTAAAATATCCCAAATACTTAAAACATACTCCATACTTAACGACATACTAAACAACTAAGATCACAATAATAGTCCATAAGGTTGTGATCAAAAGAGTGCTGGAGATTGAACTCCACCAATACAAGTAGTAATCTGAGGTAACTATTGTAATACCATCTACGTCGCACCGTCGCTTAGTCGGCCGTTTCCAGTTGGTCGATTCCCGGTTCTCCTTCAGATCCTATAACAAAATCTACCATTCGGGGGGAATGGTAGTTGGGACTACCATAGTGAGATTTGATTACAAATCTCAGCAAGTTAACGGAAAACTTCCACACAGGTTAATGATGCATGCATGGCAGTAAAAGCATGAATGCATAATCAAATCATAAGTAATCATAGCATAACTTGACATACAACATAACATAACTGGCATAACTTAAACTGAAACTGAAGCTTAGCATGAACGTGACTTGAAACATAGCATGAACGTGAACTTGAAATATAACATGGACTTAAAACATAACATGAACGTGAACATGCATAATTTGAACATGAACTTGAGCATGACATAACATAAATGTGAACTTGGAACATAACGTAAATGTGAACATAACATAACATGAACTTGAAACATATTCTTGTCTCATGCGATTACCATGATTGCGTGAACGTAAACTTGAACGTAACATAACGTGAACTTGAAACATGACTTGAACGTGAAATACATGAACTTGAAATCTTATTCAATAGACTTAATCATTAAAGTGACCATATGGGTGCTACACAGGTCCCCTTGAGCCGTGTGTCCCTGCCGATTACCGCATCACATCACAGGTTTCTATACCAGCTGTGAGTGCGTTAATACGTACTCCACAGTTGTTGTGGCCCCACGTATTCTACGTGTCACAATTGCTGTGTCTCACGTCCACAGTTGTTGTGGCCCCATACTTCATGCTCCACAGTTGTTGTGGCCCCATGACTTATCTGTTTGTGCCACACTTGCTGTGGACACACGTAACATAATGTGTGGCACCATCGGCGTTAGTGCCTGGCGCGCTCCGGTGACCAGCTAATTAGGCCCCATTCGCAACCTGTTGACTGTACTTCGTCAACCCAGGGAATTTCACACCTATTTAGACACTCCAGCGTGAACAAAGGAGTTCCACTAGGATATTACCCCATCCTAGCGCTTAGGGTCGTGATTGACATGAATGACTTAACTGGCAGACATGACATTTCGTAACGTGACGTAACATGAACGTGACATAAAAGACAAAAGTCCTGACGTAGCATAACATGACATGAACATAAGATGACAGACATGACATACTTCAAGACATAAATGTAACAGAATACATTGCATAACATGGCATACATGTAACATGCAACATTTCGTAACATGGCATACCATATAACAGACAACATTTCATAACATGGTGTAACATGTGACAGTGAATCTTACATGACATGAAATACATGTAACAGATGGCATACTTAACTTAACATGACATGCTTGCAATGTATAGGAATACGTGACAGAATATCTTTTGTAACAGATGAATAATTCATGACAGAATAAATTATGTGTAACAGATAAATATGTAATGACTTGGCATGACACATATGATAACATGCATACATACAATTTAGTTCCCTTACTTATCACTCATACACATTAAACTGATAGTAAGTTAAAAGCTAACTTACCTCGATCGTCGCGTTCTACTAGAATAAAGCGCGAAACACGAGGAACTGTAAAAGGTTATTCTAAAAGTTAGAAATTAATTACTAACAATTAGAAATGTGAAAAGAGACAACTTAGAGTAAAATTACCATTTTACCCTCTACATGTGGGCAAATGACCATTTTACCCCCTAACTTAAGGATTTGATATCCTAATTCCAAAAAATTACCAAAATTTTCATTCCTCATGTAAATTTTGTCCCAAACTCAAATCTCAACTCAGAAAAATTTAAAACCAATCACAACTATGAAAAACTCACTATGGCCGAAACCTACATAGGCCATTTGTCTTATTTTGGTTGCAATTCTTTCAAGTTCCAAAACTCATGAATAAACCAAAATCTTGTAACAAAGATCTTCCTATCCTAAGTTTAAAAACACCCTTAAAACTATCCATTAAGAAAAAGCTAATTATCAATACCAAACTTTTTGTAAAAAGACCCAAACTTTTTAACAAAAGTAAACCTTAAATCACATGTTTTGACCTTAATAAAAACATCTCCAAGAATTCCAAAAAAATCAAATCTTACTTCTAACATATTCATAACATCATCCTAAGATCAAACATGCTTTAAAACATCAAACAAAACTCACCAAAAAACACAAAACAACACTTGGAGTTTTTGGTTTTAAACTTAGTCCAAAACAGAAACTGATTTTCCCAACTAACTATGATCAATCTCTTGATCCATGGCTTAAAGACATGTGATCTTCAAACTAACACATCACATGGTTTAAAAATGTGTCCTAAAGAAGATCCAACCATCAAACTTAAAATCACATGGCTAAAATTTAATAAAACATGGATCTAACTCAAAAACATCAAAGTTTAGGCCTAACCGAAATCCTCTTGCATAGAAAATCATATCTTTAAAAATAATACTAAATATCTTCGAAATAACATCCTAACATGTATATAAGAGGCTTAGGATCATCATATAAAAATATCAAAGCCTTTGGAATAATATTAAACCACGAAATATTCAAACTTTCACCAAACAGAAACTGTTTTTCCACTTCCAGTTTTCAAGTTTCTAACTCTAAGCAAATCTATCATCAAAAGCCTTATTCATGCAACAAAACCTCAATGAACATTCATAAACACATGTTAACAACACTCCATAAAATTTTCGGACCAATATAAGTCCATTAGCTTGGTCAAAACTTCCAAAACATAACATACTCTCCAGTTTCACGCCCAGAATGACCTTTCCATGGTTAAAAATACTTTTGACCAACCAAATGAGAATGGAATGAGACTAATAATATATCCACGGAAACTAGACTCAAAGACGAACAACTTATGTGAAGGAATCATCGTGCTAAAATACTTAAAAAGGGTCGTAAATGGCCACGTAAAAAGTCCCAGAAATCTGCCCGAGAGAGCTCTTTTGGGTTTCTCTCTAAGAATGGGAGAAAGAAGTCATAAAATGGAGAGAAGTATGTCTTGCACGACTTTAGACTTCTGGAGGGAGAAGTTATGGGCTTGAATGACCCTTGATTGGAGGTGGATATGTGACATAAAGTGGAGAATAGAGAGGGGCAGAGACTGCTTGCAGCAGCTGTGAAAGATGGAGGTTGATGGAGTGGATTTCTCCTTCACATCAAGGCACTATTGGGTGCAGCCAATGGCAGTGGATGGTCTGCCATGTGGGGGAGGAAACTTCTCCAAGAAGCTTTGCCAAGGTGGCCAATTTCGTGGGCCTTGGTGGGCCCCACCAAGTGGGCTTCAATTTGGGGTTTAAAGGGGGTTTGGTTAGGGTTTGAGATGCTATCAAGCCCAAAATCAATTTTTCTTGGCCCAATCAAATTCCCAAGGTTTAAAAGGTTGAATAATGATGTCATAACAAGGATTTGATTAATTAATAGCATGTGGAAGTGATTTAATCAAGTGATTAAACACAATGCTAGAAATCGGATTAAAAAGGGTTTGGAGGCCAACTTTAGGGTTTGGGAAAACCATTTAGGGTTTTGGTTTCAACCAAGCTTTTGGGGTTTCAAATGGATTCCAATCATTTAGGGTTTTGCTAGGGTTGAAACCCTCTTTGGTCTGGCACAATTTGGTTGAACAGATGAAACACAACTTTGCTTAGGTGGCATGATCTCACACCTTGATTCCTTCACAAATCTATCTAATGGTTTTTCTTTGTGTCAAGTATCTAATACCATTCACTAAGTGTGGCTAAAATCTTGTCAAGTGTCCAAATAAAACTTCTCTAACCTAATTTGGACATTACACACTGTGATTTGAAAACACTGCAATGGGTGCGCTTATCGAAGTTACTATTCACTCCAAAAAAATACATATTAAACTTAGTACTAAAAAATTATAAATATTCATATTAACTTATAGTGAAAATTGTTTAACGAAATTCAACCCCGAAGTGCCCCTAAAAATAATTTCACAATTTTCAACAGATGTTTCGTTCGGAATTATGAAAATAAGTTATTGCACCATAAAATCCTAAATAATCATCTGAGTCCAATTGCGTAGACCATAATGCATTCTGACACTTCTAACTACCTCAAATAATTAAACTCATATTACTAGCGCCATAGTGAGTGATAACACTGACTATGTTGACAGGCTAAAACCTATGCAATTGGTCGATTCGTAAAAACTTATGGGGTTTTCACGAGATTCCTAAAGTCAATAGAAATTCCACCAATGAATTTCTAGCGGGCTGTTACATCCATGGACATGGCCGTGACAAAATCTGCTTCATTAGTCAGCCGCACCAAAACATTGCAAGCCCTCCTCATGGCACCAACAATCGGCATAGAGGTTAATCCCCAACGGTTTTTAATGTACCCCCGAATGCATCCAGAGAAGGACAACGACGTTGGAATGATAAAACTATAGAAAACCAAAATGGCGCCGCCGTTTGATTGATCTCCTCTTTGTTGAAAATGAAACACAACTCCCCCTTAATCAGCTTTGCCTCTTGCATAGGAACCACTACCTCTGGCATAGGTATTGGACGATCCGAAACAATGTCTGCAAGCGTCCTCGCCGTAATAAGCAAGGACCCAGAAACAGCCATCGCGGCCAGGCGATGACCAATACTACACCAACCCTAGTAAACCACAAAAACCTAATTTTTTTTCTCTCTCCGAGAGAGACTTAACTACTCATTTTGACAAAAACACATTTTTGAATAGCTATTGTGAAGAAATCAAAATTCGTTTTATTGTGCCATAAAAATTCTAAATATTCATTTGAGACTATTAGCATAGACCATATCTCATTTTCACATTCCTAAGTATCTCAAGTAAATAAAATTGCATTTTTGACATATAAGTGGGCTAGAAATTGATGATGCTGACATATTCAATCCTACGCAATTGCTCGATTCGTGAGACATTTTTGGAGTTTTCACGATGATCCTAAAGCCTAAATAAATTCATCCACTGAATTTTTGGTGGGCAGTTACAAGGGCCCCACTAGCATAAGGGGACAGACCACCAATGGGGTTGAGTGGAAAGACAGACGAGGAATACTCCATTGGTTTGGTTAAGAAAAATTTTGCGAGCAAATACCTTGTAGATAAGCTGGTAGATATTTCCTAGAGTAAGGTGAAGATGAGAGTCTTGCCCCATGGTAAGTGAGTTGGATCTGCTAGAAGGATTATAATTCAGGAAGTCATATCATTTGAACCCATAGGTATGGCCCGACGACACATGGAAGACCCTCATTCAAGGATGAATTGAGGAGTTGGTAGACCAGAGGGAAGTGTAGACCATGCCTTGGGATAGTCCTGCCCTATAAAAAGGGATTTGGACTTGGGACAAAATCTCACATTTAAGATTTTAGATACCTAAGACCTCATGGAGCCAAAGTCCTCAGAGGAAGTAAGGAAGGAGCGACACAGCTGAGTAGCGAGCCCAACACTCCAAGGTATGTTAGTTGCCAAGATAGGACTAGGGAATGTGGGGTGAATGTTGTATTGAACAAGCCTTTTTATTTTTTGTAACCTTCTCCTATTTGAATATGAATAAATTTGTTTTAGATCGTTAGTTTGATCTTATGTTCATTTCTTATTTTCTAAAACTTTTTGAATGTGTTTGTTGTTTTTCATTGATTCCTAACCCTAGTGTGAATATTTATATCTCTGTGTGAGTAATCGTGTGTATCGTGTGTCAATAATCATGGGACAGGACATAGTTCCCCTAGCCCATTCCTGAGAGACGTCACCACGAGCTTCAAACGGATAGAGGGATTCCCTGGGAGTGATTGAGGTGGGATAGTATCGTGTTGGCCTCACCTGATAGTTGGGATGTAGAATCCCCAGGCGTATCACATGTTAGTGTCTTCGATTTAGCTGGTCGGGTATACGTTTTCCTGGTGGAGTGTGTGTTCTTTTTGTAAGAGTTGACCTCTGTTTCCCTGATGTCGATTGGGTATAAGGGACTTCCTCGATGTCATGTGTTAATGTCGATCGAGTATAAGGGATTTCCTCAATGTCGATCAGTGGAGAAACTCATCCCCTGTTTGCCCATCAGACGACGTTAGTTTGTGTGAAAAAATGTCTGTGTGGCGAATATTTATGTGATATCATTTGTGTGATGGCAATTGTGCTTATGGAACCATTAAGATTCTAAGTATTTGACCCACTAGAGCGACGAGTGATTCCTTATCTAAATATTACGCATGCTTTAAAGTACATTGTGTAAGAGAGTAACTCCTTAGAAGTTGATTTGTCGCCATACTTATATAAATATGTGTTTCACTACGAGGGTGATTCCTCGCCACATTTTACAGAACCACGTGTCTATGCCATAGAGGGTGATTCCTCGTCAAAGCTTACATTTATGTGTCCTTTCACTATTTACATGAACTATTTATTGCATCTTTAGGAATATTATCTATAACACCTCGCTCATTCTTTCTGACGTAGGCAAATTCAACTATGTGTCTTGTTATGCGTGTCGAACCTCGATGGCATATTTTTAAAGATATTATGTGATTTCTAAAGTAAACCTAGTGTTTTAAAGCCCTCGAATATTTTAAATGCCCTGAAAATACTTATATGGGATATTTCCAGTGTTATTAAACCAAGCCTGATTTTAAATAAGACAACAATTATAATATTTTTGAAGAGCTCTAAAAATATTATAATTGTAGGAAATCATTTTAATATCATTTTATTAAAATGATTTCAGTTATTTAAAATAGTATGATAATTAAATTATATTGAAAACTCTAATTAATTAAATGATTTTATTCTCTTAAAGATATTAAATAAGATTTCATCATTTTATTAATGATGAAGAAATATTATTTTATAAACTAAAGTTTAGTTTAAATAATATTCTTTCTTAATTCCTCTTAGTGTTTTTAGGTTAAATCATTGTTTAATCTCTTACCGTTATATCGTTTTGAAGATCCCAAGATGAAGGGTTAGGATTAAAACCTAGCCCCCCTCTCTCTTTCTCCCTCACTTCCCTCTCACTCTCTCACACTCTCTCTCTCTCTCTCTCTCTCTCTCTCTCCTTCTCCCTTCAGCTTACGTTGCATGCCCCCTCTCCCTCAGCCGAATCTCCTTCAGCCCAGCCCGGCACTGCCGTGAGTCGCCCAGCCTACTGCCTCCACCGGCGACTCCCTCTCACGTCGGCGAGCTCCCACCACCGAACCCAACCTCCATCTCGCAACCACCCTCTCCCTCGAATGCTCGCATCTACTCACGCACGGGTTCACCATGCGCAGCTCCTAGTGCCGCAGTACACGGCCACCAAGCACCACCACGAGCACCCCCTGGCCTCCCCCTTCCTTTTCCCTTTAACTTGAAGCTGGTAGCCCTCCTTCACAAGCACAGGCTCTCTCCCTCACACACAGGTTCCTCCACCTCAACCGCCATATGTCGCCACCCACGGCGTCCAGCCGCTGTCTAAAGCCTCCTTTAGCCACCGTCGGCCTACCCCAGCCACCCATAGCCTTGATCTACCCGTCACGCATGCCCTCTCTCTAACGGATGCTCCCTCACGCATGACTTAGATCTGCCACATCAGAGCCACCGCACCACCTTATTGACGCCACCACCACCTTGCCAAGGTCCTCCCAAGCCCCTCCATGCTCGGCCCCTTCTAGACCCGCACCTCTAGCCACCTCCAGTGGCCAAAACAGCCACTGTACATGGCTAACCGCCACTGTACATGGCCTTAACCACCACCGAAGGACCCCCACCATGTTAGCCACCCTCGCATAGCCCAGATCCACCCACTAGAATCCTAGATCCAGTCCCCAAAATAGTCCATTTGTAAGGTCACGGTAGTGACCGCTACTGCCCAAGCTAGTGGCCTGACCCCACTAGCCATGCCAGACAGCGAGCAACGCACATGTTATCCCATCGATGCTATAACTCTCTTTCCCTTACCTTCGTTATTATGTTAGTTGGTTGGTTAGGTGTTGGACTATGCTCTTAGTAATTGTAGAGTTTGCTGTGTAGTGAAGTGTTGTGGATTGTACTGTGAAGTGTGGGTGTGAAGTGTGTGATGTAGCAGTGATGTGGCATAGTGTGTGTGAAAGGAGTAGACGTGGAGTGTACTCCATGAGGTGAAGCGATACACGTTGTGGTGTGTCGCAAAGATAAGGATGGTTGAGTAGTTGATGAGCGTAGAGCGTGATGAGTAGTGTCGAGAACTATGGAATAATGTCCCAAAGTAGTTGTGATGTGGCCTGTAGTCTAAGGTGACATGTGTCACATTGTAGTTGACTTATGGCTGAGAGTATGTGCGAAGTGACAGAACAAGTATAAGAGTGCGTAGCGAAAGCATGACGGGGGAATGTCATGAAGTGACATAGTTAAGCAAGAAGTCATGCTTGTGATGGGTAAGGAGTTAGCGTAAGAGCGATGTAGCGGAATGTTAGGTGACTTGACAAGGTCACGGTGTAGCTTGGGAGTAGTCTCGAGCTATCTGAAGTGACGTAAGGTATAGTTATGAATGGAGTCTTGTCGTGTTAAATGTTGGGATGAACTATCAAGAGAAACGGGTAGCATGAAGAGTCATGCTAGCTGGGTTAAGAGAAGGTTGGTATTGGAGTATGGCGTTTGTCCATACGAGCCTATGATCAACGAGTTATATGTTGGTCTTAGGTGATAAAAGGGTAAGGTACGTCTGTAATCTGGTTAGACACATGTACCAGATGGATTAGCCATATGTAATGGGTAATCTGTCCTAAGCATGGTTGCATGGTGCTTAAGCCTCAGAGCTGGCTTAAAGCCGTGTGGCATGTATGGATGGGCATGAGGATTTAGAGTGAGCTAAGATACATGAAGGTAGTGACGGGTGTGTTGTCTAGGATTGGGATGAGTGACTTAGTCGGACTGAGTCATGCATCGGGATGAGGTCAGTAAGAAGAGTAAGATGAAGGTCTTAGTGTCTTAACCCTAAGGTGAATCATGGGTTCACTTTAGTGGATGAGCACTCGAGGTAAGACATTGAGTTTGGAAGAGATAGTGACCATAAATAGATCTCGAAGGTTTTAGAATAGTAAAGGACACGTAAGAGCACGGGATAGGAGAAGAGTGTTTCAAGTGAAGTGTAGTTCTATTCTAAGTTTAGTTGCTTATGCACTAGATAGAGAACGACGCTAAGGTTACGTGTATGCATGTAGGTTGTCATCTGACACGCACATGAATGAATTGCATGAAATGAGTATGGCATGAGAGTTTTAATTGTATGAGAGACCTTTTTATCTTAAGATTAATGTTTTCCACTGTAAACCTATTTTATTCTCAAAGCACATTTTATTTTAAAGTGTAGAGCCTTGCCCACTGGGTATGGAAGTAAAAAGTTTTAAGTCAAACGGTAATTCTCATCGTCTTTTCTAAAATCATTTTATAAAAAGTCCTACCACAAGGACGGGCGTTACATAGTGGTATCCAAGCAAAGCCCAGGTTATGCTAGACTCTATAAAATTCTTTTCAAACAAAACAAAAGAGAGAAAACTTTTAAAAAGAGAACGAAAATTGAAGGAAAAACCTAGACTGACGTCTTCCCAAGGCACGTCTCATCATGCAGTAAGTACAAGAAAGTATTTTATTCTAATGCTAAGATATTGTCAAAGTATGACCTAATTAATGCATGCATGTCAGACTGATAACTAGTAAGAGGTAGTAATGCTAAGTGTGTAGAATGTAAGAGATATCAGAGACTGGATGTAGTTAGAAGATAAGGAATGGACAATGGAACGTTAGGACATGTAGAAATGGTTGCTTGCTAATTGAGGAACGGATTAGAAATGTTAGAGAGACTGCAATAGTTAAGAAACACATGAACGACTATGAGCTGAGCTAGGATTGAGATGGAAAATGAGATGGCAACTTCAAGCCTTGCTAGCAAGAATTGGAAGGTATGAGTGCAATGTGATGGATGGGCTCAAGTATTTCAAACTGACTTTAAGCATGTCGATAAAGGAGTGACAAGACGTGAGGGAAAAGATCTGTACAAGAAGTGACTAAGATGCTGAATGTGCGCGGAGACGCGTGAAGACAACGCAAGGACTAGTATAAATGGTTCCATTGTAAGGGTGAGCAAATTCTTAGAACATTGCGCAAAGTGCTAGAATGCTAAGTAAAATCCAAATTCTGAGGACGGAATTTATTTAAGGAGGGGAGAATGTAACACCCCGCTCATTCTTTCTAACGTAAGAAAATTCAACTGAGTCTCGTTATGCGTGTCAAACCTCAATGGCATGTTTTTAAAGCTATTATGTGATTTCTAAAGTAAGCCTAATGTTTTAAAGCCCTCGAGTATTTTAAATGCCTGGAAATATTTATATGGGATATTTCAAGTATTATTGAACCAAACCTGATTTTAAATAAGACAATTATAATATTTTTGAAGAGCTTCAAAAATATTATAATTGTAGGAAATCATTTTAATATCATTTTATTAAAATGATTTCAGTTATTTAAAATATTATGAGATTTAAATTATGTTGAACACTCTAATTTATTAAATGATTTTATTCTCTTAAAGATATTAAATAAGACTTCATCATTTTATTAATGATGAAGGAATATTATTTTATAAACTAAAGTTTAGTTTAAATAATATTCTATCTTAATTCCTCTCTGTGTTTTTAAGTTAAATTAGTGTTTAATCTCTTACTGTTAGATCATTTTGAAGATCCCAAGATGAAGGGTTAGGATTAAAACCTAAGCCCTCTCTCTTTCTCCCTCACTTTTCCCAAGATGAAGGGTTATGATGAAGTGTTGTAGAATGTGCTGTGAAGTGTGGGTGTGAAGCGTGTACTGTAGCAGTGATGTGGTGTAGTGTGTGTGAAGTGTACTCCATGAGGTGAAGCAATACACCGTGTGGTGTGTCGCGAAAATAAGGATGGTTGCGTAGTTGATGAGCATTGAGCATGATGAGTAGTTACGGAAATTGTGGAATAGTGTCCCAAAGTAGTTGTGATGTGGCCTGAAGTCTGAGGTGACAAATGTCACCATGTAGTTGACTTATGGCTGGGAGTATGTGCAAAGTGATAGAGCAATTATACGAGTGCGCAGTGAAAGCATGACGGGGGAATGTCATGAAGTGACATAGTTAAGCAAGAAGTCGTGCTTGTGATGGGTAACGAGTTAGCTTAAGAGCGATGTAGCGGAATGTCAGGTGATGTGACAAAGACACGGTGTAGCTTGGGAGTAGTCTCGAGCTATCTGACATGGCGTAAGGTGTAGTTATGAATAGAGTCTTGTCGTGTTAAGTGTTGAGATGAACTATCAAGAGGGACTGGTAGCATGAAGAGTCATGCTAGCCGGGTTAAGAGAAGGTTGGTATCGGAGTATGGCACTTGTGCATACGAGCTTGTGATCAACGGGTTATATGTTGGTCTTAGGTGATAAAGGGGTAAGATATGTGTATAATTTGGTTAAACACGTGTCGGACGGATTCATCATATGTAATGGGTAATCTGTCTTAAGCATGGTTGCATGGGGTTTAAGCCTTAGAGTTGGCTTAAAGCCGTGTGGCGTGTGTGGATGGGCATGAGGATTTAGAGTGAACTAAAATATATGAAGGTAGTGACGGGTGTATTATCTAGGATTAGGATGCGTGACTTAGTCGGTCTGAGTCATGCATCGGGATGAGGTTAGTAAGAAGAGTAAGGTCTTAATGTCTTTACCCTAAGGTGAATCATGGGTTCACTTTAGTGGATGAGCACTCGAGGTAAGACCTTGAGTTGGGAAGTGATAGTGACCGTAAGTAGATCCTGAAGGTTTTAGCATAGTAAATGACACGTAAGAGCATGGGATAGGAGGAGAGTGTTTCAAGTGAAGTGTAGTTCTATTCTAAGTTTAGTTGCTTATGCACTAGATAGAGAATGACGCTAAGGTTATGTGTATGCATGTAGGTTGCCATCTGACACGCACATGAATGGACTGCATGAAATGAGTATGGCATGAGAGTTTTAATTGTATGAGAGGCCTTTTTATCTTAAGACTAATGTTTTCCACTATAAACATATTTTATTCTCAAAATACATTTTATTTTATAACGTAGAGCCTTTCACCTTGGGTATGGAAGTAGAATTTTTTAAATCGAACGGTAATTCCCGTCGTTTTTTCTAAAATCATTTTATAAAAAGTCTCACCACAAAGGCGGGCGTTACATTGTGTCTCATTAGCAATTTTTGTTATGGCTATCTAACCTACCTATGGTTTCACTCTTGGAGCCATAGACTTTGTTGCTGAGTTTGAACCAGGAATGATGCCTAAGGAAGAGCAGACCATGAAGACGGAGGCCTGTATCTATCTTAGGAGCCATGCATTATTTTGAGTTGTACTTAGCCTTTTAGGAAAGGGGAGGCCAACTGTATTCGGTCTACCGCCTAATAGGAGATGAACATACCATTTTGGTTGAATGTAACTCTATGTGAGAGTTATGAGAAATGATAGTAATGATTTCTTAAATGTGTTTTAGACTTTGGTATTGCAAGGTATAGTTTACCGACTAAACCTCTATCTTTTCCACTGCGATCTTATACATGTATCTCACATATGCACTTCCATCTAGATGAAACATGCCTAACCTGATCAAATCTTGGATGTTGATCGCTTGGCTAGCACCCTTGGCACCATGGAACCTCACCAAAACCTTTACATGAGAGACAAGGTGCCACAATTCTTATTTTTCACATGTGCATGATATGTGTAAGGCCTAGGCGTTGTGAAGCCCGGACCCATGCATGAAATGGCCCAGCCATTTTGTTATCCTAAAGATTTTTCCGCACGGCGCCGTTTTGGGAGGTAAGAGTTTCTCCTCTGTTTTCCGTTTCTTTCTCCCTTTCTTCTCGTATAATCAGTTTCCATTTTCGGTTCTTCCACTCCCGCACCTCTCTCTCTTTTCTTTTCAGTTTCATCTTTATTTCCATTTGTTGGCGTTATTTTGAGATTCTGAATCCCATGCCCTAGACTGCCTCATTGTTTCGGTTTCTCTCTTGCGCTGCATCTTATTCCAGTGAGTTGCCGTCTGCTGCATCTCTGTTTCTCTCCATTGTTTTACGTTTCGGTTCTTCCTCTGCAAGTCAGCGAGCAGTACCTCTCATCCCTCCATTTTCGACTAGTAAGGATTTCTTTCTCATCCCTTTAGGTTTCGGTTTCTTCTACTGTATCTGTGCAGATTCTGCTTCTTAATATTTGGTTTGATTTATCCTCATTTTTCTGCAGTTTCTGCTTTGGCCGTGAGGTTTGAGTTGTGTTTTGTGAGTTCCTGGGTGTTGTACGTGGTGAGTCTTTGGGTTTGTGTGTTTCGGGTAGGCATTGAAGCCTTTGCTGGAGTTTCTAGTTGCCGTAGGTAAGCTTCTTGCCTCAGTTTCTCGCACACACTCACACACAGTTACACCTCCAGTTTTTCTCATTGATTTTTGGTGGGTAATGTATTCATTTTAGATTAGTTTGGTGGGCGGCTCTTGGGGTATTTCTTGGTATAACGAATTTCTTGTGGTGAATTGTCCTAGGTTTGGATTATTTGAAATTACATTGTAGTTAAATTGTTGGATTGGTGATTGAGAAAATATTTTAGAAGGGAATTTGACTTTCTTTGTTGAGTGCAGTTTTATATTTGGAAGTATTAGTTTATATTTTTATTATGGAGTTATGTATGGAAAGAAGTGTGCTTTGTGTAGTGTTGGTTGGTTAAGTTGTTGGTAATTATTTTGAGATTGCGAACTGTTGGAATTATTGTGAGTTATTGGAATTTGAACTGGCATTGGTCTTGACGCTTGTATTGGACAATACTGAGTTTAGTATAGAATATTTTGGGCCGAAGTGAGGGCTATCCGGATTGTTTTTTTTTTTGGCTATTTGAGGTTGATTAAACTCGCTGAATTATGGTCTAGAGTGTGGGTCTTGAGTTGTTTAAGACCAATTTTGTGTTGTTGGACTTTAATATTTAGTTTATATTATTTTATGAATAGGTGACGAGACGGATAGAGACCGTATTCAAGTCATAGATTATACGCTGCAGGAGTCAGGTAAGTAGGGTTCCTATGCTAGGCCTTACACGAATTATTGAGACTGAGGTTGATTTTCTGAAAACTTTGCATATTTTTGTGGTGAAATGAGAACTTGGGAAAAATAAAACCAACCTCGGTCGTTTATTTGCATACTCATGAAATTTGTACGAAAAAGAAAAAAATATGTTCTGACATGAATTGTGTAGACATGAGCTAAATTTTGTCATGTGGTTTCTGAAATCTGAAAAATGAGCGATTTTGAGAATATGAAAAGTTGTGCATTTATTTAGAAAAATGTTCTGGCTTTTGTGTTCAGTGTGTGTAAACTGTCTGATTCTGTTTTGGTACTTTGTATTATTTTGATATAACATCTGAAAACCTTTGGCATGGTGTACTGGTTTTCGTATCTGACTCTGTCTCTGCTTTGCTCTGCTCTGCTCTGTTATGCTCTACTCTATTTGGGTTGGTACCAACTTCTCTGTCTCTGAGTGCACCCACTTTGGAAACAAAGTGGTTTTATTGTGGTCTTTCCTGTGTGCACACTCGGGGCTCCGAGAAGAATAAATGAAAGATTTCACATCTGTCTCTGCCTGGTTTGGCCACCGGGGTTAGCACAACCCTACCACGGGGGTGAAACATGGTCTCTACTCTGTTGATGCTCTGTTTTGATCTGATGATGATACTCAGTTTATGTTATGCCAAAGCACTATGGGTTTTTATTTGTCTTAAAACCATCGCTCTGTTACTCTTGAAAATATATTCTGTTCTGCATGCTATTCTTTGTAAATGCTCATGTTTGCACGCTAGCATATGATTTCTGCTTACTGAGTTGTGATAACTCACCCCCTATGATGATAATATTTTTCAAATGATGTGGAGAATCCAAATGAGGACCTGGATTAGATTGGTGAACGTGTTTAAGTTGAGGAGATGTGGTTAGATGAAGGACTTCTGATGTTCTTAGTTTTTACGTCTTTGAGTTTTAATTATATTTTCGCGTTTAGTAGGACCTATGGTTTTATCAGTTTGGTATGTTACTATTACTGGGAGATTGTGGACCCTTTGATATTTTTTTTTATTATCGCATTAAAGATTGTGTGGAGTTGTAATGAGATTATTTAGAAGATATGAGATTGATTTCACTTATGAAGTTCTTGGAGATTTTTCTTTGGATGTGTTGGGAGACATGTTTATGAGTGACAGGTAATAATTCTCCAAGCCACCCAGGTTTGGGGCGTTACAATATGTTTGAAAGTTTGAAAGATATTGTCATTTTTTGCATGTGCATGATTTGTTTAAAAGTTTGAAATTTGAAAATGAAATCTCATAATAGATCTTCAAAGTCACACATCAACTACAAGCTTTACAACATCCATTCATCAAAAGCTTTCGATCTCTCTTATAAGCATTTTGAGAGTGATATAGTTTGTGTTGTACTGTTTTTATTTCACTCATTTAGGACTGTAGTTTGATAACGTACCCACTATCAGGTCTTATACAAACAGTAAAAGGTTGTGTGTACCTCTTGTGAGTGTGGTTGGATTTCTACACAGGGAATAGCTGAATCACCACTCATAAAATGATTGTAAGTGTAGAATGTGTTCTACATGAATTCTTCGAAATAATGGTATTGCTCAAAGGTATAATACATTTCTATTTCCACCAAAAACTATCACATGCCTGTCAGACCGATGAATTCCAGAATTATGATTCGTTTGCATGCGTACCACATTGCATATATATGTGAGCCGAATAACTTCTTTTAGAGAATACTACGAGCAGGAAACATTGGCTTGAGTTACCTTGTAATAAATTAAGCTTTTCTTTCTTTATTTTATTCTAATGATATACTTTAACATAAGGCGTGTCATCATAAAGTACGCGGATGCCTCCCAATCTTGTAAATTTCCTTCTTCTCATGGAGTTTGAAGTAGTTTCTTTAGATAACATCAAAGATTTAGGATATCATTAGATAGTAAGATTATATGAGAATATTTATGTGAATGGTAGTAAATAATTTGTGAATTGTAATGAAATTGTTTAAGTTAAGATACTTGATTGGGTTTTGAGAAACAAGAGAAAAAAGTAAAATCAAAATATTGTTTTAATATAATTTTTTATTTTAAAATTTAAAAAAGTTGTATTATTTTTTATGCTTGTTTGAAAGTTTGAAAAATTTATAATAATTAGATAAAAAAATTAAAAATTAAAAATTAAAAATTAAAAATGATTTCGTACTTTTTGAATGATCAATGTTTAGAAATGAAATTATGAAAAAAAATTGAGAGGATGGAACCATCTAAAATATCCAAACATGGAGTTAACGAAAGTTTTATTCGGTACAGAGAATGTACAGAAAGTAGTACGTACAGGAGAAAGCAAAGTGGGTTACTTTCTTAGATACCTATGAATATATATGAGACGTGGATGAGAAGGTTCAGAGGAAGGGATCTTCAAACTGATCATCATCTAGCCTTTCCACATCTTCCTCCTTTGATGCATGCATTGCCTTTTCTTTCCGTGTTGTTGGAGAAAAGAAGACTTTAGGCTATCCAACAGATATTCTTTACTTGATTCGTTTCGTCTACGTACAGGCACCCGTCCCTACCTTTGTTTTTTTGGGCGACCACAGTACACATATTGACATCTTTAATAACTCTGCCTCAACGATCTGATCTCTCTTACCTTTCATTAACTTTGTCGATCAACTGGAGTAGTACAGGAGGAACAGAATTTCAACATGGGTGTTCTCGGAGCATTTGCAAGACACTTGGATGCTATAGTCGGGTATTTATCAAGATAGATCAACCGGCCCCGGCCAGAGATTATAAGTTCATTTAAATTTAATTTATATCCTTTTTAGGTTCCTAACAATTACTTTATTTCTTTTTTGTAACCTGCAGGCCTGGGGTAATGCTTTTATACCCTTTGTAAGTTGGAAACATATATCCCTAGCTCGTGTTATATATATATATATATATATATATATATATATATATGTTGTATGTTGTACCAGAATTTATAAACTGGTTGAAAATATATCATGATAAATTATATATTAATTGAACGTACATGCAGATACGCGTCAATGAGAGCAATTGAGAGTCCTACGACGCTAGACGATCAGCAGTGGCTAACATACTGGGTCTTGTACTCCTTCATAACCCTTTTCGAGCTGTCTTGTTCCACAGTTCTTGCTTGGTATGTTCAGATCAGGCCAACACGTACATAAATTATATATATTATTAAGTGTTTCTAGTGATTTTCTAACGCTGTATGTGATCGATGATCGGTCTAGCCAGCAGCATCATATATATATATATATATATATATATATAGATCATATATTGATCGATCTATATATCTGCGTACGTAGGTTTCCAATCTGGCCATACATCAAACTTGTGTTTTGCATGTGGCTGGTTCTGCCTGTATTTAACGGGGCAGCATATATATATGCGAATATTGTTAGGAAGTATGTTAAGAATATTGGGGGCAGTGTGAGCTCAACTTATTCTGAGAGCCATAAGAAGGTGCTCCAGATGATGAGTCTTGATGCAAGGAAATCTGTTGAGCGATACATCGATACACATGGACTTGAAGCTTTTGATCAAGTCATTAAAGCGGTAACTATACATTTATTATAAATTCATCGTCATCATGAACATATATTTCTTATGCATCATCATCATCAATATCAAAGTTAGATAATTTTTTTACGAATTTCTTTGCAGGCTGAAATCGAAGCTCGGAAGCAGCAGCACTAGTAATTCAGAAGATCATACGGCAGCGACAAAATTCAACGTACGGAACATGATGAATATATATATATACATATATGGCAAGATTGATGATATTCTCCCTAGAGAATGATATATTTTGAGATGAAAATAAAGACGATTCGAAAGAAAATGTTCATGAGGATCATCTGCTATATATCACTGAAATGTAAAAATTAGTTATTACATTTAATTATTTCCCTCTAAGTTCAACAAGTCTTAATCAATGTTTCACAAGTTTCATATATACTAGTGTAAAAGCGGATCATATCTTGCAAAGTGCATTAAGACGTAGAATTTCTTGATGTTCCGTGAGTAGTGTGTGATAACCCGGACTTAGCCAAGTCCTCGCCTGTTACTTTTTATTATTTTTGCCTTAGTCCAATTAGAATCGACCAATCGCGTAAGTTTTAGTCTGTCAGCATAGTCAATGTTACCACTCACTATGGTGTCAACAATGCAATTTTATTTATTTGAGGTAGTTAAAAGTGTCAGAATGAGTTATGATCAACACCATTAAACTCAGTTGATTATTTAGGATTTTATTGCTCAACAAATCTATTTTCAGTTTTCGGACGAAACGTTTGTTCGAAAACGCATTTTGATTATTTCGAAAAACTTCGGTGCCAAAATTTGATAAAATTTGCACTATTAGGTTAGTATGATTATTTAGAATTTTACAGTGCAAAATTTATTTTCACTTTTCCAGAAATGAATAGTAATCTCGATAGTAGCACTAAGTGCAGTGTTTTCAAAATCACAGTGTGCAATGTCCAAATTAGGTTAGAGAAGTTTTGTTTGGACACTTGGCACCAAGAGGAAGCATGAGATGGAAATGTGAAGGAAATCAAAGTGTGAGATCATGCCACCTAAGCAAAACCCTATTCCATCTAATCACCATTTTGTGCCAAACCCAAGAGGGTTTCAATAGTGAAACCCTCAATACTTGAAATCCAATTGAAACCCCGAACCCTAAATGGTTACCCAAAACCTTAAACTTGATTCCAAACCCTAATGGATCTGATTTTTAGCATTGTATTTAATCACTTGATTAAATCACTTCCACATGCTATTAATCTCTCAAATTCATGTTATGTCATCATTATTCTACCCTTTAAACTTTGAAAATTTGATTGGGTCAAGAAAAATTGGATTTGGACTTGATAGCATCTCAAACCCTAACCAAAACCTCTTTGAACCCCAAAATAAAGCCCATTCGGTTAAGGCCCATTAGGCCCACAAATTTTGGCCACATTGGCAAAGTTTCTTAAGGAAGTTTCTAGCCACCCAAGGCTGACCATCCACTGCTCATGACAGCCCTCAAATAGTCTTTGATGGGAAAGCAAAGGCCACCTCACCACCACCACCTGCACGGCACCTCAAGGCAGCCCATACCATGGGTAGTTTGCCCCTTGTTTTGGCCAAGACTTCCATCACTCAAGTGTCCTCAAAACCTCACTTCACCCTTCAGTTTGTCTAAGAAGAGTGCAGACCATTCCCTTCCTCATTTCATCCCTTTCACTCACGTTCTTGGAGAGAACACTTAGAGTTTTCTCTTGGGCAGTATTAAGAGCTTTCTTGCTTACGATTTGTGAAGTCTTTTTAAGTATTATCTTACAAAGCTTCTTCATAAAAGTTGTTCCTATTTGAGTCTAGTTTCTTTTGGTAGATTTTTTGTTTTATTTCATGGTCATTTGGTTGGTAAAACTTTGTTTCAACCATGGAAAGGTCTGTTTGGGCAATAAACTGGATAATGTGTTGTATTTTGGAGTTTTTGACAAAGCTAATAGACATATCTTTGTCCAAACTTTTTATGTACTGCTCCTAACATGTTTATATGGATGTTTGTTAAGGATTTGTTGCGTGATAAAAAGCTTTTGATGAAATATTTTTTCAGATCTAGAAACTTAGAAATTGGAAGGAGAAAAACAATTTATGTTTTAAGAAAGATTGGATCTTTGGTGGTTTAATCTTACTTGAATGACTTTGATATTTTTATTTGATGATTCTAAACCTTTGATCTACATCTTAGGATGTTATTTTGAAGATTTTAGGAGTTGATTTGTAAAGAAATGATTTTTATACAAGAAAATACTTGGTTGGGTCAAAAGTTTGATGATTTCAGCTAGATGTATGTCAAAATTTTATTTTTAGTTTGTGGTTTTTATCATGATATGTCTCGAATCAAGAACTTTGATCAAAACTAAAGTTGAGAAAATTCTGTTCTGATGAAGCGTTGAAGCCGAGTGCTTAAAATTAGATTTTTGTGATTTTTGATGAGTTGTTTTTTATTATTCAAAGCATTATAATTATTTGGAGTGTGGTATGGGTAGGTTAGAAGAAAGTTTTGAATGTTTGGAGTTCTTGGAGATATTTTTAAGAAGAGTCAAAACTTTGAGATTTAAGGGTTTGCATTTTGGTTAAAAAGTTTGGATTTTTTTACTATAAATTTTTGTTGGTTGTTTAAGCATGCTTCTAAGTATAGAATGTGATGATTTATGTTGCAATATTTTGGTTTAGGTATGAGTGTTGAAGTTGGATAAAATTGCAACAAAAATAAAAGAGAAATAGCCTAAGGGTGTTTCGGCCTTGGTGTATTTTTTATGGTTATGAATTGTTTTAAATTTTTCTAAGTTGATATTTGAGTTGAGAAATGTAAATTTTGGTGATTTTTTGAATTAGGATGTGAAATCCTTAAGATAGGAGTAAAATGATCATTTTCTCATATGTAGATGGTAAAATAGTAATTCTACTCTAAGTTAACATTTTTCATATTTCTAAGTTATTAGTGATAAAGTTTCTAACATTTAGAGATCTTTACTTACAATTTCTCGTATTTTGTGATTTTCCTTGTAAAACACAACAGTTTCTTAACTTACTATCAGATTATTGTTTATGTGTGATGGAAAGGAAACTACTATCAGATTATTGTTTATGTGTGATGGAAAGGAAACTACTATTTAGTATTTATGTTATCTTATATGCCATGTCTCCTCGTGTATGTCTTTTACATATTACATTCTATCACGAAATACTTATCTATTGCAAAATTTATTCTCTCACATAATGCTACCTATTATATGTATGTCATGTCACGTATTGCTATTTGTTACATGCTATCTGTTATAAAATATTATCTGGTACACGTTATGCCATGTTACAAAATATTATTTGTTACATGTTATGCCATGCTACGAATTGCTATTTTTCTCATATTACGTCATATCTTTTGTCTCATGTTCATGTCATGTCACATTACGTCAGGGCTTCTGTCCATTCGTCTCACGTCATTATTTGTCTCGAGTACAGTTTATGTACCTTGGGAACAACCTTTCAAGTTAAGTCAAGTATGGTTTCATTTAGTATGATCCTAAGTGCTAGGATGAGGTAATATCTGTAATAGTCTGCTAGAAATTCAATGTGGAATTTCTATAGGTTTTAGAAACCTCGTGAAAATATTGTAAGTTTTCACGATTCGACTAATCGCGTATGTTTTAATCTGTCAACATAGTCAGAGCTATCACTCACTATGGTGCCAAAAGCACGATTTTATTTATTTGGGATAGTTAGAAGTGTCAGTTTGAGATATGATCTACGCCAGTAGACTTAGTTGATTATTTAGGATTTTATGGTGCAATAAGTCCATTTTCATATTTTCGGTCGAAACGCATGTTCGAAATTGTGAAATCATTTTTAGGGACACTACAGGGTTGAATTTTGATATACGATTTTCACTATATGTTAATATAAATATTTAGGATTTTTCTGTACTAAGTTTATTATGCATTTTTTTGAAGTGAATAGTAACCTCGATAGGCGCACCAAGTGCAGTGTTTTCAAAATCACAAAGTGGAATGTTCAAATTAGGTTGAAAAAGTTTTATTTGAACACTTGGCAAGATCATAGCCCCATATAGTGAATAGTATTAGATACTTGGCACCATGAGGAACGTTTGATAGATTTTAAGGAATCAAGGTGTGAGACCATGCCACCTAAACAAAAACCCTAGTCTATCAGACCAATCCAATTGTACCAAATCAAAGAGGATTAACACCCTAGTAAAACCCTATATGGTTGGAATCCAACTGAAAGCCCAAAAGTATGGTTGAAACTGAAATCCTAAACAATTTGTACCCAAACCCTAAAGTTGACATCCAAACTCTAATTGAATCGGCTTCTAACATTGTGTTTAATTACTTAATTAAATTTCTTTCACATGCTATTAATCCTTCAAATTTATGTTATGATATCATCATCCAACCTTTTTAACATTGGATATTTGATTAGGCCAAGAGAAATTGGATTTGGGCTTGACAGCAACCCAAACCCTCTTAAAACCCGAAATTGAGACCCATTCAGTTTAGGCCCATGAATTTAGCCACCCTAGCATTGCTTCTTGGCTAAGTAATTTCACACCCACATGGCTGATCAAATTTGCTCAAGAGGGCCTAGAGAGTACTTGAAGTAGGGCTACAGGGCCACCCCACTCTTTCCATTCTAGACTCCACCTAGAGGAAATATGTTGGTTTGATTTTTATATATTGTATTGGGTAGAAAAGACCAACACTCAAGCTTCATTTAAGCCTTATCATCTTCCACAAGTTCAGCCTCAAGCTCTCCCACCTCCGACCAAACCTCCATCCCTATACCTTCCCTTTGTATATAATATGGCAGCTTTTAGTGAAGCGACATCCTCTGTTTTAGGAAACCAAAACAGGGCATTATAGGAACGTCACAATTGCACCGGTTGCTCCTCTGCCTCCCATGTATGCCCATGCAATGTTACATCGCCGAAAGTCTCCCTCTATTTTATTTTTGCCAATCATCTCCATTGCGAAATTTGGGTTTTCTCTTCTAATTGCATTGGTCGTTGGCTGAAAGGAAAGAATTTTCTTTACTGTTAAAGATTCAGATTTACTTTCAACACTTACCATTGTTGATGGAGAAAATTGATTTCAGATGGTAATGATAAAGGTTTCTGTGTTTCTTGTTTTCCTTCAATAGTTACTGTGGGTGATTTTTTTCTTATGATATTGTTTGCCGATGAAGAAAGTGCTTTCAGAAGGTACCGGTAATTCTTTTTTGCTTCTTGCTTATCCATCCTAATGCTATGGAGAAAGCGACGGTTTCATAGTTGTTCGGATTTATATTATGTTGTTGGGTTACATCTTTTGATGGTTTGTTACAAAATCTTGCATTTTTGAAAGGATGTGATCTTCTTCGTGTTAGTTTTTTCTTGATGCATCGTCCATCATCTTTGTTGCCAAATTTGGATTTGATCGGTATTTGGTTCCAAAGAGATCACAATGACCGATGAAAGGGTTTAATACCAAAAAATTGAAAGTCGGTATTTGGTTCCAAGCATTCACTGCTTGATGTTTGGTTCTTCAATTCCTTTTGCACCGCCTGACATTTTTAATTTTTAGCCGTTGTGTGAATTGGCTATTAAGCCGAATAGTAGGGCTGAATGCCAAGTCATCAATTAAAAACTTGGCTTTTATATAATTAAATAGATAACTTGTGTAAGAAGCCCTCCAGCCTACTCCACGCAAATCAACTATTCTTTACACTTTTCTTTGAAAGAACCCAAAAGACACTATAGGGCAGCTTTTTTGAGATCTTTTGCACACCTGATTCAAAACTCTTGTAAGTGTCTTCTCACAAAGTTTCTTTCGTGAAAGTTATTAATATTGGAGTATCGTTTACGTATATATCTTTTTTGTTTCATTTGGAGATCATTGGACCGGTCAAAAGTTGATTAAATCCATAAAAGGTCATTCTGGGTGATAAACTAGAGAGTGTTATATTTTGGAGTTTTTACCAAGCTAACAGATAGATCTTAGTCTGAAAGTTTTATGGAGTGCTGTTAACATGTGTATATGATTATTGGTTGAGGATTTGTTGCATGATTAAAGGTTTTGATGAAAGATTTTCATAGATCTAGAAACTTAGAATCTAGAAGAGGAAAAATAATTTTTGTTTTAAGAAAGTTTGGATCTTTTGTGATTTAAACCCATTCCAATGACTTTGATAATTTTATTGGAGGATCCTAAGCCTTTTATATACATGCTAGGCTATTATTTTGAAATATATGATATTATATTCAAAGATATAAATTTTTATGCAAGGAGATATTTGGATAGGTAAAAGAATTGATGTCCTTAGCTAAATCCATGTTTTGGTTGATTTTTATCCATGTGATCTTGAGTTTAAAGTTTAGATCTGTTTTAGGACACCTTTTTAAACCATGTGATGTTTTGGTTTGAAGATTACATCCTTATAAGTCACGGATCAAAAGGTTGATCAAAACTAGTTTAGAAACAAAAATCTGTTTATGAACTTAGAAAGAAACAAAAAATGTCAAGTACTTTTTTAACTGATTTTGATGATTTTGTTCATGATTCAAAACATGATTATTTTTAAAAATATGTTATGAGTATATTAGAAGAAATTTTTTGGTTTAATCATGAGTTTTGAAATTTGAAAGAATTGCAATAAAAATCAGGAGAAATGGCCTATGTAAGTTTCAACCCCTATAGAGTTTCACGGTTGTTTTTAGTTTTAAATTTTTCTTATTTGATATTGGAGTTTAGGATAAAATTTATATACCTTATGTAAAATTTGGTGATTTCTGGAGTTAGGATGCACAATCATTAAGTCTAGGGTAAAATGATCATTTTTCTACATGTAGAGGGTAAAATGATAATTTTACTCTAAGTTAATATTTTTCCATATTCCTAATTTTTAGTGATTAAGTTCTAGTTTTTAGAAATCACTTTTTTTAGTTCCTCATGATCGCGCTTGAGTTTTGCTTAGAAATGCGAAAATCGAGGTAAGTTAGCTTTTAGCTTACTAGCAGTTTACTGTTTATGGGCGATAAGTAAAAGAACTATAGTGTATATATACGTGTTATCATATATGTCATGTCATGCCATGTCATTACACATTCATTTGTTACACATAATTTATTCTATCACAACTTATTCATCTGTTACATAATATATACTGTCACGCATTTTTACATGTTGCAAGTATGTCATGTTATGTTATGTTATTTGTTACATGTATGCCATGTCATTTAATGTTTACTATTGCAAGTATGCTATGTTACGAAATGTTGTATGTTACATGTTATGTCATGTTACTAAATATTTCTATCTCGAGTAAATTATGTATTTTGAATTACGTTCATGTCACATTATGCTACATCAGGGCTTCTGCCCTTTCGTATTCAAGTTACGTTTCATCTCAAATATAGTTTGTATATTTTGAGAACAGTCATGTCAAGTTTTTCATGTCAATCATGACCCTAAGTGCCAGGATGTGGTAATATCCTAATAAAACTCATTTGTTCATGCTGGAGTGTCTAAATAGGTATAAAATTTTCTGGATTGATGAAATACAGTCAACAGGTTACAAATGAGGTCTAACTAGCTGGTCATCAGAGCTCGTCAGGCACTAACGCCGATGGAGTCGTATTTTATTTCACATGTGTCCACAACAATTGTGGCACAAACAGTTTATGGGGTCACAACAATTGTGATTTATGACGTATGGGGTCACAACAATTGCGGCTCATATACTACGTGAGACACAACATTGTGACATGTAGAATACATGGGGCCACAATAACTATGGAGCACGTATTAACGCACTCACAGTTGGTCCAGATACCATGTGTTGTGATGTCGTAGTCGGTAGGGACACATGGCTCTAGGGGACCCATGTAGCACCCACATGTTCAAGTTTATCAAGTTCATGTATTTCACGTTCATGTACGTCCTCGTACAGTTAAATTATTATTCAGTTTATGATTATTGTTAAATCATGGTAACCTCATGAGATAAGACTACACTATCATAGTAACCCATGAGACAAGAACATCATGGTAATTCCATGAGATAAGAATATGTTTCAAGTTCATACTATGTTGTGTTCACGTTCATGTTATGTTGTGTTCACGTTCATGTTATGTTCAAATTCAAGTTTATGTTATGTTGTGTTCACGTTCATGTTATGTTCAAGTTCAAGTTCGTGTTAGGTTATGTTAACATTCATGTTGTGTTCAAGTTCACGTTATGTTATATTCACGTTCATGCTATATTTCAAGTTCATGTTCACGTTATATTATGTTCACGTTCATGTTATGCCATGTTTCCAGTCCATGTTATGTTTCAAGTTCATGCTTATGCCATGTTAAGTCAAGTTTCAGTTCAAGTTACGTCAGTTATGCTATGTCATATGTGAAGTTATGTTATGTTTTATGTCAAATTATGCTATGCTTACTTATGACTTTGATTATGTATTTATGCTTTTACTATCATGCATTCATCATTAACCTGTGTGGTGGTTTTTTGTTAACTCGCAGAGATTTGTAATCAAATCTCACTGTGGTAGTCCCAACTATTATTTCTCCTGCATGATAGATCTTGTTATAGGATTTGAAGGAGAGTCGAGAATCGACCAACTGTAAATGTTTGACTAAGTGATGGTGCAACGTTGATGATAATATAGTAGTTAATTTAAATTACTACTTGTACTATGGAGTTCAATCTCCAGTGCTCTTTTAATCACGATCATTTTGGATTAGCATTGTGATCTTAGTTGCTTAGTACGTCATTATGTATGAAGTATGTTTTAAGTATTTGAGATATTTTTAGTTTGGTGCATAGTATTGCTAAAGAAAAAAAAATTATCTGCTATGAATATTGCATAATGCTAGATGCACGTTAGGAACGTTGCATCTTATATATCATAAACGGGGGCAAGTAACCTTGTGTTGCATGTCTCAACACTTCAAATGTCCGTCCGATCCCAAATGGAAATTGGGGGCGTCACAATATCTTAGTGGAACACCTTTGTTTTCGCTGGAGTTTCTAATCTAGTGTGAAATTTCTTGTGTTGATAATGTAAAGATCAATAGGCCTCAAATGGGGCCCAATTAACTGGTCACCGAAGTGAAGTCAGGCACTAACGTCGATGGTGCCACCCACATTTCAATTTCATGTTATACGTACTCGTACTGGTGCAGATATCTAACAAGGGATACATAAATTACGTGTGTCCACAACATGTGCAAATACTTGTGAACTGGCACGTATGTTAACGCACTCGCAGCTGGTGTAGATACTTGTGTAGTCATGCGTTAATCGGTAAGGACACATGGGTCAAGGGGAAACCGTGTCACACCCATATATTCATGTTTATTTATCATGCTTATTGAACAAGATTCGAAATTCATGAATCTTCACGTTCACGTTCATGTTCATGTTATGTTCAAGTTCAGTCGTGTTTCAAGTTCATGTCAAGTCATATTTCAAGTTCACGTTCAGTCATGTTTCAAGTTCATGTTCAGTCATAGTTCAAATTCACATCATGTCAAGTTTCAAGTTCAGTTCACGTTTCAGTTCAAGTCATGTCAGATTATGCCATGTTACACGTCAAGTTATTATTTGCCTGCTTATGACTTTGATTATGCATTCATGCATTTATTGCCATGCATACATCATTAACCTGTGTGAAAGTTCTATGTTAACTTGCTGAGATTTATAATCAAACCTCACCATGATAGTCCCAATTACCATTTCCCTTGAATGGTAGACAATGTGCCAGGACTAGGAAAGGGAACAAAGCCTAGGTGGTTGGAGGAGGTTGATTAGGTGACGCCAAGCTTGTGGCCTCCATAACTAGATTTATGGATAGTATTATGGCATCTGTAGTCGAATTACGTGAGTTTCTTGACGAGCTATCCCAGTGATTATGTTTTGGTGATGTAGTTATGGAGTTTTGTGTCGCACACTTTTGAGATTATAGTCCTTTTGAGACTCAAACTGTAATCATGGATGTTTAGTATTCCAATATGTATGGATTATGTTTTAAGGGATATCTTTAGTTGGTGCATAGTATCTCTCAAAGAAAGAATTTATCTGCTGTGTAAATTGCATACTAGATGCATGCTAGGTGCATTGCATGTTTATTTGTCATGAACGGAGACAAGTAACCTTGTGTTGTATGTCTCGACGCTTCAGATGTCCATCCAATCCCAAGTAGAATATGGGGACGTCAAACCTACCTTTTGGCTAAAGAGATAGGCACCCAAGTCCACAAGAAGGTCCAAGGGACTAGTGATTTTCAGCCATTAAAGGGTTTAGGGTTTTAAAAACCCTTAAGTTTTTTAAGGGTAGGCACCAATTGGGAGAGAGACCCTTAAGTTTTCCAAAGCCTCAATCATTAGAGCCTTGGGAAGGTATTTTCAGTTTGACAAGCATGTAACCAGAAGAGCTTGTAAGAAGGAACGAAAAGGCCATTTTCGGCCACAGTGAAGAAGTGCCACTTGCTACACATGCAAGATGAGACCTTTGAGTTTTCAAGAAGGAAAGAAGCCATAGGACTTTCAGTTTTTGAGGAGTCACACATGACAAGGCACTTGTGCCCTATCCTCCACTAGATTCGTTGTATTTGGACCTGAAAATGGAAAAAGGAAGGAAGAGGAAGGGATTTCAGGCATGGCAAGAGACACACACGTCACATGCCATTTGACATTCACGCATTTAGCCCTAGGGTTTTGGCCAAGGTACATGCCCATTTTTCCAAAGCATAGGTTCATTGAACCTAGACCATAAAGGGTTGGAAGAAGGCTTGAGGGTTTGGGTAGGGCAAGGAGTTTTCCACTTGTCATTCATGCAAGAGGTGTCTCTTGAAATTTACGAGAGAAGCAATGATGAGGGAAGAAGAAGGGTGAATTTTGGCTAAGACAAGCAAAACGCCACATGGTGCCCATGCACAAATAGACCCTTTGGTTTCCACATCAGAAATGATGATAGGAGAGAGAATATGTGGGATTTGAAGGAGGTATTGAAGGAGGGCATTAATGGACCAACACCCTACCCCCCCCCCCCAACTGAAGGCACACCAAGAGTCATTTTGCTCCATTTTCAATTTTTTCCGTCTCCTTTCCTTTTTATCTCGCCTACCTTAGGGGAAGAAAACCAAACACTATTTTCCTTGCATGCAAACACTTTCTTCGCACAAGCATTGGAGGGAAATTGAGGACATCACGTTGGGGAGATTTGTACAGTGAGAATCTTAAAGCATCTATTTCATTCTCTTCTCATGAACACACACACACTTGCAAGGGTTTTTGGGTTGAAGATGTTCGTCTTAAAAGAGTTGAAGGACGTTTGTTATGGACTTGTTGTGAGTTTTATTGGATTAATGGAGTATTTGATTCAACCATGCATAATCTTATTGAGTATAAGTTGTCTAGGGTTTTTCTTCTCAAAGAACTCGAATCATTAATGGCAAAATGGAAATGAAGGAACCCTTGTAGAGTTAGGTAACATTCGGTCACCACTAGGGTTTCCATGAAGGTCTTCCTTCTAGTAAGCCACAAGATAGAAATCCTTGCAGATCTTCAAGAACTTTTGGGCATCCTTACACACACTAGTATGCTCTTTTCACACAATGCACGCAAATGACTATTAGGGTTACAAGGACTAACTAGCACACGAAGCACATGTTTGGTTTGAAGTATTGCTGCTTTCAATAAGTCTAATGATTGAAACATACACTTTCAGCTACCTGATCATAGGAAAATAATACTTTTGAAGTTTTGTAAGTTAGCATCTAACTTACTCTTAGATAATGTATTCATGTTTATGTGTAAACTTTGCAATCTAGTTGTTACAATTCGATTATGGAATTGCTATTTGTCACATGCCACAATTCATAACTTATATGTGCTTATTATGTTTAAATGTTGTTTGTCAAATGAAGTAGTTCAAAAGACATGTTTAGAGCCTTGACAATTGATGCATGCTTTGATGAGCTTTCATAAGTTATACATAAGCATGTGTTTTCTGCATGTCCTAATTCTTTCAAGTTGTAAATGTGGAGTGATTAAGCCCAAACTATTATGCGACGGTATAGTTTAGTTTAGGGTGTCGATCCACAGGGAGTCTGAAGAAACACTACAAGATGCAAGCTAAGAGAGAAGATTAAATGACAGTATGACAAGAATATGAAAATTCTACCTAAAACATGCAATTAAAATGTTATTAGGGCATAGATAAAAAGGCAAGTAAAGCTTTGGGCTTGCATCAACCAGATCCAATACTCTTAACTTTTTCAATCCAAACTATATACACAATTAAGAATTATAGCACCAAATTCCTAATTTGAAGATATGACATTATATTCATCTACTTTCTCAAATTTAATTCTACAATCTATTCTCTCTTTACAAACCACAATTTTCATATATAAAACTGAATATCAGATCTAAAGACGACATTATGTTCATAAACAATAGTGTAACAAAAGATCACATCAATGACATGAAAAATAACAGTTTAAGTCACACTCATATATTTATAATCCTATAACTCATCAAAATCAAACCATAGCAAGATTTAATATAATTATCTCAAACTTATAAAAACCCAAAACAAATAGAGAATTCAATCCTAGAATCTTAAACAATAAATCCTAATCTATGAATTGAAATAAAATCACAGTATTTTCACCAATCAATTTCTACCCTAAGGTTTACCCAAGACTTAGTTTTCCATGAAAGAATTAAAAAAATAAAATGGTAATTTTTTTCCAATATTGTATCGTCCCCCTTCAAAACTCTTTCTCAATGATATTCTTCTCTCGGGCATAAAAGAAACCCTAACATTTTCCTGATTCCCCCATAAAAAATTGCCTAACTTTTAGGACTGAGATTGGCAGCCGCGTACACACTTTACAAGTCAGAATCTAGACATTCTTATCAAATACAAAGTTGTATCCCTTTAAGATAGCTTTATAACGAATCAAGAATCACATCAATTGGATGTGTGAGTGGAAAGTTATAATTAAAACACTAAGATATGTCTAGGCTTTCTCCTAGAGAATTTTGGACTTGGACTTCTTGCAGTTTCCTTTTGTGATTTGTTTCTTTTTTCTCTTGATCCGAATTACTCTCAAACCCACCTTATTTGAAGTTATCCTTTATTTTATATTTTGGAAAGCTATCCCAACGTTGAAGTCTTCTCATGTTGAAGCATCATTTCTTTGCTGAAAGTCCACACATCAATCCACATTGAAAGTTAACCCACGTTGAAAATGAAAAGTCCTTATTACTTGAAAGTCTTACTCAATTCAAAAGTAATGCTTCATTGGAAACTCTTGTGAATTATTCCAATTCAAAAATTCCTTCAAATTTGACTGGGCTTTAGCTCTCTCTTTTATGGATTCTAAAATTAAACATAAAAATGTGCTTATGAGTATCTCAAAGTAAATAGAGACTAAATTAAAAAATACAAATTAATTCCTATGATTTTTATTCACATTTTAACATTCTAGTCCAACAATTGGGTATTTAAAGTGCACTTTTGGGCACTCATCATGGACCACTCTTAACATATGGCATAAGCACATGAAATTGTTTTACGAAAGTTACATGGTCACATATCACATGGTTTTCGGGTTATGTATTAAAGAAATGGTTTTTTCACGACCCCAAATACTAGGATAGGGGAATATCCTGGTGGAACTCCTCTATCCATTCTGGAGTGCTTGAATTGGAGTAACAACCCCTAGGTTGATGAAGTACAGTTAACGAACTTCGAATGGGTTCTTTTTAAAGGATTCTAGAGCAAATTAGCACCTAACGCTAGTGGGTGCAACACATTGGAGACGTATCATATGAACTTTGACGTACTCACACCTGGTCAAGAGGGTTGACAATATGATGTGGTCACTATCATGGAGCCCACGGTGCTTAAGAGCCATGATGTGTCCACCCATATTGTTATATGGATTAATGGTTATAAGTGGCGAATATGAATCGAAAATGATATTTTACTTCATTACTCTGTTATATGATTACATGGTCAATGTTTTGAAAAAGAATACATATAACAACAAAATGAGTTTTTAGTCAAATTTACATCCATGGCATGCATTCATACTCATAGTTTGCCTTTACATGCTTATATTATCTTCTTGTATGTTATTGGTTTAACTTGCCGAGATTTCTTGAAATCTCACTGTGGTAGTTTCCACTATCATTCCCCCCAAAATGGTAGAAGTTTTGACAGGAGTAGACGCTAGCGATGGGGAAGCAGGAGCTCTCGGATTCCCCAATGATTAAAAGGGAGTTTATTAAGGAAAACACTAGGAAGAGTGAGGGTAGTGTAGCCTCTAGCTCTCAGCTTGTTAAAGGAGATAGCCTTGAAGATGTAGTCATCGACTTGACAAGGCTACTTCAACGAATCAAGGAAGCCCAATAACTTTTGAATCCAAAGAAACATTGTACTTGTAAAATCGAATAGCCAATATCTCATCTGTGATCCTTTTTAGGATGAACTTGGTATCAAGGGTTATGCTTAGACCCTTTTTATTTTGTATTGGGAGTTTTTGAACAAGTACTATTGGGATTAATAGTTTTCTTTATTTCGTACCCTAATTAAATTGCTCAATCTTTACTTAGAATTTAACTTTTTCTGCCGTGGTTATTGCATATTGCTAAAAATATGTTAGGTGCATTACATGTTAATTGTCATGAACGAGGTGTGTGTAACCTTGAGTTGCATGTCTCGACACTTCACTCTCAGTCCAATTCCAAGAGGGGTCTGGGGGCATCACATATTGTATGATTATTACATACCCCCGTTTATAACAGTTAATTTGCAATGCATCCTATAAATGCATCTAGCAGTATGTAATAACCGCAACGTAAAATGGGATACTAAGAAGTACTTATGCCAGAATAAACTAAAACATCCCAATGTCATTCATAACCATCATAAGTTCAAATCATAAGGTAGCATAATCTTACTACAGTTATTCTTGATAATAAGTCTCCATGGCTAAATCTATTGCTTCATGCTTTCTAATGCATGAAGAGTTAGAGCTAAAAACATCAAGATGAGGTATAATCTTTTGTTGAGATCTGGCTCCTCTTCAATCAGTTGGATCCGCTAGTCGATCTATCCGTCCTCGTTGGGTCCTGACACAACTTCTACCATTTCGAGTGGAATGATAGTGAATCTACAAGGGGTGAGATTTACTTGAATTCTCAGTAAGTTAAACAACCAACGTGCACAAAGATACATTATGCATTATGAATGATAAATATGAAATGCATGTGATGCAGAAAAATCAGTATATGTCTCCCATCCAGATTCTTCAACATTTTCAGAAAAATTGTGTAATGCCTCGATGGAAGGCCCAAACCACATGGCCTATACTCCAAAATGACTAGTCAATGATACAATTGGAGTCCCATTGGAACCTTATAAAGTGCAAGAACTTCTCCTTCTCAAGTAATGTAGGATCTCATACATCACCTACCCTTATCCTTATCATATCGGGTATTACAATCTCTCCCTCTTAAATTCTTGACGTCCTCATCGAGCCAATCCATTGTAGGTGGCATGGCTCAAGTCCCACATTTTTAGTTGGAATAGGCTCTTCAGTTACAGTAACACTCAGACCCAATCAAGCTCAATTTTTTTTTTTTCACACGTTAACTTCCTTGCATGTTTTATTTATTTATTTTTTCCATCTATTTTCTTTTTCACCCCTAAGTCTTCCTCTCGTCCACGGCATGCCTGGTCTTACACGTCTCTAGTGTATTTTTATCCACTCCATGCACACACATGACTCTTTTTTCATCTGCACGCACGTCTCCCTCATATCTCTAGGGTTTGCACCTCACATATATATAGACACACATATATTATCCCATGCTATTAGAAACTACCTAAGCACTTGCCGCCGCACCACCTTAGGGTATTCTTTGCCCAGCCAAGCGTAGTCAGCCATGGCTTTCCCCTGTTGCAGAATCGCAAGCCCCAGCCTCCATCCCCTCAATTTCTTGCACCCTATACCGAGAGTCACCCCATGAAAGCCCAGCCCTCCGTCGTCAGTATTGCCGCCACCAGTACAACCCCCCTCGTAAGCATCTGATCAACCAACCCACAACCCAGTATGCCGCCACCCCCTATCTTGGTAACTCAGCAAGTTATACCCCTCTCTCTACGTCAAAGGGTTCACCCCCGAAGACTTCGCAATACATGACTCCTCCCAACACAACAACCGACAGCGAACAGTGAGGCCCTGCCACCACATACAGCTGCAACAGAGAGCGCTGGAGAACCTTTCAACACCACCAAACATCGCCCAGCCCACGCATTTCCATTTGTGAGATTTTCTCTCTATCTCTCAGTTTCTAGCTTTACATCCCTTTAACACTCTCTCTCACTCATCTCTCTCTCTCTCTCAGTGCCTCACCACCGTGACCTTCTTCACCGCATCGCACGCAGCTCCTCCCTTCTCGATGAATACCTCACACTCCTGTCCTCACCAGCTATTGCACCGAAATCGCATGAAGCGTTTTCTTTAAAGTCTATGTAAACTTAGTTTTGCATAGTATTTGGATATGGATTTACAATTTTACCCTTTGTGACGCCCGCAAATTTCGCTTGGGATCGGAAGGACATTTGAAGCGTCGAGACATGCAACACAAGGTTACCTGCCCCCGTTCATGACATATAAGATGCAATATTCCTAACATGCATCTAGCATTATGCAATATTCGCAGCGGATAATTTTTCTTTTTAGCAATACTATGCACCAAACCGAAATATCCCAAATACTTAAAACATACTTCATACATAATGACATACTAAACAACTGAGATCACAATATTTCCTAAATCACACGAGTACACGTGTTATAGTCACATACTATCTCTTATACTTCAAGAAATTCAAGCCTAGTAAAGACTAAAATTTCAAGCCTAATATTTGGTGCATTTCCTAAGGACATGTGGATTTAAACCCAGAGACGTATTGCTCTGATACCACCCTGTGACGCCCGCAAATTCCGCTTGGGATCGGACGGACATTTGAAGCGTCGAGACATGCAACACAAGGTTACCTGCCCCCGTTCATGACATATAAGATGCAATATTCCTAACATGCATCTAGCATTATGCAATATTCGCAGCGGATAATTTTTCTTTTTAGCAATACTATGCACCAAACCGAAATATCCCAAATACTTAAAACATACTTCATACATAATGACATACTAAACAACTGAGATCACAATATTAATCCATATGGTTGTGATCAAAAGAGTGATGGAGATTGAACTCTACAAATACAAGTAGTAATCTGAGGTAACTACTGTATTAACACCTACATCGCATCGTCGCTTAGTCGACCATTTCCAGTTGGTCGATTCCCGATTCTCCTTCAGATCCTGTAACAAAATCTACCATTCGGGGGGAATGGTAGTTGGGACTACCACAGTGAGATTTGATTACAAATCTCAGCAAGTTAACAGGAAACTTCCACACAGGTTAATGATGCATGCATGGCAGTAAAAGCATGAATGCATAATCAAATCGTAAGTAATCATAGCATAACTTGACATACAACATAACATAACTGGCATAACTTAAACTGAAACTGAAGCTTAGCATGAACGTGACTTGAAACATAACATGGACTTGAAACATAACATGAACGTGAACATGCATAATTTGAACTTGAACTTGAGCATGACATAACATAAATGTGAACTTGGAACATAACGTAAACGTGAACATAACATAACATGAACTTGGAACATATTCTTGTCTTATGGGATTACCATGATTGCGTGAACGTAAACTTGAACATAACATAACGTGAAACATGACTTGAACTTGGAATCTTATTCAATAGACTTAATCATTAACGTGACCATATGGGTGCTACACAGGTCCCCTTGAGCCGTGTGTCCCTGCCGATTACCGCATCACATCACAGGTTTCTATACCAGCTGTGAGTGCGTTAATACGTACTCCACAGTTGTTGTGGCCCCACGTATTCTACGTGTCACAATTGCTGTGTCTCACGTAGTGTATGCTCCACAGTTGTTGTGGCCCCATACTTCATGCTCCACAGTTGTTGTGGCCCCATGACTTATCTGTTTGTGCCACACTTGCTGTGGACACACGTAACATAATGTGTGGCACCATCGGCGTTAGTGCCTGGCGCGCTCCGGTGACCAGCTAATTAGGCCCCATTCGCAACCTGTTGACTGTACTTCGTCAACCCAGGGAATTTCACACCTATTTAGACACTCCAGCGTGAACAAAGGAGTTCCACTAGGATATTACCCCATCCTAGCGCTTAGGGTCGTGATTGACATGAATGACTTAACTGGGCATTTTAACGTGACGTTCGTATGAACGTGACATAAAATAAAAGACAGACGTAACATAACGTGACATGAACGTAGGACGACAGACATGACATACTTCGAGACATAAATGTAACAGAGACATTTCATAACATGTCATACATGTAACATGCAACATTTCGTAACATGGCATACCATATAACAGACAACATTTCTTAACGTGGCGTAACATGTGACAATGAATATTACATGACAAGAAATACATGTAATAGATGGCATACTTAACTTAACATGACATACTTGCAATGTATAGCGTGTATAGCAATACGTGACAGAATATCTTGTGTAACAGATGAATAATTCATGACAGAATAAATTCTGTGTAATAGATAAATATGTAATGACTTGGCATGGCACATATGATAACATGCATACATACAATTTAGTTCCCTTACTTATCACACATACACATTAAATTGATAGTAAGTTAAAAGCTAACTTACCTCGATCTTCGCGCTTCGAGACAAAACTCAAGTGCGATCACGGGAAACTGAAAGTAGTGATTTCTAAAAATTAGAACTTAATCACTAACAATTAGGAATATGGAAAAATATCAACTTAGAGTAAAATTACCATTTTACCCTCTACATGTGGGAAAATGACCATTTTACCCCTAACTTAAGGATTTTGCATCATAACTTCAAAAATCACCAAAATTTACATACCTTATGTAAATTTTGTCCTAAACTCAAATATCAATTCATAAAAATTTAAAACTAAACACAACCATCAAAACTCTATATGGCCGAAACTTACAAAGGCTATTTCCTTTGCTTTTTGTTGTAATTCTTTCAAATCTCAAAACTCATGATTAAACCAAAATTTTTCTTCTACTACACTCATAACATATTCTTAAGAATAATCATGTTTTGAATCATGAACAAAAGTCATCAAAATCACTAAAACCATACTTGAACTTTTTGGTTCTCTTCTAAGTTCAAAACAGAATTTTGTTTCTAACTTGTTTTGATCAACCTCTTGATCCATGACTTATAAAGAAGTGATCTTCAAACCAAAACATCACATGGTTCAAAAAGGTGTCCTAAAACAGATCAAAGCTTCAAACTCAAGATCACATGGGTAAACATCAACCAAAACATAAATTTAGCCAAGAACATTATCACTTTGGCCTAACCGAATATCTCCTTCCATAAAATTTCATATGTTCGAAACTAACATCAAATATCTTCAAAATAACATTCTAACATGTATATAAGATGCTTAGGATCTTCCAATAAAAATATCAAAGCCATTGGAATAAGATTAAACCATAAAAGATTTAAACTTTCTCAAAACAGAAACTGTTTTTCCTCTTCCAGTTTCTAAGTTTCTAGACCTAAGAAAATATTTCACCAAAACTTTTAATCATGCAACAAATCCTCAACCAATAATCATATACACATGTTAACAGTACTCCATAAAAATTTCGGACCAAGATCTATTCATTAGCTTGGTCAAAAACTCCAAAATATAACACACTCTCCAGTTTATCGCCCAGAATGACCTTTCTGGGGTCTAAACAACTTTTTACCAATCAAATGATCTTCAAATGGAACAAATAAGATATCCACGTAAACTAGACTCCAAAAGCAACACCTTTCATGAAGGAAACGTTGCGAGGAAACACTTACAAAAGCTTCGAAACAGGCATTCAAAAGAGGTACAAAAAACTGTCCGAGAGTGTCTTTTGTGTTCTATGAAGGAAAAGTGTAAAGGAGAGTTGCTTTTTCGTGGGAAGTGGACTGAAGAGCTTCTTACACAAGCTATGTAAAGTGATGGGACTCAAGGAATGGTTGAGTGTTGGCCTTTTCTTCTCATAAAAATCAGACCAAGATCTTTTCTCAAGGTGGAGTGTGAGAGTGAAAGAGTGAGGTGGCCCTTTTGCTTTGTCTTTCAAGAACCTTCTAGGCACTTCTTGTACAGATCTGGCCAGCCAAGTGGGGGTACAAAACTTAGCCATGAAGCAATCCTATGGTGACCAAATTCGTGGGCCTTAAAGGGCCTAAACCGAATGGGCCTAAAATTTGGGGTTTAAAGAGGGTTTGGGTTGCTATCAAGCCCAAATCCAATATCACTTGGCCCAATCAATTTTTCAAGGTTAACAAGGTTGGATAATGATGTTCTAACAAAAATTTGAAGGATTAATAGCATGTGGAAGTGATTTACTCAAGTGATTAAACACAATGCTAGAAATCGGATTAGAAAATGTTTAGAGGCCAACTTTAGGGTTTTGGGGAAACCGTTTAGGGTTTCGATTTCAACCATGCTTTTGGGCTTTCGATTGGATTCCCACCATTTAGAATTTCACTAGGATTGAAAACCTCTTTGATCTGGCACAATTTGGTTGAGCAGATGAAACAAAGTTTTGCTTAAGCGACATGATCTCACACCTTGATTCCTTCAAATCCAACAAACGTTCCTTATGGTGCCAAGTGTCTAAAATTATTCACTAAGTGTGGCTAAGATCTTGCCAAGTGTCCAAATAAAACTTCTCTAATCCAATTTGGACATTCCACACTGTGATTTCGAAACACTGCAATTGGTGCGCTTACCGAGGTTACTATTCACTTCAAAAAAGTGAATCATAAACTTAGTACTAAAAATTCCTAAATATTCATATTAACCTTTAGTGAAAATCTTTTACCGAAATTTAACCTCGAAGTGCCCCTAAAAATAATTTCACAATTTCCAACAGACGTTTCGTCCGGAATTATGAAAATAGGATATTGTGCCATAAAATCCTAAATAATCCACTGAGTGTAATGGCGTAGACCATAATGCATTCTGACACTTCTAACCACCTCAAATAAATAAAACTCATATTTCTAGCAGCATAGTGAGTGATAACACTGACTATGTTGACAGACTAAAACCTATGCAATAGGTCGATTCGTAAAAACTTATGGGATTTTCACGAGATTCCTAAAGTCAATAGAAATTCCGCCAATGAATTTCTAGCGGGCTGTTACACCCTTATTATTGGATGGTTTCAATTTGAAATTTTTGTTTATATTAAATCTGTTTTTACATGGTTTATGCGGGAAGTATAAGAAATTTTTCAGAAAATAAATAGGATTTCCAAAATGTACTAATGGTAGCATATTATTTTTACAGTAAGTATGAAATTTTATTTTGAACATTTTAATTATGATTACAGAAAATCACTTAAGTATTTTAACATGTTATTAAGTAAAGTTTTATTTTTAAAGTAAACAATATTGGTGTAATGTTATTTTTACACTTTAGATATGATTAAGTCTATTTGAAAAGTAGTTATGGTTTATTTTAAAAATATTTTGGGATAATTATATTATCTACTATTAAAATTTATAGTTGCTTTTCAATAATAAATAAGTCTGACTTTTAAATGTTGTGGTCAAAGTTATTAAATCAATGTTGATGATTTTAGAAAGTGATGATTTGTAATTTTAGGTTTTGAGGAATTAAATAGGTTATTGTAGAAACTTAAGATTAAATATCGAAATACGTGATTAATTGGAAATTTACGAGAATTATGTAATTATTTTATAGGTGATGAATAATTATTGTTCGACAGTTTTGAGGAAAATTCTGAAAAAGCTAGAAAGTTCAGGTAAGCGGGATTCCTATACTAGACTTTACATTAAAATAAAATGAGCTGAGGTTGATTTTGGAAAATATACATATTTGGTTATGAAAAGAAATTTGAACTAACTCAGTTATTTGTTCTGCATTACTCATGAGATTCTGTTTAAGAAGAAAATATTTTCTCTCATGACTGGTGTAGACATGAGCCTATTTTTAACATTTTATTCTGAACTGTGCAAAAGAGAGTGAATATGAAATTTTGTGCATAAATTATATTTTTGTGATCTAATTCTATTTTCTTCTAATTCTGTTTAGTACTCTGTTTTGATAAGATGTGGCATTTGAAAAACCTTTGGCATGACTATCTGGTTTCGCATCTGATTCTATTTCTGCTCTGTTTAGTTAGAGACCCTACCACGGGGGTTTTACATGGCTTCTGTTCCGATATGATATGGCCCTGCCATGGGAAATAATAGTGGTATTCTGTTTCAGTTTTGATATGCATCTGCTTGGTTATCCGCAAATGCACAACCCTACCACGGGGGTTAAACATGGCCTCTGTTCTGATATAATGATGATGATGAATCAGATATGTTATGCCAAAGTACTTTGGAAGATTCACATTCTGTTTCTGCTCAGTTAGTTATCGGGGTTTGCACAACTCTACCACGGGGGTTAAACATTATATTTGTTATGATATGATAAGATAAGATGTCATGTTTCAGTTTATGCTATGCCAAAGGGATTTTGATTATGAATATTTTTGAACTTTCGCTATGATATTTTTGATAACATGGTCTGACGCTGCATTTTTAAAACATTATTCTGATTCTGCATTCTGAAAGAAAATATTTTGTTCTGCATTTTGAACTCTGTAAATACTCATGTTTACACACTAGTATATGTCCTTTGCTTACTGAGTTGTTGATAACTCACCCCTTATCTCCAATTATTTTTCAGATAATTTTGATGGTTCAGCTGGAGCACAAGAGTATGAAGTTTTAGTAAGGTGTGACGTCCGTAGTGGAAAAAGTGCTCAAGGGTACAAGTGCTTGTTTGAGAGTCGTAGTTAGTAAACTGATTTATTTTTTGTTATTTTGATTTGATGAGTTAAGGATAATTTCGACTTTTGGAGAGTTTTTAATTTATGTTATTGAGAATTGTTTTCTGTTGTCCCCATGAAGGAACATAGATATTTAGGTTGATTAAATGGATTAACATTTTATGGAGTTTCTGGATTTTATTGTTGTGTTATTTAAGATGATATTAGGTATTAAGAACTAACTCTCCGGACCTCCAGGAACGGTGCGTTACAGATACCATTTGTAACATCCCAATGAAAGGCCCAATCCACATGGCCTATACTCCAAAAGGACTAGTTAATGATACAATTGGAGTCCCATTAGAACCTTATAAAGAGCAATAACTTCTCGTTCCCAAGCAATGTGAGATCCTATACACCACCTACCTTTATCATTATCATATATGGGTATCACAAACTGAGACACAAATTTTCTTACAAAGAATGAATTTTCACTTTAATTACCAAAAACATAACATTTCATCATAACACTTCATCATTTATAGCAAGTCACATTTAATCATATTGTTAACATCATAATGTATGGTATCGTCACAGTTTCTCATATGCACTGTGAGTACTATTGGTGACTGTAGTACAACTCATGTTGAAACTATGTTTTTTGCAGATTCGTTTTCAATGCATTGGTAACATAATATAACATCATTATAACATTATAACATGTACACCCCCCCGGTCCTAGGTGTGATAGCATTTGACTTCGGTCTGGTCTTCTTTTAAAAAGCACCAATTCGAACCCCGTTGACTGTTTTTTATTAACCTAGAAGTTGCCACTTCATTTTTACTCACTCTAGAGTGGATATAGAAGTTCCACTAAGATAATTTCCCATCCTACCTTTTGGGGTTGTGACAAAAATTATTTTCATGCAATGCTTCAAAATTATTTTCTTGTGAAAATGACATTTATATCATTATATGCAATATGCTAAATTGGTGAAAGTTTCACATGCCATGTAGGCAAGTGGTCATGTACCATATAACATGATGTTTCATGCTCAAAATGAAAATTATAACATGAATGTAGCATTTATCAATAAATCATAAATGACTTATCAAAGTGTAAGTTAGAGGCCAACTTACAAACTGTCTAAGTTTGAAAAAATCGTAGCAGCTGTAATCAAAGTTGTACTAAGTTTCAAGAACTAGTATTTACAAAAATACCCCTAAACTTTCAAAAATTATCTCTAAGGCCTAATTTTTAACTATTTGCAAATAAGCCCAAAATTTAACCAAACTTCACAAGCCTCATCATATTTTCCATATTCTAAAACCGTGCATGCTTGGATGATCAATACAAGATATAATTAAATCATATTATGACATGCTTCTAGAAATTAAACCTTTCGAAATCATTATAAGACATTTACGGATCATATAAAATCATACCAACTCATGACATTGCTAAAAATTCAACCCAACATAATTAATTCCAACAAAACTTTAAATTTGACCCAGTTTTGAACTTAGATTGCTAAACCTTATTTAAACTCAATCAAAATTCATTCTCATGGCATAAATTAAAGCCTAATATGTTATTCTAATACTCATCAATATATTAAGCAAGAATACTTACAAAGTCATTGTAACACCCCGTATTTTAGTGTATTTTTATTGAATGATTATTTTTATTTATTCAAAAAAATTTATCCTCTTATTTTAAATTGGTTGGATTTTTAGTGAGTTTATTTCTATGATTTTAATTTGGTGAAAATTATTTTTATGTGCTTTCTTAATATTTATTTATTGTTATGCATTTAAATTGCTTTTAATATTTAAATTAATTACTGTGGGATTTAATTATTTCAATTTGACTTTACCATTACGTTTAAATTATTTTATTTAACTTGTGGTTTAAAAATCGTTTCCGTTGGATCATTTTTGTGACCCAAGTTATGAGGATTGGACCTCATTTCTTTATCCTCTATTTTTCTTTCCTCCTTTTCTTTTCCCTTTCTTTTCTTTTCTTCCTTATTTTCTCCTTCGGTTTCCTCTCTGCCGCGTGCGAAGCCCAGCCCCTCCTTCTCTCTCCCCGTGCGTCTGTCCACTCCCCCCAGCACGCCGCCGTCGCGCCGCCGTGCGCGACACCGCCCCTTCCGTTCCCCTCCCCATCGGCCGGCGACCCTTCCCCGTGAATCTCAGCTCCTATCTCGCCGCCGTTAGCCTCCACGCGCAACACCCTGCCGCGGCCTTCACTTCCTTCGCGCGCCGCCGTCACGCCACCATTGGCCACCATCTTCCTACCATTTCATCCCCGTCCTCTTGGCAACCCAATGGACCCAACCCTGGCACCGATCCGTCACCGGTGAAGCACAACCAAGCCCATCTCCGATTTCGGCATTTTTGGCCTAAAAACACCCCTTGCGCCGCCACCCATGGCAAACCGCCACCACCATTGGCTTCACCGACCTCTCTAGGCCCTACCCTACCATTTTTGGGTCTTCGTTTGTCTCCGTTGAAAAGTTGGTATTTGTGACCCACGGCCACAGTGTATTTTACACTGTGGTGTTGCTCAGACGTCACCACTTGCAGCTTCGTGATCCTTCGGAAATTGTTATATTTCACTGTAAGTATTTCTCCAAAGAACTTTCGTAATTTAAATGTATTTTGCACTAACATATTACACTGTATTTGTTTGACATGCCGGATTGAGTCTGAGAAGTTCGGGGGTCGGATGGATTTATGATTGGAGTTGTTTGGTTGTTTGATTGAATTGGTTGTTGATTGTTATGGGTCAGTGTTGGTGCATGTTTGTGTCAATATTTCATGCATGATCATGTTTGTAAAGAAAACTGGGTTTTCGTGTATTGCATTCATGTGCATGTGTGATTTGGAAAAGTTATGATTTCATGTGTGAGAAATTGGACTTGTTTGGATTGATTGATTTGAGAAAAAAGGGAAAGAGACTGTAGGGATGGTGGTAAGCAGGGACGGTGGTAGAGTCCCGCCTGTGATTCCAGCCTACGGTGCACGCGGTAGGGATGGTGGTAAGCAGGGACGGTGGTTGTGTCCCGCCTGTGATTCCTGCCTACGGTGCACGCGGTAGGGATGGTGGTAAGTAGGGATGGTGGTAGAGTCCCGCCTGTGATTCCCGCCTACAGTGCTCTGTTATGTATCTATTGTGTGGAAAGGAACTGTAGGGATGGTGGTAAGCAGGGACGGTGGTAGAGTCCCGCCTACGGTGCACGCGGTAGGGATGGTGGTAAGCAGGGATGGTGGTAGAGTCCTGCCTGTGATTCCCGCCTACGGTGCACGCGGTAAGGATGATGGTAAGCAGGGATGGTGGTAGAGTCCCGCCTGTGAGTCCCGCCTACAGTGTCTGATAAATTGTTGAGTTTTGTGTAAATCATTTTCTGGGAAAATGTTGGATTATATGTTTTGGCTAAAAATGGGATTTTGGCGTGTGTTGAAATTAATCATTTTCGGGGAAAATGATGTTTTGAAAGAAATGTATATTCTTTTTATGTATGCATGTTGGTCGCATTTAATGCATTTATATTACGTCGTTATTTTGGGTTATACTTACCTGCTGTACCGTTTTATGGTAACGCAGCTTTTGATGCAGATGAGGATGATGAGTCTTAGGCTTTGGCTCTATGGTGAGAGTGATCTGGGATCACTGGCTTTGTTATTTTATTTTACTTATCTGTATTTTGGGACATGTGTTCAACTTTATTTTGGGATGATTGTATAACTTTTTAAATCCTTTTACTGATGTTTAGCTTGTATTTAAATTCTGGTACTTAGATGACTAATCCGCTGCGTTGTTATTGTACACTGTTGCATGTGCAAACACTTGGCACTTTCGTTGGGATGTGTGACCGTGTTGTCATCATCCCGGCGTCTCGACTCCCGTGTTTTCCTTACATGGGGGTCGGGGGCGCCACACTCATGACCCTTTAAAGCTCCCAACACAAGACACTCAAGAACTTCACACAATCACATGGTTTCACTCTTTTGCACACTAGAAGGGGAAGAACTCTTCAAGAACTCAAGAAAATGATTGAGAAAAGGTGTGAGGAACTGAGGAGAGGAAGGAAGGTATTTATAGGCTTCAAGATGGAAGGGGGATGCCAGCCTTGGCTGGAGGAGGGCTTTGTGATTGGTGGAGTGGGTGGTGGTGGTGATGAGTGCAAGCGTCTAGATTTTTGTTATCTTTGTCCATACGTGAATAGTACCCTATGCTACCATGATCTCATCAAGGTTAGGTTATGCAAGGATGCTAAGGGTGCAGGGTTGTCGTGGTGGAGAAAGAAAAGAAAATAAATCAAATTAAGGCAAGGAGTCAAGCCATGATGTCGCCGGGTGAAAATCCAGACAGACTTTCACTTCATGGCTTGCACCCCTTTGTTTTATCTCAATGACTGAAATGCACAGGTATAATGACACTCTTTCATGCCCTTTTCAGGTTATGGAAGATGGCAGGATTGGCTACCAAGTGATGATGTGTGTGTAGCTCAAAGGAGAGGGTGAAGTAGGGGTGGTTGTCGAGTGGTGTCTTGCACAAAAGCCAATCGATGTTGGCTCTACTTGGGGTGGCTTTGAGTCAAGCTTCAGCATAATGACTGGAGGGGCTCTCAGGGATTGGAGGAGGATGGAGGTGGCGTGTGGTGGTGGTTCAACCAAGTGCAGATGTGCAACAAAACTCTAGCCATTCAGTTTGGCTTTAACTAGTCCTCCAATGGAACCGGGTGTAAACCCTAAAAATTTATTTTTCTCTCTTCTTCCTTCCTCTCCCATGCCGCACCTCTCCCCGCATGGCTCTCTTTCCCTCTACAACTCATGGCCTTCCCTCTACCCATGAGCTTGCATTGCCGCCACCATTTGCCACTGCTGTCAGGCCCAAGTCTGGGCAGGTGAGTCCTCGGTTCCTCTGTTTTTCCCAACCTCACAAACCTTTTTTTCCTACTCTTTTCAATTTGTGTTGTGCCTCTGTCGCTGCCATCCACCACCCCTTGACCCGACCCTGCTGGTAAGTATTTACCGGCCCCCCTCCCTCACTTTTCATTTGTATCTCTCAATCTCTCTCTCTAAGCATGAAAACCAACTTGAGTATGAAAACCCTAGTTGCTTGCCGCCACCCCACTGTGTCACACCCATTCGACGCTAGCCATAGTGAGTATTCCCTACGAGCTCGCTATTGTTGGTAAGTCGTCTTCCATCAATATCTATGTTCCTTGGTGCCTCCTTCGATTTTGTTTCTCTCTCTCTAGCGACTTTCCCTCCGTCTCTCTCTCTTGTAGCTCTTTTGCCACCACTTGCCTTGCTATCCAACATTTGCCATGGTGGGCTCCTGGATCTCAACTCGCATTCCTTTGATCCCTTTTTCCTCTCTTGGATCCTCTCTCCCCCTTTTGCTCTATTTCTCTTTCCTAGAGCTCCATCGTGTGTGGCCGCGGCTTGCCATTGTCAACAACTCCCTTGTGGTTGTCCGACCACTGCGTGAACGTAAACTTGAACATAACATAATGTGAAACATGACTTGAACGTGAAACACATGAACTTGGAATCTTATTCAATAGACGTAATCATTAAAGTGACCATATGGGTGCTACACAGGTCCCCTTGAGTTGTGTGTCCCTGCCGATTACCGCATCATATCATAGGTGTCTATGCCAGCTGTGAGTGTGTTAATACGTACTCCACAGTTGTTGTGGCCCCACGTATTCTACGTGTCACAATTGATGTGTCTCACGTAGTGTATGCTCCACAGTTGTTGCGGCCCCATACTTCATGCTCCATAGTTGTTGTGGCCCCATGACTTATTTGTTTGTGCCACACTTGCTGTGGACATACGTAACATGATGTGTGGCACAATCGGCGTTAGTCCCTGGTGCACTCCGGTAACCAGCTAACTAGGCCCCATTCGCAACTTGTTGACTGTACTTCGTCAACCTAGGAAATTTCACACCTATTTAGACACTCCAGCGTGAACAAAGGAGTTCCACTTGGATATTACCTCATCCTAGCGCTTAGGGTCGTAATTGACATGAATAACTTAACTTGCAGACATGACATTTCGTAACGTGACGTAACATGAACATGACATAAACGTGACATAAAAGACAGAAATCTTGACGTAGCCTAACATGACATGAATGTAAGATGACAGACATGACATACTTTGAAACATAAATGTAACAGACAACATTTCATAACATGGCATATATGTAACAGGCAACATTTCGTAACATAGCATACAATATAACAGACAACATTTCTTAACATGGCGTAACATGTGACAGTGAATATTACGTGACATGAAATACATGTAACAGATGGCATACTTAACATGACATACTTGCAATGTATAGTAATGTATAGCAATACGTGACATAAGATCTTGTGTAACAGATGAATAATTCATGACAGAATAAATTATGTGTAACAGATAAATATGTAATGACTCGCCATGGCACATATGATAACATGCATACATACACTTTAGTTCTCTTACTTATCACTCATACACATTAAACTGATAGTAAGTTAAAAACTAACTTACTTCGATCTTCGCGCTTCGAGACAAAACTCAAGTGCGATCACAAGAAATTGAAAGTAGTGATTTCTAAAAGTTAGAACTTAATCACTAACAATTAGGAATAAGAAAAAGTATCAACTTAGAGTAAAATTACCACTTTACCCTCTACACGTGGGAAAATGACCATTTTACACCTAACTTAAGGATTTTGCATCCTAGCTCCAAAAATCACCAAAATTTACATACCTTATGTAAATTTTGTCCTAAGCTCAAATATCAATTCAAAAAAATTTAAAACTAAACACAACCATTAAAACTCTATAGGGCCAAAACTTACAAAGGCTATTTCCTTTGATTTTGTTGTAATTCTTTCAAATTTCAAAACTCATGATTAAACCAAAATTTTTCTTCTACTATACTCATAACATCTTCCTAAGAATAATCATGTTTTGAATCATGAACAAATGTCATCAAAATCACTAAAACCATACTTGAACTTTTTGGTTTTTCTTCTAAGTTCAAAACAGAATTTTGTTTCCAACTTGTTTTGATCAACCTCTTGATCCATGACTTATAAAGAAGTGATCTTCAAACCAAAACATCACATGGTTTAAAAAGGTGTCCTAAAATAGATCCAAACTTCAAACTTAAGATCACAAGGTTAAACATCAACCAAACAAAAATTTAGCCAAGAACATCATCACTTTGGCCTAACCAAATTTCTGAATGCATAAAATTTCATATGTTTGAAACTAACATCAAATATATTCAAAATAACATTCTAACATGTATATAAGATTCTTAGGATCTTCCAATAAAAATATCAAAGCCATTGGAATAAGATTAAACCATAAAATATTTAAACTTTCTCAAAACAGAAACTGTTTTTCCTCTTCCAGTTTTTAAGTTTCTAGACCTAAGAAAATATTTCACCAAAACTTTTAATCATGCAACAAATCCTCAACCCATAATCATATACACATGTTAACAGTACTCCATAAAAAGTTCGGACCAAGATCTATTCATTAGCTTGGTCAAAAACTCCAAAATATAACACACTCTCCAGTTTATAGCCCAGAATGACCTTTCTGGGGTCTAAACAACGTTTTACCAATCAAATGATCCCCAAATGAAACGAATAAGATATTCACGTAAACTAGACTCCAAAATCAACAACTTTAATGAAGGAATCTTTGGGATCAAACACTTACAAAAGTTTAGAAACAAGCGTTCAATATAGGTACAAAAAACTATCCGAGAGTGTCTTTTGTGTTCTATGAAGGAAAAGTGTAAAGGAGAGTTGCTTTTCGTGGGAAATGGACTGGAGAGCCTCTTACACAAGCTATGGAAAGTGATAGGACTGAAGGAAAGGTTGAGTGTTGGCCTTTTCTTCTCATAAAAATCAGTCCAAGATCTTTTCTCAAGGTAGAGTGTAAGAGTGAAAGAGTGAGGTGGCCCTTTAGCTTTGTATTTCAAGAACCTTCTAGGCCCTTCTTGTACAGATCTGGCCATCCAAGTGGGGGGACAAAACTTAGCCATGAAGCAATGCTAATATGGCCAATTTCGTGGGCCTTAATGGGCCTAAACCGAATGGGCCTAAATTTTGGGGTTTAAAGAGGATTTGGGTTGCTATTAAGCCCAAATCCAATATCACTTGGTCCAATCAATTTTTCAAGGTTAACAAGGTTGGATAATGATGTTCTAACACAAATTTGAAGGATTAATAGCATGTGGAAGTGATTTAATCAAGTGATTAAACACAATACTAGAAATCAGATTAGAAAATATTTAGAGGCCAACTTTAGGGTTTTGGGAAAACCGTTTAGTGTTCCGATTTCAACAATGTTTTTGGGCTTTCAATTGGATTCCCACCATTTAGGGTTTCACTAGGATTGAAATCCTATTTGGTCTGACACAATTTGGTTGAGCAGATCAAACAAAGTTTGCTTAGGTGGCATGATCTCACACCTTGATTCCTTCAAATCCAACAAACGTTCCTCATGGTGCCAAGTGTCTAATATTATTCACTAAGTGTGGCTAAGATCTTTCCAAGTGTCCAAATAAAATTTCTCTAATCTAATTTGGACATTCCATACTGTGATTTTGAAACACTGCAATTTGTGTGCTTACCGAGGTTACTATTCACTACGAAAAAGTGAATCATAAACTTAACACTAAAAATTCCTAAATATTCATATTAACCTATAGTGAAAATATTTTACCGAAATTCAACCTCGAAGTACCCCTAAAAATAATTTCACAATTTCCAATAGACGTTTTGTTCGAAATTATGAAAATAGGCTATTGCGCCATAAAATCCTAAATAATCGACTGAGTCTAATGGCATAGACCATAATGCATTCTGACACTTCTAACTGCCTCAAATAAATAAAACTCATATCTCTAGCACCATAGTGAGTGATAACACTGACTATGTTGACAGACTAAAACCTATGCGATTGGTCGATTCATAAAAACTTATGGGGTTTTTACGAGATTCCTAAAGTAATTCCACCAATGAATTTCTAGCAGGCTGTTATAGTCATTCTATTGGCTTTAATTGCTGAGATTGTGAAATCTCACTGTGGTATCCCCACCCGCAATTCTGCTCCACAAAATCGTAGTTTTTTATGCAAAGGACGGTTATGAGCTAGAAGAATTAGCCCCACTTGAGGAGTGAAGACCTAGGGACTTCTTCCTTATGTTGTTACTGTGATGTTGCTTTCTTTTATCAAGTTGGGCGACTATATTAATTTATGGATTATTTTGTTGGAGTTTGTAATTTGAATTTCTAGTACTCTTAGTAGTTTAGACTGCCCTTTTTACTTCTTCGTTGCGTTTATAGCTGTACACTCTTAAGTTACATGCTTGCACACGCATGCTTTCACGTTGCGCTTGTGGTGTGTGATTCGTGCGGTTAGCACCACGGCATCATGATTCCTTACAAATCACAAGTGCGAGGGTGCCACAGGTGGTATCAAAGCGGTTTGACTCTAGGTAAATCCATAAGTCACTTAGGTACAATACCGAAATTCTAGGCTTCAATCTTAGTACTATAGGCATGAAAATTTTGGGAAGTTAGACTAGGAGTTTAGCAAAGTTGGCCGAAATGTTAGTATGATAGGCATGAACCTTTCGTCTAGTAGGCTTGAACTTTTAGCATTTTGGCTTGTTTATGAATTATCAAAGCTTGAAGGGGGAATGATGTGGTCTAGTTAAACTCATTAGGACAACGAAGGAAGTCATGAACTGATGAAAGTAACAGCCTCTGAACGTGTAAGAGATCTAAGGTTTGAGATTCTATAGAATTTATGAAATGAGTTTATGGAATTTGATGTGGTAGATTCAACATGCATTTGAGGAGTTAATTAAATTGGAGGTTTTAGATTCCGCTAACTTTGAGAAACAATCTAATAACATTTGGAATTTTAGAGTCTCCAAGCTTTAAGAGATGATTGTTATTAGCTTTAAGGTCATCGATCTTGCAGACATCGGAAAATGCTTCTTTTATGATTTAAGGTTTTAGAATTGACTTTAAGGACTAATTTATAATAAGATTTGAGTTTTCAGTTCTACAGACTTGGTATGGAAGCTTGATCAATTTTGAAGTTAATTAATCTGTAACTATTAAAACTTGAGTTTTGATCAAGTTTTAGTTATTGATGTGGAGATTTACAATAAGCGAATTTCTCTATGAATTTTGAAGGTATTGTTTTAGTTCAAAAAATTATTATTATCATATTTGAGGTTATAGGGTTAGCAGATTTTAGGAATTGATTTATTATTGAATTTAACGATTATAGATGGTGTAAATTTAGGAAATGGTACTTGTCGATTTTAAGGATATAGGTCCAATGGGGTGATGGAAATGGTAGTTTATGTGATGGTATAGAATGTGATCGAGTTAGTTTGAGAATAGGTTTGTGTGGACTAGCTATCTTGGAGGCAAGTTTTGGTTACTTTTTGGGTGGATTGTAGTGGCGTTTGATAGTGAGTTTAGCAATACTAGGACAAATACTAGTTAGAGTTGGGGTGTTGAGTAGCTAACTAATTGTTGCCGAGATAAATTTATGGGTGCATTTATCTTTTCAGATGAGATGGTATTGGGCTTTAAAGCTCAATGCCTACTTTAGGTGGGATATGCGGACTTTTGACTAGTTGAGTGTCTTGGATTAAGTTGTTTTTAAAATTACCTCCGGTGTAAGGATGTTCACTTAGTTATAAGCCGACGTGTGTAGGAGTTGATGAAGTAATCTAAGGCTCCTCTCCCACGAGTGCTTTAAGTATAGTGACTGTGGGATTCACTCTCAAGTGTTATCGACTTGACTCCTCCCAATTATTTAGAGCTCCTTACACTCATACTTGGAACTTCCTCAAAAAGATCATTCCATGGATTCCTTGCAAAATGGATTGCATGGCCTGATTTAGCTTGTTTTTAAGTTGTGCTCCTTTTCTTTTGAAGGTTTCTAAGTTGCCCTTATAAATCTTCTGGGAGATGATGTGAGAAGACCACCACTTTTGTAACCTTTTAGAATTGGGCTTTGTGGATATTTTATTATTTTGCTTCTGTCTATTCACTTTTCTACTTATTTTGTGAATTTAGCCTCTTTATTCAACTTAGTGGTACCTTTTGGCGACTTGGTGATTTGACAAGAGTTTTGGACCAACCTAAAACCTAACTACTTCGACCTTTCCCCCATTCACATTCCAACTCGATTTGCTCCTTAGTCACTTGGCAAAGCACACCTTTTATGACTTCATTCATTAGATCAAATTTTCTCCCACCAATAGGAAGCATACAAGTAAATCCCTGATGCCTTGTTGGTTTCCATTGGTTTTGACCTGCTCCTTTCTAACCACCCAACCCTCTCCACCTCGTGCGCTGGATTGACTAAGTGTATAGATTTCCAAGCTCATAGGTCAATCCAAGGAGATCAGAGGAAAGGATGTCCTAAGTGAATTATTTTAGATCACCCATTTTAGCATCAAGTGTTAACCATGGATATGGTGATTTTTGTGTTTTTAGTTTGGAGGGGTTAGTTTTATTAGTACTAGTATGTTGTAATTGATCATCGGGTGTATTTTCATGGAGTGCTGGTCTTGACTAAACATGCAAAGGACCAACTATAATATTTATGAGTGTGTATGAATTTGGGAGAGTACATGTCCTTGTTTTATTTAAGATTAGGAGGAGTTTCCGTAGTAGGTGTTGATGTGGAATAGACTAATTTTGTAATATTTAAAATATTTTAGCCCTTGGTGAAAATTATGGAGTGCGCAGTGAAAGCATGGTTTTTAATAATCTGAAGGTTGTGAGTAAATTTTTGTGATTATTGTGAGGAAGTAGTTGTGATTTGAGTTCACATAGGAAATTTAAAACTTTAGACTGTGTAGCTCATGGTGGGTTAATTGTGTTGCAATACAAGTTATGGTCATTAAGGGATTACCTAGAGGAGACTATTAGATCACTTAAGTGTTGAATTCAATGAAATTTTGGAAGTTGAAGCTTAGGCATCATTAGTGGATGGTGCGGTCCATCGTATGAAGCATATAGTCATTAGGAATCCATGGGTGTTGTAGGATGTTTTTGTGGAATTGGATATTTCAATTGTATGGCTGCCCTAGACTTTAGACATAATTGATGTGCCTTTGGGAGAACTAGTACAGGATGGAAGCCCATGTAGGAGTAGATATGAGCAAGTGTCAAGTTGTATTGTAGGTTGGAATCTTTGGGTTCTTATTATATACAACTTTGCAATTTTGAGGATGGAATTCTTTTAAGGGGGAGGATGTGAAGCCCAGCCTTAGTGAAGCCCAACCCAAGACTTGAAGCCCAGCCCCTTATTTACCCATACAGTGTCGTTTTAGGCCTAAAGGGGGTAAACCCTAATAATTTCTTTTTCTCTCTCCTTCCTTTATCTCTTGCGCCGCACCCTCTCCCCGCATGGCTCTCCCTCCCTCTACAACCAGTGGCCTTCCCTCTACCCATGAGCTTGCATTGCCACCACCATTTGCCATTGTCGTTGGGCCCGAGTCTGGGCAGGTGAGTCTTTTGTTCCTTTATTTTTTCCCAATCTTGCAAACCCTTTTCTCTACTCCTTTCCATCTACGTTGTGCCTCTATAGTCGCCGTCTACCACGCTTTGACCCCACCCTGTTAGTAAGCATTTACTGGCCCCCTCTCCCTAACTTCTCATTCGTATCTCTCAATCTCTCTCTCTAAGCACGAAAACCCACTTGGGTATGAAAACCCTAGTTGCATGCCGCCACCCCACCGTGTCACACCCATTCGACACCGGCCATGGTGAGTATTCCCCTACGAGCTCACTATTGCTGGTAAGTTGTCATCCATCAATATCTCTGTTCTTCGGTGCCTCCTTCAACTTCGTTTACCTCTCTCTAGCGACTCTCCCTCTGTCTCTCTCTTGTAGCTCCTTCACTGCCGCTTGCCTCCCAGTCCAATGTTAGCCACGGTGGGCTCCTCAATGTCAACCCCAATCCCTCTGATCTCTCTTTCCTCTCTCGGATCCTCTCTCCTCCTTTTGCTTTGTTTCTCTTTCCTACAGCTCTACCATGCGCCGCCGCAGTCAGCAGCTCCCTTATTGGTCATTCGACCACCCCTCGCCTATGAAGCGTTAGAAATCGCGTGTAGTTGTGATTTGTGAATATGTGAACCTGTGTTGTTTGGTCATTGGTTGATGTATTATTGTCATGTCATCCAATATTTGTCTATTCACACATCTACATTATTATTATTGTTAATTTTCATGATCAAATTAACTGTGCTCTGATCTATGTTTGTGCCATGATTAATTTGTTAATTGTGCTATGTTCTTTGGTTGTGCTGTAAAACTGGAAAACTATGTTTTTAGTATCATTTATTAAAAATGTGTTTTGTGAGTGGGTACATATCACAACCCCAAGCTGAGATGGGGCATTATCTCGGTGGAGCTCCTCTAGTCACTTAGGAGCATGTAAAACTAAGTGGCGTATTCTGAGTTGTATTTGGGCGACAATGGGCTTAGACGAGACGGTAACGCTCTTGTGCCCCGACTTTGTGGCCTCTCTGCTGGCGGAGGTTAGAAGATGCCTAGTCACATATGCACCGGGCACAAAGCTGGGCATCATTCGTTACAAAGTCACATACATGGTCGTTACCCATGGTGTAATGAAGGGAGTTAGGGTGTGCACATGGTCCATCAGGGAGACTATGGTGCATGCGTAATTAAATGGATGCTTTAAAAATGGAAATGTCGATTTTTGGTGTGCGTGGCATTTTCTGTAAATTACTGAGAAGAATATTGGTTTCATACACTGTTAAAAGGTCTCGTTTTTTTCAAATGCATAATTGTAGTTTTTGAAGGATTGGCCCCACCTGAGGAGTGAAGACTTGGGGACTTCTTCCTTATGTTGTTGTTGTGTTGTTGCTTTCTTTTATCTGGTCGGGCGATTACATTAATTTATGGATTATTTTGTTGGAGTTTGTAATTTGAATTTTTAGTACTCTTAGAAGTTCAAACTGCCCCTTTTTACTTCTTCACTGCATTTATAACTATACACTCTTAAGTTGCATGCTTGCACACACTTGCTTTCACGTTGCGCTTGGGGTGTGTAATCCATGTGTTCAGCACCTCGGCGTCTCGATTCCCTCCAAATCACAAGTAGGGGCTGAGGGCACCGCATGTTTCCTTGGGGTAGAAACCACCAACACTCAAACTGAACTAAGGGGGATAATTTGGGGGGTTAAAAGACAAAAACTCCCTTGAGGAAAGAATGAAATTGGCGTTGGCCAGGGTCTAAATTGGTATAATGCACCAAGTGATGCATTACGGTGCCGATTGTGGTGTTTAGGTCAATGACATGTCTTTGCCTCATTTGACATGTATTGGATCAAGACTAAACTTATAATTTAGTCCATGAATGATGAAAAATAGTAATAAAATCAATAAGGTTTAGGTAAAAAAAATGAGAAATAATTAAAAATGAAATCAAGCTTAGAATATGGTTTAGAAATCACTAATCATGTGTAAGTTGATTAATGCTCCTAACTCAATTTTAAAACTTAATTATTAACAAATGATAGTCCTAAGGGGCGTGGAATACTACTTGGGCTTGAGGGAAACTAATGGTATGGTGCATGTGGGCTTCAAATATAAGTGTAAAAATGGAAGATAAGGCTTTTGGGAGCTTGTTGGGCTTGATAGGCCATATGTGTAAATTTCTTCGAGTGTGGGTTATTTAGTGGGCCTCATGTCCAGATTTGAGAGTTCATACAACGTCTCAATGGCCTACTACGATTGGGTCAAAATGGTATGTATATCTATTAAAGGGGCCAAGGGCCTATACTATTACCAAGTTAGGCCTAAAGGCTTAATGCCTTCTACATGCTAGGGCTTAATCTCCAAGGCCTTTCAAGAGGGGCCTATATATCCAAATAGCTTTAGGCCCTGTTTGGATACATAAAAGGTTTCATCTCATCTCATCATTAAAATTTTTTCAAATTCCTATACAAAATATAATAAACAATTCAACTTTTTCAAATCTCAAAACAATAATAATATTAGAAAATACTATTCTAACAATATTTTATTCAACTTTCATCTAAAACCATCGCATCTCATCTCACTATCCAAATGGGGCCTTAGGCATATTGCCTTATTCCTAGCCCATCACATCCTTAGTGATTAAGGATCCAAGATAAAACATTATTGGGCTTACCTCTAAATCCATCCACACTTAGCCTTTTTGCTTAGCCCACTAGGGATACCAAGTGTCAAACTCCTATTGGTTCTTGGCAATAATTCTAAAAATAACATACTAGAATTCTCCCACTACTTCTAACTAAACCCCATGTGCAATTCTCAAGCAAAAGTTAACTCAAAAAAATAAAAAATAAAAAAATAGCAATCTTATGCTAATTAGGATTAAGGGTGTTAATGACTAAGTCTTAACAGCTTTTTAGGCGGGATGTTACAATGATATATTAATGCTGGATTTGTTAGTACTGGTCTGGTAACATACTAATTTATCACTTGGAACTAAGAAGTCTTCAAAATTGGAGCGCTTTCCTTTTATGAAAAGTGGTAAATTACCATTAAACAAAAATCAAGAAGTTGCAACTTCTGCAATGAGTGACTATCTCATATTCTTATTATCTCATTATGTGACAATAAATGATTAACAAAATAGTAATTATGTTTCACTTATCACTCATTTGATGCCCATATCAAGTAATAAATGTCAAAAGAGCAATGGTTAAAAAGATTATTAGTAACATTTGGAGAAAGTGTCGTATCGACTCCCTTCTCCATTCTCGATTTACTAACAATACACATGCCTTTTTAGCCAAACAATGCGTTGCCTTATTAATTACCATCTCTACATGTTCAACTTTCCATCTCCCCAATGAATTCGGCAGTTTGTCCTGAATGATCTCATGTTCATAACTTACCGTACTTTCAACATTGGAGACCAAATTAGCTTAGAACACTACACCTGAAACCACAACAGTACTATTTATAATTTGTAAAGATTGAGGAAAGTTTGCTGCCATGCATGCTGGTGTATGTATGCTTCAAAGACTGTGGGGTTCAACATATCTGTGTGCGTGTGTGAGAGGCTTCCATGCACATTGGCTTAGTATAATATTAGCTCTTGCATAACGATCCCATTCCTAATACAACATTCAAGAGCTATCATGGCTATAGCACTTGCAAACTCTCGGTAGATCTTCCAATGGGCTACACAAAAGACAGCCTATCTTTCCCCCTTTGGGTTAATGTGGGCCGTGGCAACCCCTTTTTTAATATATATTATTTTTTTAAATGTGATAGCCTATTAAAGGATGTGTTTGGTTGTTCAAATCTATAAAGCCCCGCTCCCCACAGTTAAGAAATACATCACATTTTTGAAATTCTCGGGGAGCTGGATAAAAGGGATGAAATCAAGAATCACTCAACTATGCATAAATCAAGGACATCAGACCATGATCATAGCCATCCTCCCATCATATCTCAACAATCTTCTTAAGTCAACTAGTGTATATTCTTAGGAAGTAAATCTCTTGTGTTAGCTGTATATAGCTTTTGTTTAGCCGTGTATATTTGGTTAATATTCTTTCCATTTCTTGTACACTTTCCATAGATAGATTTCAGTTGTACATGCTACTATTTATAAGAATGAAGATACACTCTCTATCTCAACTCATGAGATAGTGTTTCTCAAACATCATTATGGTATCAAAAGCCTCTACAGATTGATATAGAGCTGTGTGATTTTTTTTCCCTTTCTTTTTTTTTTCTGTCACGGATTCATCTACAACTTCCAACTTCTAAAATTCCCCAGACGCTTATCCCAATCCTACATCACAAAATGTGCCCAACTATGTTTCAATTAAACTAAATTCCAGCAACTTTTTGCTCTGGAAAACTCAAATGTTAAACATCTTGGAAAGTTATGATCTTCAAGGATTCATAATAGGTCACATTGAAACCCCACCTCAATTCCTCCAAGGTGATTCCTCCCAACCTAACCCATTGTATGCAAAGTGGCACAAGTCCGATAGGCTAGTGAAAGGCTGGCTTACAACCACCTTATCTGAGGAAGTGTTAGGCATTGTTGTTAGCCTAAACACTGCCTTAGAAGTTTGGCATGCTCTGGTTCATGCCTTTGCTCGAGTTGCCTCTGACAGAAGTCTTGCTCTGAAGCATAAACTTACATCAATCACCAAAGGATCTGGTTCCTTGAGTGAATACCTGAGGAAAATCAAAGCTATGTTTGATGAACTTGCTGCTATTGACAAGCTAGTGGCAGAACACAAAAAATCCTGGTGGCTACTCAATGGCCTTGGCAAAGAGTTTGAAGTTTTTACTGCAACTATGCTTAGGCCTCTTGTTCCTGCTTATTCAGAAGTTGTCACCCTATTGGAGAGCTATACAGACAAGTGCAAACTTGATGTTAACCCTTCTCCTATGGTTTTTTATGGACAGAAGAACTACAAGCAAAAGAAGTCCAATGCACAATCTGGATCTTTTACATCCAAAGGGTGTGGCTTTGTGCAAAGGTCATCTAATGGTCCAAAACAAAGTGCTCCACATCAAGCACAAAATTCCAACAGCCACTCTGGTGGTCCTCCATCAAATTTCAAATCTGCAACCAAAGAGGAAGTCATATGCCAGACTTGTAACAAAAGAAACCACACTGCTTTAAGGTGCTTTAATAGGTTTAACCATTCTTTTACCTAATACAACCATCCTCAAAGTTTTGCAGCCCTCAAAATGAAGGACAATAGTGAGAATTCTTCTTGGCATCCTAACACTGGGGCCACTGACCACATGACTGCAAATGAAGGTATTCTTCACTCACTAACTCCATACATAGGCCATGATGTTATAATGGTAGGAAATGGCAAAGTATTACCTATCACTCATATTGGTCAGGCAATGGTTGGCTCTTCTAATTCTCAGATTCTGTTAAATGATGTGCTAGTAGTTCCTGAAATCAAGAAGGATTTATTGTCTGTTAGCAAATTAACTAGTAATTACCCTCTACAATTTGAGTTTATTGGATATGGTTTTGTGCTAAAGGACAAGGTAACTCAAAAGACAGTGGCAACAGGCAAGAATCAGGAGGGCCTATACACTTTTGATCCTGTTTCAACTTTTCAGAATAAAGAGAGCTTCTACTCTTCCAGATTTTGATCCACAAATAAAGAAGAATGGCACCAAAGGCTTGGACATCCAAACTCAAGAATTTTAAACTTTCTTTGTACCAAAAAGTTCATTAATCTTGAGTCAAAACAAATTTCTTCAAAATTTTCTTACAAGCTATCAAATGGGAAAAGCATGCAAGTTGCCCTTTCTTCCTAGAGATCACACTGTTATTGTTCCATTTGCTAAAATACATTGTAATCTATGGGGACCAGCTCCTACTCTTTCAAGGGAAAAATATAAATTCTATTCAATTTTTGTTGATGAAGCAACAAATTTTTCATGGTTGATTCCACTTAAGCACAAATTTGATCTTCACTCAACCTTTGTTCAGTTTCACATGCTTGTCAAGTGTCAATTTGATGCAAAAATTCGTGTTTTTCAAACTGATGAAGGAGGAGAGTTTAATGATGCAAAACTACTTGCATACCTTCAGAACCATGGTATTATTCAACAAGTTGCCTGTCCCAAAACTCCTGAACAAAATGCTAAAGCAGAAAGGAATCATAGGAGTATCACAAATCTTGGGCTAACTATGATGTTTTATGCAAAACTGCCACCTAGATTCTGGCTAGATTCCTTTTCTACTGCAGTTTTTTTATTAAACGGATTACCAACTCTTGTGCTTAACATGGACTCACTCTTCTTTAGACTTTATGCTAAACATCCAGATTATATCATACTTAGAACCCTTGGGCCCAGATGTTTCCCATACCATGGAGAGTATAGGTCAAATAAGCTTGAACCCAAGTCCTTGCCATGTGTCTTTATTGGCTATAACAACAAACACAAAAGCTACAAAAGCCTTTATCCACCGACTGGTCGTGTTTTTATCTCAAGGCATGTGGTGTTTGATGAATTTGTCCTACCTTATTCTAAACTCACCATGCTCTATGACTCTCTTACTGTTGAGGGAGAAATCTCAACATTCACTGAAGGCACAAAGTTCTCTCTAAAGAGCCTGTAAAGTAGCCATTACCTTCTGCTTATGCTTCTCCTCCCTCGTCATCAAATCCAATTGAGATCGATTCCTCCTCCCAAACAGATTGTCCATCATCAAATTCCCTTCCAGAAACAGATTGTCTACCTCATCCATCACAAACTGTTTCTGTTCAGCCCATTGTCCAGTCAATTCCACCTCCACATCCTATGCAAACCAGGTCTAGGTGTGGTATTTAACAAACCAAACCCTCGATATGCAAATTTGCATCACATAGTTCCCATCCCTGCTGAACCAAAGTCAGTTAAAATTGTATTGAAACATCCTGGTTGGTTTGCTGCAATGGAAGAGGAAATTGATGGACTTGCCAAAAATAATACTTGGGAACTAGTTCCACAAACTGATGATATGAATATAGTTGGCTGCAAGTGGGTGTATAAAGCTAAACTAAGGGCAGATAGTACTCTTAAAATACTTAAAGCAAGGCTGGTTGCTAAAGGCTTTAGTCAAGTTGATGAGGTTGACTAATCTGATTTATTTGATTGATATGACTAGCCAACCCACTTAACCTTGTGTGCAAGGTTGTGCACTGGCCCCACGTCCCGTAGCCGCAATGGGAGCCGACAATAGTATTCTAGCATACTATGGTGGTAGTCCACGCTTGAATCTGTGGCTTGCACATCCACCCTGAAACTGCATTTGTATCATGCATCTAAATGGTCATCTAATTAACTGTTATAAGCTTATCTTACACTTGCTCTTTATGTAACGTGAGATGCATTAGATGCATAATACATATATAATTATAATATGTGGAATGAAATATGATGAATGACGTGCTTGTAAATATCATGACATGCATGGTACATAAACACTGACTTCCAAAGAACTGGCTTTAATAATATATATATATCTAGCCAACGTTTACTAATCCTAATTTATGATCAAGCTACTTATCTTGTAGTGTAACTTCCTAAAATTTTTTACACAAAATCAATCATAGTGCTTGATTGGGTATTTTGGGTTCGACCACTGAAGTTATGGCGATTTATGGTTTTTCTAAATAATACACAGAATGGAGATATCTATAGAGAGATTTAGGAGAGGGTGCCGACAAGTTTGAGTTGGACTTGGTTAATACGTTTAGTGACACAAATCTGCTAAACATGCAGTTGTGATCATCTAAGAAGAGAGTTTGAGTTTAAAAACATCATCTAGTAGTTCATTCAATGTAGGATTGGCAGTAACTGAGACTGCATAGGGAGCTTCAATAAGTAATGATTTTAAATTGAAATAAATTCTAATAGCCAATTTTTAAATTCTAAAATGAGTCTAACTCGTTCAATACTAAGTGGGATTTAACCTAATTACAGAGCCTAATTAAAACTCTTAATCAACCTCAATAATTTATCGTTTATGGACTTATCCAATATGGCCCATTAAATATAATTTAGGCCCAATAAAAATTATCACTATTTTGACATTAGAATTATTGGGCCAGGTTGTTACAAAATCAACTCATATCAACTTAATCATGGATGGGTCCCATGACTTTTTCAACTTCCCATAAAAAGGTTAAACCCATCTCAACCTACTTCATACATTCAAACACATATCTTAACTTATTTCCATTCAAACACATCTCAATGGGATCAACAAAACGCTATTATTCACAAATTAACGCAGATCATTTAAGATCACTTCAACATCCAAATATAGTCTAAGCAACCAATTAATGGATTGATCATGACAACTCTGTTGATGCCCTTTTTGGTTCCCTTGTGTGGAAAGCCTCTTTTTGTACCCAAGATGTTTCTATATGGATTGTTTTTAGTTTGTTAATTTTTTGTTTTAAGTTAATCTCCTTTGTTCTCCTGACTTTAAAATGCATCCAAAGCCGTGTGATATGCCTTCTTCATTTTTGTGACTTTTGCGCCAAACAACCTAAATATCTGGGTTCACTGAACTGAAATCACCATAGAAAGATATATTCAATATTCAGATTGAGAGCATCTTGATAATATAATAATAATAATATGTTTTGTCTTAGCAAGATTTCATCAAACTAAATAAAGAAATGCAAGAGGAAGGCCCAAACATACACAATCATGTTATACTGGATACAATGCATTAAATAAGAAATAAAAAGAAGATAATAGAACCAATGACTTGGTTCGGGCTCATTTTTGCAGGAGTAATTGTAATAACATGGACTTAGCCAAGTCCTCGCCTGTTACTTGGATTAATGGTATAAGTGATTAATATGAATTGAAAAATGATATTCTTACATGGTTATTTTGTTACTCTATTTCATGATTACATGGTCAATGTTTTGAAAAAGAATATGTATAAGAACGAAATGAGTTTTTAGTCAAGTTCATGTCCATGCATTCATAGTCATGGTTGCCTTTACATGTTTATATTATCTTCATGTATGTTATTGGTTTGACTTGCTAAGATTTCTTGAAATCTCACTATGGTAGTTTCCACTACTATTCCCTCCTGGAATGGTAGAAGTTGTGACAGGTCTAGGTGAAAGCGATGGGGAAATGCAAGTAGGAAGATCCCCCACAGACTAATGGGGCATCTAAGAGCCCTGAGCGCTCTGCGGAGCCAACACTAGTAGAGAGACTAGAGTTAGAAGATAGCTTCATCTGGAAGTGCTTAAGCTTTTTGAGGACCTACAAAGATCATAGAAAAAGATAAGGGCAAATAGGACATTTTCTCGGCTATGTAAAAGCAATACAATGATATTTTAATCTAAGGGTTGTGGTTTTTAAACCCTCATTTTGTATTTTGGGAGTCTCTCAACAAGTACTTTTGGGATTAATAGTTTTCTTTATTTGGTACCATATTTTAATTGTTCAATCTTTACATAGCATTGAACGTTTTTCTGCTGCGATTATTGCATAATGATAGAAACATGCTAGGTACAATGCATGTTAATTGTCATTAACGAGGGGTGTGTAACCTTGAGTTGTATGTCCCAATGCTTCTATCTCTGTCCAATCTCAAGCGGGATTTGGGGGTGTCAAAATAATGATACACTTACAACTCTCTCTACAACTCTTTATACAACCATCTCCTAAATTGAGATTATTTTTGTAAAACAATATTATTTTATAAGTTATTTTACTAAAACGCCCCTCATTTAAAATAGGGTTGTATAAAGGATTGTGAAAAATGTTGTGTATGTATCATTTTCCACTACATAAAGGGTAGCTTTTATACAATCCAATAGAGAGATTGCAGTAAGTGGCCGAGAACCACAAAAAGTAGTGTTACACTAAACTTGATTGTCTCTAGCATTTGGTATAATTTCCAAGATCCACAATAATTATACAATTGAGTATTGAAATTGGCTAAATTAATTATTATTAGGAAAACCCAAATTTGAAGAATGGTTTATCTAAAATAAACTGTAGAAAAGCACATTAAAATTAAGATTTTAAAAATAATAAGAATAGATCAAGAGCATTTGATTTCACCTAGCAAATCCCACACTGTTTATTCTTCCTAGTTATAGAATCCAAATTTTTCCAAGTTGATGATAAAAATCCCTTAACTATTCAATATTTTCTTTCGAACAATATTAAAAATATCTCCAATTAATAACTCCATATCTCTATGTGAATTTAACTAATTGAAGACTCATTAAGTAATTTGGATTTTTCTTGAAAATCACACTAGTCGCGGTAAAGCATCTCTGCTTTTGCTCAACTAATGATGTTTAATCCTGGAGCTTTAAGGGTGTGTTTGGATGTTGAAGTGAGTTGAGTTGAGTTGAGTTGAGTTAATATGATAAAATATTGTTAGAATATTATTTTTTAATATTATTATTATTTTGGGATTTGAAAAAGTTGAATTGTTTATTATATTTTATATTGGGATTTGAAAAAGTTGTAATGATGAATTGATATGAGTTGAGATGAGTTTGGTATCCAAACACACCCTAATCATAAATCACCTCTCGGTCTCATTGTGATTCAATAGATCGAATAATAGTTAGCTAGAAAATCGCAAGCATTAAGAACAAGGAATAAACACTCAATCATGGAAATATTGAAAATAAAATAACTTGGAATATAAACTGTATGTGCAATGCTAGGCTACATCAAAGCTCTAGAAAATAGAATTAGGTCATAATGAAATTAAAAATAAAAAATAAAAAAATTGTTGTTCTTCGTTGAAGTCGTTTGATGAAGCATGCGGCTCTCGCATCTGCCCTCCAGTTCTGCCTTCTCGAAAGAATACTTCAAGAATAAATTTTGGAACTCTAAACTCAGACTCAGACTCTAAAACATAAAAACTCTCGACTCCGATTCAGAACTCCCTATTCATCCCACAAGACGGGATTAAATAGATGTTGAAATTCAAATCTAGTATCAAAATAACTGCAGCTAAAATCTCGCCTAAAGATCTAGAAAATAGTTTTTAAAGATAAATGTTAACATAAAAAGAATTATCCCAAAATTAACGGAATTATCTAAAATGGAAAATTCAGTGATATGTGGCTTGAATTGTAGGGTTTGGAAGGATTTAGTCGCCAACAGATCGATTGCAAAGCTCGAATTTGGTGGGAAGCAGCAGATTGATCCTGGTTGAGAGGAATTATCCCACAAAGTAGATGTCGTGTGCGCTCAATATAATTGGTGTGGAGGTCACAAATAAATGGGCGTGGAGGTCACAAAGACCACACGGCCCTCTCCTCACCTACAGAGTGGAAAGACTCTCGACTTGGATGAAAGACTTCTCTCGCCTTTTCTAGTTGTTGTCCACGTTGTCGTTTAGGTTGGTCTCTTAAGTTGGTCGTTTAGACTAGTCATCCAATCTAATCACCTAGAGCCTTGTCGCCAAATCTTTGCGCCTTCTGATCGCGCCTTCTGATCGCGCCTTCTGGTCACGAGTTTCTTCTCCTACCGAGAGGTAAGTCTTCTCGCCTTTGGACAAGAGAAATCTCTTTTCTGCCCACGGGACAAGGCTCCTCGCCTAAATCTCATTAGCTCTTTTTCAAATCTCGCTCCCTCTCATTAGTCTGGATCTGTAGTATCTTCTTTTGTACCAAAATGCTCTCATTTTGCACTAAACCTTCTCATTCCTTCAAATCCAAGAAAATAAATAAAAATATGTAGAAATAAAATAAAATCAATAATATTGAAGGAAAAATAACACTTTTCATAAATACAAGAGTGATAAAAATAACATAAAAATAACACTTATCGAAGGGTTCTGTCCTACAAAGAGAAGGGAGCCTGTCAAAAAGTGCATGCTGTTAGGAAGGGTCACATGTGAGGCACAAGCACAACTACAATTACTAGTGGGCAACATTCACCGACTAGAGTGTTGATATGATCGAGGTGAACAATGAATCAATGGGTAGCCAAACCAATAGGAGGGTGTATGGTTGTCATTGGTTTGAGGACAATAGCAAGTTATAGGTTCTTACTTTCCACTAAAACGGATAAGAAAATGGAGGAGAAAATTAGAGAAAGACAATAAAAAGACTAGTAGACATGTTTGGGACCAACCGCTCTTTTTCTCTCGATTGGTCATGAGTCTTGCCTTTGCGTTTTAAATTCTGAAGTTCTGTTTTAAATTGGCAAATGATTTTTAAATGGAGTGTAGTATTTTAAAGTCTTTGAAATATTTTAAATGTCTAAAATTATTTTAAATGGGGTATTTTTAGTGTTATTGAACCAAGCCAAATTTCAAAGTAATCTCTTTATATTTTTGGAGCACCAAAAATAATATATAGTTTTAGCAAATCATTTTATTTAAGTGATTTTAGTTCTTTAAGTGTGTTATTGAATACTCATTATGTGACGCCCCCAAATTCTTCTTGGGATCAGACGGACATTTGAAGCGTCGAGACATGCAACACAAAGTTACCTGCCCCCGTTCATGACATATAAGATGCAATATTCCTAACATGCATCTAGCATTATGCAATATTCGCAGCGGATAATTTTTTTCTCTAACAATACTATGCACAAAACCGAAATATCCCAAATACTTAAAACATACTTCATACATAATGACGGACTAAACAACTGAGATCACAACACTAGTCTAAAATGGTTGTGATCAAAAGAGTGTTGGAGATTGAACACCACAAATACAAGTAGTAATGAGGTAACTACTGTACTACCATCTATGTCACACCATTGTTTAGCCGATCATTTCTAGTTGGTCGATTCCCGATTCTCCTTCAGATCCTGTAACAAAATCTACCATTCAGGGTGAATGGTAGTTGGGACTACCACAGTGAGATTTGATTACAAATCTCAGCAAGTTAACAGGAAACTTCCACACAGGTTAACGATGCATGCATGGCAGTAAAAGTATGAATGCATAATCAAATCATAAGTAATCATAGCATAACTTGACATAGAACATAACATCACTGGCATAACTTAAACTGAAACTGAAACATAGCATGAACGTGACTTGAAACATAACATGGACTTGAAACATAGCCTGAATGTGAACTTGGAACATAACATGGACTTGAAACATAACGTGAACGTGAACATGCATAATTTGAACATGAACTTGAAACATAACATGAACCTGAGCATGACATAACATAAATGTGAACTTGGAACATAACATAACATGAACTTGAAACATATTCTTGTCTCATGGGATTACCATGATTGCGTGAACATAAACTTGAACATAACATTACGTGAAACATGACTTGAACTTGGAATCTTATTAAATAGACTTAATCTTTAAAGTGACCATATGGGTGCTACACAGGTCCCCTTGAGCCGTGTGTCCCTGCCGATTACCGCATCACATCACAGGTTTCTATACCAGCTGTGAGTGCGTTAATACGTACTCCACAGTTGTTGTGGTCCCGCATATTCTACGTGTCACAATTGTTGTGTCTCACGTAGTGTATGCTCCACAGTTGTTGTGGCCCCATACTTCATGCTCCACAGTTGTTGTGGCCCCATGACTTATTTGTTTGTGCCACACTTGCTGTAGACACACGTAACATAAAGAGTGGCTCCATCGGCATTAGTGTCTGGCGCACTCCGGTGACCAGCTAATTAGGCCCTATTCGCAACCTGTCATCCCAGGGAATTTCACACCTATTTAGACACTCCAACGTGAACAAAGGAGTTCCACTAGGATATTACCCCATCCTAGCGCTTAAGGTCGTGATTGACATGAATGACTTAACTGGCATACATGACATTTCGTAACGTGACGTAACATGAACGTAACATAAAAGACAGAAGTCCTGACGTAGTATAACATGACATGAACGTAAGACAACAGACATGACATACTTCGAGACATAAATGTAACAGAGAACATTTCATAACAAGGCATACATCTAACATGCAATATTTCGTAACATGGCATACCATATAACAGACAACATTTCTTTACATGGCGTAACATGTGACAGTGAATATTACGTGACATGAAATACATGTAACAGATGGCATACTTAACATGACATACTTGCAATGTATAACAATGTATAGCAATACGTGACATAATATCTTATGTAACAGATAAATAATTCATGACAGAATAAATTCTATGTAACAGATAAATATGTAATGACTTGGCATGGCACATATGGTTACATGCATACATACACTTTCGTTCCCTTACTTATCACTCATACACATTAAACTGATAGTAAGTTAAAAGCTAACTTACCTCGATCTTCGCGCTTCGAGACAAAACTCAAGTGCGATCACGAGAAACTGAAAGTAGTGATTTTTAAAAATTAGAACATAATCACTAATAATTAGGAATATGGAAAAATATCAACTTAGAGTAAAATTACCATTTTACCCTCTACATGTGGGAAAATGACATTTTTACCCCTAACTTAAGGATTTTGCATCTTAACTCCAAAAATCATCAAAATTTATATACCTTATGTAAATTTTGTCCTAAGCTCAAATATCAGTTCAGAAAAATTTAAAACTAAACACAACTATTAAAACTCTATAGGGCCGAAACTTACAAGGCTATTTCCCTTGATTTTGTTGTAATTCTTTCAAATTTAAAAACTCATGATTAAACCAAAATTTTTCTTCTACTATACTCATAACATATTCCTAAGAATAATCATGTTTTGAATCATGAACAAAAGTTATCAAAATCACTAAAACCATACTTGAATTTTTTGGTTTCTCTTCTAAGTTCAAAACAGAATTTTGTTTCTAACTTGTTTTGATCAACCTCTTGATCTATGACTTATAAAGAAGTGATCTTCAAACCAAAACATCCCATGGTTCAAAAAGATATTCTAAAACAGATCCAAGCATCAAACTCAAGATCACATGGTTAAACATCAACCAAAACATAAATTTAGCCAAGAACATCATCACTTTGGCGTAACCAAATATCTCAATGCATAAAATTTCATATCTTCGAAACTAACATCAAATATCTTCAAAATAACATTCTAACATGTATATAAGATGATTAGGATCTTCCAATAAAATTATCAAAGCCATTGGAATAAGATTAAACCATAAAAGATTTAAACTTTCTCAAAACAGAAACTGCTTTCCTCTTCCAGTTCCTAAATTTCTAGACCTAAGAAAATATTTCACCAAAACTTTTAATCATGCAACAAATCCTCAACCAATAATCATATACACATGTTAACAGTACTCCATAAAAATTTCAGACCAAGATCTATTCATTAGCTTGGTTAAAAACTCCAAAATATAACACACTCTCCAGTTTGTCGCCCAGAATGACCTTTCTGGGGTCTAAACAACTCTTGACCAATCAAATGATCTCCAAATGGAACTAATAAGATATCCACGTAATTATGCCATTGAGTATTGAAATTTACTAAATTAATTACTATTTGGAAAACCAAAATTTGAAGAATAGATAATCTAAATTAAACTGAAGAAAATAACACTAAAATTAAGATTTTAAAGATAATTAGAATAGATCTAGAGCATTTGATTTCACCTAGCAAATCTCACACAATTTATTTTTCCTTATTATAGAATTCCAATTAGCTCAAGTTGATGATAAAAATTCCTTAACTTTTCAATATTTTCTCTCGAACAATACCAAAAACATCTCCAAGTAATTGGAGACTCATTAAGTTCTTTGGATTTTTTTGAAAATCACACTAATCACGGTAAAGTATATCTACTTTCGCTCAACTAATGGTTCTTAATCCTAGAGCTTTAATCACAAATCACTTCTCAGTCTCATTGTGATTCAATAGATTGAACAATAATTAGCGAAAATTGCATCCATTAAGAACAATGAATAAACACTCAATAATGAAAATATTGAAAAAAAAAAAAACTTAGAATATAAATTGTGTGTTCAATGCTAGACTACATTAAAATTATAGAAAATAAAATTAGTTCATAATGAAATTGAAAAAAAAAACAATAAAACTAGTGTTTTTCGTTGGAGTCGGTTGATGAAGCACGCGGCTCTTGTCTTTGCCCTCCAAATCCGCCTCCTTGAATGAAACTTCAATGATAAAGTTTGGACTATTGAAATCAAAAACTCAAACTCTCCTCCCTCTATTCATCCCAAACGACGGGATGAAAAAGAACTCAACTTCAAATGCAGAAACAAGATAAATGGGGCTACAATCTAGCCTAAAGATCTGGAAAATAGTTCTAAAGATAAATGTTAACATAAAAGAAATTATCCCAAGAATAACAGAATTATCTTAAATGAAAGATTCAATTATAAGCGGCTTGATTTATGGAGTTTGGGAGGATTTGGTGGTCATCATATTGATTGCGGAGCTCAAAAGGGTCCCATCGAGAAGATGCCGTGTGCGCTGAATATAACTGATCTCCTCGCCTACCTATAGGAAAGACTCTCGACCAGGATGATAGAACCCTCTCGCCAACCTATCGAGTGGTAAGGATGCTCGCCCTTACTAGTTGTAGCCCACGATGTCGTTTAGGTTGGTCTTTTAAGTTGGTCATTTAGACTGGTTGCCCAATCTAACCGCCTGCAGCCTTCTTGCCAAGTCTTCTCGCCAAGTCTTCTCGCCTACCAAGAGGAAAGACTATTTGCCTACTGAGGGGTAAGTCTTCTCGCCTTTTCAGATCTCGTCGGTCTGGCTCCATAGTCTCTTCTTTTGTAACAAAATCTTCTCCTTTTGCACTAAATCTTCTCATTCCTTCAAATCCAAGAAATTAATGAAAAATATATAGAAAACTGACACTTTTCATAAATAAAAGAGTAATAAAAATCACACTTATCAAATATCCCCAAACATCAGTTATCACACTTTTCAGTTTTGCTCACCCTCGAGCAAAGAAAAACAATTAAAACAAACATTGGTTTGATTCATAAAATTTATTGCCTCAAAGATTGTCTAAAGTCTATAATTCAAAGAAATCACTCAAGATCAATCAAGTCCAAAAGTTAATTCAAAACTCAATTCCACCGTATTATCCATCCTCACATTCAAACATACATATCACTCTCACTTCATCAATAGCTCCCCGGATAGTTTTATGCGAACATGTAAATAAATAATGGATCTCTAACAACTCCACAGGCTTTCTTTTCAAATCACTCTCCACTAATGTAGAACAGAAACTATCACTAGGGATCAATAGGTTCTTATTAAGTTTGTAACGTAAGGTTAGGGTGAAGGCTACAAAGAAAAGGTATGATTCAAACAAAACAAGAGAACTTAAGTTTGAACACCAACATAATAAATAGAGCATTCTCACTTCTAACACAAACATCTCTTCTCAATCATTGTGAATCTCTTGACATACCTCTTTTTATTGTACTTTCAAGTATCTCTCTCTTTACCCCTCTATTCGGCTGGTCGAACATTCTTTTTTCATCATGGAAATATTCAATACATTTTCGACTACCTTTGTGGATGACTCTCGTCGGCTTTTTCTTGTTGGCCACACAATAGACGAGTTGACTTTTCACATCCCCAAACTTATAATTTTGGTAATATAGCTATAATTAACTTTACTCTTAGACATTCTACTTCTCTTGCCTTTCATGCTCTTGTGAGTCTATGACTTTGTGTAAACTCAGTTCTCTTGAAAGGTAAGGAAATAAGTGTTTAAGTTCAAATAGGGTAGGGAATATGAGGTTCACAAAAAATATATATATAAATATATATATATAAGACCAAAATATAATTCAAAAAAGCTCAAAGGGGTAGCTAGGGATAAAGATAATAAATGGGTAAACTTGAATGGCTCAATTGGTCCAAAAAAAATGCCTTAATCATTTCCCCAATAATATTTTGTCGAGGGTTTCGCCTCGAGTGTAATCAAACAAGTTCTAGAGTAAGTTGAGACCATACAAATTCACATAAATTTCTCTAGGTATGTAAAATGATTAATGATCATAAGAAACATTCATTGAACATAGAAAATATCAAATTAAGTAAGATCACGTGAAGAATTAACAACTAGACTTAAGCAATGAGAATTTTCCCTAAAAACTATAATCAATTTCAATCATATTCTTATCATAGGTTTTTTATTCATCAAATCATACTGTTTTTATCATTATTATTATTATTATTAAAATAATATCCTTTCTCCCCAAACTTAAATATCACATTGTCCTCAATCGAAAAAATGAAGAAAAACTAAAGTAAAGAATGAGGAAGGTAAGAGATGCTCCCCTGATTTTTTTTTTTCTGTCTTCCAATTGAATATTTTCCTTGAAGGTGCAACCGTGTATCCCTTGGACATCTCCTCGGCCTCTTCTTTCCTTAAATTTGATGGAAGCGATTTGAATTCAAACTTGGGTGGTTCCTCAGAAGGAAATTCCATAGATTTAAATACGCCAAAAGTGATCTACTCCTCCCCGACCCTCAAAATGAGTTTCCCTTGCTGGACATCAATTGAAGTTGTTCTCACCGTCGCAAGGAAAGGTTGGCCCAGTATCAAAGGGGTCTCCTCGTCCTCCTCTACATTGAGTATAATGAAGTCGGCTGGGAAGATGAACTTATCAACTTTCACCAATACATCCTCAATGAGTCATCTCGGGTATTTAATAGATCTATCCATCAATTGTAGAGAGATGGTGGTCGGCTTTGCTTCTCCAAGACCTAGTTCCCTGAAATAGAGAGAGGTATTAAATTAATACTTGCCCCTAATTCACATAAAGTTTTATCAAAATATGAATTTCCTATAGTGCAAGGGATCGTGAAACTCCCCGAATCTTTTAACTTAGGTGGTAGCTTCTTTTGTAAAATTGCACTGCTCTCCTCGGTTAGCATTATTGTCTCTCCACCTTCAGCTTGTTTGATAATATATCTTTAAAGAAATTTGTATATTTAGGCATTTGCTCTAAAACTTCAATGAGAGGAATATTAATATGCAGTTGCTTAAATATACTCAGAAATTTAGAGAATTGATTATCGATCTTATTTTTTCTTAATCTCTGTGGAAAAAGAATTGGTAGATCATAAATTGAAGGAGAATAAGTTTTACATATAAACTCCCTAGATTTCTTGGGTTTTGCAACCCCTTTATTCTCCTTAGTCATTTCAACTTGCTGGTCAGTCACATCCCGCTCTGCTTCTTTCACCTCATACTCGGTTTTCTTCTTCTCGGACTCCACATTTTTTACATCTTCTGCATCTCGCTCGGTATTTAATGTTTGCGGCTGGTCATATGTTCACCCACTTCTCAATGTCATGTCTTTGACATGTTCCTTCGAATTGGTAACAGTGTTGCTCGGTAAAGTTCCTGTTGTCCTTTCGCTAAGCGTGTTTGGGAGCTGATCGATTTGTGCCTCAAGCTTGCGGATTGAAGCCAAGTTGATTTGGATCACCATATCAATCTTTTGCATGTACTGCATAATCATATCTTCAAGCGTCGTCTTCTTCTATTGTTGTGGAAACTGTTAAGGTGGTCTAGCTAGCACTTGGTTATTGCTCCATGAAACATTAGGATGATTTCTCCATCTGGGATTGAACGTGTTTGAATAAGGATTGTTTTTATGTTAGAAATTGGACACGTAATGGGCTTGTTGATAACTCAGTTGGGCAAAAGGATTCTCCACTTGGCAATCTACACTTGAATGATTTCCTGCGCAATGATCACAAACAACATTAGTTTAAATAGTATTAACGTTCGTCTTACCTAGTTGTTGTGATAGGCTTGCCATCTGCGCTGCCAATGTGGTAATAGCATAGTCTCTTAATGCCTTGTGTTCCTAGTCGGCCATATTAAATTTAGATGCAGCGACCTCTTTCTTCTTCTTTTTATTGATCCGATGTAAGTTTCTTTCAATCTCTAGATCGAAAAGTGTATGCTCTAATGATTTAGATCAGACATGCACTTCTGATTCCTGAACACAAAAACAAAACTAAGATCTAATTTAAACCACACATATATATATATATATATATTTTTAAATAAAATAAAATCCAAAATAGTAAAAATCTAGCTAGTATCAATATCAATAACAAATAATTAATCCCTGGCAATGCCAAAAACTTGTTGTGCTGAAAATATCTGCAAGTGCACAGAATCGTAACAAGTAGTATAGTGTTTTAAAGAAAACGGATGTCAAACCCACAAGGAATAATTGTGCTATTGAGTATTGAAATTTACTAAATTAATTACTATTTAGAAAACCAAAATTTGAAGAATAGATTATCTAAATTAAACTGAAGAAAATAACATTAAAATTAAGATTTTAAAGATAATAAGTATAGATCTAGAGCGTTTGATTTCAGCTAGCAAATCCCACACAATTTATTCCTCTTTGTTATAGAATTCCAATTATCCCAAGTTAATGATAAAAATCCCTTAACTATTCAATATTTTCTCTCGAACAATATCAACAATATCTCCAATTAATAACTATATATCTCTATGTGAATTTAACTAATTGGAGGCTCATTAAGTTCTTTGAATTTTTCTTGAAAATCACACAAATCGCGATAAAGTATCTCTACTTTCGCTCAACTAATGGTGCTTAATCGTAGAGATTTAATCACAATTCACCTCTCGGTATCATTGTGATTCAATAGATTGAACAATAATTAGCTAAAAAGTTGCAAGTATTAAGAATAATGAATAAACATTCAATCATAGAAATATTGAAAATAAAATAACTTAGAATATAAATTGTGTGTTTAATGCTAGACTACATCAAAGCAATAGAAAATAAAATTAGTTCATAATGAAATTGAAAAGAAAAATAATAAAACTAGTGTTCTTCGTTAGAGTCGGTTGAAGAAGCATGCGACTCTCGCCTCCACCCTCGAAATCCAGCTCCTCGAAAGAAACTTCAATGATAAACTCTAGAAACTCAGACTCTCCTCCCTTTATTCATCCCACAAGCAGGGATTAAACAGATGTCAAAACTTTAAATACAGAAATAAGATAAATGCAGCTACAATCTAGCCTAAAGATCTGGAAAATAGTTTCTAAAGATAAATGTTAACACAAAAGAAATTATTCCAAGAATAGTGGAATTACCTAAAACAAAAGATTCAATAATAAGCAACTTAATTTACAGAGGTTGGGAGGATTTGGTGGTCTGCAGATTGATTGCGGAACTCGAAAGGGTCCCACCGGATAGATGCTGTGTGCGCTTAATATAACTGGTCTCCTTGCCTACCAAGAGGAAAGGCTCCCAACCAGAATAATAGAACCATCTCGCCAACCTACAGAGGTGTAAGGCTGCTCGTCTTTACCATTTATTACCCACGATGTCGTTTAGGTTGGTCTTTTAAGTTGATCGTTTAGATTGGTCGCTCAATCTAACCACCCGGAGCCTTGTTACCAGGTGTAACACCCTGCTTAATTAACCCTTAAGTACTCTAGATTAGGCTTTTAATTATAGGTTAATCACTTTCATTAAGGTTGATAGTGAGATTAGCACTAATGTTGATACTTAGTGTTAATGAGCTAAGGATTAGAAAGACAAGCCCATTAATAATTTTGGTGAGGCTTTTTATGACCCAAGTACATTCATGGGCCTAGCCCAAGAAAACCTTGAACCAAGCCTTTTAAGAAATCAAGACTAGTTTTGGCCTAAGTATAGGAAGGTATAAGGCCTTTGGAGTAGAATGGACACCAAACCGTTGGTTTCCTTAAACCCAAATCACACTCAAAGTACCCAAATTAAGTTTTGAAAATTGGCTAAGGCCATTAACCATCATACTTGAGGTTAGTACACTTTAAACCAGGCTTTGAAGCTTAATCATGCTTAATCTTTTCTTAAACTTTTTAATTAAAATTTTCTTGACTTAGTACTCCCTTAAACCATGATTATACCATGTTAATACCCTTACTAAACCATCCCACATGTCATTAAGAAAAATACATGCTTCGATCGGTTTTGTGCATTCCCCTTTGTAATGCTTGGACTGTTTTGCCCTTGGACCCAACATTTTTGTGGTTTGTCCTCAAGGGTAATATGGTCCGTAAACACCTCATGAGACCCTCCCAAACTCAGTTTGAGCCTTAGACAAAATTGGTGGCATCAGCCAACTCAAAGAACCAAACCAAGTGAACCTGGGTCTAGTGTAGGAACCATTTGGATTGAATTTGAACCAGCCTCCTACTATGGTTTACACCACCACCCCATGCCACCTCCTTCTCCACCTAATCACCAAGAAAGTCCCATGACCATCATGAAGGATTTTGACTCATTTTTGCTGCCCAAAAACATCCAAAACCGAACTGATTTTCTACCACCACAAAATCACCTCAATCCACCTATTTTCAAGGGTGGTTTGAGAGATCTTCCGCCATCCAAATGATGCCCCACGATCTGGAGTCATCTACAAAACCCTTGCATCTACTGTGGAGAAGAAATGATGGTGGTTTAGGGCACTATTTCATTCTGCACAAATGACTTAAGCTCACGCAAGCAACTCTGGAAATTTTCCAGAGTTGAGCACCTCCCACTTCACCCAATCACCAAGCACCCTAGCCAACGTCCCTCACCCCTTGGCCACCTATAAATACTTTCCTCACCTTCTCATTTCACCCACACCATATCTCCAAGCATCATCTTCAGCCTTGAGAGCATTTCCCTCTCTTACAGATCATAAACATATTTTTTTAAAGCATAGCATGAAAATTATTTTGTCCCAACCCCAAAGGTCAGGATGGGGAATTATCCTGGTGGAACTCCTATGTCCACTTTGAAGTGTTTAATAACGGAGTGGTAATCGCCGGGTTGATGAAGAACAGTCAACAAGTTTCGAATGGGTTCTTTTTAAAGAACACCAAAGCGAAATCAACATGTTATGACACCTAACACTGGTGGGTGTACACGTTATAATTTTTATGATGTTGTGTTATTTACCAATGCATTGAGAACGAGTCTATAGATAACGTAATTTCAACGCAACTTATACTACGGTCATCGGCAGCTACTCACAGTGTATATGAGGAACTGTGACATTACCACATGTTATGTTATTAATTAAGATGGTGATGAAAGTCTATGATGATGAAAGTTTATGATGAAATTTTTATGAACAATTTATGTTTTTTCAAATATGATGATGAAATTACTTTTTGAGTAAAATCCCGTGTCTCCATATTTTTTAATAGATGTTGAGGAATCTGGATGGGAGACATGCATACTTATTTTCTACATCTCATGCATTGCATATTCATCATTTTTCATGATTGATTTATCTTTGTGCCAGTTAGTTGTATAACTTACTGAGATTTCGAGTAAATCTCGCCCTTTTGTGGAACCACTATCATTCCACTCGAAATGATAGAAGGTGTGTTAGGGATCGACCAAGATGAGATTGATGGACCACTGGATTCACATGATAGAGGAGGAGCCGGATCCGGAGAGGAAGTTCGACTTAATTTTGATGTTCATAGCCCAAGTCCTTTATGCTTTAGATCGCATGAAGAGAATGATATGACTTTGTATATAAGTCTATGCTACTTTAGTATTTTGAACATGATGATTATTTAATGAAGTTGAGATATTTTAGTTATTCTGGCATATTTTTCACCTTAACCTTTTATTTCCGCTGCGATTATTGTATACTGCTAGTTGCATACTAGGATGCATTGCATATTGACTATCTTGAACGGGGATATGTAAACTTGTGTTGCATGTCCCGACGCTCTAGGTCTCAGTTCCATCCCAAGCGGGGATTGGGGGCGTCACACCAGGTCTTCTCGCCTACCGAGAGGAAAGTCTATTCGCCTACTGAGGGGTAAGTCTTCTTGCCTTTTCAGATCTCGTTGTCTTTTGTCGGTCTGGCTCCATAGTCTCTTGTTTTGTACCAAAATGCTCTCCTTTTGCACTAAATCTTCTCATTCCTTCAAATCCAAGAAAATAAAGAAAAATATATGAAATAAAATAAAATCAATAGAATTAAAGGAAAACTAACACTTTTCATAAATAAAAGAGTAATAAAATTCTCATAAAAATCACACTTATCAAGGGTTATGGCTCGATGGTTGCCCTCTTCCCTAGCATGTTCTTTTGTGCGCTGAGGTTACCCATCCCTCATCCTGTCTTTGACCTACTGGATCATCTCAGATTGGCCCCCTCTCAACTCGACCCAAATGCTTGGAAGATCTTGATGTATTGCTGTGTTATGTGGCAGCGACCTTTATCGAAATTAGACCCGAAGCATACTGACCTTACTTGCTAGAGTTTCTACTAACCCACAACCTCATAAAACATGAGGGGAACATTTGTAATTTCAGGGCGATGCATGCCCTCGTTTATTTGGAACCGTGTTATCACAAGGTCAAAGATTGGACCCCAAATTTTTCTTCATGTCCAGCCGAGGGTGGGAGTTCGATGTCGACAGGTGAATCACAGTGAGTTCCCTGTATGGGCCATATGGGGGGTGGTTCTAGATGACAAAGCGATACGACCTATGGCCTCTCCCGAGGAGCTACGTCGCATTGTTTTGATCAAAGAATGGGTATAGAATCACCCATTGAATGTCCTCTCGGAGGGTCTACTTAGCGAGAAAAATATGAGGGCCTTTTTACCTCCCCTTGGTCACAGCGTTTTTACGACCGTACCTTTCCTATGTAGCCTAAAGCAACCCCAGCTCATAAGTGTTCCCTAAGTCCTCATCCCACAGGCAAGAAGAAACTTCTCATGGAGGTTGCTAGGGCTGACAGCAGCAGAGTTTGCCCTCCTTGATTTCCTTTGGGGCAGTTCTCGCCTATGATTGAGGTACAAAGCTCCCCACCATTTGTGCCAGCCCTTCCAATCCGTCCATTGAATCCATCATGGTGGCAGGGGGAGAGTGTTGCCATCCCAGAGGCACCGACTGCTCCTCTTTCTAATACTGCTATGATTTCAGAGCCTGTCATGGTTGCGGTCCCTATGGTGCTCTTCGCATCGACAGGTCCGCACAAGCTGTTCCAAGGGGGTCAACATGCACTTCTATGGGGCCCTCTTGGAGCTGGCTCCTCATCAGTCAACTCTGGTAGAACCTCCCTCTGAGTTCAACTTGGAGATGATCCCGTCCTTTCCCTCCACAATGCAATCTGCCATCGAAGGTCAAGTCTTCGAGGGTGTTGCTAAGGATTGCGTAGGAGACTCTAACCCAAGTACCCTTGCACCTAACCATCACAAGGGGGCCCCACTTCTACCACCGCCACCGTCGAGCTCATAGTGGCCCTAGCCAAGGAATCTGTCGGGAGGACTTCTAGAGGGGAAAGAGTGGAGCCAAAGTTGGTCGTGGTTCCTGACCTCACTGCTAAGAAGACGACCACTCCTCTCTTTCTCGAACCTATCGCAAGGTCGCCTGTCACTAAAATTTAGATGGTCGTGGAGGCGAGGACCGAGGGAGAGAATCCTCGTAGCCCCAGTGAGAGAATTCTTTGAATAGTGAAGAGAATAGTGATTTCTTTTAAGCAAGGATTCAGTATCCTAGAAGGTCAGCCTAGAAGTCATTAAGTTTAGGCAGTAATCTTTGGGATTGTTATACCCTAATGTTATAATGATAGTTATTTGGTATAACCATGTGATGGTTATAGATAAGAATAGTGTTGACTACGAGAAGAAGGCGTTACCTCAAGAAGAACGAGACCTGCCCCTTGGGCGTGTTGAGGCATCCAGCGATGGGCAGTAGGTTGGTAAGCAACTTTTTCTTTTGAGCGTATCATATATTTGTACTTGCATCGATTTCGAGGACGAAATCTTTTTTTTTAGGAGGGGAGGATGTAACAGCCCGCTAGAAATTCATTGGTGGAATTTCTATTGACTTTAGGAATCTCGTAAAAACTCCATAAGTTTTTATGAATTGACCAATCGCATAGGTTTTAGTCTATCAACATAGTCAGTGTTATCACTCACTATGATGCTAGAAATATGAGTTTTATTTATTTAAGGTGGTTAGAAGTGTCAGAATGCATTGTGGTCCACGCCATTAAACTCAGTGGATTATTTAGAATTTTATGGCGCAATATCCTATCTTCATAATTCCGGACGAAACTTCTGTTGAAAATTGTGAAATTATTTCTAGGGGCACTTCGAGGATGAATTTCGGTGTAATATTTTCACTGTAGGTTAATATGAATATTTAGGAATTTTTAGTGTTAAGTTTATGATTCACTTTTTCGGAGTGAATAGTAACCTCGGTAAGCGCACCAATTGCAATGTTTCAAAATCACAGTGTGGAATGTCCAAATTAGATTAGAGAAATTTTATTTGGACACTTGGCAAGATCTTAGCCATACTTAGTGAGTAACATTAGACACTTGGTACCATGAGGAACGTTTGATGGATTTGAAGGAATCAAGCTGTGAAATCATGTCACTTAAGCAAAACTTTGTTTCATCTGATCAACCATATTGTGCCAGACCAAAGAGGTTTTCAATCCTAGTGAAACTCTAAATAGTGGGAATCCAATTGAAAGCCCAAAAGCTTTGTTGAAATCGAAACCCTAAACGGTTTCCCCAAAACCCTAAAGTTGGTCTCTAAACATTTTCTAATCTGATTTCTAGCATTGTGTTTAATCACTTGATTAAATCACTTCCACATGCTATTAATCCTTCAAATTTGTGTTAGAACATCATTATCCAACGTTGTTAACCTTGAAAAATTGATTGGATCAAGTGATATTGGATTTGGGCTTTATAGCAACCCAAACCCTCTTTAAATCCCAAAATTTAAGCCCATTCGGTTTATGCCCTTTAAGGCCCACGAATTTGGTCACCATAGGATTGCCTCATGGCTAAGTTTTGTACCCCCACTTGGCTGGCCAGATCTTTACAAGAAGGGCCTAGAAGGTTCTTGAAAGACAAAGCTAAAGGGCCACCTCACTCTTTCACTCTCACACTCCACCTTGAGAAAAGATCTTGGTCTGATTTTTATGAGAAGAAAAGGCCAACACTCAACCATTCCTTCAGTCCTATCACTTTACATAGCTTGTGTAAGAAGCTCTCCAGTCCACTTCCCACGAAAATCAGCTCTCCTTTACACTTTTCCTTCATAGAACACAGAAGACACTCTCGGACAGTTTTTCGTACCTCTTTTAAACGCCTGTTTCGAAGCTTTTGTAAGTGTTTTCTCGCTAATTTTCCTTCATGAAAGTTCTTTATTTTGGAGTCTAGTTTACGTGAATACCTTATTAGTTCCATTTGGAGATAATTTGATAGGCCAAAAGTTATTTAGACCCCAGAAAGGTCATTCTGGGCGATAAACTGGAGAGTGTGTTATATTTTGGAGTTTTTGACCAAGCTGATGATTAGATCTTGGTCCGAAATTTTTATGGAGCACTGTTAACATGTGTATATGATTATTGGTTGAGGATTTGTTGCATAATTAAAAGTTTTGGTGAAATATTTTCTTAGGTCTAGAAACTTAGAAACTGGAACGATGAAAAATAGTTTCTGTTTTGAGAAAGTTTAAATCTTTTATGGTCTAATCTTATTCCAATGGCTTTGATATTTTTATTGGAAGATCCTAAGCATCTTATATACATGTTAGAATGTTATTTTTAAGATATTTGATGTTAGTTTCGAACATATGAAATTTTATGCATTCAGATATTTGGTTAGGCCAAAGTAATGATGTTCTTGGCTAAATTTATGTTTTGGGTGATGTTTAACCATGTGATCTTGAGGTTGAAGGTTGGATCTGCTTTAGGACACCTTTTTAAACCATGAGATGTTTTGGTTTGAAGATCACTTCTTTATAAGTCATGGATCAAGAGGTTGATCAAAACAAGTTAGAAACAAAATTCTGTTTTGAACTTAGAAGAAAAACCAAAAAGTTCAAGTATGGTTTTAGTGATTTTGATGACATTTGTTCATGATTCAAAACATGATTATTCTTAGGAATATGTTATGAGTATAGTAGAAGAAAAATTTTGGTTTAATCATGAGTTTTGAAATTTGAAAGAATTACAACAAAATCAAAGGAAATAGCCTTTGTAAGTTTCGGCCCTATAGAGTTTTAATGGTTGTGTTTAGTTTTAAATTTTTTTCAATTGAGATTTGAGCTTAGGACAAAATTTACATAAGGTATGTAAATTTTGGTGATTTTTGGAGTTAGGATGCAAAATCCTTAAGTTAGGGGTAAAATGGTCATTTTCCCACATGTAGAGGGTAAAATGGTAATTTTACTCGAAGTTGATATTTCTCCATATTCCTAATTGTTAATGATTAAGTTCTAATTTTTAGAAATCGCTACTTTCAGTTTCTCGTGATCGCACTTGAGTTTTGTCTCGAAGCACGAAGATCGAATAAGTTAGCTTTTAACTTACTATCAGTTTAATGTGTATGAGTGATCAGTAAGGGAACTAAATTGTATACATGCATGTTATCATATGTGACATGCCAAGTCATTACATATTTATCTGTTACACAGAATTTATACTGTCATGAATTATTCATCTGTTACACAAGATATTCTGTCACGTATTGCTATACATTGCAAGTATGTCATGTTAAGTTAAGTATGCCATCTGTTACATGTATTTCATGTCACGTAATATTCACTGTCACATGTTACACCATGTTAAGAAATGTTGTCAATTATATGGTATGCCGTGTTACGAAATGTTGCATGTTATGAAATGTTCTCTATTACATTTATGTCTTGAAGTATGTCATGTATGTCGTCTTAGTTCATGTCACGTTATGCTACGTCAGGACTTCTGTCTTTTATGCCACGTTCATGTTACGTCACGTTACGAAATGTCATGTATGCCAGTTAAGTTATTCATGTTAATCACGACCCTAAGCGCTAGGATGGGGTGATATCCTAGTGGAACTCATTTGTTCACGCTGGAGTGTCTAAATAGGTGTGAAATTTCCTGGGTTGACGAAGTACAGTCAACAGGTTGCGAATGGGGCCTAATTAGCTGGTCACCGGAGCGCGCCAGACACTAACGCTGATGGTCCCACACATTATGTTACGTGTGTCCACAGCAAGTGTGGCACAAACAAATAAGTCATGGGGCCACAACAACTGTGGAGCATATACTACGTGAGACACAGCAATTGTGACACGTAGAATACGTGGGGCCACAATAACTGTGGAGTACGTATTAACGCACTCACAGCTGGTATAGAAACATGTGATGTGATGCGGTAATCGGCAGGGACACACGGCTCAAGGGGACCTGTGTAGCACCCATATGGTCACTTTAATGATTAAGTCTATTGAATAAGATTCCAAGTTCAAGTCATGTTTCACGTTATGTTATGTTCAAGTTTACGTTCACGCAATCATGGTAATCCCATGAGACAAGAATATGTTCCAAGTTCATGTTATGTTATGTTCACGTTTACGTTATGTTCCAAGTTCACATTTATGTTATGTCATGCTCAAGTTCAAGTTCAAATTATGCATGTTCACGTTCATGTTATGTTTCAAGTCCATGTTATGTTTCAAGTCACGTTCATGTTAAGCTTCAGTTTCAGTTTAAGTTATGCCAGTTATGTTATGTTGTATGTCAAGTTATGCTATGATTACTTATGATTTGATTATGCATTCATGTTTTTACTACAATGCATGCATCATTAACCTGTGTGGAAGTTTCCTGCTAACTTGTTGAGATTTGTAATCAAATCTCACTGTGGTAGTCCCAACTACCATTCCTCCTCGAATGGTAGATTTTGTTACAGGATCTAAAGGAGAATCAAGAATCGACCAACTGGAAATGATCGACTAAACAATGATGTGACGTAGATGGTGGTACAGTAGTTACCTCAGATTACTACTTGTATTTGTGGAGTTCAATCCCCAACACTTTTTTGATCACAACCATTTTGGACTAGTGTTGTGATCTCAGTTGTTTAGTACGTCATTATGTATGAAGTATGTTTTATGTATTTGGGATATGTCAGTTTGGTGCATAGTATTGCAGAAGAAACAAATTATCCGCTGCGAATATTGCATAATGCTAGATGCATGTTAGGAATATTGCATCTTATATGTCATGAACAGGGGCAGGTAACCTTGTGTTGCATGTCTCGACGCTTCAAATGTCCGTCCGATCCCAAGCGGAATTTGGGGGCGTCGCATACGTCCTGACTCTAATGCCCCTGGTCCATATCCTGATCCCCTGAGCCAGACCCCAAAGCATCTGAGCTAAATCCTGACGCTCTTGCGCCTTAGTTTTTGTTTATGTTTCTCTATTTGTAAATTTATGTACATCATTTCCTTTCTTTGTAAGGACTTCTGAACAAGTATCTTTAGACATCAATAAAATTGTCTTTTCCCATAGTGTTATTTTTCCTCCGCTTTTTCTTTTGTCAGCCTCGTGGACCTGATCCGAGGGATAAGTCAAATCTGTGGAGACATGATACTTGTTTCCCCGATCTTCTCGCTGATGTCATAACTTGAGGCAAGTCTACGGAGACACGGTATTTGGCTCCCCTAACCTTCTTGTCGGCCTCATAGACTGAAACAAGGGACGAGGCAAGTCCACGAAAACACGGTACTTGGGTCCCCTATTTTGCTCATGGACCTCATGGACTGAGGCAATGGATGAGGCAAGTCCGTAGAGACGCAGTACTTGGCTCACCTATATCATGGCTGTTTGGAGGGTTTGGAGAGAAGGAGAGTGATAGGAACCAAGGTGAGCCTAGTCTTAAAGATCATTTGCAAGTTCCAAATGGGCCCATTACAAAGTCAAGAGCCAAGAAGATCAAGGAGGCAATACAAGGATTGATGCAATCCACTAGGGATGAGTTTAGCAAAAGCCCAACATTCAATATGGGCTTGAAGGATGAAAATCCAGTTTTGATTCATTTGATAAGCAATGGAAGAGGGCAACAACATGACTTACAGGCTTTGGCACTTGAAGGCTTTCAACTTGTTTATTTCATTTAAAGGACTCATTTTATTAGTTTAGAATAATTGGATTTATTATGGGAATGACTAAAGGGGTGCCTATGCAAGGGCATGTTGGAAAAATTATTATTTTATTGAACTAGGGTTAGGATTTTACTGTAGTGAGTACTGTAGCTGCACTGTAGATGCATCACTATTCACACAGTGGGCATTTTATTGAGCTAGGGTTAGGGTTTTATTGTAGCAAGTACTGTAGCCGCACTGTAGATTCGGCACTACTGACACAAGGGGCATTTTTGGAAGATGGGGATTTATTTTTGTTAGGGTTTTAATTAGGTTTTGCTTTAAATACTCTTTGTAGCCTCATTTTAAGAACTTTATGAAATTTGATGAATTTATTCATTATGAGTTGACTTTATCTCCTCTTGTTCTTGATTGAACTTTTGAACTTATCAAAGGTAAATCACAACATTTTTGGCGTTCCTCCTTATAATCTAGGTTCTTGAGATAGGTTCTTCAACAGGTCTAGATTTTAATATAATCTAGGTTCTTGAAACGAGTTCTCATCGGGTCTAGGTTCTCCATCCATTGACTTGATTTTGGCTTTCTTGGGTGAGTTTTCAAATTGACTGTAGGTTCAAGGGATTCCATTCTTACGGGTTCATATCATTTAGTATTCAGAACTCGGTTTCCAATCAGGTCATATTCTATCTTTTAATTCTTGAATCTTTAAATTTAATTCTAGGGCTTCATTGTTCTTGGGTTGCAAAAAAAAAAAAAAAAAAAAACAAATAGTAGGTAGCCAGAATTTTTAGGGTTTTTGGTTTGGCTTAAATTTGCTTCACCTAGCGTTTCAAAATTCTAGGGTTTCTTGCATATTTAGTTTTCTTGGGTGAGTTTTCAAATTGACTGTAGGTTCAAGGGATTTCATTCTTACGGGTTCATATCATTTAGTATTCAGAACTCGGTTTCCAATCAGGTCATATTCAATCTTTTAATTCTTGAATCTTTAAATTTAATTCTAGGGCTTCATTGTTATTGGGTTGCAAAAAAAAAAAAAAAAAACAAGAAACAAATAGTAGGCAGCCAGAATTCTTAGGATTTTTGGTTTGGCCTAAATTTGCTTCACCTAGCGTTTCAAAATTCTAGGGTTTCTTGCATATCTAAGTTTTTCAATTGTTTGGAGTGCCGTTCCATTGATTCTCTTCTACTTCATTGTCAATTCTTGTGTGTTTGAATTCAATTGCTTGATTTTCGCAATTAAATATTGTTGTTTGTGTTTGAATTATAGAAAAGAAAAGAAAGGATAAGGAAAAAAAATTGAAAAAAAAAAAAGAAAGAATAAAATAAAAGGTAGCATATTCAAAGATTGATACCATTTTTTTTTAAAGAGTTAGAGTCACCTGTCCAAGAGTGACCCCTCCCCAATTTTATTAATAGCCCTCACTTGTGGCGGAGGAAAACCGTGATTACAAAAAACAAGCATCTGGGGTACAGCCAAAAATCTCAGTATACCAAAAGAAAACCAACAACCAGAAAAAAAAATAATTCAACAAGAAACGACAAAAACCACAAGAAAAAACAAAACAAGGCTAATTAATACGAAGCGAAGGTATCCCGGAATAGTCCATACGAATAAGGCCACGCAAAATTCGGGGAGTCTCCATCAAATGGGAGAAAGCTGAATCGTTACCAGAAGCTCCATTTTTGGCTAACCAATCTGCAACTTTATTTTCCTCTCGAAAAACATGGTGAATAGAGCAGGTCATAGAATTCATGATATCAAGAACTTCTTCCCAAAAGTCCTCCAAGTACCAAACCCCACATCTTTTACTACGCCACCAAGAAATAACAGTCATAGAATCAAGTTCAATTTCAACATGATTGAGAGATAAAGACCTACAAACCTAGAGTCCATGTAGGAGGGCTACAAGCTCAGCCTGATTATTAGAACCTGTGCCAGTAAATGCAGAGAAAGCATGAATTAATTTACCATGATCGTTTCTAATAATCCCACCTATGCCAGAGTCTCCTGGATTGCCCAAACTACTGCCATCTGTATTCAATTTAACCCAACCCGCCAAAGGCCTTTGCCATTTAATAATTTTGCAACTCCGAGCAGGAGGGAAACTAGGTTGAACCTGCAAACTCTCAAGTACCTGCAAACTCTCAAGTACCTGCAAATCAAAACCAGAGACGTGAGAGCTAGTGTGTATATCACGGCAAATAATACTAATCCACCGTCGGATAGAGTGAATGATGTCAGGGGCCGTTTCAAAATGACCCTCCATACGTGCCAGACAACGCCTTCGCCAGAGACGCCAAGTAATAATCACCAGGAGAATTCCCACAATAATGCCCATTTGAGATGCTAATTTCGCACGACGAAACCAAGTTTGAACCGTATCTTTCCAATTACGACCATTGACTATACCAAGATTAGCCCCAAAATGATGCCAAACAGTGCTAGCAATATCACCTGCAAAGAAAACATGATTCTGGTCTTCATAATGACCGTTAGCACAACAGTCACATCGAGAAGTAATAGGAATGCCAATGCGGCGAAGGTGATGATCAACACTCAGTGCCATATACCAGGCTTTCCACATATTGATGGACATCTTCAAATGAAGACTTTTATGCCACATCCAAGAATGCCCTTCCAGAGAGCCACCTCTAATACAAACACAATCCCAAGCTGACTTGATAGAAAACAAACCATTATCATTTTTAGTCCATATCAACACATCCAGACTAGGTTTAGTTTTACAAATGTCCTTTAAAATACCGTCCAGATTTGCCGGGCCCACTAACTGGAGAATAAAGTCCACATCCCAGTTATTAGATAATTTACAGTCATTAACTTTCAAGAGAGAATTACCCCCAATAGGCATCTCATTAGCTAAAGGACCTCTTTCCCGCCATTTATCATACCAGAATAAAATATTTCCGTCTTTTAGATGCCATTTAGTGTTATCCAAAACCAAAGGAAGAGATTTAGCAATCATTTTCCAGAATCTAGTACCTTTATTAGGGTCAATAAGAGACCAAGGTTTGGTACCCACATATTTACCCTTAAAAAAGTTGGCCCATAAAGAATTACCTTGAATGAGATTCCAAGCAAAACGGGTGTGAAGGGCTTGTTGCATATCATCAAGATTTCTCAATGCCAAGCCACTTTCATCCACGGGACGACAGATAGAATTCCAGGCCACCCATTTTTTTTTGCTTTTACCTTTAAACTCCCCCCCAGAAAAAGGTACTCATCATACGATGAAGAGTATTGATAGTGGCTTGCAGAACCTGAAGAATAGCAAAAAGGTGAAGAGCCATACTGAAAAGAACATGTCTCAATAAGATAAGTCTACCACCAGCTGAAAGAATTTTCATTTTCCAACCAAAGATTTTCTTTTGGACTTTAGCCACCATATCTTCCAAATACACCTGTTTGAGACGACCCAAAATAATAGGCACACCAAGATAGCTGAAAGGGAAAGATACTTCTGAAAATCCAGTCATTCTTAATAATAGACTCTTACGAGTAGAAGGGATTTTATTAGAACAATAAATGGCAGATTTAGAATGATTAATGCATTGGCCCGACCAACTTGCATATTTATTAAGCATATCCAAAATTTCCTTGATGGCTTTGGAACTACCATTAGAAAAAAAACATCACATCATCAGCATACATAAGATGAGAGATTATAGGTGTACCTCGGGCTTGTGAGAATTGACCAAATTTTCGAGTCTCCACACTTTGCTTAATGAGATGAGATAGTATTTCTTGGAGAATAATAAATAAATAGGGAGATAGGAGATTGCCCTGCCGTAAGCCACGACCTCCTTGAAAAAAGCCTTTAGTAGTACCATTCATCATAGAAGAATACCAAGGAGTCGAAATACATGTGCTGATGAGATCACAGAAGTTGGAAGAGAATCCAAAACAACGAAGAACCTCTATAAGAAAAGACCAGTCCACTCGATCATAAGCCTTACCCATATCCAGCTTAATCATCATATTACAACCATGTTCCTTCTTATTAATAGAGTGGACCATTTCTTGAGTAATGCTAATATTTTCAAAAATACTTCTTCCCGGAATGAAGGCGCCTTGTTCCCAAGATATTATACGAGCGATTAAACCTGTCAAGCGATTAACAATAATCTTGGAACATATTTTATAAAATACCGAACATAGACTGATAGGCCTGAATTTATCAAACCCAGAAGGATTATCAACCTTTGGAATAAGAACAAGAAAAGAGGCCGCAAAAAATCTTGGGAGCTGTTTAGAAACAAAGAATTCAGATATGGCTTCCAAGACATCTTCTTTCACAACCTCCCAACAACTTTTGTAAAAATCCGAACCAAAGCCATCAGGTCCCGGAGCACTATTAGACGGGATAGAAGAGAGAGCTGAGAAAACCTCATTCAATGTAGGAACAGAGCACAGAATATTGCTATCAGCATCTGAAATAACAGGAGAAATAAGAGTTGACAGATTCGGAAGAGATCTGTTCGGCATACCCTGCAGAAAATTAGAAAAAAAATCCACTGCCCCTTGATGAAGGCTCTCCGGCGAATTGAAGACCATCCCATTCGAACATCTCATTTCCATCACTCTTTTACGTCGTTTATTGGCAAGGCACGCATGAAAAAACTTCGTATTCCGATCCCCTTCCATTTGCCATTTTACTTTAGACATCTGGACCAATCTTGTATCTTCACGTCGAAGCCAAATATCTAATTCCGCAGCCGAGATAAGGAGGTCCATTTCCGTAGATTCATCCCAGTTTATATGATGTTTATGATCAAGCTCTTCAATGTGCCTCCCAAGCGCATTAATATGCATGGTGGTATGGCCAAAAATTTGTTTGTTCCATTCCCGTAGAGCCACCTTAGTATTTTTCAATTTGATTGCCAATTTAGTAAGACCCTGGCCAACGACAGTCGCAAACCACGCCTGGCGAATACATTGTAAAAACTGCGGATGGTCCACCCACATTTGTTGGAAACGGAAAGGCAAGGGGCCATAAGAGAAAGGATCCATCTTGAATTCAATAACCATAGGAGAGTGATCAGAGGTTGTGCGCGGAAGATAAGAACAAATAGCATTCGGGAAAGAAGAGAACAAAGGAACATCCATGAATACCCGATCTAATTTTGCACAAGACAGAGCAAGGCCCGACTGCCCATTGCACCAGGAATAATTTTTACCTTTTGATTTCATTTCAACCAAACCACCCTGATGGATCCAATTGTTGAAGTCCTCCATAGCGGCATTAGGACGGGGACAACCACCCTTTCTCTCAGAATTATTACGGATGATATTAAAATCACCAGCAATTAAACAAGGTTCCGAACCCAGAGACTGAGAACTGAGATCCTCCCACAAAACTTTCCTCTCATACATGATGTACTTAGCATAAACAATATTGCACAAGAATTGATAAGATCCCGTACTAACACGAAGAGAAATAAACTGCTGAATACATAGTTATAACAAACTAAAAGAAAAAGACATTTGTTGATTGAGTTTTATCATCAAAGGGGCTGAATACATTGTTTTAGTTGGTATCTTGTTTATAATTATTCTTTCCCTCGTATAAATTCCTTGATTCTCATGTCATTTTATTCATTCCTTGTTTCTTGTTCTTGTTTCTTGGATCTCTATTACTAGTTGGAAAAAAATAATGTTGTATTGTCTTGATTTAGCTTAACTAGTTCTTAAAGAACTTGAGCAAGAAAACTCTTGAGGTAAAAGGCAAGAGAGTGTAAGACTATTATCGGAAAAAAGTCAATTAAGAGTGAAACACGAGTGGAGTGCCATTATTTGAGTGTAAACACGTAAGGGAGTGTGTGAGATTTTTTTTTTTTAGCACTAACATTCTTTCGTGCAGAACCTTACAATGTCTCACCGAAGTAGCTCATCACCAAGGGGGGGAGAGCAGATAACTCATCCTTTGTGTTGCAAGATATGTAACAACAGTTTAAGCGGTTGAACTTTGTGTTGGGTGAAGTGAGGGATAGGATGGATCATTAAGAAGCAGCGATTAAAAATCTGCGAGGTGTGAGAGATAGGAGGCGATGTGAGCATAGAGTTGAAATCGAGTATGAGAATGAAGGAGATGGTGAGGATGAGGAAGACTTAGCATCTGAAGTTGGGTTAGGTAGACATAGAAGAGTTAGGCATGAAAGATGACTTGAGAGGAATCTAAGGGGTTGGGATGGTGTAGATAGAGACATTGGGAGCATCAAATTAAAAATACCATATTTCCAAGGTAGAATTGACCCTGAGATTTATCTAGAGTGGGAGAAAAAAATAGACTCGGTGTATGATTGCCATAATTACACTAAGGAGAAGAAAGTGAAGTGGACAGTAATTGAGTTCACTGATTATGCTATTATTTGGTAGGATCAATTAGTGACCAATAAGAGGATGAATTATGAGAGGCCTGTAGAAACATGGAGAGAGTTGAAAGTTATCATGAAGCGGAGATTTGTACCTAGCCACTACTATAGAGACCTCTACAAAAAACTACAAAATATTACACAAGGGTCTAGGAGTGTAGAGGATTACCATAAAAAGATGGAGGTGGCTATGATTCGGGCTAATGTAGTGGAGGATCGGCAGGCCACGATGATAAGATTTTTTAGTGGGTTGAATAGGGAGATAGCCAATGTAGTTGAGTTGCAACATTATGGGGAGGTAGAGGACATGGTGCACATGGCTATGAAGGTGGAGAGGCAGTTAAAAAGAAAGGGTACATCAAGGTATACTTCAGTTTCCAGTACTACATAGAAACCAAAGTGAGACAAAAATGATCAAGCTGTAACAAAGAGAAAGACCGAACCACCTAAGGGAAAAGATGAGGGTGAGGCTGAAACTTCAAGAAAAAGAGAAAATGAGTTGAAAAATAATTATGAGGCCAAGAGTTCAAAAAAATAGGAGAGTGAAAGAAAAAAAAAGTGTGAAAGGAAAAAAAGAGTAAGAGAAAAAAAGAGAATGAGAACGAAACATCAAGAGAATGAGAGAGTCAAAAAGAAAATAGAGAGGTGGCTGAGAGTCAAGAAAAAAGAGTGGAGCCACGAGAGGAAAAAGAAAGAGAGATTGCAGAGAGAAACAAAAAGACAAAACTGAGTTTTTATGCTAAGGCAAGCTTTTATACTAAAGAATTTAACGACTATTTGTCTAGTGTTGCTGTTTCTTTGTTGCAGGGATATGAGGTCATGATTCCTAACAGTGTGTTTAGTGGATTGCCACCTATTAGAGAGATAGAGCATTACATTGATTTTGTGCGAAGTGCGACAATTCCTACTCGACCTTTCTTTGAAGAACATGAGTCCTTAACACACTTGAAGGGACAAGGTAAGTTGTTGACTAAAATACATGCTAAGTGGGAAGACTGTATTGAGACTTTTCCTCATGTAATCAAATACACACATGGTGAAGAAAATTTTGTAGTAGATGCTTTAGAAAGAAGGTATGTCCTTGTCTTCATTTTAGATGCAAAATTATTGAGACTTGAATATGATAAGAAATTGTATGTTAATGATGATGGTTTGGCTAGTGTGTATCGAGTACATGAGAAACCATTGTTTGGTAAGTTCTATAAACTTGATTGGTATTTGTTTAGAGATAATAGACTTTGTGTGCCTACTAGTTTTATACGTAGGTTGCTTGTGTGTGATAGACATGGTGGTTTGTTGGGTAACTTTGGTTTAAGGAAGACTTTTGATGTGTTGTATGAACATTTGTGGAAATATATTTTGTCATTCATTGACGTGTTGTATGAATGTTTGTGGAAGTATCATTTTTCATTCATTAACGTGTTGCAGGAATGTTTGTAGGAGTATTGCTTGCCATTCATTGAGTTTGCATATAATTGGAGTGGTCTTTTTGGTGTAAGGAAAGTTTTAGGTTTGTTTCACGAATGTTTGTGTGATTATCATTTGCCATTCATTAAATTATTACATGGAGGTTTGCGGGAGTACCATTTTCCCTTATTAGAGAGTGCATATAATAAAACATTGCATACTACTATTTCGTATTCTCCATTTGAAATTGTTTATGGTTTTAATCCACTTGCTCCTTTAGCTTTGATGGTCTTGCTTGTTGATGACAGGAGTAGCTTGGATGGACCTTTTCCAAATTCTTGAGAAAATTAATGAAAATGCAATAAAGTGGATTTTCAAGGTAAGTATCATGTTTCTGCTATTTTCAATATTACTAACCTTTTTTCCTTTTGTTGCAGGTGGAGATTTGAGGTCGAATCCTTTTGAAAAGAGGGGGAATGATAGGAACCAAGGTGAGGCTAGTCTTAAAAATCCTTTGCAAGTTCCAGATGGGCCAATTACAAAATCAAGAGCCAAGATGATCAAGGAGACAATGCAATGATTGATGCAATCCACTTGGGATGAATTTAGCAAGAGCTTAACATTCAAGATGAGCTTGAAGGATGAAGGTCCAGTTTTGATTCATTTGATAAGCTATGGAAGAGGGCAACAACATGACTTACAGGGTTTGGGGACTTGAAGGCTTTCAACTTGTTTAATTCATTTAACGGACTTATTTTATTAGTTTAGAATAATTGGGTTTAATATGGGAAGGACTAAAGGGGGGCCTATGTAAGTGTATGTTGGAAAAATTATTATTTTATTGAACTAAGGTTAGGGTTTTACTGTAGTGAGTACTGTAGCTGCACTATAGATGCAACACTATTCACACAATTACCATTTTATTGAACTAGGGTTAGGATTTTACTGTAGTGAGTACTGTAATCGCACTATAGATGCGGCACTATTGACACAATGGGCATTTTTGGAAGATGGGGATTTATTTTGGCTAGGGTGTTAATTAGGTTTTTCTTTAAATACTCTTTGTAGCCTCATTTTAAGAAGTTTATGAAATTTGAAAAATTTATTAATTGTGAGTTAAGTTTATCTCCTCTTGTTCTGGATTGAACTTTTGAACTTATCAAAGGTAAATCACAACATTTTTGGCGTTCCTCCTTGTAATCTGGGTTCTTGAGACAAGTTCTTCAACGGGTTTAGATTTTAATATAATCTAGGTTCTTGAAACGAGTTCTCATCGGGTCTAGGTTCTCCATCCATTGACTTGATTTTGGCTTTCTTGGTTGAGTTTTCAAATTGACTGTGAGTTCAAGGGATTCCATTCCTACGGATTCATATCAGAGAGACCACGTGCTCTGGGATCCTCAAAGCAATTAGTGGCTACTGAAGGGGCAACTCCCTCCAGACCCAGTGGCGTTGAGGTGTGGTGTCCTGGTAGGGAAAGAGCTCATCCCGAGCACCCTTTCAAACAACCCCGCCAGTGATAACCCCCTAGCTGAACATTTCCTTTCTTGTATCGATGTATTTCTCTTCCTTCTATTTGTAATGTACTTTGCAACATTGTTAATGGAGTTCCTCATACAAGTTTTTCTCTTTTCTTGGGTTCTTCTTTCTCTTCTTTGCTCTTAACTTTTCATTCGCACACTTTGGGGAGCGCACCGAGTAAGAAGTGTAGGGGTGATGTCACTCATGTGATGAACAACAGCAAGTAATATTTGTCTATTGTTACAGTCATAAACTTGGGTAGTGGAGAAAATGGGCTCATATTCAACTGGGAGAAAGGCTGGGATGCCTTAGGCTACGCCCTCTCTTTAGTCTCCCAAGGGGGCATGACTTGCTGCATAGTTGTGGAGTTGTCTAGCTTCTCATTAGGTGGAGGAGGAGTTCGGCAAGGATTCTGAGGCGCTTCTCATTAGTTGAGAAAACACTCCGCTTTTCGCCGTGACAAGGGTAGGGTAAGTTGTCAAGTAGCCAAGAGGCTAGACCCTCTCTCCCATGTGAGGGAGGTTGGGCCGCCTGCCCACCTAGTGATCCTCATGAGGAGGTAAGTTTCTAGGCAGTTTGGGACTGCTCCTACTCCCACCCGTTGACATCACAAGGAAGGTAAGTGTTAGGTCATAGTGGCGCTAATTCCACTCTTCATTATGGCAGAGATCGGGCAGCCGAGGGGTTGGACCCATTCTTCATCGCGGGAGGGACAAGATGGCCTTAAGGTGCATCTCGCCCTTTACCTCCTGCGAGGAGGTAAGTTAACAGCTCCCGCCTGTTGATGCTCACGAGGATGGTGAATGTCGGGCAGCCGAGGGCTGGCCCACTCTCGACCGCAAGAGAGATCAAGCAGCCTTAGGCGTAATTCGTCCCTTTGGTGACTCACAATGAGGTAAGTAGTCGTCGATAGAGATTACGTTAATGGAGATTATGTTGATGGTGATTACGTTGATGGAGATTACATTAATGGCGTAAGGAGTTGAGATAGGCGAGACTTATTTTATCCCTGAAAAGCCACATTTTCATTAATATAATTTACACTACCGACATGGAAATATAATTTACATGTTAGAGTTCTTTCGCAATAACACTTTCGTAGGTACTCGACATCCTAGGGGTGTGGACCATATGCACCCTATCATCCCTTGGCTTCAATTCTTGCACATAACATTCCTGCATCAGGATCTGTTCTCCTTACATTTCTCCCACGCCATGAGAGGTCAGGAACTTCATCTTCAATTGGTAGGTTGAAGTTACCGCCCTTAGACTGTTGAGGGTGGGTCTACTGATTATAGCGTTGTACAATGAAAGAGCCTTTACCACCAAGAAGTCGACCATGATAGAGGTCGTTGAGAGGGCGCTATCTGCCAAGACAGACAGTGTGATGGTTTCAACCGGCTAGACCATGACCCTACAGAAACCTTTGAGTGGCATGGGAGCCGGTTGGATTCGTGTGGTTTCTATCCCCATCTGGGTAAAGGCTTCCTAGAATAGGACGTCTGCAAAGCTACTGTTGTCAATAAGGATCCTCTTAGTGGTGAAGTTGGTGACCAACATAGTCACTACGTGTCATTGTAAGGGCATCCTCGTCATCCTCTCCAAAGGAAATGATGGGGTTGGTTCGTTTCTCCCATACTTGGTGGTGCGGCACTCCGCCGAATACACTTCTTGGTATCTCGCTCACCTGGCATGCACCTTCTGACCGAATGAGGTTGCACCCCTGCTAGCGAATCCCCTAGCGATGGGTCTAATTTCCCCTAGCAGTGCCCCCTCTTGATGTGGTGCTTGGGGGCGATTGTGTTGGGGTCCCTGCGCAGCTACCCTTTGCCTCAGGCTCCCTTCCCTCCCTAGCTTTCTGACTCTCTCTGCACTTCTTTCCCGCGATCTCCTCCTCCACTCCTGCTCTGGCCTTCGGGCGGGAGGGTACCAAGGTCTCGGCTGCCCAGCTTGCTCTCATTTCTCTTTCAAGGAAAGGTAATCTTCAGTGTTATGGATGTTGGAAAAATGGTAGGTGCAATAGCGGCGGCTAGTGCTCTTGTTGTCATCTTCTTGGTTGGGTTGACAATCTTCTTTATGGATGGCGAGAGTCGGCCAGTCAAATCAAAGCCCCAAGCCCTTTGTAGGGGCTTATTCTCTCCTTCAATCACGTGGCCTTTTCTCCTGCTTCTCACAAGCCTTGCCTCCAGTTGGTGCTTTCCCTTTCTTTCCTACTTGTTCTAGTTATTTCCTCCTCGGCTCGGTCAAGGCCCAAAGTTTGTCATAGGCATTAATAAAGTTGTCGACTTGATCCATCAACTCTAGCAGCGTGGTGGGAGTTCTCCTTGCCAACTCTGCCATGAATTGAGATCGGGGCCACACTCCTCCTAAAAGCGCCGCCAAAGTTATCTTCTCATCTTGGTCATCTGTAGTCATTTGTTCTTTGTTGAACCTGGATAGGTATATCTTCAGACTTTCGTCTTCCCCCTACTTGATGGTGAGGAGGTACGTCGTACGGCATCTTCTTCTCCGACTCGCCATAAAGTGTGTGAGGAACAGGCGGAACAACTCTCCAAAGCCATCTATGGATCCGAGTGCCAAAGACCTAAACCATACTCTCGCTGGCCCCCTCAAGGTCAACGGAAAAGCTCTGCAGGCCATTTCTCCCAGGAAACCATGCAGGGTCTTATGGGCTCTAAAAGTTTCTAGATGTTCAAGGGGGTCTCTAGCCCCATCGTATATGTCCATGAGGGGAACCTGAAACTTCGGTGGCAGGGGCACAGCCATCACCTCCTCGTTGTAGGGTAGACCCATACTGGTGAGCAATTGGTCTACTGATGACGATGTGCCCATCTATCTCGCTATTTCTTCGTACTTCCCTTTGAAGTTACGTAGCTCGTCCTGCATGTTTTTCTTTCTTTCTCCATGTCACCTCCTCCTCCTACATTTTTGGATCCTACGTGCTCATTATTACTTGGTTCTGCTTCATTTTCTGGCTCATTGGTGGCTACTCTGAGCGTCTCAATCTTTTTTCAAAGGGTCACCACCTCGGTAGTTAGCTTTCCTACCGGTTGTTCCATCGCGGCGAGCCTCGCTTCCATGTTTGTTGACATTGCTTCTTCTTGTCCCCGAGTTGTCTGACAACGGGTTGTCCCAGGCATACGAAGGACACAGGAAGTCTATAGAGATCTCACAAATGGCGCCACTGATAACGTCGTATTTTGTATGCCTTTGGGCTGGGTTCCAGCAACTCAAGTCATGAGTCTTTCACCTGCAAAAATGGAGAAAACCCGTAGAGTGATGGGGCCTTGGTGGTGGCCGGAGAGTTCTCGATACTAAAGTTAGTATATCTTTTTAGTAGTTCATATGTAAACCTAGAGGAATCAAATAGTTTTCTTCGTATCTAGGGGTCGGCTTTTATACTAGGTTTTTGGGTGGGGACAACTCACGCCTGGCTTTGGGGAGCCCATGTCCCTTTAACTATTCACTTAGTCGGAATTCTTTAATGTGACGTGACTCCCTAGCTCATTTTACCCTACAAGCATTCCTTGTTAAGCTCCTACATGTCTGCTGTCAAGAAATCAAAGGTCCTCCACATTTCGAGTCCACCTACCTGCGCAAGTTCTCTAGTGTAGGGTGTCGTCAGGGCGGTAAGTCTCATCTGCCTCTACGGTCTGCTTTCCCCATGCATGGGTTGCTTCATGGATGGGTTTTGTCCGTGGGTTGAGTATTCTATTGAGGCCCATGGACTTCTTATGATGCATCGTGGGCTTGCTTGAAGGATCAATAGGAAAAAAACCCCCTTACATTAGCTATTATGCCAAGTGGCATTACCAGGTATTATATCATGTCATGTCAACATATTTAATTGTTTAACAACAGAATTTATAATAAAATGACTTATTTGATCAGTCTTAGAAGTGCATGGAATAAAAGTTGAGTTTAGAAGTCCAGTGAGTAATTGAACTGTAAGGCAAGTCACATCGATCGAAAAAGTATTTGAGAAAGATTAATTTATAATTTTAGAGTATACAAGTTTCACATATTTCTTTTAAAGAAATACAAGAGATTTAAAATTCACATAGAAAAACTAAAATTTTAAAATAGAATGTTCAAAATTTGTACAGTCCTTAACTATATCTAGTTACTCAAAGAATTATAAGATAACCGCGATACAACTTTTACACAACTATCGGTTAATAATCAAACTATATTAAGATATATGAATTTATTTTATCAAATTAATAATATTTTAATTGATAATCGTAAAAGTTGTATTGTAATTGTCTACTTGTCATTTTTCGAAAATCTCAAGATTTATTATGGAAGAAACTAAAAAGAACCCCAACTGCAAAAGAAAGTTTTTTTTTTTTTTTTTTAAATTGTGTCCTCACAGACCCCTCAGATAAATGTATGTATCATCAATGGGATCCAGTTAAACATGATACATGGTCATAGAAAAGTGGATGGCACTAGAAAAAGTACTTGTGGAAGTGGAGTGGGCAAGGAAATGAGAAAAGGAAGTGCCGCAAATGGGAGATAGAGCACTATAGTGCTTAGCTTGGCAGCAAAGAAAGAAAATAAAATGGGTCTTTTATCTTCCAACCCAAGCAAAATTAAGTAACATATACCCAATAGGAGAGGAAAAAAGATTAAAAACCAAAAAAAAAAAGGGACAGGGCGCCGCCCGGTGGAGACCCACCACTCGGCTAATGTGCGGAGCAGTGTTGTGCACTCTGCTAACAGCCTCTGGCCCTCTAATGTTCATACTTTTACGAAAAATGATAAATACAAGTTACTTTTCATTACATATTATATAATTATATTTTAAAATAAAAGATAATTTAATTTAAAATATATATTATAAAATATATTATGAAATGTATTACATGGATATGATAACTCTACTTTTATTCCCCTCCCCCAATGCCAGGAAATAATCAATTGATTTGAATTTTGAAAGTGGACAGCAATGATTATTGATTGGGTTTGATTTGTTGATCTTTCATATCTTAGGCACACCGTAAATGGACAGTAGTATTGGTCTGTCCGGAACTTGACACTACAGTTTGTATAACATTATTTTTTGAATCTCCTGTAGGCTTAATTTATCAAAGTCACACATACATAAATGTTTTTTATATATCGCAATAATGAGCTTTGCATGATTGTACCTTTATTCTTCTTATATTATTAAGAATAATGATATTAATTGTATTGTTTTATTGAATTTTCTAATCTTACACTTTTTGCAAAAATATGGATAATTCATATTTTATTCTCCAATTAATGGATGTTTTATTCTGCGTTTGGATCATAAAATACTCTGAGCTCATCTCAACTCATCATTACAATTTTTTCAAATCTCAACACAAAATATAATAAATAATTCAACTTTTTCAAATCTCAAAATAATAATAATATTAAAAAATAATATTCTAACAATATTTTATCATCTCAACTCAACTCAATTCAACTCACTTCAACATCCAAACTCATCCTTATACTTTACATTTCGAACATATTACATTGTAGTGTAGTTTGAGATGAGATGAAAATTTTTTATTTTAGATGAAAGTTTAAAATATTATTTTTTAATATTATTATTGTTTTGAGATATAAAAAAGTTGAATTGAGATTTGAAAAAATTGAATTGTTTATTATATTTTGTATGAAAATTTGAAAAAATTGTAATAATAAGATGAGATGAGATCAAAATTTTGTGTCTCATCCCACTTGCCAAACCTGTCCACGTTTGGATAGTGAGATGATAATTTTTTGTTTTAGATGAAAGTTTAAAATATTATTTTTTAATTTTATTATTGTTTTGTGATTTGAAAAAATTGGATTAGAATTTGAAAAAATTAAATTATTTACTATATTTTATATATAAATTTAAAAAAATAGTAATAATAAGATGATAATTGTCAAATATAGGCGAATTGTCAAAATTCTAATATTAATAAATAATTCAACTTTTTCAAATCTTAAAATAAAAATTATATTAAAAAATTATATTATAATAATATTTTATTTAATTTTCATCTCATCTCAACTTATCTAAACCCGTAACAAACAAGGTTTTAAAGTATCGGAGCTATTTCCAAGCAGATCTAGATCGTTGGCAGCTTCATTAATGTTCTCTCTTTCCATGTAGCCACAACTCAAAACCGAGTCACCGACGTGCAGTAATTAGCATTCGGAAAGTGTCTCAACATTGCAAAGGGTAGAACTCTGTTTACTTAAAAAGTGGAAAGTATACCTTTTTCATAAAAATAATAGAATTTGACCGAATCTTTAGAGGTGCGCATATGAACGATGGGAAATGTCACCTAAATTCAGGAAAAAAAAAAAAAACTAATACAAGTTTCCTACAGGAAATAGGGATGGTCCGTCAACCGGAAATGAGTGAGTGGTCAATCAGCTATTGGAAGATAAGGTTACTTTAGGAAATAGAGAAGGTAGGAAAGGTCATCCCCAGCGTGTGGGCGCTCGAGTGGGTAGCTGTTCCCTGGGTTCGGACAAGAGACCCCATGTCACTTGGCGAAGACAATGAGCATAACACCAACTTGTTTAAAAAAAGATTATTGTGTATTATTATTCATTTATAATTCCCATTCCTTTGTTTCTCATCATCATTTTTGTCCGACTTGGCATGCGATCTGTACATAATATAATACACAGAATAATGCTACGCCCACCACTCTTATTGTCCCGCTCCCACTTCCCGTTATACGTGGCTATCCACGTTGTATGCTTTTGGAATAAAAAAATAATGCTACAGTTATCCGTATTGTGCCTCCATTTTGTCGTCTTCAAGTTTCGTCACAAAGCCAGAAAAACCCATTTCGAAACCCAGTTCAACCTCGCGTATTGTCCCTCCATTTCGTCGTCTTCAAGCTTTGTAAAAACGCAAGAGAAACCCATTTTGACTGCGATAATTGGCATTGTCATTGTTGGGATTCTGAATGCAAGACTGATAGAGATGGCTATTGCTTGTATTCGGTTGACAGAAAATTGGCTTTGGTCTGATACAAGCTTTATACACTCGGCAGAAAATGGAGGGCGCGCTAATCTTATCCACTGAAATTCTTCTACGCTATTGTAGAGAAAAGAATATAACTGGGTATGTATCCAACAGAGGTATTGGTTTGTATATGCTATATTATTAAGATAATTTTTTATTTAGTGTTTCCTTTCATTTTTCCATAGGTTTAATATACCCAAGATGTTCATTTTATGGGAGAAACCGTTTCCACTCACAACAACTAGAAAAATAAAAAGAGACCAAGTTTGAAGAGAAGTTATGTCTCATCTGCATTTGAAGAGAAGTTATGTCTCATCTGCAATCATTGCATAGCAATTTATGACCATTTGGCCTTATTTGATTGTTTAGAGCACCATATCCAAATGCTTAGGAGAGGATCTACCCTTGTTCTTCTTGGCCAATAACACATATATGTGGAAGAAGCAAGCCTTAGTCTGGGACAGCAAGTGTGGATTCTTCGGAGGAAATGAAGGCACATCCTTTCATCGGGGTTGAGAATTTTCAAGTTCTATTTTGAAGAGGAAAGAAGTAGCAGGGGAAGGGAGGATGTTGGGCGGGAGACGACTTGGTTTTTTTTTTTTTTTTTTTATACACGTGGCATGTCACGTACAGCGGAAAGAGAAAATGGTACAGATGAGCAGTGACTGTAACATTATCCATAATACATATATCAGTGATATTACTTAATCTAATTTGGACAGTGAGGTGAGATAAAATAATTTTAAATAAAAATTAAATTTTAAAAAAATATTGATAAAATATTATTTTTTAATAATATTATTATTTTAAAATTTTAAAAAAATTAAATTGTTTATTATATTTTATGTATAAATTTAATAAAATTGTAATAATAAGATGAATTTAGATAGTTTCTCAATCCAAACGAAACTTAAATCTTGAATACAAAGTAAAAATGGGGAGGATCATACTTTTCTAAATAAACCTTAAAACGTCCTTAATTTCCTAATTTATTCTTTTAAAAATTATTTTAAGAAAATCGTCTGCTCTAGATCTCTTCCCCCATTCATCAGCTCGTATATTCTAAACTGAAATTCTTTCTTTTGATTATTGTATATGGCAAAACACGCATTATAAAAAATATCAACTATTTATAATATTAATCCGTCATTTCGAAGATGAATTTCTAACTCCACCGCTGGAATTATATCATAAATGTATTGAACTGTTGGATCTTCTTTGTTGATTCTGATGCAGGATTTATTGAAAGAAAAATGTTTTGGGTCCGAATTCGGGATACAAAAAATATTCTGAATGGAACATTTTTTTTTTTTATCGAATGATTAAGAAAATATTTTTTAATGAAGTTGTGAATTTTTTTTAAATGTTTATGATAATTAAAAAAATATATAAAAAAAGAAAAATAGAAGGAAAAAATTTATACAATTCGAGACACTTTTTGGTCCCAAATTCGGGACCGTAGCAGTACTTTTATTGAAATGCATTTCTATATTTTTATTTTTTATTTTTTATTTTTTCAAAGCAAAAATAAATCCTCTGATTTTATGAGTCCATTATTTTATGACTGATTTGATTACACAAAATTAAATTATCTCATCTCATCTCATTATTATAATTTTTTTAAATTTTTATATAAAATATAATTAATAATTACATTTTTTTTTAAATTTTAAAATAAAAATAATATTATAATAATATTTTATTCAATTTTTAATAAAATATTTAATTTTATCTTATATAAATTGCATAATTAAACCAGACCTTAATGTATTCTCTCACGGCGAGGCCGAACACATTAATGGCAACAAAATAAGTTCCTTTTTTTTTTTACTGAATAAGATAAGTGGTAAGTCTTAAAAAGTATTGCCTACGTTTTATTTGTACTCTTAAAACGCCCATGGATGCGTGTCCTGAAAGATCTTTTATTATTTTTAGGTATTTTTAAATATTTTCAGATATTTTTTTTTCAAATATTATTTAAATATAAAATATTTTTAATTACAATATTTCAATTTTTTAATTTTTTTTTATCTAATTATTACAACTTTTTAAAACTCCTAAACAAAACATAAAACCTTAAAACCTAATACAACTTTCTCAAATTTTTAAATTAAAATAATTTTAAGAAATATATTTAAACAATTTTTAAATTTTATAATATTTTTATTCAACTTTTTTTTTTCTTTTACCAAAATCCAAAAAGACATTTTAACCCAAATTATTTTATTATTATTTACAAATCATTTTATCTTTTGAGATATTCTTAATATCCAAATTAGCCCTTAGTCTTTTAGAAAGCATGAAGATACATGTGATCCACACATCTCATCATATATATCCATTGAACAATGTTATTATCATCCTTTTAATTTTCATAATTTTACTGTCGTGGTGTGGTATCTAATGATTGACAAAAGTATAACAAATAACAAATAATTATCTAATAATGAAGATATTGTATTGAAAGATAGTAAAAGGATGTTAGTTAAAAGGATAATAGTATGATTATCCATCTTCACAATGAAGGTAAGTGGATATATATATATATATATATATATATATATATATATATATATGATGAAAATACACGCGTATGACAGTCAGACACTTTGTACATCTTATTAACCTTATCAACATCCTATTTCATCATTCCATGAACATACACGAATATGACAACAGCTATAGAATGGACCCCAATAAAGAAAGCAAAACTTGTCACCTCTAGTGCAATTGGCCAAGACCAAAATGCAGAATTAGAAGAATCAAGTGATGACTTGAATTGTTGCTTTCACTACCCTATGTGTAATGGGATTTCCCTCACCCATAAGCCCATTAGGCGCTCAGTTGAGAGTAATAGGTTTTGCCTCGATATCCAACCCAGGGCTCAAATTTGCCCATGAAACAACTCGCCTGCAAGAGAAAGTAAGCAATGATAGCTAATGGAATAAACAAGCCTGACGCCACTCGGCTGCATCCAGCTCATGCGGACTCGTACAAGATATAATGGAAAAGATGGAGAACCTTTGATTTTATGACAAGTGAATATGGACAGATTACCAAAAACACTAGCAGAGTAAAGCAAATCAGAGGACCAAGCTACATTAATAGCACCACTATCCGAGCAACACGCTATATTAATGACGCCATCGTGGAGGCACGCAACATTTAAAAGATTATGACAAAATGAACAGTAAAAATGACATGGACTCCAATGGGGCAAGCATGATCTGACCCCCCAAACTCCTAGTATAAATAGCAATTTCTTGTACGAAAAAGCTCTCTAGACTCTCTCATTATTAATAAAACTTCCTAAATACTCTACTGACTTTAGCATTGAAGACTCCCCAGCTTCAAGGCCGCCCTCTCCCAACTTCTTTCTTTTTCATTTTCGCAAGCCCAACTTTGAAGACACGAGTTGCTGGAACTTAGCCCAAAGGTGTACAAAACACAACGTTAACAATGGTGCCATATGTTGGGTCCTTGCCTCTCTTGCGTGTACTTCTTATGCCTACGACAATCCGTTCCAGACAACTCGGAAGCTCACCAATAGTGCTAACGAACATAAAAGCTCACCAACAAGGAAGCAAAGCTCCCATAATTAGAGGAGGAGATGCCGTGGAAGAGTGGCAAGAACATGCCCAGGAGGGGGTGCCTCCGAGTGGCGGGGAATGCGGTACGCCCTATGGTGGATGGCTGCACCATACCACAGCCGCCTGTCTGTACCCCGGCAAAAGGCAAAATCCGAGACAAACAGAGATTCATAAAGTTTGAACCAAACGAGCCATTGGAGTTCGTTCCCTTAAACTCGAATCGACTAGAAGCCACTACAAGGATCGGTAGCGAGATGACGCTTACGGTGCGGAACGCCAAGCAGTAACTCCACGCCGAACACCAGGATGTATTCGTTTGGAGCCAAGAGGACATGCCCGGTATAGCCCCCGAAGTCATACAGCACAGCCTTAGCGTGGGCCCAAAGGCCAAAGGGGTGAGGCAGAAATGTAGAAGTCTCAGCGCATAAAAGAACGTCTCCATAGCAGAGGAAGTGGATCGTCTGCTAGCCGCTGGATTCATCCAAGAAGCCCACTATCTAGAGTGGCTGTTCAACATGGTACTACTGAAAAAGTCGAGCAGCAAATGGAGAATGTGTGTAGACTTCACTGACCTAACAAAGCCTGCTCGAAAGACAGCTTCCCACTTCCTCACATCGATCTGATCATCGACTCCATAGCAGGCCATCGTATACTCAGCTTCATGGACACCTACTCTAGGTATAACCAAATTCACGGCAATGCCTTTCGGGCTGAAGAACTCGAGCGCCACCTACCAGCGGCTGGTTAACCGTATGTTCAAAAGTCAAGTGGGAAGAAACATGGAAGTCAATGTGGACGACCTGTTGGTTAAGAGTGGGACTCCGGAACAACACTTGGACGATCTGAGGGAGACTTTCACAATATTGATGTAACACCCGGGCCAGCCAAGCCACTTTACAAAAATTTTTAAGTTTTAGTTAAAATCATTTGGGATTACGAGTAAAATTTTTTTTAAAAGAGAGTTTGAGCCTAAGATATTTTTGACGGTATAAATAATTTAATAGGCTTGATAATTAGGTTTAAAATCTTTTAATGGACCAAGTGATTTTTTTTACTCAAAAATTTTAAAGGACAACTGCTATTTAGGTTGAGTCAAGGCCCGAGACTTAAGTAAATTCATGCAATAATTCAAGATCCATTATATGCCCATATATATTTTTTTTAAGACTTGAGAGCCCAGCCCGTGGAAGCGCTATCCAGACTCCTCGTTGCACGGCTTCCATTTTCATGCACGCTCTTCTTCTCTTTTATTCTTTTATTTAGGTTTGATCTATTTTTCTATTTATAGTCTATATATATATATATATATATATATGTGTGTGTGTGTGTGTGTGTGTGTGATGCAACCTCAACCCTAGACTAAGTGCCGCTCATTCTCCTCTTCACAGAAAATCAACCGAGAGCTCCACTTCACTGCGCAAGCAAGGAACCCTATCGTTAACCACGTTGTCCATCACCGAAGCAGAGCCGCGCCTCAGCCACCCAAACAGTTCTATCAACCACTCTCCACGGTGAATCTCTGGCCAGACCCAACCACCCGGCTCAGCCACACGAAGCTCCCGCCCAACGCCCCGAAGCCTCTGTTGCAGCCCCGAAACTCCCCTGCTTTTAGCCACCCGAAACAGAGGTCCTACCACCAAACCACTGTACTGCACCAGTCACTCCAAGCCGTTGCCTCTCGCACAGAAATAGGGCACTGGACGCCCACAGGCCACCTCAGTCGTAACCACCCCTCACGGTGAGCATCTCTTTCGGTCTGCACACTCCTTTCTCTCCGCCTCTCACTCGCTCACCTTGCCCTATCTTTTTCTCTCGTGCTTAGCCCTGCTCGACGGCATCTCCACCCTGTTCCTGCTCTTTAGTCGCGCCACCACTGTCCCGCCAGCCAGCCCCATCGCGCCGTACTCCTCCATGCTTGCCTCGGTCTCCTTGGAGTAAGTCCCTGCCATCGCAAGTCCGGGTGTTTTGTTCCTCTAGTTTTGGTTCTTATGATATATATATATATATATATATATATATATTATTAACCGAATAGTTGAATGTTATTACCGGTTTACCCTTAGTGTATGTTCCGATCCATATTTTCGAATGAGGGGTCTATTTGAGTTTATGTTATCTGGGTTTTTGTTTTAAGTCTCATAGAATATTGTATTTTTGTAGATGATATTTTAATAATATTGTTAGCTAAAGAAAGTAAACCTATTTTTTTTAGAAGAGTTTTTCATGACGTATTTTATAAGATTTTTTTTTAGGTAGTTAAAGTATCCTATCAATTTGTAATACGTTCTTGGTATTTTAGATATTTTAATATTAGTATTCATTGAGTTCCGTAATTATTATAATACTTGTTCGATTAAATTATTGTTCAATACGAATTCGATTTAGTGGATATCGATGGTTTTGGGAAATGATGCTATTTTGAGAGTATGAGGACTTTAGGTTTGAGGAATTTAAAATAGGTTATTCTAACATTTTAGGCTTAAGTATTGAAGTATGTGATTGACTGAAAATTTACGAAAATTACGTGATTTTTATAGGTGAGGATTAATATTGTTGTTCGGCACTTTTGAGGAAAATTTTCGAAAGCTAAGAAGTTCAGGTAAGCGGGGTTCCTATGCTAGATTTGCATAAAAATAAAATAGACTGAGGTTGATTTTTGAAAATGAACATGTTTTGTTATAAAAATATACTTGAACTACCTCAGTTATTTGTTCTGCATTACTCATGAGATTCTGTTTAAGAATAAAGTATTTTTTTGGCATGACTGGTGTAGACATGAGCTATTTTGCATTTTGCTTCTAAACTCTGAAAAAGAGAGTGAATATGAAAGTTTGTGCATAAAATAATGTTTTGTAATTTCTGAAAAACTCTGTTCTGTTCTGAAGATGGTCTGTACTCTAATATGATATGCTTTCTGAAAATTCTGTTCTGTTCTGAAGGTGTTCCGTATTCTGATATGATGTGATTTCTGAAAATTTTTGGCATGACATTCTGAATTGGGATGTGGTTTGTGGATGGTGACCTATTTGACCTACCACGGGTGCTAATAGTGACTTCTGTTTGCGTTGGTACCAACTGTTCTGTTTCTGGTGCACCCACTTTGGAAACAAAATGGTTTTCTGGTGGTCTTTCCTGTGTGCACACTCGGGGCTCCGAGAATAAATAAGGGGAAGATTCACATTCTGTTTCTGCTCGGTTAGCTACCGGGGTTTGCACAACCCTACCATGAGGGTTAAACATGGCCTCTGATGCGATATGATGCTCTGGTACGATCGTGGTCAGTTATGCTATGCCAAAAGAATTTGAATAAGAATATTTTTGAACTTTCACTCTGATATTTTGATAACATATTCTGACTCTGCATTCTGAAAATAAAGTGTTTGTTTCTGCATTCTGAAATCTGTAAATGCTCATGTTTTGCATACTAGTATATGTTCTCTGCTTACTGAGTTGTTGATAACTCACCCCCTCTTATCTCCAATATTTTCAGATGATTGTTGGATATTTCAGCTGAGGATCAGGACTATGAAGAATTGGGTGAGATAACTTAAGAATAGTGGATTAAGAATAGAAAGCTTTCGATGAGTATTGGCAATTTTTTATAGTTATATTGTTGAAATGTGAGTATAAGTGACATATAGAGAAGTTGGTAATTTTTGGGGTTACTGTATTGAGGATTTTATATACGAGTAGGTGTGGTTAATTAAATTTGAAGTGTTTACGTTGATTTGAATCTTTTGGAAGAGTATTAGTAACGTTAGAATCGATTATCTGGTAATATGAATTAACTCTTCGGACCCTCGGGGACGGGGCGTTACAATTGAGGCAGTACCATATGAAGTTGAACCCGACGAAGTGCGCCTTTGGTGTCGGATCAGGGAAGTTTCTGAGATTCATCGTGTCAGAAAGCGAAATCAAAGCCAACCCTGAGAAGGTGTAGGCCATCCTCAACATGGCTCCACCCCAAAGCATAAATAAGGTGCAAAGACTGGCCGGGTGAGTGGCGACTCTCAACAGGTTCATGTCAAGATCGACTGACAAGTGCCTGCCTTTCTTCAAGGTTTTGCGAAAGGCAAAAATATAGGACGGTGAGTGTGACCTGGCATTCAAGGCTCTCAAGAAGTACCTCACAAGCCCCCCGTTCCTCAGCCAACCAAGGTGTGGGGAAACCCTAACCTGTACTTGTTGATCCCCCCCAAGCAGTCTCTTCAGCATTAGTGCACGAAGAGGATGGAGTCCAGAGGCCGGTTTACTACACCAGCAAGGCATATCGTAGGACTGAAGCCAGGTACCCCCGCATAGAGCAACTCACCTTCATGTTGGTGGTAACCACACGCAAGCTACGCCTGTGCTTCCAAGCTCATCCAGTAAGGATCCTCACAAAGACCCCTCTGAAAAAGATCCTGCGAAGGCCGAACGCTTCAAACTGGCTCATGAACTGGGCAATAGAGTTGAGCAAGTTTGACATCGACTATGCGCTGCAGAATACCATCTAGGGGCAAGTGCTGGCGAACTTCATGGCTGAATTAACTAGTTTCCCGACGGAGAGCGAATATGCACCTCTTATGAAGCCCTGGCAAGTTTTCGTAGATGACTCATCTTACCAGGCTGGAGGCGGAGTGGGGGTGCATATCATTATGTCCGAGGGAGAGGAGTACAATTACACCATCAAGTTTGCATTCAAGACCACGAACAACAAGGTTGAATATGAAGCATTGCTTTCTGGACTGGCGGTAGCCAGGTCTCTTGGTGCCACAGAAATTGAAGTGCGAGCCAACTCGCAAGTGGTGGTCAATCAAGTACACGGGGAATTCACCGTGAAGAGCAAAAAATTGAAAAAATACTTGGCACTAGTAAAAGCCGAGCACTCCCACTTCATGTACTTCCAGATTCAGTAGGTGCTGAGGGCAGAAAACTAGGAAGTGGACAAGCTGGCATGCGCGACATCCAAGCAAGAAGACTCCCTTACCAGAGCAGATAGTGGTCCGAACCGTCGAAGTGCCCACCATAGGGAACAAGGTGATGGAGATACAGCCCGAAGCCTCAAATTGGGCAAGGGACATCCTCAAGTACTTGGACGCCAACGAGGTGCCTGATGACAGGCAAGAAGCTAGAAAGGTTAGGAACTGAGCGGCAAGCTACACTCTGATCTCTGTACCGAAGGAGCCACTCAACGCCTCTTTTGAGGTGCATCTCCCTTGAAGAAGTCAATATGTGTTGGCAGGAATACAACAAAAGGATATGCGGCAATCACTCAGGAGGAAAGGCGCTAGATGAAAAAGTGTTGAGGGCGGGGTATTACTAGCCTTGTGCCTTCTGAGATGTCTATGAGTACGCGTGGAAATGTCAAAAGTGCCAAGAGTACTCCAAGGTGCCACACTGCCAGTCGGAAGAATTGACGTCGATCATCTCACATTGGCCCTTCGCACACTCCCCCTGGAAAGGGAGGAGTAAAATTCATGGTAGTAGTTGTGGATTACTTCACTACATGAGTTGAGGCCAAGGCCCTAACAACCATTACGGTGAAGAACCTCATGCAGTTCCTGTGGAAGACGGTGGTTTGCAGGTTTGGCATCCTACGCAGTATCATATCAGACAATGTGAGACAGTTATTCCGATCACTACCGTAACTGGTGCCAGGAGTTGGGGATTGTGTTTCGGTTCTCGTCTCTAGGTCACCCCCAGTCTAACAAGCAGGTGGAGGTGACCAACAAGACGTTTATGGGAATGGTCAAGAAACGACTTGACTATAGGAAAGGTGCATGGGTAAAGGAACTTTCCAGTGTCCTGTGGGCATACTAGGTCACAATAAAGACACCGATAGGAAAAACTCCTTTCACCTTCACTTACGGCCACGGGGCGAAACTGCCAGTGGAAATCGGGATCTCCATCTACAGAGTTTAAAACTTCGAGCAAGACTCCAATGACAAGTGGCTAGAAGAATAGCTTGATTTGCTAGAAGAAGTCAGACTAGAGGCTAAGAATCGCCGCCAACGAAAGGAGGGCCGAGTGATGTTTCAACAAATGAGTGCGTCCAAGAGCATTCAAAGTCGGAGACCTCATACTCAAAGAAACAGAAACAACAACGCCAGACGAGGGAAAGCTAGGCCCCCAATGGGAAGGCCCCTATGTGGTCACCGCTACCAATCACCTGGGCTCCTACAAACTCCAAGACATCCAAGGAAATGAGCTGATGCACCCTTGGAATGCCGAACACCTACAAAATTTTATTGCTAAAGCTAGCTTAATTATTGTAAATTTATGTTTCCATGCATGCACTACAAATCCTAATGGAAGAGGTGTTGTGTTTCAATGTCGAGTTTCAGGAACGTAATAGAATCTCCATCAACGTAATCTCCATCAATAGAATCTTCATCAGCGTAATGTCCATCAACAAAGTCTTCATCAACTATTTACCTCCCCATGGGACACCAAAGGGACGAGTCACGCTAGAGGCTGCTCTATCCCTCCTGCAGAGGAGTGCAGGTCAGTCCTCGACCACTTGAAGAAAAAAACTTACCTCTCTCGTGAGCGTTAATAGGTGGGAGTGGGTCTAGTTACAGACTTCTAGAACAATGTACCTCCCGTGGGGCCAAAAGGCCGAGTTGGACCAAAGGCTACCTTGTCTCTCCAGTGAACGAGAGCGGGTCCAGCCCCGAGGCTATCAGAAAAACTTACACCAACCTCCACCACAACGAAGTGTGGGATCAGCTCCAGTCTGATCGAAACTTACCCTTTCTTGTGATGTCAATGGGTTGGAGCAGGTCCAGTCTCAAACTGCCCGAACAACCTATCTCTTCAGTGTCAACAGCTGAGAAAGCGGGACCAACCCCCCAGCAGCCTGAAAAACTTACTCCAACCCCAATCGCAGTGAAGGAGTGGACCAGCCACATCGCTGTCTGAATTACCTCCCTCAAGGGATACCAAAGGGAAAGGTAGGTCAAAAGGTTGTCTTATCCCTCCTGTTGTGGAGTGTGGATCAGTCCTCAAATACCTTCCTCATAAGCGTCAATAGGCGGGAGCGGGTCTAGTAGCAGACTACCCGAAAAACCTACCACCCCACAGACTAAGGAGACGAGTCGAGCCAGAGGCCGCCTTGTCTCTACTGGACCAGCTACCCAAATAACTTATCCCGACCTCCTCTATGACTAAGAGTGGATTCAATTCCAGCCTGACCCAAAACTTATCCTTCCCTACGGTGTCACAATGGGCAGGAGCGGGTCCAGTAGCAGACTGCCAGAACAACCTACCTCCCTTGGGAAACAAAGGATGGGTTGAGCCAATGGCCACCTTGTCCCTCCCATGACGGAGAACGGGTCCATCCCCGAGGCTGCCTTAAAAGTTACCCCAACCCCTATCGCGACAAAGGAGAGGACTAATCATATCACTGTCCAAGTTACCTCCTCGGGGCAAAATGGCAGTTTGACTTGAGGCATTCCGACCCTTGCTCGACAGAGTGTGAGTAGTCCTCAGCTACTCGAAGACAAAGACTTACCTTCCTCATAAGCGTCAATAGGCGGGAGGGGCTTCAGTAGCAGATTGCCCGAACGATCTACCTCCCGGCAGACCAAAGAGAAGGGTCGAGCCAGAGATTGTCTTGTCTCCCCGCGATGGAGGGTGGGACCAGCCCCACGGCTATCCGAATAACTTGTCCTAACCTCTGCTACCACAAAGAGTGGGTTTAGTGCCAGCCTGACCCAAAACTTACCCTTCCCTATGGTGTTAATGGGAGAGAGCAAGTCCAGTAGCAGATTGCCTGAACAACCTACGTCTCGCAGGGAACAAAGGGATGGGTTGAGCCAGAGGCCACTTGGTCCCTCCCGCAACAGAGACTGGGTCTAGCCCCAAGCTTTCCCGAAAACTTACCCTGACCCCCATTAGAGGCAAATGAGCGGACCAGCCACATCACTATCCGAATTACCTCATCGAGGGGCAAAGGGCCAGTTTGGCTTGAGGCATTTCGACCCCTCCCTGATGGAGTGTAGTACGTGTCCTTCGACTGCCCAAATGCTGCACCAAGGAATGAATATCAACAACATGGTAAAGCGCGGCAAGCACATCGCGTCATAGGCCAAAGGCCCCAGGTTTGCGAAATCTAACTCCTACGAAACTAAGGATAAAGTTATGATAGCCTACTTATTTTTCAGTCAAGAATTAAATAAGCAATGTCAATGGGCGGGAGCGAGTTTAGTCCCAAACTGCTCGAACAACCTACCTCCTGCGAGGACAAAAAGGACGGGTTGAGCCAGAGGCCGCCTTGTCCCTCCCACGACAGATAGTGGGTCCGGCCTCTAGGTCACCCAAATACTTACCCCGACCCCAATTGCAGCAAAGAGTAGCCATGATTATTTAATTTGACTCCACGGCCATGGTGCTACTCGGAGGGACATAGAGGCAAGTTAGCAAAACGCTTCTTGGTCTCTCCCCTTGGAGGAGGCAACCAGAGTCTCCCTGAAGCGACATAACTCTTAGAGGGGATTTCCATCCCCTCCAAGCCGACGGTAGCAGACGAGGACCAGCATACGCTAACGATACTTTTTATTCCCAATTACATATAAAAATAAAGCACGACAACACAAAATGGAATGACTAAAGGACTAGGCGGGGTAAAGCGCGTCTGGGAGATCGACGACAAAAATAAGAAAATTCACTCAAAGGAAAAGCAAAGAGGCATCGGGCTCGTCAACGATATTGCTAAAGGCGCCAAGAGGATAACTAACTAACAAAGGCAAATAAAGACAATATAAGCAAGAAGTTTTCCATCAGTGGGGTCATCGGGGATGGGTTCGGTGTTGGCGGGGTAAACCGTAAAGCTCTGGATGACGACAATGCTCCCGCTCGACGCGGACCCCATAATTTGTTGTGTCAAAGCACCTAGGCCGGTTGTAAAAAAAAAAAAAAAAAAAATGAAAGGGGAGTTCCTAAAAGTGAATGGCCACAGAAGATAAACAAAAAGCAAAAATGATAATGTTATTGACAACATGAAGCCACAAGCTTTCAAAGGACAAGTTACGACGTGAAGCGACAAGTTACAACATGAAGCCGCAAGCTTACAATGAACAAATTACAACATGAAGTGACAAGTTACAAGCTTACATTGACATACAACATAAGTCAACTAGATACAACAAAAAGTCATGGAGGCACAAGCAAACCGAATCCTGATGAGATCATATTCTAGTAGAAGTGCAGACAGGGATCTCCATCATTACGACCTCGCTTCAAAAGGTTGTGAGTGAGGAGAAACTCACGTGTCGTAAAGTTTGAGTAGTCAACCCGACAAATGATGCAACACGACACAAGGACCCTCCAACGCGCGACACCAAATGATGAAGCACGACACAAGGATCCTCCACGCGCTAGGAGGGAGCTGATCAGGTGCCAACTAGAGAAAATCCAACATTTCTTGCACTGGATGACAAAAAGGCAATCTGAGGCCACTTTGGAGGCAAAACCCTCGAAATCTACCCCTCCTTCTGTAGGGGAGGCACCTTGAGTTCCACAGTTCGAGGAATCCTGTAGGTCTCCTTCAATGACTCCAACTCGACGGGAGTCACCTCTGAACGCCACAAGAAGCCAGCAAACTCATCTAGAACAGTGTCGCCTTGTCCGTTTGTAGCATGGACAGGGTCGGGAGATCTAGCCGGCCCGGAAGGGTGCAAGGATTTTTTGGGGGCCATTAGAAACCAAAAAGAAAGATGAGGAATCAGAACGAACAATGCAAGGAGAAGTGCTTGAAAGAGAAAAGGGAACACATGATATTCAGTAGAAGAGACAATAGACAAAGTAACACGTTGCTAAGCAAGAATGGGACCTTATATAGGCAAGCTCGACGATTGACATCCTGAGGCAGTAGGAACCCATGTGCCCCACGGAGTACCAGAGTCCCACGATCGCCATGAGTCCAGCAAAGTGTATCCAATGAGGTGACTTGGGAAAGAAGTAATCGCCTGACACGAATAGTGACAAAGGGACTGAAAAGGCTCCATTTAATGTGGATCAAAACTATCAAAAAACAGTCATAAAAGTTTAAGGTGAATCGTTGCCAGGTATTGTGTAAAGAAGAAAAAGCCACTCGGATATGGCCGGAAAGCATAAGTGTGACACGTGAGCACCAAGATAACCACAACTGCCCGTCCAGGGAAAGAAAAAGTCGTATAGCCGTAGTTGCAAAAATTGGTTAATCAAGGAAGGAAAGAATTCCCATCGGACCCATCTAATAGGAATTGGCGGGGTAATTGTAAGGGGATTTCCCCCTCACCCATAAGCCCACTAGGCGCTCGACCGAGGGTAATGGGCTTCGCCCCGATACCTGGCCCCAGGGCCCAAACTTGCCCACGAAGCAACTTGTCTACAAGGAAAAGTAAGCAATGATAGATGATAGGATAGACATGCCTGACGCCACTCAGCCTCATCCCGCTCATGGGGATTCATACAGGATAAAATAAAAAGATGGAGAACCTTTGATCTTCTGACAAGGGAACGTCGACAGACCACTGAAGACACTAACAGAGTAAAGAAAATTGGGGGAACCACACTGCATTAATGGTGCCAGTACCCGAGCAACACGCCACATTAATGGCGTCGTCAAGGAGGCACGCCGCATTTAAAGGACTTTGACAAAAAGAATAGTAAAAAGGACATGGGCTCCACGGGGCAGGCACGATCTGTCCCCCCAGACTCCAAGTATAAATAGCAATTTTCAGGTATGAAAAAGCGTAGACTCTCTCTTTATTTACAAACTTCCAAAATATTCTATTGACTTTAGCATCGGAGACTCTCTGCCCTCTCCCAGCTTCTTTCTTTTTCGTTTTCGCAAACCCAACTTTAAAGATCCTAGTTGTTGGAATCTAGCTCAAAAGTGTACGAAATATGACATGTGCGTTTAGATGTTAAATTGAGTTGAGTTGAGTTGAGTTGAGATGATAAAATATTGTTAGAATATTATTTATTATTATTATTATTTTGAGATTTAAAAAAGTTGAATTATTTATTATATTTTATATTGAGATTTGAAAAAATTATAATGATGAGTTGAGATAGGTTTGCTTTCCAAACGAAAGATGGACAATATAGTTACTGTACAGGGTACAATTTAAGGCTGGCTGATGTGCATTGTATAAAGGGAACTAGGGAAACTAAACAAAGACCAGCACCAACAACTGTGGTCCAACGTGTGAAATGTGTACTGCATGGCTTCACTCGGGGTTTCTGGAGGACCAGTGCTTCGGTAAAGGTATTAATCATGTTAAGTGGTTTCTAGAAAAACATTAATATAACAAACCCTCGATTCAATCAATTATATTTTTATGTGACGGACAGCGCCGTTAATGCGGATTAGATTTGCTTAAACTAAAAGCTTTCTTCTAAATCTAACCAATGTCGCTTCGGTTGGACTTGTCTATGACCCCCACTAAGGGAGAAAAATGAGAATTTCGTTTTTGTTTTTATTTTTAAAAACGAGCTCTTATAGGTGGGACGGCTTTGTAGAATATATATATATATATATATGAAAATATTAAATGTAATTTAAAAAAAAATTAATTCTATACATATTAGTTATTGATATGTTAAAAAATATAAAATTTAAAATTTAAAAGAAAACTATCTTTTGAGTAAAAGTGTGAGTAAAACTAAAACTGAAAGTTCATTAAGGTTGTGTTTGAATATTGAAGTGAGTTGAGTTGAATTGAGTTGAGATGATAAAATATTGTTAAAATATTATTTTTTAATATTATTATTATTTTAGAATTTGAAAATTTTGAATTGTTTATTATATTTTATGTTGAAATTTAAAAAAATTATTATGATGAATTGAAAGGAGTTAAAGAACCAAACCAAGCCGCATCCAACAGGTGAAGATTTATCTTGTAAGCATGTCTCTTGCATAAAAGCCTCTTTATTTAGTGAATTGATTGAACCAGCAAGAACTCCCTTAAGCTCTCTCTCTCTCACTCTCACTCTCACTCAACCCTGTGTAACGTCGAGAATTGGAGATGCAGAGTCCCTCTCCAAAGTTTGTCATATCTTCCTTTTACGTCCTTCGCTAGCAGTCACTTCGTACTTGTCCCTATTACTACTACCTCTGCTCAAGATTTTGATGAACCTGCAGAGAATCCCTTCAGGTATAAGTCAGATTTTCCCTCTTCCCTCTTCCCTCTTTATGAAATAGTAAATGCGCGCATGGTTGTCAAGAGTCTAGATACCGGTGGTTCTCCTTTTAAAAGGCAGTAATTCTCATTGCTTTTGAGCTGAGCAGTGTGCTAATATTATATTGGTGTCTCTTCTTTCTTTCTTCTTCTTGATCTTCTTCGTACAATCGATAAAATTACCCCATGGCCAATCCGTTTGAGAGCTCTTCGTTCAGAACAACCAGATTTGATACGGCAATCTGGGCAGCAAAGCTCTTACTATTAGCCATAGGAATTATATCCACTTATATTTTTTTCAAAGTGGCAATAATTCCATACACAATAGACTTGTCCCTATCCACTCTACCACGCCTCTGGATCTCCCTCAGAAGTTGGCTCTCTCCCCCTTACATCTACATCATTGTCAACTTCATCATCATCACCATCGCCACCACCTCTGCCTTCCAACACCAAAACCACCCTCCTTTATCTTTACCCACAATTGCTAAGCCCACCACCCACAAATCCCAACCCCAAGATCAGACTCCTAGTTTCAAAGACTCAACCTCAGACGCCGTACCCACAACAAACAGCATTGATGATTTCTATGACATCATCTGGGACGAAATCGTGCAATTAGAGCACGAGAAGCAACGAATTGAACATTTTGTGTCGTCCGAGCCTTCACCAGAATCATCTTCCGAGAACTCTCGCTTGACGGAAGCCGAAGGGAAGGACGGAGACAACGATGAGAGCACCTTCGACGCGACTTGGAATGCGATCATGGAGGCGCAAGGGAAGCCATTGAAGCGGCAGCTCAAGAAAAGCGAGACGTGGGATTTGCCGCCTCGGCTTGAGAGGTTTGGAGCGATTCTGAATGATGGTGATATTGCAGTCCATGGAGATGATGAGGATGATCCAGTGGGCTGGGCTCGGCGGGAGCTGAAGAAGTCGGACACATTCAACGACAGAGTATCATTGGTGATGATGAGGAAGAAATCAATGAGTCAGGAGGAGTTGAACAGCCGAGCGGAAGCGTTCATCAAGAAGTTCAATGCTGAGATGAGGCTACAGAGGCTTGAATCGGATCAGCGCTTCATGGAGATGGTGAATCGTGGTATCTAAGTTTATTTCAAAATCTTATCACGAGTATTAAAAGAGATGGATTGCTGTTTCAATTATTAGCATTAGAAACCCCAAAGAAAATGAGACATTCTATCGACCACCTCCATAGAAGAGTACTTTTTGATATTTTCTTATATATATACTCTATAATGTGTTTTTAGTCAAAATTATTGTTGATTATAAATTCTGATTTGCTAAACTGGAGTTTACAGTCACTTAAAAGATAGATATATGAAGCATACCATATATGACTTTAGAGATACTTGGGTTCTGTTCTCATATGGGACACGTGTCTCATAACAAGACAAGAGATTCGTATAACTATTAGATCGTATCAAATTCCTGATAATAATATAAATATTTATTATGATTTCTAACATATTTTTATAATATATGCATAAACTATTTGTTCGAATTTTATGTATGGTACACCTCTTTAACGTGAAATCTTTTTGAAGAAAAAAATAAAAAGAAGCTAGCTTATTACCACAACTCCTTGCACAGAAAAAGAAGTAAGCTTACTACCTTGGTTGGCAATCTACCAAAAGCATCCATCACGTTTAGTATAATGAACGGCATCTGTCGACTGTCCCAAAAGAATATGGATCTTTCGGGACAAAGGATCATGTAAGGGGATTTACCCCCCTGTAGGCTCGAGTAACAAGCACATGAGGGATGTTCGGGAAAGGGGGCAGGAGAGCCCAACCCAGACTAATGACCCTCCACTAAGAGAAGTCATTGGGCCTCAACGGGGCAATCGGCCCGTAAGCAAAACCAATCAGTGAAGCAATTTCATGCAGAAAAGACGAGCAATAGGGACAGATGGGACCATCGCCTTGATACACCCCAGTAACTCCTAACCCTCGAGAACCTGTACAGGTAGGTGGACGAGAGATGCAGAGGACCCTCGATCTCCTAACATAAGGTATAGAGAGACTCGGCAATGATCACTCGCAGTAGGGTTGAAAAACCGACCTATCGGTTCGATTTTGGGCCCAAACCTAAACTGGCCGATAGGGTGGTTTAAAGGGGGCAAAGCGGCCGAAATCGATCGTGTATGGGGGAGGGGGAGGGGGGGGAACCGGCCGGTTTGGTTATCGACTGGTTCACGGTCAGTTTATCAGTTTGGGCCAATTTGGGCCACAATTTTTGGGTCGTTTGGGCCCTTTTAAGACCCAATTCAACCTCTTTTTGGACTTAATTTGTTATTCAAGATCATCTACATTTTAGATTTTTTTTTGCATAATTTTTAAAGTTAATTTTACATATTCAATTTCTTTTTAATTTTAATGTCATGTATATACGATTAGTAACTAATAACTACTACATATATACTACTTATATTTTATAGTCTTATTATCTTATATACTAATTACTAGATAAATAAATAAAAACTTCACTAAATGTTTAATACACATTACAAATACAACCAAATTGTCTTAAGCAAGTAAGCAACAAATAACAATTGTTCTTGAATAAAATCAAGAAAATCTTCATTCTTCAACATTCCAAATAGATTCCCAATGGCCAATGCAGTCTTCGACTCTTCACTCATCAATAGTTGTGATGTACGATGCTCCTAACTCTATATAGAAAAATACCAAATAATCAATAATAATAAATTAGGATAATGAAAAAATAAATAAATTAAATTATAAAAGTAAATGAATATGAAAATTGAATGAGAAAAACACATTACCAGATTCTACTACAAAGTTCTCAACATTATCCATGGAGTCTCGAATATTAATTGGCGTTGACGGATGTCGCAACCAATTTTGAGTACAAATAAGTGTCTCAACAGTTTTCAGAGCCAAGAAACTCCGAAAATGATCAAGTACATGACCTCTCGTACTAAATGCTGACTCTGATGCAACCATGGAAACAGTCATGGCTAACACGTCTCGTGCAATCCTCACAAGTATAGGATAGTTAGGCTCATTCACTTTCCACAAATTTAACAAGTTAAAAGATTGGCTGAATGCCTCACAATCATCTGATAAATACCGGTCTATCTATGTTTTGGTAGCTGTAGATCCAGAGGCAGTCGATGCTAGCAACCACTCATAAAAAAGTTATGACTCATGATTGTCTTCAGCATCATTTGGAAGTGCAAATGCCGGAGGGGGAACATGTTATCAGCTACTTGAGGTAGAATCAAACGTAGCATTATACTCTACATATATGTTTGATAATAAATGTCTCACCCTCGACAACAAATCTTTAGCCCAATTATCATCATAGATTTTTTTCAAGTGAAAAGTAAGAAGCCCCAACTTACTACGTGGATCAAGGACAACTGTAATCAACAATAACAAATTCATCCTATCAAATAAACCCCAATACTTATCAAATTTCATTCTCATGCATATGGTCATGCTCATCAAACAAATATTCTCACTCTCACACAGTCTAACCAACTCTTTTTGGAGCATACAAATCTCCAAAAAACTTGTGTTTGTCGTAACATGTAAAGACCCAGAAAATCGACAAGTGGTATCATAAAAACATCTTCAAAAATTTCACAAAAACCAGCACTGACTCCCACTCGTCAGCTCTAGGAGGTCCAATGTTCCCATCCTTAAAGTAAGAGAGAAAATTGTAGTCCTCACTCTTCATTCGCTTAAAAGCCTTCTCAAATTTCTTAGCAGCCTCCAACATCATGTAAGTTGAATTCCATTGGGTTTGCACATCAAGGCACAACATTTTTTTACAATCAATTTTCTCATTTTCCGCACATCTCTTAAACTTGTCGAATCTTGCAGGAGAGGAGCGCACATATCTAAACACATTTCTAACCATTGTAATGGCATCATCACACTCCTTAAGACCCCCATTCACGACAAGGTTCAGAATATGAGCATAACATCTCATGTGCATATACTTTCCCTCCAACATATTCTCCATCAAAAAATGCCTTAAATATGCAATTGCAGTATCATTTAAGCAAGCATTATCAATAGTAACAGTAAATATTTTATCAATGCCCCAATGAAGAAGGTACGATTCAACATATTTTCCAATGGTATCCCCTCGATGATTAGGGATTAAACAAAAATTAATGATTTTCTTTTGCAATTTCCCATCACTATCAATGAAATGGGCAATTATGCACATATAATTAAGATTTTGTACCGATGTCCACGTATCGATAGTTAATGAAATCCTCATTCCCCCATCTTTAAATAACTTTTTAAGTTTGGCCTTTTCAGATGCAAATAGTTTCATACAATCTCTTGCAACCGTCGCTCGACATGACACTTTAAATCTAGATTCAAGCAACCAAACCATCTTCTTAAATCCTTGCCCTTCAATAATTATAAATGGTAATTCATCGAGGATTACCATCTCCGCAAGCTCTATCTTCACAGCCTCCTCACTATATTTATGGGTTACAATATCTCTTAAAGAACTATCACTCTCTCTAAACCCCTCCGAGGATACCTCACCTACTAATGTTGTTTGGTATTTATCTAAAGGCTCACATTTATAAGGATTTTTGGAACATGAAGGTAGACGGTTTTGCATGGTTGAAGTTTCGTTCCTCTTCGAGTGGCAAGCGTATATCTTGCCACAATAATTACACTTGGCCTTAGGATCCTCTACGGAACAACCCTAAACTTTTGTAAAATGGTTCCAAACAATTGACAGATCATTCCCCTCCCATTTTTTAGGAAGTGGACAATTACTACTATTAGGGGCACTTGAAGCCTGTGTTTTGGTATTTGAGAGTTCGAATCAAGATCAATTGGACTTGACGAAAAATCCATCTAACATGTAAAACCAAGAAAGAACAAAAAAATCAACACAATTGTCAATTACATAGCAGCTAGTTTGCAACATGGCAAACACCACAAATCTAAGATTCTAATCTACATTTTAGATCGCTCATAAATCTCACAAATTATTTTAAGAATCAAAATAAATTTATAACAAAACTGTTAATCAACACAAGTTAATAATTTGAAATTTGAAATTTCAATCAATTAGGACCTCCACTGACTGAGACTCTGAGTCTCTGAGTCTTATGAACATTTATCAAAAATTCAAAATCTATCAAAATCAGAAAACCTGTAAATGCACTGAGTCACTGATTGAGTCTTATGAAGCTATGAACATTTATCAAATTGCATCTTCAAAAACCACCGATTGTACAAAATCTATCAAAATTAAAAACTCGTGAATGCACAGTCATGCACATGCACTGACTGAGTCTTATGAATATTGATAACAATTATAAATTCTCATCAACATTGTGTTCAATTATCAATGTTCATCACCAATTCACTATTTCACCATCCCAAACCAGAAAACACTATCCCTAACCCTAGACCCAAATACCACAAGGCACAATGGCACAACCTCTTAGGCTCTTATCAAAATATAAATTTCAACAAAATCACTAATCAGACTCATCAGTCGACAGTCATCACTAAATTTAAAACAAAATCTTAGAATTTTCATCCCTCAAATTTCAAAATCATACCTAAAAAATAGGTGGAGGCTTGGAGCGGTGGAGGCTACATCGTTTGCCAGAGGAACGTGGAGCAGTGGAGGTTGCGCCACTGCCATTGAAGAGCTGTGGAAGGCTGAAGCTGGTGAGTGGCGGGACGTTGCTGAGGAGTGAGGGCTCAAAATTGAATGAGAAGAGAAGAAGAGGGAGGGGGATAATAAGCCCTAGTAGAAACGGCGTCATTTGGCTTATGCCAAACGGCGCAGTTCCCTTTATTTTGTTTTTCTAAACTTAAGTTGCAGAATGACGTCGTTTCACTTATTTAAGTGAAACGGCGTCGTTTAATGACGATCTATATATATATATATAAAATAAAAGGTATATGATGTTGGCCGGTTTATCAGTTTTTAGCTAGTTCAAACCGGGACCGAACCGGCCGACGCCGGTTTTGATTATTTACCACCGATGGCCGACCTGCTCCCTGCAGATTTCAGCCATTTCTGAGCTCCGACGGCCAGTCTGAGTCGGTCCCGGTCGGTTGGCCGGTTTGTTATATAGCCCTAACTCGCAGGCTAAAGTCTAGTCAAGAAGCCACGCCGCATTAATGGCACCGCTCCTTGGACTCCACGCCACATTAATGACACCACATCATGAGGAGTCATGCCACATTAAAGGATTCTGACCAAACAATAGTTGAGGTGACATGAGCCCCCTAAGGCAAGGTACGGGATGTCCCCATCCAAAAACTTCGTATAAAAACTAGGATGCCTCCAACCTCCACTTGGGATGTAGCAATTCTTCTAGGGGCAGTCAGCCATTGCAAACGGTGGGCAGTTGGCTTGACGTGGCAATTATGCCATGTTAATTAAACAAAAAAAGAACAAGAACAAGAAATGCGGGAAAGATGCTACTGTTGGCTTCTTCTTCAAGTTTCTTTTTCTTCCAAAATATTCTGAGCTCTACAGAAAAGTGGAAAAAGCTTTCACATTGTGCTTGCTTTGATTGTTGAAAGAAAGTGGAAAAAAAAATGGAAAAAACACTGAGTTCAGTCGTGTGGGGTAAGCGTCATCGTCTTCTTCTGCGTTTAGTCTTCGGCATCGTCATCTGTAACTAAACCGGTAAGAAATCATGGTGTGGGTCTTTGTCTTCTCCTTCACAGTACTCTACCGTGTGGGTCTTCATCTTCTTCTTCACTGTGTGGTAAGAAATCACAGTTTGGATTGGGCTTTGAATGTATTAGATGAATTTGCTCTATTTTGAAGCTATTTTTTCAAGCTCTATTTTGAAGCATTTTTTTTTCAATTGAAAGTGAAGCTCTGTTGATCCCACTCCATTGCTCGTGCCACTGAGTTCAGCCTGCATGAATGGTTAAAGAAATTCCCTAAGTCTTGGCAACACAAGCAAATGCAAATTCCAACATGTTTAAAAATGGGTTTCAGTTTCTCACAATTGTTTTTTGATGAATGTTTGCGTTGTTCTCATGTTGTAAAATTAGGAAATAGAAGACAACATGATTAAAGTCGACAACCCACGAGTTTCCTTTCCCATTCACAGAACCCCTTGCATCTGTGGACTTTATGTTCATCCCTCTCACATTGTTCCTATCAACCACAACTTGTTCGATATCTTTGAAAGATCCATTGGTTTCATCCAACTGAACAATTTCAACTCCATTATCAAACCCACAAAACATGTTATTAACAATATCGATTGCATGTGCAACCCCATTTATTGATTTCAGGACAATGTATGCATCTCCAAGGAAAAAGGTATTACAGATATGTAGCTATACAGGGTCTTCAGCAACTATACCAGTGTAGTCCAAGTAGGAATTCATGATTCGGGTTTGTCAAACCGGGTAGTTTAGATAATGAACTTGTGCCACCAAAACCAGTGGCCTTATTGTAGCAGAGAGGGAGGGAAATCGGCTGGAAAGAAAAATCACAGAGAGGGAAATAAGTTTGGTCTGAAAAGTTGCAGAGAATGAGGATGCGGGAATAGGGAAAGTTTGGAAGAATGAAGAACAATTCAAAACGGTGCGTTTCGTCATGTTTGCCACATCAGCAGCCGCTTATGCGACACTTATCCCGGGCGACTGAACTAAGTGTTTTTTGGGATGTAATGGAGAGTTAGAGCGTCGGGACATGCAACATAAGGTTACATATCCTCATATATGATAGTTAACATGCAATGCATCATAGAAATTCAATTAGCAGTACGCACTAATCGCAGCGGAAAGTAAGGGTGAAAATGAACTAATGCCAGAATAACTAAATCATCCCAATAATATTGATTAGACCATCAGTTTCAAATAATCAAGTAGTTAATCTTAGTACAAAATAACAAGTTTCCAAAAAAATCTAAACCAACTACTTCATGCACTCTATGGCATGAAGAGTTAGGTCTAGAAATATCAAAATAAGATCAAGTCTCCTGTCTGGTACCTCCTCAATTCTCTTGATCCACTAGTCCATTGGGTCCATCTGCATCTACAACTTTTATCATTTCGAGTAAAATGATATTGGGTCCACAAAGGGTGAGATTTACTTGAAATATCAATAAGTTAGACATCTAACGTGCACAAAGATAGACTATGCATGAAGAATGATAAACATGAAATGCATGCAATGCAGAAAAAGTGTGACGCCCCCAGATTCCACTTGGGATCGGACGGACATCTGAAACGTCGGTACATGCAACACAAGGTTACTTGCCCCCGTTCATGACATATAAGATGCAATATTCCTAACATGCATCTAGCATTATGCAATATTCGCGGCGGATAATAAATTTCTTTCTTTCTTTAACAATACTATGCACTAAATTGAAATATCTCCAATACTTAAAATATACTTCATACTTAATGACATGTTAAATAACTAAGATCACAAGAATAGTCCATATGGTTGTGATCAAAAGAGTGCTGGAGATTGAACTCCACAAATACAAGTAGTAATTTAAGGTAACTACTGTACTACCATCTACGTCGCACCGTCGCTTAGTCGACCGTTTCCAGTTGGTCGATTCCCGGTTCTCCTTCAGATCCTATAATAAAATCTACCATTCGGGCGGAATGGTAGTTGGGACTACCACAGTGAGATTTGATTACAAATCTCAGTAAATTAATAAAAAACTTCCACACAGGTTAATGATGCATGCATGGCAGTAAAAGCATGCATAATCAAATCATAAGTAATCATAGCATAACATGACATACAACATAACATAGCTGGCATAACTTAAACTGAAACTGAAGCTTAGCATGTACGTGACTTGAAACATAACATAGACTTAAAACATAGCATGAACGTGAACTTAAAATATAACATAGACTTGAAACATAACATGAACGTGAACATGCATAATTTGAACATGAACTTGAGCATGACATAACATAAATGTGAACTTGGAACATAACGTAAATGTGAACATAGCATAACATGAACTTGAAACATATTCTTGTCTCATGGGATTACCATGATTGCGTGAACGTAAACTTGAACATAACATAACGTGAACTTGAAACATGGCTTGAACGTGAAATACCTGAACTTGAAATCTTATTCAATAGACTTAATCATTAAGGTGACTATATGGGTGCTACATAGGTCCCCTTGAGCCGTGTGTCCCTGATGATTACCGCATCACATTAGAGGTTTCTATACTAGCTGTGAGTGCGTTAATACGTACTCCACAGTTGTTGTGGCCCCACGTATTCTACGTGTCACAATTGCTGTGTCTCACGTAGTGTATGCTCCACAGTTGTTGTGGCCCCATACTTCATACTCCACAGTTGTTGTGGCCCCATAACTTATTTGTTTGTGCCACATTTGCTGTGGACACACATAACATAGTGTGTGGCACCATCGGCGTTAGTGTCTGGCGCGCTCCGGTGACTAGCTAATTAGGCCCTATTCGCAACCTATTGACTGTACTTCGTCAACCCAGGGAATTTCACACCTATTTAGACACTCCAGGGTCAACAAAGGAGATCCACTAGGATATTACCCCATCCTAGCACTTATGATCGTGATTGACATAAATAACTTAACATGGATACATGACATTTTGTAATGTGACGTAACACGAACGTGACATAAAAGACAAAAATCCTGACGTAGCATAACGTGACATGAACGTAAGATGACAAACATGACATACTTCAAGACATAAATGTAACAGAGTACAGTTCATAACATGGCATACATGTAACATGCAACATTTCGTAACATGGTATACCATATAACAAACAACATTTCTTAACATGGTGTAACATGTGACAGTAAATATTACGTGACATGAAATACATGTAACATATGCCATACTTAACTTAACATGACATACTTGCAATGTATAGGAATACGTGACAGAATATCTTGTGTAACAGATGAATAATTCATCACAGAATAAATTTTGTGTAACAGATAAATATGTAATGACTTGGCATGGCACATATGATAACATGCATACATACAATTTAGTTCCCTTACTTATCACTCATACACATTAAACTGATAGTAAGTTAAAAGTTAACTTACCTTGATCGTCGCGTTCTACTAGAATAAAGTGCGAAACACGAGGAACTGTAAGAGGGTATTCTAAAAGTTAGAAATTAATTACTAACAATTAGAAATGTGAAAAGAGACAACTTAGAGTAAAATTACCATTTTACCCTCTACATGTGGGCAAATGACCATTTTACCTCTAACTTAAGGATTTGCCATCCTAATTCCAAAAATTACCAAAATTTACATTCCTCATGTAAATTTTGTCCCAAACTCAAATATCAACTCAGAAAAATTTAAAACTAATCACAACTATGAAAAACTCACTATGGCCGAAACTTACCTAGACCATTTCTCTTGATTTTGGTTGCAATTTCTTCCATATTCAAAACCCATGATTAAACCAAAATTTTGTAATAAGGATCTTCCTATCCTAAGTTTAAAAATACACTTAAAATATCCATTAAGAAAAGCTAATCATCAACACCAAACTTTTTGTAAAAAGATCCAAACTTTTTAATAAAAGTAAACCCTTAAATCACAAGTTTTGGCCTTAATAAAAACATCTCCATGAATTCCAAAAAATCAGATCTTACTTCTAACATATTCATAACATCATCCTAAGATCAACCATACTTTAAATCATCAAACAAAACTCACCAAAAATCACAAAACAACACTTGGAGTTTTTGGTTTTAAACTTAGTCCAAAACAGAAACTGTTTTTCCCATCTAACTTTGATCAATCTCTTGATCCATGGCTTAAATATGTGATTTTCAAACTAACACATCACATGGTTTAAAAAAATGTGTCCTAAAGAAGATCCAACCATCAAACTTAAAATCACATGGCTAAAATTTAATAAAACACGGATCTAACTCAAAAACATCAAATTTTAGGCCTAACCGAAATCCTCTTGCATAGAAAATCATATGTTTAAAAATAATACTAAATATCTTTGAAATAACATCCTAACATGTATATAAGAGGCTTAGGATCATCATATAAAAATATCAAAGCCTTTGGAATAAGATCAAACCACGAAATATTCAAACCTTCACAAAACAGAAACTGTTTTTCAACTTCCAGTTTTCCAGTTTCTAACTCTAAGAAAATCTATCATCAAAAGTTTTATTCATGCAACAAAACCTCAATGAACATTCATAAACACATGTTAAAAACACTCCATAAAATTTTCGGACCAAGATATGTCCATTAGCTTGATCAAAACTTCCAAAACATAACATACTCTCCAGTTTCACGCCCGGAATGACCTTCCCATGGTTAAAAATACTTTTGAGCAAACAAATGAGCATGGAATGAGACTAATAAGATATCCACGGAAACTAGACTCAAATACGAACAACTTATGTGAAGGCATCATCATGTAAAAATACTTAAAAAGGGTCGTAAATGGCCATGCAAAATGACCCAGAAATCTATCCGAGAGAGCTCTTTTGGGTTTCTCTCTAAGAACAAGAGAAAAGAAGTGATAAAATGGAATGAAAAGTGCCTTGCACGACTATAGACTCCGGGAGGGGGAAGTTGTGGGCTGGAATGACCCTTGATTGGAGGTGGCTATGTGACATAAAGTGGAGAATATTGGGGGGCAGAGACTGCTTGCAGCAGCTGTGAAAGATGGAGGGTGATGGAGTGGATTTCTCCTTCACATCAAGGCACTATTGGGTGCAGCCAATGGCAGTAGATGGTCTGCCATGTGGGGGAGGAAACTTCTCCAAGAAGCTTTGCCAAGGTGGCCAATTTCGTGGGCCTTGGTGGGCCCCACCAAGTGGGCTTCAATTTGGGGTTTAAATGGGGTTTGGTTTGGGTTTGAGATGCTATCAAGCCCAAAAATCAATTTTTCTTGGCCCAATCAAATTCCCAAGGTTTAAAAGGTTGAATAATGATATCATAACAAGGATTTGATTAATTAATAGCATGTGGAAGTGATTTAATCAAGTGATTAAACACAATGCTAGAAATCGGATTAAAAAGGGTTTGGAGGCCAACTTTAGGGTTTGGGAAAACCATTTAGGGTTTTGGTTTCAACCAAGCTTTTGGGGTTTCAATTGGATTCCAAACATTTAGGGTTTTGCTTGGGTTGAAACCCTCTTTGGTCTGGCACAATTTGGTTGAGCAGATGAAACACAGTTTTACTTAGGTGGCATGATCTCACACCTTGATTCCTTCACAAATCTATCTAAAGGTTCTTCTTTGTGCCAAGTGTCTAATACCATTTACTATGTGTGGCTAAGATCTTGCCAAGTGTCCAAGTGAAACTTCTCTAACCTAATTTGGACATTCCACACTGTGATTTTGAAAACACTGCAATTCGAGGTTACTATTCACTCTAAAGAAAAACATGATAAACTTAATACTAAAAAATTCTAAATATTCATATTAACCTATAGTAAAAATCGTTCACCGAAATTCCACCCCGAAGTGCCCCTAAAAAATAATTTCACAATTTCCAACGGACAATTCGTCCGAAATTATGAAAATAGGCTATTGCGCCATAAAATCCTAAATAATCCACTGAGTCTAATGGCGCAGACCATAAGGCATTCTGACACTTCTAACTATCTCAAATAATTAAACTCACAAATCTAGCACCATAGTGAGTGATAATACTGATTATGACGACAGACTAAAACCTAAGCGATTGGTCAATTCGTAAAAACTTATGGGTTTTTCAAAAGATTCCTAAAGTCAATAGAAATTCCACCAATGAATTTCTACCGGACTGTTACATCCTCCCCTCCTAAAGAAAAGATTTCGTCCTCGAAATCGACGCAAGTATAAACATAAAACACGCTCAAAAGAAGAAGTTGCTTACCAACCTACTGTCCATCACCAGATGCCTCATCACTCTCATGAGGCAGGTAACGTTCTTCTTGATGTAACGCTTTCCTCTCGTATTCAACACTATTTTAACCTATAACCATCAAATGTTAAAAAGGTTATTGCCTAAACTTAATGACTTCTAGGCTGACCTTCTAGGATACTGAATCCTTGCTTAAATGAAATCACTATTCTCCTTACTATTCAAAGAATTATCCAAAACGTATATATGTATATACCATTCTTAACTCTCTCTCTCAGAACATATCAATTTGGACTAGAAGCCTTCCACAAAGTAGGTCAAGTCGTACCAGCATACTCTCTACATTTAAAACTTAAAGTATTCACGCTGTTCAATTTGGAAGAATTTAATCCATACATAACTGAATTCACTTTTTCTATTTCCTCAAGGAGTTCTATCTACCTAGGACTAGCTTACTCCTTCATAATCAAAATGAATTGTTCCTCCTCCTAAGTGGTACCTCAATAAACGATCAACTATTAACCTCAACTAAAGACTTTCTCTCTTATGATTAGCATAGCTCTTCTATCCATCATGAGCTGCCTCTTATTCTAACTCTAATCCAAAGAATTTGTTCCTACTGTTCACGTAAATCCACAAGACAAGATTTTTCTCCCCATATAAATGTCTCCAATATAAGGATAATCTAGGTTTTCACAAACACGGTGCTTCTCCGGAAACCATTTATTCGCGATTGGATAAAACTATTATCATAAGTGAATCCTACTAAGGCCAAAGTTTCACCCAAGCACTTTGCTCTTCCGAATATAAATTCTTTTGGATCCTCAAAATCAAGACAACTTCAAATATGCGAAATACAAATTCATCATCCTTCAATATTATTCTTCCAACTGCTAAAGGGTATTCTATATCTACACTGATATGAACAATAATACTCTTGATGAGAATTGTTACTCTTACCACCTGGGTAACAATTCATCTTCCGAACTAAACTCTCATGTAATACCACAATCACTAAAGACAGGGACTCACTTGAATCAATAGCGTACAAGTTACAAACTTCAATGACTTAACATTCTCCAAAATAGCAATAATGCAACAATACAATCAATTGCAATCAAATCAACCTTACATAAGTTTAACGATACCTAGGTCTTAGAAACAATACCAGTGACGGGGCCAGCTTCTTCGGTTCCTGGGGCGTCAGCGTCTGCGTCTCCCTGAGTGACAACACACACTCTTATGGGCACGTGCTGCCTCGGCTTTGGTTTGTACCAACTGCTAAGAGAAACTCCCCTTTCTTTCATTCCTCAAAGCAATACTGGGGCAGTCCTTGATCATATGACTCCGTTGGCCACACCTGAAACAAGTTCTCAATGCAATTTTGCACTTGTCTCCATGGTGTTTACCGCACTCTCCACAATGTGGAAATGTAATCGACATTGAGCTCCCAGTCTCAATGCATTTTCCTTTATCTGATCTAGTAACCATCTTCGTTTCTGAACTCCCTTCAGTAGCGTACAATGAAGTTTTTTTTCGTTTAGTATTGATTTGGATCACCAGATCTCTCTGCTCAGCCTCTGTTATCGCGACCAAGTTTACAAACTCTTGGTATTTCTCTATTCTTAGGCAAGCTACTTGGCTACGGATCCTTAGCTGAAGTCCTGCTTCAAACTTCTGCACCTACATCCATTGAGTAGAAATCAAGTGTGGTGCAAACCTTCCTAACGCCATAAACTTATTGGCGCACTGTTCTACGGTCAAACTGCCTTGAGTTAAAGTCATGAACTCCTGCGCCTTCAACTATTTGATAGAATTTGGGAAGAATCTATTGTCGAACTCTTCCTTAAATCTCTCACGAGACAGTGCAACCCAACTTCCTAGTTCCCTGACTAGAAGCTGCCTTCGCGTATCCCATCATATTTCAGCTTCTCATGGAATAGGTATCCAGCATATAGAACCTTCTGGACCTCAGTACATCCATAGATCTCATAGGTCCTTTCGAGATCCATAATCCATTTCTCGGCTCTCCTTCATTACCAGAAAAATTCGGTTAACGGTGGATCAAGAACTTTTCATACGTACAACCTCTGACTCGGGTCTAGGTACGTGCGCTTGCTGCTATTGCTGTTGTCTAAGCATGTCAGCTAGCAGACGTACAGCTTCAGCTATTCCTCCATCCATCGGGGAATTCTGATTCTCCTAATTTGTGGCTCCCTCAGGATTTCGAGGTATCCTACTGTGAGTCATGTGTCACTTCCTGAAACACACTAGTACATGTGTTACAACCACGTACTATCTCTCGTATTTAAAAAAATTCAAGCCTAATGAAGACTAGAATTTTAAGCCTAATATTTGGTGCATTTCCTAAGGACATGTGGAATTAAACCCAGAGACATATTGCTCTGATACCACCCTGTGACGCCCCCAGATTCCACTTGGGATCGTACGGATATCTGCAACGTCGGGACATGCAACACAAGGCTACTTGCCCCCGTTCTAGACATATAAGATGCAATGTTTCTAACATGCATCTAGCATTATGCAATATTCGCAGCGAATAATAAATTTCTTTCTTTCTTTAGCAATACTATGCACCAAATTGAAATATCTCAAATACTTAAAATATACTTCATACTTAATGACATGTTAAATAACTAAGATCACAACAATAGTCCATATGGTTGTGATCAAAAGACTGCTGGAGATTGAACTCCACAAATACAAGTAGTAATTTAAGGTAACTACTGTACTACCATCTACGTCGCACCGTCGCTTAGTCGACCGTTTCCAGTTGGTCGATTCCCGGTTCTCATTCAGATCCTATAACAAAATCTACCATTCGGGGGGAATAGTAGTTGGGACTACCACAGTGAGATTTGATTACAAATCTCAGCAAATTAATAGAAAACTTCCACACAGGTTAATGATACATGCATGGCAGTAAAAGCATGAATGCATAATCAAATCATAAGTAATCATAGCATAACTTGACTACAACATAACATAACTGGCATAACCTAAACTGAAACTGAAGCTTAGCATGTACGTGACTTGAAACATAACATAGACTTGAAACATAGCATGAACGTGAACTTAAAATATAACATGGACTTGAAACATAACATGAACGTGAACATGCATAATTTGAACATGAACTTGAGCATGACATAACAAAAATGTGAACTTGGAACAAAACGTAAACGTGAACATAACATAACATGAACTTGAAACATATTCTTGTCTCATGGGATTACCATAATTGCGTGAACGTAAACTTGAACATAACATAACGTGAACTTGAAACATGGCTTGAACGTGAAATACATGAAGTTGAAATCTTATTCAATAGACTTAATCATTAAAGTGACCATATGGGTGCTACACATATCCCCTTGAGCCGTGTGTCCCTGCTGATTACCGCATCACATTAGAGGTTTCTATACCAGCTGTAAGTGCGTTAATACGTACTCCACAGTTGTTGTGGCCCCACGTATTCTACGTGTCACAATTGCTGTGTCTCACGTAGTGTATGCTCCACAGTTGTTGTGGCCCCATACTTCATACTCCACAGTTGTTGTGGCCCCATGACTTATTTGTTTGTGCCACATTTGCTGTGAACACACGTAACATAGTGTGTGGCACCATCGGCGTTAGTGTCTGGCGCGCTCCGGTGACTAGCTAATTAGGCCCCATTCGCAACCTGTTGACTGTACTTCGTCAACCCAGGGAATTTCACACCTATTTAGACACTCCAGGGTCAACAAAGGAGATCCACTAGGATATTACCCCATCCTAGCGCTTAGGATCGTGATTGACATAAATAACTTAACATGGATACATGACATTTTGTAATGTGACGTAACACGAACGTGACATAAAAGACAAAAGCCCTGACGTAGCATAACGTGACATGAACGTAAGATGACATACATGACATACTTCAAGACATAAATGTAACAGAGTACAGTTCATAACATGGCATACATGTAACATGCAACATTTCGTAACATGGTATACCATATAACAAACAACATTTCTTAACATGGTGTAACATGTGACAGTAAATATTACGTAACATGAAATACATGTAACATATGCCATACTTAACTTAACATGACATACTTGCAATGTATAGGAATACGTGACAGAATATCTTGTGTAACAGATGAATAATTCATCACAGAATAAATTTTGTGTAACAGATAAATATGTAATGACTTGGCATGGCACATATGATAACATGCATACATACAATTTAGTTCCCTTACTTATCACTCATACACATTAAACTGATAGTAAGTTAAAAGCTAACTTACCTCGATCGTCGCGTTCTACTAGAATAAAGTGCGAAACACGAGGAACTGTAAGAGGTATTCTAAAAGTTAGAAATTAATTACTAACAATTAGAAATGTGAAAAGAGACAACTTAGAGTAAAATTACCATTTTACCCTCTACATGTGGGCAAATGACCATTTTACCTCTAACTTAAGGATTTGACATCCTAATTCCAAAAATTACCAAAATTTACATTCCTCATGTAAATTTTGTCCCAAACTCAAATATCAACTCAGAAAAATTTAAAACTAATCACAACTATGAAAAACTCACTATGGCCGAAACTTACCTAGACCATTTCTCTTGATTTTGGTTGCAATTTCTTCCATATTCAAAACCCACGATTAAACCAAAATTTTGTAATAAGGATCTTCCTATCCTAAGTTTAAAAATACACTTAAAATATCCATTAAGAAAAGCTAATCATCAACACCAAACTTTTTGTAAAAAGATCCAAACTTTTTAACAAAAGTAAACCCCTAAATCACAACTTTTGGCCTTAATAAAAATATCTTCAAGAATTCCAAAAAATCAGATCTTACTTCTAACATATTCATAACATCATCCTAAGATCAAACATACTTTAAATCATCAAACAAAACTCACCAAAAATCACAAAACAACATTTGGAGTTTTTGGTTTTAAACTTAGTCCAAAACAGAAACTGTTTTTCCCAACTAACTTTGATCAATCTCTTGATCCATGGCTTAAAGACATGTGATTTTCAAACTAACACATCACATGGTTTAAAAAAATGTGTCCTAAAGAAGATCCAACCATCAAACTTAAAATCACATGGCTAAAATTTAATAAAACACGGATCTAACTCAAAAACATCAAATTTTAGGCCTAACCGAAATCCTCTTGCATAGAAAATAATATGTTTAAAAATAATACTAAATATCTTTGAAATAACATCCTAACATGTATATAAGAGGCTTAGGATCATCAGATAAAAATATCAAAGCCTTTGGAATAAGATCAAACCACGAAATATTCAAACCTTCACAAAACAGAAACTGTTTTTCAACTTCCAGTTTTCCAGTTTCTAACTCTAAGAAAATCTATCATCAAAAGTTTTATTCATGCAACACAACCTCAATGAACATTCATAAACACATGTTAACAACACTCCATAAAATTTTCGGACCAAGATATGTCCATTAGCTTGGTCAAAACTTCCAAAACATAACATACTCTCCAGTTTCACTCCCGGAATGACCTTTCCATGGTTAAAAATACTTTTGAACAATCAAATGAGCATGGAATGAGACTAATAAGATATCCACAGAAACTAGACTCAAATACGAACAACTTATGTGAAGTAATCATCGTGCAACAATACTTAAAAAGGGTCGTAAATGGACATGCAAAATGTCCCAGAAATCTGCCCTAGAGAGCTCTTTTGGGTTTCTCTCTAAGAACGGGAGAAAAGAAGTGATAAAATGGAATGAAAAGTGCCATGCACGACTATAGACTCTTGGAGGGGGAAGATGTGGGCTGGAATGACCCTTGATTGGAGGTGGCTATGTGACATAAAGTGGAGAATAGTGAGGGGCAGAGACTGCTTGCAGCAGCTGTGAAAGATGGAGGGTGATGGAGTGGATTTCTCCTTCACATCAAGGCACTATTGGGTGCAGCGAAATGGCAGTGGATGGTCTGCCATGTGGGGGAGGAAACTTCTCCAAGAAGCTTTGCCAAGGTGGCCAATTTCGTGGGCCTTGGTGGGCCCCACCAAGTGGGCTTTAATTTGGGGTTTAAATGGTGTTTGGTTTGGGTTTGAGATGCTATCAAGCCCAAAAATCAATTTTTCTTGGCCCAATCAAATTCCCAAGGTTTAAAAGGTTGAATAATGATGTCATAACAAGAATTTGATTAATTAATAGTATGTGGAAGTGATTTAATCATGTGATTAAACACAATTCTAGAAATCGGATTAAAAAGGGTTTGGAGGCCAACTTTAGGGTTTGGGAAAACCATTTAAGGTTTTGGTTTCAACCAAGCTTTTGGGGTTTCAATTGGATTCCAAACATTTAGGGTTTTGCTTGGGTTGAAACCCTCTTTGGTCTGGTACAATTTGGTTGAGCAGATGAAGCACAATTTTGCTTAGGTGGCATGATCTCACACCTTGATTCCTTCACAAATCTATCTAAAGGTTCTTCTTTATGCCAAGTGTCTAATACCATTTACTATGTGTGGCTAAGATCTTGTCAAGTGTCCAAATGAAACTTCTCTAACCTAATTTGGACATTCCACACTGTGATTTTGAATACACTGCAATGGGTGCGCTTATCGAGATTACTATTCACTCTAAAAAAATGATAAACTTAGTACTAAAAAATTGTAAATATTCATATTAACATATAGTGAAAATTGCTCAGCTAAATTCCACCCCGAAGTGCCCCTAAAAAATAATTTCACAATTTCCAAAGGACAATTCGTCCGAAATTATGAAAATAAGCTATTGCGCCATAAAATCCTAAATAATCCACTGAGTCTAATGGCGTAGACCATAACGCATTCTGACACTTCTAACTATCTCAAATAATTAAACTCACAAATCTAGCACCATAGTGAGTGATAACACTGATTATGACGACAGACTAAAACCTGAGCGATTGGTTAATTCGTAAAAACTTATGGGTTTTTCAAAAGATTCCTAAAGTCAATAGAAATTCCAACAATGAATTTCTACCGGGCTGTTACAAAAAGTGTATTTATCTCCCATTCATATTTTTTCAAAAAATAGACTTTTGATGCACATTTTAGTACAGAGAACATAATTTCAACTCCGTCGTTAAAAACTTAGTCTTTCATCAAGAATTTCATAAAATCAGGGAATTAACGTAACATATAGTATCATCACAGTTCCCCATATGCACTGTGAATACCAACTGGTGACCGTAGTACAACTCACGTTGAAACTACGTTGTCTATAGACTCGTTCTCAATGCATTTGTAATATAACATGACATAACATCTTAAAAATCCTAACATGTACACCCTCCAGCATTAGGTGTCATAACGTATGACTTCGCTCTGATATTCTTTAAAAAGAATCCATTCGAAATCTGTTGACTGTTATTCGTCAACCCAAGGTTTACCACTCCATATTTAATCACTCCATAGTAGACAGAAGAGTTCCACCAGGATACTTCCCCATCCTAGCCTCTAGGGTCGTGATAAAAATAAATTTTCATGCAATACTTAAAAAAATAAGATTTTCATGATATGCACAAGTGTGGCATATTTCAAAAATGATAGTTGTATGCAAAATGAAAAAATGGAACATAAGATATGACATTTCATGCTCAAACTGATAATTATAACTTAAATGCGGCATTTATCAGTAATTCATAAATAATCATCAAAGTGTAAGTTAGAGGCTAACTTACAGACTGTTGAAGTTGGAAGTGAGGTAGTGGCTGTGATAAAAATTGCACTAAGTTAGAATCTATACTATCTTAAAGAAAAAATAAAATCTTCTAGATCAATGGAAATTACGAAAATACTCCTAACTTCCAAATACTGCTACTAATGCAAATGCTTCCAACTTATCTAGAATCCATAGTCCTCATATCTTGCATGTTCTAAGATTGTCTATTCCTTAAAAATTAAAAGGATCTTAGCGTATTCATCCTCGATTCGTGCATGCTCTCTAGTTGATGCCTGTATGAAATTTTGACTATTGATCTTTATGAATGCTTGCATGGAAAATTCATCCAATAAAACGATGATCACCAGAAATCCTCAATGATGAAATAAAAGCTTAACCTTGAGCAAGTTCATCCCAACACTTAGTCATGCCTAATATAATCCTTAAATTCGAACTAAACCTCAAGTGATGCATGATATAACCTCTCTATCAATGACATGCTAGAATTAAATTATGCGTTCTTCTTATCCCAATCAGAAGGCTTTCTAAATGCTCATATTTCAAGCCTAAGTAAAATAAGTTAATTTCCTCAAATGAAGCATGGTTAAAAGTCAAACCATACATACTTTGATGATCAACACAAGATAGAAATTCAAACCTATTATGGCATGTTTCTAACCTCAAACTAAACCTTCAGAAATTATTCTAAGACATACTCGAATCATATCATGAATTATCAAGGCATGCCATAACTAATATCTTCACTGAAAATAATTTAAATACTAAACCTATCCACCAATATTTTGGCTTCTAGCTAAACATGGTATCTCATGCTATATTCACCCAAGATTAATACTAACACTCAAAGACACACCTTAACACAAACTAAGATTCAGAGAGAAAAACTTACAATGATTTTGTGGCCCTCCTAAGCTTCCCACTCAAACTCACAAACTCAAGAACTCACTTAGAACACTTAAGACCACTCAAAGAACAAGGGAAGATAACTCTCAAAAGCACTCAAGGAAGGCTTGAGGAAATGAAGTGAGGAACAAGTGAAGGGGAGATGAGTTTATATAGGGTTCAAAAGGGTGGAAGGGTGTGGCAATGGTGGCTTCCCATTGGGGGGTTTGGGCGGTTAGTGATGATGCACCTAGATCCTCCTTGTCATGGGGTGTGGTTGGTTGTTTTCCACCATGATGACATCTATGTAGGCTGATTCAGCTAGGGATGAGGGAGAGTTGCCATGTGAGTGGAGAAGAGGGTGGTAGGATAAATGCATGGCATGAAGGCATACTATCATGCTGCCGGGTAGGGTCTTTTCCCAAGGCCAACTATTTTTGTCTTATTCACTTGGACTCTTCTCTATGGTTGTTATGCCTAACTTAAAGGCACTCTAAAGTGCCCTACATAGGCGATAGACAGTCGGGGATTGGTTGCCAAGTGATGATGAAATGGCAGCCCAATGAATAAGGTGATTTAATGGTGGTTGCTGAGATACTCAAAGGGCATTCAGATTGGTTCAAATTTCTTGATGATAATTGGAGGGGCTTTTGATGAATGGAAGTAGAAGAAGGTCGCGTGGGGTGGTGCTTCTCCCATGGTAAAAATTCTAATAATAAAAAAAACGCCATTCAGTTGCCTAATACTTGGTGCATTTGGTTTGGGGTTTTGGCTAGGGTTCTTGAAATCAATCTGACCAAAACTTGGTTGTATTTTAAGAAAGGAAATTAGGTGTTTAAAAGATAGATGACTTTGAGAAAATGGCACAAAAAGGTTTGAGCTAGGGGTACATCAGCCCATTTTACACAAGAGTACACATGGGTGCCAATTGGAGTGAATTCGGGTTTTGACATGTCATTATCTTTAATGATGTGTATAAAAGTCTAACTAAAGTCCTAATATGATCTAAGAATAATGGAAATGGATACCCAAACAAGGAAATTTTAGAACAGAAGGATGGAATAAAAATCAAGCTTAAAACATGGTTTCAAGATCACTAATCATGTGGTGATCAATCAATGCTCTTAACCAAAATTCTAAACTTAATTTAATTCTTTCTAAAGCTCTTAGGGTCGTGGACTACTCTAATGAGCTAGTCTTCTAAATTTTAGTGTTGATCTAAGAGTTAAGCTATAAGGATAAATAGGCGGGGTGTTACAAAAGCCAACCCCCAAGTACGAAGAACTCTCTCTAATCTCTCGCACTCAAGCACGAACTACTAAGGAGTTATATTGACTTAGGCATCGGAGGCTCCTTGGCCTCCACCAAGGCCCCCCTCTGTCTTTGTTTTCTTGAGTGTGCAAGTATAAGGACCCAAGACCAGAGTTGCTGGAACCTAGCCCAAAGGCTTACAAAACACGATGTTAGCAGTGGTGTCGTCTGTGGGATCTCTATAGACTTTACGTGTCCTTCATATGCCTGTGACAACCCGTTCTCAGAAAACTCAGGGGCAGGAAGAATCATCATTGGTAGTAGGCATGGAAGCAAGGCTCGCGGCGATGGAACAATTGGTGGGAAGACTAACTACCGAGGTAGAGACCCTTCGAAAAGAAAACGAGATGCTCAGAGTAGGCACCAACAGACCAGAAAATGATGCAAAGCCAAGCAATAGTGAGCACGTAGAATCCATAAACACAGGAGGGGAAGGTGACACAGAGGAAAAAAGAAGACACATGTAGAACGAGCTATGTAACCTCAAATGAAAATATGAAGAGATGGCAAAAATGATGAGCACGTCGTCATCAGTAGACCAAATGCTCACTAGCATAGGCCTACCCTACAACGCAGAAGTGATGGTCGTGCTGCTGCCACCTAAGTTTCGAGTTCCCCCCATGGATATGTACGACGCAACCAGAGACTCCTTAAACACTTGGAGACCTTCAGAGCCCACATGACTCTGCATGGTTTCCCAGGAGAGGTAGCTTGTAGAGCTTTTCTGCTGACCTTGAAGGGATCGACAAGAGTATGGTTTGGGTCCCTAGTGCCCGGATCCATAGACAACTTCAGGGAGTTGGCCCATCTATTCCTTGCATAGTTTATGGCAAGCAGAAGAAGGAGACGCCCTACGGTGTATCTCCTGACCATCAATTAGGGGGAAGAAGAAGGTTTTAAAAGCATACTTATCTAGGTTCAACAAGGAGCGCATGACGACAGATAACCAATATGAGAAAATAGCTTTGGTAGAACTTTTGGGAGGAGTATGGCCTTGGTCCCAGTTCATGGTGGAATTGGCAAGGAGGACTCCTGCCAAGCTGCGAGAGTTTATCGATAACACTGACAACTTTATCAATATTGAGGACACACTCCGAGCCTTGACCGAACCAAGGAAGAAAGAACTAGAGTAAGCAAACAAGAAAGGGAAGGCATCAACCAAGAACAAGGCTCTTGAGAAGCCAAAGAAAGGACCACGTGACAACAAGAGGGAGGAAGCCCCCACGAGAGGCCTGGGGTTTCAGTTTGACCAGACGGTGCTCACTATTCAGAAAGAAGATCGACCCACCACCCAAAGAGCAGGCTATAAAGGCAATAGTCATCGATATTGCACTTACCATCAATCCAACACTCATAACACAAAAGACAACATTTACTTGAAAGAGGAAAGAGAGCAAATTGAATGACCAAGACCACAATATCCTCTTGACAGGAGACCAGAGCAGGAGTGGTGGAGGAGATAATGGGAAATGAGTGCGAAAAGGGCCAATAGGCCGAGAAGGGAGGGAAGCCCAAGACAAAGGGTAGTTGAGCGAAGACCACCTCATGGTCTCCCACACACACCGCCTCAAGAAGGTCCCCCATGGGAGAAGTCAGAACCATTGAGGGAGGGTTCGCCGGTGGGAGTGCAACTTCATCCGGCTGAAAGGCCCATGCCAAGCAAGCACGATATCGAGATGACGTATCCTGAAACCTGCAAAATTCTACGACCTTAAATCTCCTCAAAATCATTTTTAAAGTATGTATCATCTCTAAACCTCAAACCTCCAAATATTCAGTCCATAAAATCTGAAGAATCTCAAATCTCCAAAGTTTCAAACTCGACGATGAGCAGTCATCCTGAGATCTTAAACTCAGTTAAACGTTCTAAGGAAAGAAAAAAAATATATAAATACCAGTTAAAATATTTAAAACAAGTTAAAATTAAATAAATGTATCACTAAAATCTTGAACTTGTTTTACCCATCCTTAGCCATATATTTAACCAACTCATATAATCCTTCCTACCATCTATAATTGTAAACCCGACATCCCTCTAAACTCTCATACATCTTTAGAATCTAAACCACAAAAATCTAAACCTTGAATTAATCTTATAAAAATTATCTCCTATAGTCCACAAAGTAAGCTTGTCAGATCTAAAAATTCCAAAACATCAAAGTCTCAAAACTCAATCATAAAGTCTTACAAAATCTAAAACCTTAAATATCCACCTAATCGTCCTTATAGTCCTCAAGTTCCTATACTGAAATTTTTACATCCTATGAACCCACAGAAATCTAAATCTCCAAGGTTTATAGTATGCAAAATTCAAACCTGTCACTGTCACCAACTGTAACGCCCCGTTCCCGAAGGTCCGGAGAGTTAACTCTTAATACTTAAAATTAACTTAAATAACACAACTATAAAATTCAGAAAAATCCCATAAAATATTAATCCACTTAATCAATCCAAAAATCTAAGTTCCTCCATGGCGGCAATAAAGAAATCCCCAATAACATAAATTAGAAATTCTCCAAAACTCAAAAACATCCTCAACTCATCAAATAAAATACCCGAAAAAAATAAATCAATTTACTAACTACGGCCCTCAAATAAGCATTTGTACCCTCAGGCACTTATTCCACTACGATGATCACATCTTGCTAAACTTTCTACTCTTGTTCTCCAGCTGAACCATCAAAATTATCTAAAAAATATATGGAGATAAGGGGTGAGTTATCAACAACTCAGTAAGCAGAGAACATATACTAGTGTGTAAACATGAGCATTTTCACAGAGTTCAGAATGTAGAAACAAAACATTTCAGTATCAATATGAAAATCTAAAAAGATACATATTATCAGAAAATCAGAGCGACTTTTCAAACATTCCATATTCAGAAACCAACTTTTCATATTCAAAGACTCCTTTGGCACAACATGACTGAACATCTTCGTCTTATCATATCATATCAGAATAGAGACCATGTTTAACCCCCGTGGTAGGGTTGTGCATCCTGCAGAAAGCTAAGCAGAACATAAATCACCGTGTTACCAAAGCGATTGCACTCAGAACAGAAAACCACTATTATATCCCATGGCGGGCCAGAGGTCACTATTATCTCCCGTGACAGGGCCAGAGGTCACTATTATATCCCGTGACAGGGCCAGAGGTCAGTATTGTATCCCGTGACAGGGCCAGAGGTCACTATTATCTCCCGTGACAAGGCCAGAGGTCACTATTATCTCCCGTGACAGGGTCAGAGGTCACTATTATATCACGTGACAGGGCCAGAGGTCACTATTATATCCTGTGATAGGGCCACATATCAGAGCAAAACAGAATCAGAATCACCATATCAGAATCGAAATCAGAGTCAGAACAGAATCAAAAAGTCATGCCAAAGGTTTTTCAAGTGCCGCATCTTATCAACACAGAGTACTGAACATAATCAGATCACAAAAACATAACTTATACACAAAATTTCATATTCGCTCTTTTTTTCAAAGTTCAGAAACAGAATGTCAAAAATAAGCTCATGTCTACACCAGTCATGACAGAAAATACTTTCTTCTTAAACAAAATCTCATGAGTAATGCAGAACAAATATCTGAGATTGTTTTCAGATTTCTTTTCATAACAAAACATGCACATTTTTCAAAAAAGACCTCAGTTCATTTTATTTAATGCAAAATCTAGCATAGGAACCCCGCTTATCTGGACTTCTTAGCTTTCAGGAGTTTCCTCAAAATGCTGAACAATTATTAATTGTCACCTATAACATAATAACGTAATTCTCATAAATTTCCAATCGAACACAATTTCAATATTTGAGCCTAAGATGCTAAAATAACCTATTTTAATTCTTCAAAAACCTAACTTCATGTAACCCTAAAATATCGTCACATTTTCTAAATTCATCAATGTCCCAATAATTAGTCTGAGCAAAACACAAAACTAACTTATTTGCCAATGAGATCAAATTATAAAATTTAATACTAGCTAATATATTTATAACAAAATATTTTAAAAATTAAACAGTTAAAAAAATTATAATAAGCAAGATCATAATAATAAACACAACATTATTGTCTACTCTTTGGTAGAAAACCTTGCTTAATACTAATTTAATTTACTTAAATGGGTTTCTGTAAACATAATAAATTAGAGAGTATTATTACATAATAAAAGTTTAAAAAAACACATTAGTACAACAATTAGTAAAGGGTACTAAGGTAATTTCATATAATTCTTTGAAGCACAACCATAATCTGCGTGAAAAAAAAAATTTTGCATGGTAGGGGCATACCATGGAGGCAATCCAGCGGCAGCATGGGACGTAGGCGCGGGACTAGGCAGACGGCGGTGATCACGGTGGAGTACTGGACAAGAGAGAGAGAGAGAGAGAGAGAGAGAGAGAGAGAGAGAGAGAGAGACCAACGAAATGAGGAGAAAAAAGAAAGACATAGAGTAAGCCGAGAGAGTGTGACACAGAGGTGCTGTCGGTGGCTTACCGAGCGGGACGCGGCAGATAAGAGTGGCTTGGAGTGACCGTCGGAGTTCTCTATGCCGGTGGTAACGACGTGGAGGCGTTGGCACCGTGCGTGGTGGCATTGAACGACAAGGGCACCGGGCTGTGTTGCTCTGTTTTCGGTGGCTAAAACAGAGTCTTACGTGAGGCGTTGTTGCGGTGCACTGCTGCTGCTGGGCGTTTCCTGGACGTGGAGGCAGTGGCTGTTCCACGGTGGTCCCGTGGTTGACACTAGGAAAACTGGCTGCTAGGCTTCACGCGATGGTGAGGACGACATTGAAGTTGGACAGTGGGAGGGTGTATGAGGATTGCTCTGTTTTTAGTTGTGAAAACAGAGGCTCACCGTGTGACTGCAGGTGACTTGGTGGCTTTCATACACGGTGGTTACAAGCCTGGTTACGGTTTTGGCGGTCTGGGTAGTTGGTTATTCGCGGTGGACGACCCAAGTTGCTTCCACTGATGGCGAGGTCGCACGGGTGTTGGTTTTTAAGGAACAATGCACGGAACAACAACCAAAAACTTCTCGGGTTGGGCTCGACTGTGATGCCTAATGGCTGGAAATGGTTTCGAGGAGGAGTTTGGGTGATGACTGTGGTTCACAAAGGAGGGCAGATGCTCTGGGAAGTTTTGCTGGCCGAGGTCATGAATAGAGGGCGGCGGCAGCTTGGCTTCATCAAGCACGAGGGATAAGTGTATCTATGTGTAAAAAAATATGTGATGAGAAAACCCTAGAGGGATGAGGGAGAGACGTGTGCGCGGATGTGCTATGCGTGTACATGGAGTGGACGAGAGGAAACTTACGGGAATTAAGAAATAAATACGGAAAGAGAAGAAAACAAAATAAAACATGCGGGAAAAAAATAAACGTGTGAAGAAAAAAAATAGAATAAACTAAAACAAAATAAAAAAAAAAAGTTGGGCTTGATTGGGTCCAGGTGTTACATGTAACTCAAGGCTACATACCCCCATGCATGACAATTAAGATGAAATGCACCTATTATATTCTAGCAGTATGCAATAAATCACAATGGAATAAGTCATTTAAATGTTGTACTAGAATAAAACTAATATCCCAACTTCTTCATTCATAGCTTTAAATCACACTTCCTAGTAATGGAGTATCAAACTCCTTGTTACCCTTTAACATAACAAGTATTGTCTATAAGGGCCTTAACAAAAAAATCATTAAAGCATCTTTCTAATCTCAGCTATCTCCAAGTAGGTCATGACTAAATTTGTTCTTTTCTCTGGGTTGAGCTCATCCATAGCCTTGGTCATCATCCTGACTTGCTACTCATAGTCCTAGTAAAGGTTCTACCATTCGGGGTTAGGAATGTAGTGGAAACTACCACAGTGAGATTTCGAGAAATCTCAATAAGTAAACACATAACATACAACAGATAATGGAGATTTCGAGAAATGCATTCATTTCATGATAGCAAACCATGAAATGAATGCATGGACATGTACTTGACATAGAACTTGACTTATGCAATACGACCTTTTTCAAAACATGGAACGGAGATCTTGAGACTTTTTCAATAAACATCTTTATCATCTTTTCATATTGATCATTAAACATGTAACTTATCATTGAGCTCATTGCCTCATTCATTTCTTATAATATATAGATGGACACCTCATGGCTCCCTTATGCACCATGTGTTCCCCGCTAGTTACCGCATCATCCAATGACCCACATAACCGTGGTGACTACGTCATGAATTTTTAACTTTATGCGGTAGTTCGCATATTTCGCCTTCACCTCATATGCATTATAACACGGCAGTTCGCATATTTCATCTTTACCGTATTACTTTCCATGTTCTTGGCACCCACTAGCTTTAGGTGCTACCCCACTCTCGTATCCTTTCCACAAGGATCCATCTTGGATCTGCCAACGGTTCTTTGTTGATCCAGGGGCTACCACTCTATTTTACAAACTCCAGAATGGATAGAGCAGCTCCACTAGGACATTCTCCTGTTCTAGCATTTGAGGTCGTTATAAGACATGTACAAACTTTTCTTTGAAAACATTGTTCAACATGAGACTTGAAACATTCTCTTTTCATAAAACATGTGGACATGTGAAATGCGTTGACCCGTGCATACACAAAATCAAACACCTGAAAACATTAGAACATTCGTATGCATAACTTGTTACAAAGGCAAACATTTGATACATATTAAGACTGGAGTAGCAATGATCAATCCGAGCATATCCATAAGGACATGGCTGAGACTTTCATGACTTACAAAAGCATGTTGCGAATCATCATCTTAACATAAGAGGAAATCCAAAACATCATAGACCATAGATCATAGCAAAGTCATCATATAAAACTGAAACATTATATACATTTGATCATGGCATGGTCATCATATAAATCTAAAACATCATACACATTGAAACATCACACACACTAAATCATGAAATAACGAGCATACACAATAGCAACAAAAGATGCAAAGTTGAGGGTTTACTTACAAATTTTTCCTTGCTTACAAAGAGTATAATCTTCATGGGCTGAAACAAAAGCATACTAACATTAGAGAGATCCTCAATTGAAACATAAACTTAAAAAATTCTAAAACTTATAAAATCTAGCATGAGTTTCATTTGAACCCCTTGACTCTAAAACATTGAACACTAAGTTCTAAACCTTCAAAATCGTCATCCAATCCCGAATTTCTCCAAATTTAACAACTTCGTTTAGTATCCATTCTAGACCTATTTCCAACCTCAAAATATGTTTCTTTAGACATCTTACCACAACAAATACCTCATTAGAATAAACCTAAAATCATTCACTGCACTTGTCCTAATATCATAGTTGAAATTACCTAACTCGTAATTAAGTATTCAATCTAACTCTAGGACAGAACTCCAAAGTGTGTTCATCCTTTTGATTCACACAACATATGACCAAATCTAAGAGAAAACACCATCCAACATATGTTTGGTCATCAAACCTTAAAAACCAGGACTTTATTTAAGGTATATTTCTTCCTTTGTACTTGTGATTCTTAAAACATCAAAGTGTCTAAAGTTTTTCTAAAGGTGGTTATGATCAAGATCATATCCTAGGATATCAAGTCCACATAAACCCTCATACCTTTAGAGAGAAAACCTGAGACATGCATTTTGACAGTTTTGAACATATGAAATTCTTACATCTTGATTTCCTCATAGATCAGAACCAAACAAATCTTCCCCAAGCCTATTCTAAGTCCTTAAATATCACATTATCCATAAAAATCCGATCATTAGGAGTTCAATCTCAAATCGATATTCAATCATCTAGATATTAACCATGACATGTATTGTTGACTTTAGATGGCATTATAAATCCTAATACCTTGAATTTTGTGCAAGAACCTTAGATCCAACCAACAACTTTGTTCCATGATTTTACAAGATATGTATACACCATGAAGTCATAAAAATCAACTTTTATCAAGCTTAAACTCGGCTAACAACACGACATGCATTGTTGTCACCCGAAACTCATAGCCATCAAAGACACCATAAATCGACTTCTTTCTTTTAGAGAATAGCTTTCACTAGAACACTAACACAACCCTCTAACATATATTAAGAAAATATATAGAGGAATATTACTCACCAAGTTGAAAATCTTGAAGAGGAGGCTCGGTTTGCACTGTTCTAACCAACAACTCTTGGTTTTCACCATTATTGTGTGTTATGCTCTTGACTTGAATGTGGTGCAGCTAAAACTTTTGGTTTGTGCGTGAATAGAGAGGAAAATACGAGAAGAGTGAGTGAGTTTCATGTCAAACCCTCAAATCAGAAGATGAATTGGTGTTTATATACTAAAAATAACCCAAACTCTCTTTCTTCTTGCTTCAACGTTATTGCCAAGTGGATGGCCTTAGATTTTGATTATTGCATGTTGGACAAGTGGTGTATGGCAGGTCTTTAGCTGGTGCATGTTGGAGAAGTGGCACTTAGATAATATTTGTGGGACAAGTGGTGCACTAGCTGATGCGTGTGGAACAAGTGGCGCACTAGCTGATGCATGTGGGACAAGTGGTGCACAAGCTGATGCATGTGGGGGACAAGTGGTGCACTAGTTGATGCATGTGGGACAAGTGTTGCACTAGGCTAGGATATAGGATACATAAATCTGCAAAGTGTTCTTGAAAAGAATTATCTTGCCAAGTGGCATGGGTCCTTGAAAATTCAAAATCTTCTTCATTGCTTTCCTAGGAAATCTAAGAATATCCTTGCATGGGCGCCATGTGCCAAAGCCCCTCCATTGTTTCTTCTTCATCATTGCCTCTCCTTGGAAAGTCCAAAAGCTCCTCTACATGAGTGACATGTGGCGTGGTATCTTGTCAAAATTTGAAACCCTAAAAGTCTCCTTGGGCATGCTCCTTCATGTGGTCCAGGTTCAATGAATCTCTAGGGCATAATCATCATTTGATATATCCTAAACCTAGTCTTGAGCCTTGTAGACATGTGCATGCTTGACATGTGGCAAGTGGCATGTAGGGTGTGTGTGCGTGTGTTCCCCATGCGTCCTTTTCCTTTTTCCCATTTGTTGCCTCCTTATAGAAAGTCCCAATCCATGTGCATGCATGACACTTAGCTAAGTGTTGGTTGGTCTTCCCTAGGTAGGCGTGAAGCTCCTTGACCAAAATCCTAAGGCCTCTTGGAACTTGTGCAGGTGACTCTTGACATCTCTCCCATGTGCCTCTCCTTTTAAAAACTCTCAGTGCATGACAAGTGGCAAAGGAAAAAAGGGTGATTGTGTGTGGTGGGGGCATTGGCCGAGGCATCTAGGGACTAGGAGTTGTTTTGGTTCTAGGCATCCCTTCCTATAACCCATGATTGGTTTCTTCTAGAAAGTCCCACACCTCTTTTTGTGTGTGACAAGTGTAAAAAGTAGGTGGCCTTTTCATGGTTGGTGTGCACAACTCCTTGATACTCACCAAAATCTTATGGGTGGCTTGTGTAGTCTATTGGGGTTACCAAAACCCTTATGTCCCCTCATTTCCCTCATCCATTTTTAATTACAGGCTCAATGTATCCAGAGGTGAGATGTGCATGTGAGACATGTGGCATGTGGCTAGGTGAAATGGGCGTGTGCCCTAGGTGTGTGCCGAACCCTACATCCACTTCCACCTTCTTAGCTTATTCTAAAAACCTTCAAGCATGTTTGCTAAGTGGCATCAATGTGCTAACCAAGGTGCTTCTTTCCTAGGTTCCTAATGATGGGAATTCTAGGGAAAGCTAAAAGCTTTTTCCTCTTCAAAGTAGGCGCCTCCCATGCCAAAACATTAATTAGGGTTTTTCCCTAAGCCCAAGGCCCTTAGTGGCAGACTTTCACTAGCCCATGATGGGCCTCTTAGTGGGCTTGGGCGCGTATTCTCTAAGTTGGGCAAAGCCCCTATTGCAAAAACTTGGACAAATAACTGAGTGGGTCAAGACTAAACGTAATGAAAGTTCAAGGACTTGGCTAAGTCTAGGTTGTCACATTCTTGCTACCATGCATTGATTTGATCGTTGACTCCATGGTGGGCCATTGCATGTTGAGCTTTTTGGATGCCTATTCCGGGTACAACCAAATCTGCATGAACCCCGACGACGAGAAGAAGACCTCGTTCATCATTGATAGGGGATTGTACTGCTACTCGGCCTTGTTCAGGTTAAAAAATGCAGGGGCCACCTATCAGTGACTGGTCAATCTCATGTTCAAGAATCTGATAGGAATGAATATGGAGGTCTATGTGGATAATTTGCTAGTCAAAAGTGGGGCTCCCAAAAAACACCTCACCGACCTATGTGAAGCCCTTCCAGTATTGCAGCAGTACCAGATGATGCTCAACCCAGCGAAGTGTGCCTTCAAAGTAGGCTCCGGGAAGTTCCTAGGCATCATGGTTTTAGAACGGGGAATAGAAGCTAACCCGGAGAAAGTGGAGGCTATACTCCATATGGCCCCACCTCGGAACATTAACGAAGTGCAAAACTCACTGGCCGGGTGGCGGCCCTCAATCAATTCATATTGAGTTCCACTGACAAGTGCCTACCATTCTTCAAGGTATTACAAAAGGCACGAACATGGGATGACAGGTGCGACCAAGCATTCGAGGCTCTCAAAAAGTACCTCACCAGCCCTCCACTACTCAGCCAACCCAGATGTGGAGAGAGCCTAATCTTGTACTTGTCAGTATCCCTATATGCGGCTTCCTCGGCCATGGTGCAAGATGAAGAAGGGATCCAAAAGCCCGTGTATTACACCAGTCGAGCTTACCGATGAGCGGAGGCCAAATATCAGCGCATGGATCAACTCGCCTTCGCCTTGGTGGTAACCACTCAGCGACTCCGCCCATATTTCCAAGCTCACACAGTGAAGGTCCTCACCGAAACAACCCCTAAAAAAGATCCTACAAAGACCAGATGCCTCGGGTTGCCTAATTGTAATACCCAGCTCCTTCTTCTCACGTACGCTTCTCTCTTTCTGACGTATGTTTCGTCTTGATGACGTAAGCAAATCCCAAAGGCAGAGATTATGTGATCATCTGCCTTTCTCACTAGCGACTGCGAGCCACGTTATGCGTGCCAAACCATGATGCCATGTCTCGAAAGATATCGTGTGACTTCTAGGGCACGCCCAGTGTTTTAAATATGCTGGAAATATTTATAAGAAGTATTTTCATCATTATTGAATTAAGATTTGATCTTAAGTACGACAATCATAATATTATTGAATAGCTCCAAAATATCAATTATTTAAGATATTATGATATTTAAATTATGTTGAGAACTTTTATTAATTAAATGGTTTAACCCTTTTAAATATGTTAAGTGAGACTTCATCATTTTATTAATGACGAAGAATATTATTTTATAAACTAAAGTTACTTTAAAATAATATTTACCTTAATTCCTCTAAGTGCTTTTAATTAAGTTAATGTTTTACGCATCTTCAAATCAGTATTTTAATTCCTCGTCTTTAGATCGTCGTGTAGATCCCCAGACGAAAGGACTATGTTAAATACCCAGACCCCTCTCTTTTCCCTCTCATTTCCTCGTAACCCTCTCTCTCCTCCCTCTCTCCTTCGGCGTACGCAGTACGCGATCCACCTACGCTGAACGGCTTAAGGCCTCAACCTGGCATCGCCGTGAGTCGCCCTTCCTCACCGCCGGCACCAATGGATTGCTCTCCCTCCGGCGAGTCCATCCATGCCAATTTCTCCCTCTCACGCTCTCCCTTTCTCCATTTCAGAACTGCACAGCCCGTATGGGCTTAGTGCGCGTAGCGCCGCCGTGCGCCGCCCTCCAACGCCACCACTCCCTCGGCAGCTTCCTCCACCACCGGCCACCACTCCCCAGTGAGCTTGGCCTCTGTTATGCAGCCACCTCCCCTCCATCGCACTCACGCACGCACAAGGAGACCCACGCACGGCTTCACCGTGCGCGGCCTCTAGCACCGCCGTGCGCAGCACCCATGGCCACCTAGCAACACCATGGCTCCTCCCCGAGCTCCTCCACTTGACCCATGGCCAGAAACCCCCTCCTCTACCTCACGGCTTCTCCCTCTCTCACACACGGGTTGCACGCCGTGCACCACCATGCGCCTCCACCCACGGCTGGTAGCCACCACCATCAGCCTCCTCAGGCTGCCACCAAGCCAACCCGACCTCCATTGGCCCCGATCTGCCACCCACGAGAGCACACTTTCTCTCACTCTCCCACGGCTTCTCCTCCACGGTATGGCCAGATCCGCCACCGTGGCGCCACCTCGACGCTACCACGAGATTCACCGCACCTCCCTTAACTAAGCCCTAGGTCCAAACCATCACTTTATGTGGTGGATAACCACTGCACGTGATGGACAGTCACTGCGTGTGATTGACCACCACTGTACATGGCTAGATCCGCCATGTTATGCTCTTTACCATCATCACAAGGCTACCATGAGCCTTTCCAAGACCACACCTAGCTATCCAAACGCCTAAATAGTCACTGTACATGAGTTAGCCGCCACGTACGACTCTTCCGACATCATCGGCTATGACGGTCAACGAGCAACGCACGGGTTATCCCGTCGATGGTATAACCCTCTATCCCTCGTAATTATGTTAGATATTGATTAGTTGAGTAGGTTGTGGACTGTGCTGTTAGTATTTGTGGAGTTGTGACATTGTGATGAAGTGTTGGGCATTCTGTGTAGTGAAGTGTTGGGCTTATCTGTATCGTATGGAGGTGCATTGTGCTGTGTAGTATGCTGTGATGTGTTGGGCGTAATTGGGAAGTGTGTTGTGTAGTGTGATTGGGGAATATGTGTTGTAATGGTGGCGTGGTGTATGTGGAATGGATACAGTGCACACTGAGTGTACTCTGTATGCATGTGGCGTGTTGTATATGTAGGGAGTACAAATGGAATGTACTCCATGTGATGGGGAGAGGCACCATATGGTGGGTACACCATAATGGTGATATGCCAAGATGTGTATGAAGGGAGTACACGATGGGTGTACTCTGTGTGGGGTATAGTATATGTGAGGAGTACACGTGGAGTGTACTCTATGTGGTGGAGTAATCCACATGTGGCGGAATGGGAGTGTACTCAATGGCGTAGTGCGTGTAAAAAGGAGTACATATAGAATGTACTCTATGTGGTGGAGTGAAGCACCATATGGCGGATATGCCATAATGGTGATGTGGCATAATGCATGTGGATGGAGTACGCAGGGAGTGTACTCCATGTGACATAGTGATGCATCATATGGCAGGAATGCCATAATGGTGATGTGTCGTAGTGTGTATGAAGGGAGTATATGGGGAATGTACTCCATGTGGTAGAGTGATGCACCATATGGCAGGAATGCCATAATGGTGATGTGTCGTAGTGTGTACGAAGGGAGTATATGGGGAGTGTACTCCATGTGATACAGTGATATACCATATGGCGGGTATGCCATAGTGATGATGTGGTGAGTATGGATGGAGTACATGTGGAATGTACTCCATATGATGGGTGATGCACCATATGGCGTGTATGCCATAGTGGTGATGGAGCATATGTAAAGGGAGTACGAGTGGAACGTACCCCATGTGATGGAGTGATGTACCATATGGCAGGTATGCCATAGTGGTGATGTGGTATGTATGAAGGGAGTATACGTGGAGTGTACTCCACGTAGCAGCGACACTCCATGTGGCGTGTCGTAGAGATAAGGATGGTTATGTGATTGTTGGGCGTGGAACGTGATGGATAGTGTAGGGAACTATGGAACAGTGTCCCGAAGTAGTTATGGCGTAGCCTGTAGTCTGAGGTGACAGGTGTCACTGTGATGGACTTATGGCCAGGAGTATGCGCAAAGTAGCGGAACAAGTATAAGAGTGCGCAGTGGAAGCATGACTGGGGAATGTCACGAAGTGACATGACTACTGACAGTCGTGCTTGTGATGGGTGAAGTAGTGGAATAAGTGTAAGAGTACGCAGCGGAAGCATGACTGGGCAACGTCACGAAGTGACATGGTTATTGGAAGTCATGCTTATGATGGGTGAAGTGTCAAAGTGTAGGAATGGCGTAACGGGAACGTGATGAGATGTCACGATGTGACGGGAGTACGTGAGGAACCATACTCGTGATGAGTCAGGAGTTGATGTAGTAGAACGTTAGGTAACACGACAAGGTCACAGTGTAGCTCTGGAACAATCTCGGGCTATATAACGTGACATGAAACGTAGTTATGAATGGAGTCTTGTCGTGTTAAGTGTTGGGATGAACTGTCAAAAGGGACGGGTAGCGTGAAGAGTCATGCTAGCCGGGTTAAAAGAAGATTGGTATCGGAGTATGGCCCTTGTCCCTACGAGCAGGTGATCAACGTGTTATATACGTTGATCTTAGGTGATAAAGGGGTAAGGTACCTGTGTAACATGGTGAGAGACACGTGCCGGACGGATTCACCATATGTAATGGATAATCTGTCATGAGCATAGTTGCACGGTGCTTAAGCCTCAGAGTTGGCTTAGAGCCATGTATCTTGTATGGATGGGAATGAGGATTTAGTATGGGCCAAGATGCATGAAGGTAGTGACGGATGCATCTTTAGGATTGAGATGTGTGATTCCATCGGTCAGAATCATGCATCGAATGTGGTTGTAAAAAGAGTAAGACGAATGTCTTAGTGTCTTAATCCTAAGGTGAATAATGGGTTCACCTTAGTGGATGAGCACTTGAGACAAGACTTTGAGTTGGAAGTTGTGGTGACCGTAAGTGGTCCCCGAAGGATTTAACATAGTGAAGGGCATGTAAGTGCACGGGATAGAAGGAGAGTGTTTTAAGTATAGCGTAGTTCTATTTATAGTTTAAGTTACTTATGCATTAGATAGAGAATGATGCTAAGGTTATGTGTATGCATGTAGGTTGCCATCTGACAAGCACATGAATGGACTGAATGACATGAAAGAAGCATGGAGTCCAAGTAAGTGTTACGTTCATACTCTTTTAGAGTCTTCAAAGATACAAGAAACGCTTTTCCCTTAAGATGCTCACGAAAAGACTAAAGACATTTTAAGAAAGAAAATGCTAAGTGTTCAAAGGTATAAGTATGTATGGCCCCTCCTTGGCACCCTGTTTACGCACCCAAAGTATTAATTGTACGCATGTGAATGGATGATTATATGCTGTATCAATTGTATGTATTTTCTAAGAAAAATCCATAAACTGATGAAGATGCATGAAAGGCATGAAAGCGGATGCTTTTGTGAATCCTACGAACCGACGCTCTCATGTGTGCCACGAGGTAACGCTCGTGGATACCATGATTGACGACGTTCAAGGTGACGCTTAGGGGATGCCACGACAACTGACGCTTAAGCCCATGTATGTTCTTAAACGAAGTTTTCCATGAACGAACTGTTAAAGAGAGGATAGAACTGAAATGAATTGAAAAATGAAAAGACCATTTTCGGGCTTACGCCCCAAACGATATTTTCTCATGAAAAGAAATGTTTTCACATAAAAAGAAAGGACTGTTAAATGAAAGAACGAACTGAATGAAAGCTTCAGCTCTTTAGAGCTGACATGAACAAATGAATAAAAAGCAAGAAAGAAAGAAATGAAAGCATGAATGTATGAAGGCACGTAATGGCCACATGACATGAATGAAAGGGTACCGATGAATGGGCAGATTGCAATGCCGGGTAAGTAGTGCTGGAAGTGCACCCAGTGCTGCCCCCTATGAAAAGGGGTTTCCAACCCGTGGTCACGGGCGGAATCCGGGTCCAAAGGAAGACCGCTAACCCCAAACACACGGGGTGTAATTATGTGTATTGGCCTATGAAAGCGATAAGAAAGAATGGATGTATGCACGCATGCACAAACGCACGAATGCACATGTATGCACAAGAGCACGGACTCTTTAAGAAATGAAGGCACTGACGGGGGAAACGTTTTACGACAAGAAAGCCTTTTTAAAAGTAAAACCTCGTACAGCGGCTCTTGAAGAAATGAAGGCACTGACGGGAGACACGTTTTAAATAAAGGAAAGCCTTTCGAAAGAAAAGTCCCGTCCAGTGACGTTTTCAAATGAACGCACACAAGACACGTAGGCACGCACGTAATAGTATGTACGAATGATGAATGCATGAATGAAAACCTATGTTGTTATATTTTAACTGTATGAAGTAATGCTTACGAGTCTTCGACTCATTTTAGTTTTTATGCATGTCCCTCCCCCACAGGAACTGCACGATCGGGACGGACATGGCCCATGGGGAAGAGCACGGAAGTCTAGGCACGAGTTTTAAACGTACGAGAGGTCTTTTTATTATAAGATTTATGTTTTCTGCTGTAACCCTCTTTTATTATCAAAGCACATTTTATTTATAAACGTGGAGTCTCACACCCTGGGGATGCAAGTGAAAAGTTTTAAACAGGAAGGTAATTCCCGTCGTCCTTTTTATAAAAATATTTTGAAAAAAGTCCCACCACAAGGACGGGCGTTACACTAATGAACTAGGCAGTAGAGTTGAGCGAGTTCAATATTGAATACGCACCCCGAACATGCACCTCCCATGAAGCCCTGGTAGGTCTATGTTGACGGTTCATTCTACCAGGATGGAGGGGGAGTGGGGGTGTATATTGTTATAGATATGGGCAATGAGCATGATTACGCTATTAAGTTAGCATTTAAAACCACCAACAATGAGGCAAAGTACAAGGCGTTGTCTTCTGGTTTGGTGATCGCCAAGTCTTTGGGTGCCAAAGAGGTAGAGGTGCGGGCTCGACTCTTAGGTAGTGGTCAACCAAGTACGGGGAGAGTTTGCTACAAAGAGTGAAAAATTGAAGAAATATCTAACACTGATAGAAGGCGAGCGTGCCCATTTTAAATACTTTTAGATCCAATAACTGTTGAGAGCCAAGAATCAAAAGGCGGACAAGTTGGCACCAGTGGCATCTGGGCAAGAAGATTCTCCTCTGCCAAAATAAACGGTGATCAGGACTGTTGACGTACCCACTGTGGGAATTGAAGTGTTAGAAGTAAAGCTAGGAAACCCGGAGTGGGCGTTGGATATTATCAAGTATATAGATGCCAACAAGCTACCCAATGATAGATGGGAAGCTAGAGAGACCAGGAATAGAGTAGCACTACTTGAGGGAGTCCTGTATAAGAAAGGTTACTTCATGCCTCTCCTAAGGTGCGTCTCATTCGAAGAAGCCCAACACGTGTTGGCAGAAGTACACGAGGGAATCTACGGTGACCACTCTGGGGGAAAGGCGTTGGTAATCAAAGTGATGATGGCGGGGGTACTACTGGCCTCACACCCTCCAAGACGCAAAAGAATACGTTCGAAAGTGTAGGAAATGTCAAGAGTACTCCAAAGTACCTCATTATCCATCAGAGGAATTGACATCAATCACCTTATTTTGGCCATTTGCCTAGTGGGGAATTGACCTGGTAGGCCCCTTCCCCTCAGGCAAAGGGGGAGTGAAGTTTGTAGTGGTGGTTGTAGACTACTTCACTAAGTGAGTGGAGGTTGAAGCGTTGGCAACACTCACAACAAGCAACATCACTCGATTCTTGCAGAAGATGGTCATCTATAGATTCAGCATTTGCCCTGTCATCATATTGGACAATAGAAGGCAATTCGACTCTGACCACTATTGGGACTAGTATTGGCATCTAGGAATCAAATTCTAGTATTCGTCTTTCCAGGACACCTGCAGTCAAACGGGCATGTTGAAGAAACTAATAAGATGCTGATGGGGATTCTAATAAAGAAAGTCAGCGACAAGAAAGAAACCTGGGCGGTGTATTGTGGGCATATCAGATCACAATGAGAATGCTGATGAGAGTAACTCCCTTCACTCTCACTTACAAACACGAGGCAATGCCACCAGTTGAGGGTGGGATTCCTACTTATAGGGTGCAGCACTTCGAGCAAAACTCCAACAACGAGTGACTAGAATAGCAGCTTAACTTGCTAGAGGAGGTCAGGCTTGAAGTAGAAGTGAGGTCGCATGCACATCTAAGGGCATTCAAGATAAGCGACCTAGTACTAAAACAAACAGGGACAACCACCTGAGACGAAGGGAAACTAGGCCCTCGATGGGAAGGACCCTACTTGGTCACTGCCGACAGCCGCCGGGGCTCCTACTGGCTCCAAGACTCCCAAGGGAACAAGCTACCAAACCCCTGGAATGCTGAGCATCTACAGAATTTTTATTGTTGAAAAGTGTAAAATGTGAATGAATTGTGTCTCACCCTGTTATATCCCAACTTATCCCTCAAGCAACGTAATCTCCATCGCCCATTAAGAGTTTCATCCTTTTTATTCATGAATAGTATTGGTGCTCCCCAAGGTGATGAACTAGGTCTAATAAATTCCTTCGTTAGTAACTCCTACAATTGAATATTTACTACATTTAACTCTGATGGCTCCATTTTATAAGGTGCATTGTGTACTAGAATTGTTCCTGGTTCTAGCTAAATCGTGAAGTTGACTTCTTGAGAAGGGGGAAGTCTTAGAAGATCATCAAACACATCAAGGAACTCCTCCACTACAATATTCCTATCATTCCCTTAGGTTCTAATGGCTTAGGTGATACTTGCACCAAATAAGCTTATGCTCCTCCTATCAAATCATTTTTGGCTTGCATTACTAAGATTATTCCTAGCATCGTCCTTATTCTACTGCCCTTAAACATCTTTTCTTCCTCTCTAGTCAGTTGGAGAGTCACGATCCGTGTAACGCCTCAATCCCGCATGGGGTCGAAGAGTTACTTCCTATCACTTAAACCCACATTTTAACAATATAATTATAGACTCCAAATTTCCAATATCATATATAAATTTTGATTCAAACTAATTTCCTCAATATAACCAATTTTCCAAAATGTCAAGTCATCATAACACAATAAAATTTCTTAATAAAAATCGTCAATACTCATAAAAACTTTCTATGCTTAATCCATTATACTTAAATCATCTCACCCAATACCTCATAATCTTGATCCTCAGCTGAACCATCAAAATATCTAAAAAATATTGTGGAGATAAAGGGTGAATTATCAACAACTCAGTAAGCAAAGAACGTATACTACTATGTAAACATAAGCATTTACAAAGTTCAGAATGCATAACAAAATATCTTTAGCTTCAGAATGTAGACTAAGACTTTTACTTTCAAAAATGCAGAATCAGAAACATGTTATCAAAATATAAGAGCGAAACTTTCAGAAAACTTTCTTATTCAAAATATCTTTTGACATATGATAAACTGAGACATCATCTTCATATCATATAGGAGCATCGCAGTGGGACAAAAACCATGTTTAACCCCGTGGTAGGGTTATAAACCACTATTATACCCATAGCTGGGTCATATACCATGTTTAACCCTCGTGGTAGGATTATAAACCACCATTATACATGTGGCTGAGTTGTATAACATGTTTCATCCCCATGGTAGGGTTATAAACCACCATTATACCCGTGGTTGTGCGGTTACCATATTTCACCCACGTGGTAGAATTAAAAACCACCATTATACCTGTGACTGGGCACTAACATTATACCCGTGGATGGGCCATATACCATGTTTCACCCCCGTGATAAGGTTATAAACCATCATTATACCCATGACAGGACCTTAATAGAAACATAATAGAACATCATCAGAACTAGATCATATTCAGATACAGAATCAAAATTTAGAATCGCATGCCAAAGTTTTCAAATGCCACATCATATCAAAACCAGGTACTGAATAGCTTTTAATCATTTCACATATTCAATAATAACATAAACAAAACTTCTTAATTTAATCAAAGCAAAACTTTTGGGATATCATATTCGCTCTTTTTGCATAATTCAGGAAACAAAATGTACAAAATTAGCTCATGTTTACACTAGTAATGACAAAAAATACTTTCTCTTATATAGAATTTATGCATAAGTCGAACAAACATATGAGGTCATTTTTCAAATTTATTTTCAAAAACAAACGTGCATATTTTCAAAGTCAACCTCATTTCATTTCTTTTATGCAAAGCTAGCACATGAGCCCTGCTTACCTAAACTTTTTAACTTCTCAGAATTTCTTCACAATAGAACAAAAATTAATCACCTATAACAAATAGTCACGTAACTTCCGTAAATTTCCAATCAACAACGTAATTCGATATTTAAGCCTATAAAATGCTAAATTAACCTATCTTAATAACTCAAAACCCAAGAATTCTTATAACCCTAAAATACCATCACTTCTCAAGTTTTATCGATATCGCTAACCACTGACTAATGCATTAATTCTAGGATATTTCTAAAAAATATAATTTTTGTACTATAAAAAAGATCAGACTAGGTCCACTTAAAAAATATTTACAAGTTTTCTGGTAACCTACTGAGACCCACGGTAAAACTCACTTCCAAAATTATAAATACACTATAGCTTATAACTCAAAGGGCATAAGTGTAATTTCTTCAAAACTACTCATACTTCATGTTAAGCCTTATGAGTAAACAACAAAAACCAGTTTCTATTTGAAAACAAAGTAGACATGGAAGGGGTGATACGGCTTAGGCATACTGAGAAGGAAGGAGGCGTGCGGCGGAGCAAGGGACTAGGCGACTATCGTTGGTGGTCAGGGAGGTGGGAGGTGGCTGACTTGGCGGCAGAACACTGAGAGAGAGAGAGAGAGACGATGAAAAAGAGAGACTAAATCGAGAGTGGGAGAAACAGAGAGGGCACCAGTGGCCTACCGTGAGAAGGATGATGGACCTGGGGTGGCACAGGCGGCAGTTTCTGTGGAGGTAGAGCCGAGGTTGAGGGGTAGCAACGTCGTTGGCTTCAGCAATGTGTCACGGGGCTGAAATTGAGACATGAGGGGGACATTTTGTTGTTCTATTTTTAGTGAGTAAAACAAAGGGATGACTTATCGTGGTTCCTAGTGGTTGGCGTCGTGTGTGTGGTGCAGGTACGGTGGTTCGTGTCATGGTTGTGGTGAATTAAGGAGGTGCAGTGGATCATAGAGGAAGATTTATTCTCTGTTTTGGGTGTATGAAAACATGGGTGATTAGGTGGTTTTTGATTGTCTGCGTAGTGGTGGTGCGAGAATGCAGCGGTGAGGAGGATGTTGACGTTGCACGGTGGCTATCAGAGGCAGGAGGTTGTGGCGTTGTGGCTGGAAGCTATTGCCTGTTCATGAGGAGTGACTTAGTTCACTAGAACTGTCGAAGGAGGAGTTATGTTGAGGTGGTTTACAGTGAGGAAGGGGGGTTACGTGAGGTGGAGTGGAGCATGACCCTATGGTGGGGCTAGGTGCCATCGGTGGTGGGGTTAGGAGGTGCAGTGACCTGCTGCAGATCTGAGCACTAGAGGCGGGTTGAAGGCAGTAGGTGGTCGTGCGTGGTCCAGGGGAAAGAAAATGGAAGGCTTGGGAGGAAACTATCATGCATGGTGGGGTCCCTTGGAGGGCTCGTTGGTGGTTGTTGTTGGTGTGGATTTATGGAGGCTAAGGGGTGGATGCACAATGCATGGGTTTCTCTAGCCGAAAACCTCACATCTTTGGCTTAATTGAGTATACTCATGCATAAAAATCATATATTTACAAATAAAACCTAAAATCATCAAACTAGCATCCTAAGATGTATATTAAATACTTTAGATCTCAAATAAAAATATCAAAGTCCATTGGAGCATGATTAAACCACAAAAGATCCAAGCTTTTATAAAACTTTTACTGTTTACTCCTTCCAGTTTCCAACATTTTTTTATATAAGAAAAACTTTCATCAAAAGCTTATTACATGCAATGAATCCTCATAAAATGTTCATATAAACATGTTAAATACACTCCATAAGAATTTCGGTCCAAGAAATTTCCAATAGCTTGGGCAAAAACTTCAAAAATCAAGCACTGTCTAGTTTATCACCCAGAGTGATCTATTCATGGTTAAAATAACATTTTACCTACCAAATGACCATTAAAATCAACACAAAAGGTACCCACAGAAATTAGACTCAAATAGAAATAACTTTCACGAAGGAAGAATTGTGAGAAAATACTTATAAAGGCTTCAAAAATGGAAACCAAAAGGGGTCAGGAAAGCTATCAGAGAGAGCTTCTAAGTTTCTATCCAAGAAACGTGTGGGAAAAGGGATGAAATGAAAGGGGGATAGTCTAAATGCCTATTACACAATATAAGGGGTGAAGAGAGGGCTTGAGTGACACTTTTGTGATGGTGGTCCTTTAGACGATCTTTTTTCCTTCTTGAATTCAATGAGGAAGAGATCAGTACCCACTTCTCTAAAAGTAGCACTTCCTTACAATTTCCATTCTTTTAAAATTGTCATCTTTATCACTTCCTTCTTCATTTTTTTTATGATACCAGACAAGCAACTAGACCTTCTTGTCCTTTCTTCACCATCTCTATAGTGATTAATTCTTCCTTTGTTAATGATAGACCCCCAACCTAGTGAGTTCTTCAACCATCGTACTTTGAATCTACACACTAACAACATCCAAAATCAAGAAGATTTGGAGATATTCGTTTACTTAATGCAAAACTATCCTCTCACTCTCCTATATGAGGATAGAGAGCGCTTTTTGTCAGGTGATGTGAAGAAATACTACTCAAAATCAGTTATATTGATACTACTAAAACAGAAATAGATGGGGACACTTTTTATTGGGTGATCTCATAGTAGTGGGTTTGTTGTGCAGCAATCTAGATACCTTAAGGATAAGTAGTGCTTGGAGTTACCCAACAAGCCCTAACACCATCATTAGGGTTAGCACCACGTTAGTATATTTTACTTGCAACTTCACCCACTTCCTTATTCACCATGAATCTATAGATAAGCTTCCTCATCTTAGCTGCTGCTTGGGAGTGTGTTACACGTTTTTACATCTCTTACCAGTGACAATTGATAAATACAAGTTAAGAATGCTCGCAGGTCTTACAAGTCACTGCATTATTGTGTAAAATTCTCCATTCCTAGCGACCATTTGTTAGTCCTGAAGTTGAAGGAGTGGAGGAGGGTTTCAAAGTCACCTGAAATGCAATACATTTGTGGAGTGCTCTAATTGACGAACATTTCTGGAAATCCGAAAGCCGAAACGTCATTATCCTCTCTACACTTCCAATCTTGATAGGTACTTCATATTCTGGAAGAAAAGTTATCCTTTATTGTTAGGAAAATGTGATGCTAATATTATCTGAAACTTTTAAAATCTAGTCTTCATTCTGCTTCAATTCATTTGGTATGGAGAATGTAACAGCCTGCTAGAAATTCAATAGTAGAATTTCTTTAGACTTTAGGAACCTCGTGAAGACTTTATGGAATTTTCACAAATTGACCAATCATGTAAGTTTTAGTCTGTCAACATAGTCAATGTTGTCACTCACTATGATACCAGAAGTGCAATTTTATTTATTTGAGATAATTCAAAGTGTTAGAATGCAATATGGTATGTGCCATTAGACTCAGAGGAATATTTAGGATTTTATGGTACAATAATCTCATTTTTCAGTTTCCAAACGAAATGCTTGTTCGAAAACACGACACTTCAGGGTTCAATTTCGATAAAAAAAAGTTGCAAAATTAGTTTAGTATGTATATTTAAGATTTTTCAATGCAAAGCTTATTGTTCACTAATCCGAAGTGAATAGTAGCCTCAATAGTAGCAACTACTAGCACCTAATGCAGGGTTTTTAGAATCACAGTGTGGAATGTCCAAATTAGGTTAGAGAAGTTTTATTCGGACACTTGGCATCAAGAGGAACCGTGGTATAGATTGTGAACGAAATCAATGTGTGAGATCATGTCACCTAAGGTAAACCCTATTCCATCCAACCATCCAAATTGTGCCAAACCAAATAAGGTTTCAACCCTAGCGAAACCCTAAATACTTAGAATCCAACTAAAACCCCAAAATCTTGGTTGAAACCGAAACCTTAAACGGTTTCTCCAAACTCTAAAGTTGGCGTCTTAAGTCACTTCCACATGCTATTAATTCCTCAAATTCATGTTATGACATCTTTATACAATCGTTTAAACTTTTGAAATTTGATTGAGTCAAGAAAAATTAGATTTGGATTTGATAGCATCTCAAACCCTAACAAAACCCTCTTTAAACCCCAATTGAAGCCCACTTGTTTAAGGCCCATGAATTTTGGCCACCTTGGCAAAGCGTCTTGAGGAAGTTTCCACCCACTCGTGATAGGCCATCCACTGCTCCTAACAGCTCCAAAGTCGTCCATGATGTGAAGGCCAACAACCACCTCACCACCACCCTTCTCTTGGAAGTTTCCTAGGCTGAAAACCACTCATTTGTTGCACCTTTTTGTGACCTAATCACCATCCATCAAGGTGTCACGCAAGCTATACTTCCCTTTTCAGAAGTACATGAGGTGTGTAGGTCACCACTTCCCTCACTTCACCACTTTCCACCCTCATTCTTGGGAAGAAACTCTTAGAAGCTCTTTCAGGTAGATTCCAGAGGATTTTTTCGTGCTATTTTTGGAACCTTTGTAAGTATCATCTCGCAATGATTCCTTCATGAAGGTTGTTTTTCGTTGAGTCTAGTTTTCATGGGTATCTCGTTTGTTTGATTTAATCGTCGTTTGATCGATCACAAGTTATTTTAACCTTGTAAAGGTCATTCTGGACAATAATATGGATAGTGTGTTGTATCTTGGAGTTTTTGACCAAGCTAATGGACAAATCTTGGTCCAAAATTTTTTTGGAGTATTGGAGATTAGTTGCATGATCAAAACTTTTGATGAAATGTTTTCTTATATCTAGAAACTTAGAAACTGGAAGAGGAAAAACAGTTTCTGTTTTAGGAAAGTTTGAGTCTTTTGTGGTTTAATCTTACTCCAATGGCTTCGCTATTTTTGTTTGATGATCCTAAGCCTTTTATATACATTTTAGGATGTTAGTTTGAATATTTTTGGCATTAGTTTCAAGGATGTGAACTTTTATACAAGAGATTATACGGTTGGGTCAAAAGTTTTACCTTTTTAGTTAGATCCATATTTTGAGTTATTTTTAGCCATGAGATTTTAATTTTAATGCTTGGATATACTTTAGGACACATTTTTATACCATATGATGTTTTGGTTTGAAGATCTCATTATAGAAATGCCTTGGATATTTGATCGAAGTTAGTTGGGAAAGAAATTATATTTTTGGCTAAGGGTAGGAGCTGAGTGCTTCATGTTATTTTGTGATTTTGTTTGTGACTTTTACGTGTTGATTCAAAGCATGCTAGTTCTTAGAAATGTGTTGTGAACATGTTAGAAGAAAGTTTGGATTTTTGGAGTCCTTGGGAAATGTTTTGAAATAGGTCAAATCTTGAGATTCAAGAGTTGTATTTTAGTTAAAAAGTTTGGATCTTTTTACCAAAGAGTTTTGTGTTTATGTGAAGTATAATCTAGTTGGATGTTTTAAGCATGTTTTTAAACTTAGAATATGAGGATCTTTGTCACAATATTTCGGTTGGATCATGATTTTTGGAGTTGGATAAAATTGCAACAAAAATTAAAGAGAAATGGCTTTTGATAGTTTTGGTCCTATGGTGTTTCTCATAGTTGTATTTGATTTTAATTTTTTCTAAGTAGATATTTGAGTTTTGGAAAAAATTTACAAGAAGAATGTAATTTTTGGTGATTTTTAGAGTTAGGATGTGAAATCCTTAAGTTAGGGGCAAAATGGTCATTTTTCACATGTAGAGGGTAAAATAGTAATTTTACTCTAAGTTAGCATTTCTTCATGTTTCTAATTTTTAGTGATTAACTTTCTAACTTTTAGAATCCCTACTTACAGTTTCTCGTGTTTCCTACTTAATCCTCGTAACGCAACAATCACTGTAAGTTAGCTTCTAACTTACTATCAGATTACTGTGTATGTAAGTTGGTAAGGGAACTATTGGTTATGTACTTTTGTTATCATATATATCATGTCGTGCCATGTCACTACACGTTTATCTGTTACACGTTATATTCTATCACGAAATATTCATTTGTTACACATATTATATTCTATCACGAAATAGTTATCTATTACACGTTATGCCATGTCATATAATCCTTTCTAATATACGTTATTCCATGTCATGTAATATTATCTATTACACGTTATGCCATGTCACGCAATTGTTTGTCTGTTACACATTATGCCATGTCATGTAATTATTTTTCTGTTACACAGTATTTCATGTTATGTAATGTTTATCTGTTACATGTTATGTCATGTTACATAATCACTATCACTGTCTGAGTATATCCATTTATAATTCACACGAGGTACTTCCAACACAATCATTTGATTGTTAGAATACCTCTACTCAAAATACTCTTGACGTAATCATTTTGATTGTCAAAATATTACTAGGTACTCTTGACGTAATCATTCTGATTGTTAGGGTATCTCGTTTAAAATACTCATGGCATAATCATTTTTATTGTCTGAGTATCGCTGACAGAATATGTTGAGCAAAATCATTTTGATTTTCACTATTCCTGACAAAACAACTCTGAAATCATTTTGATTATCAGAATTCAATTTACTTTCCCGATCAATACATTTCAGTTTCTTGTTCAGTTCACGTTCAGCTTTCAGTCTATGCTCAAGTTCAAGTCATATCAGTTCATGTCATGTTAAATATCAAGTCAAGTCAAGATTAGTTATGATCATATATGCATTCATACTTTTACTGTCATGCATACATCTTTGACCTGTATGTTAAGTTATTTGTTAACTAACTGAGATTTGTGTGACGCCCCCAACTTCCGCTTGGGATGGAATGGAGACTTAAACTGTCGGGACATGCAACACAAGATTACATACCCCCGTACATGATAGTTATTATGCAATGCATCCTAATATGCAACTAGCAGTATGCAATAATTGCAGCGAAAATAAAGGTGAAAGTATAACTTATGCCAGAATAACTAAAAACATCTCAATTCATTAGTGATCATCAAGTTCAAAGAACCGAACGTAGCATAATCTTAGTACAACTAAGGGTCAAAGTCAAATAATTTGCTTCATGCATTTTAAAGTATGAAGGATTTGGGCTATATATAAACATCAGGATTAAATCCAATGTCCTCTCAAGGTCTGGCTCCTCCTCAATCAGTCGGATCCAACGCGCCATCGAACTCGTCTTCCTCGAGACCTGACACAACTTCTATCATTCGAAGTGGAATGATAGTGGTCCCACAAGTGGTGAGATTTATTCAAAATTTCAATAAGTTAAACAACCAACGTGCACAAAGATAAATTAAGCATAAAGAATAATAAATATGCAATGTATGAAATGCAAAAAAAATCAGTATGCATGTCTCCCATCCAAATTCCTTAACATTTTCAGAGAAATGGAGACACATGTTTTAATTCAATGAACATTTTTATTTCCAATTTTTAAGACATAACTTCATCATAAGCTTTCATCATTATTAAAAATTCATATAACATCATAACGTGTGGTAACGACACAGTTCCCCATATGCACTATGAGTACCTGTCGGTGAACGTAGTACAAATCATGTTAAGACTACGTTGTCTATACACTCATTCTCAATGCATTGATAAATATAACATAACATCATAACGTGTACACCCACCAGCATTAGGTGTCATAATATATTGACTTCGCTCCGGTGTTTTTTAAAAATAACCCATTCGAAGCTTGTTGATTGTTCCTTGTCAACCTTGGGGTTACCACTCCATTCTTAAATACTCCAGAGTGGACAGAGGAGTTCCACTAGGATAATTCCCCATCCTAGCCTTTGGGGTCGTGATAAAAATTATTTTCATGCTATGCTTGAAAAATGTTTTTCCTGACATGTGCATATGTGGCAAGCTTTCATGCAAAAATGACATTTATAGATGCAATATGCAAATGTGATGAAAAATATCACATGTCATGTAAGTATGCACTCAATGTATTATATAACATGATATTTTATTTTCAAAATGATAATTAAAATATGAATGAAAAATTTATCAATAATTCATAAATAATCTATCAAGGTGTAAGTTAGATGTCAACTTACAAACCTCCTGAGTAATCGAAAGAATGTCGTAGCTACTAAAATCAAGTGTGTACTAAGTTAGGATTAATACTACTATAGATGAGGTTTAAAATCAAAGGCTTCAAAAATGAGTATTTACAAAAATACCCCCTAGACTTTCAAAAATTGCTATTAAGCCTTAATTTTTCATTAATTGCATACGAACTCCAAATTTAACCACACTTCATGGACTTCATATTTTTGGCATTCTAAAACCACCCATACCCTTTGATTTCTAAAAATCAAAGTGGAACTTGCTCAAATAGTCTCAACCCGTGACATGCACTCTAGTTGATGCCTAAGTGTGTTTTCAACTATTGATCCCTATGAATGCATGCATATGAGATTTTCTTTAATCACAAACAATCACTAAGGTCTTTAATGATATGATGAATGATAATTCTTGGATAATCAAGTTCATATCAAGATTTAATCATGGGTAAGAATCCTTAATCACCAACTTATTCAAAATCGATACATGCTTTGATGATCAAAACAAGATAGAATTAAATCCTATCATAGCATGCTTTTAATCAAAAATTAAACCTTCCATAATCATTCTAAGACAATAATAAATCAAATAAAATCATACTTAAGACATGTCATAGCTAAATTTCTACTGAAAATCATTTAAGCATTCAAATCATCCTTTAATGACCCAAATTTGAACTACGCACGATGTTCTTCTCTAAACTCCACCAAATCTCATACCAACACTTGAAAACAAAGCTTGACATGTAAACTAAGATCAAGGGCAACAAAACTTACAAATTATGTGGCCTTCAAAGCTCTCAAGACAACATTGCTCAAGAACACTCAAGAACTCACCAAAAGCCTACTCGGTTTCACTCTATTGCTCTCTAAGGGGGAGAAGTGCTCTCAAGACTCAAGAGAAAGCTTGGAGCTGAGGTGTGGAGGAAATGAGGAAGTGAGAGAGGTATTTATAGGTGGCCAAGGGGGTGGAGACGTTGGCTTTGGTTCAAGGGGATTGGTGGAGGTGGGCGCTGTGTAAGAAGTTGAATTTTCTAGATTCGATTCCATATGTCACCTTGTGCAGGGAGATTAGTGACCTGAAACCACCATGATTTTATCCTTACTGTGGCTACAATGGTCCTGTAGAGGTGGCCAGGTCGTGGGGCATAGTTCAGATGTCAAAAAGTCAAGCAAACCACCTATGGTAACCGGCGGATTCAAGTGGTTTCACTTGGCAGTTTTTTAGCTTCGGTTTTGGGTGGTCATTGGCGGGAAAATCTGAGTCACATTTCTCATGATGGCCATGGGTTCTCTTGGGGATTGGGTGGTGGCCAGCCAAGGCAGATGGTTGGTGAAATCTCAACCCAACCGGTTCCCACTCAACTAGCCTAAAGGTGCAATCGGTTTGGCTTCTTAGTTTGGTTTGTGAAACCAATTTAGTCCAAGGCTTATTCTGGGTTTGAAGGGGTCTCATGAGGTGTCTAAGGATCATATTACCCTTGAGGAAATGACACAAAAAATATTGGGCCGAAGGGCAAAATAGTCCATGCACTCAAAAGGGATACACATTAGCCGATTAATGAAGTTTTGGGGTTTGATATGTCATTTACCTTAATGACAAGTGGGGAGGTTTATCTAGGATATTAGTACGGTCTAAGTATGATGAAATGGAATAATAAATCAAGAGAATTTAGGATTAAAAGGTTAAGAAAAGATTAAGGTAAAATTAAGTTTCAAAGCATGGCTTAAAGATCACTAATCTCATGTACGTTGATTAATGGTCTTAGCCAACTTTCAAAACTTAATTTGGGCATTTAGGGTATGATATGGGCTTAAGGAAACCCATGGTATGGTGTATTGAGCTTTCAACTTGAATAGTGAAATAAACTCAAATATGGCTTTGGGCCTTGTGGGCATAAAAGGGCCAAGTGGGTGGGTTGGTGGCTTAGAGGGGGCCTCATTAGATTTTGAGAGTTGAAAAGAGAGACCTCAAGATCCTCTAAGATGGGCTTGAAAGGGCTTGACTTGGCCTAATTGGGCCATGGGTCAATTCTACACCAAGTTTGGTCCAAATCCACATCCTTTGTTATATGTGTCTTCTTATGGTGATTTGGTAGTTATTGTTTTTCCTTTGCAAATATTGGCCTTCTAATGGTGATTTGGCTGCATTGGAGTTGATTATCTCTGTTTTGATAATATTGGGCAGTTTTTTTATGACTTCGAAGTTTGTGAGGCTAAGAAAAATGAAGTTTTTAATGACTTAGGTGGTTTTACTTGTATCTCATATGCTCATTCAAATTATGATTCCACATGAATTGTAACGTAACCTCAGTAGGATTGACACTCTTTGTGGTACATAACGATTAGAAGGTTCTTGCTGTTAGATGAGTCATATTGGTTTTTATTTTATTTTATTGGAACTTGGATATCAACATAGTGGAAAAGAGTTCATATTTGTTATTAGCATCTGCTGTCATGGTCTGATGTTTTGATAGAAGTGGGTGCAAACTTCTTCTGTAGAGGATTTTGGTTATGAATACATATTTGTCTTTTGGCCTACTTAGAATGAGTGCTTGGCTTCTAATTATACTTTATCACATTCTTTTACATATTCAGAATAGAAAGTCTTTGAGTGTAATACCCAATCGGCTAGAGAGAAGTCAGAGCTTCTCTATCTAGGAGGTGGAAAATTTTTCTGCTCTTACTGTTGCTCCTTTTCACGTAATTATCTACTATATAGAAAGGGTTTCTAAACTTCTATAATCTTAGGGCTCATTTGTTTTTGGAGATGAGATGAAATGAGTTGAGATTAAAGTTAAAAAGTTGAATAAAATATTATTTTAATATTTTTTTTTTAGAATTTAAAAATGTTGAATTGTTTATTTTATTTTGTATTGGAAGTTGGAAAAGTTGGAATGATGAGATGAGATGTTTTCTCAAAACAAATGAGGCCTTAGTCTGTTAAAGCCCTCCTCAGTATCTTTCCAACCATCAACCACTTCTACTTCGGCTTCATCTTCAGATGGATATGGACTCACTGATCCTTCACACAAAATCTTTGTCTTGGCATGATCTTAATCTTTAGCCTGCTCCAGAGATAGCAAAAGCTACTTCAGACAAAATTCTGATAGGAAGGTTAGTAGCTGATAGACCCTTGAACAACTATGCTATTCATTCTAGTACTAAAGCCTCTTGGAATTTCATCCAAAACTTTCTCATTGAAGACATGGATATAAACAAGTTTATATTCACATTTAGAACATCTCAAGATAAGTTCCGAGTGCTTAATCAAGCCCCTTGGAATATCAAAGGGCATTTGCTTATTCTGAAACCATGGTCCCCGGGTGCAACTCTCCATGAAATCAACCTAAATCATGCAACTTTTAATGTACAAATTCATGGTTTACCCCTTGCTCACATAACTCTCAATATTGCCATAGAAATTGGGAAAGCAATTGGTAACTTGATCAAGGTGGAGGAAGATCCTCTCTATGGATTAGCTTTCAGAAAATTTATAAGAATTAAAGTTGAGCTAGATATCACAAAACCACTTCAACAAGGTTTTATGATGCCAAGACTCAGTAACAATGAAATCTGGACAGCTATCAAATATGAAAAGTTGTCAAACTTTTGTTATGCATGTGGAAGGCTTGGACACTCCCAAATCTTTTGTGGTTTTCTTAGTTCACCCCCAACAAGACTTGTAATAACCTGCTCCTTCATTCTTACGTACGCTTCTTCTTTCTGACGTACGTTCCTTCTTTCTGACATAAGCAAACTCCGAGGGCAGAAATTAAGTGGAAGTGTCTGCCCTTTCTATCTAGTTAATGTGAGCCTCGTCATACATGCCGAACCACGATGGCGTGTTTCAAAAGATATCTTGTGACTTCTAGGCCATGCCCAGTATTTTAAATATGCTGAAAATCTTTATAAGGAGTATTTCCAGTATTATTGAATTAAGCTTGATCTTAAATACGACAATTATAATATTCTTGAAGAACTTCAAAAATATTATAATTGTCAGAAATCATTTTAATATCATTAATAAAATGATTTCAACTATGTTAAAATATTATGAGATTTAAATTATGTTGAAAGCTTTAATTAATTAAATGGTTTTATTCTTTTAAATATGTTAAGTGAGACTTCATCATTTTATTAATGATGAAGGAATATTATTTTATAAACTAAAGTCAGTTTAAATAATATTCTATCTTTATTACTTTTAATACTTTTAATTAAGTTAATGTTTATGCATTTTAAGTCAGTGTTTGATGTCCGTCGTTAGATCGTTGTGTAGATCCCCAGACTTTGGGTTTTAGAATAAAACCCCAGCCCCTCTTCCTTCTCCCTCACTTTTCCCCCAGTTCCCTCTCTTTCTTTCCTCTCCCCAACGTACGTGGTATGCAGCCCCTCTCCAAGCCGAATGCTCCACCCCTCAGCCCGGCGCCGCCGTGCGTCGGCAGACCTCACCGCCGCCACCACCAGCTCCACCTCACTCCAGCGAGCCTCCCCACACCGGTCTCACTCTCTCACGCTCTCTCTTCCTCTCCCTCGGTAGTGCACAGCCCGAATGGGCTTCACGTTGCTGCGCCGCCGTGCGCCGTTCTCCACCACCACGGCCTTAGCTCCTCCACGAGCCGCCGTGTCTCCGACGTGTGCCATCTCAGCACCACCACGACACCACCACCCCAGGACCACGACCCGACCCTCATACGCCTTGACCCGCAACTCTAGCCACCCCAATGGCCAAAACAGCCACTATACGTGGCTAGCCGCCACGTACGACCCTTCCGACGTCTTCGACGGTGACAGTCAGTGATCAATTCATGGGTTATCCCATCAATGGTATAACCCTCTATCCCTCATATTTATGTTAGATATTAATTAGTTCACTAGGTTGGGGACGGTGCTGTTGGTATTTGTGGAGTTGTGGTATTGTGATGTGCTGTGTAATGAAGTGTTGGGCATTCTGTGTAGTGAAGTGCTGGGCATATCTGTGTAGTGTGGTGACATGATGTGTTGTGTATGTGAAGTGTTGGGCGTAGTTGGGAAGTGTGCTATGTAGTGTTGTAGACTATGTTATAATGGTTAGTGGTGTATGTGGAATGGGAAGAGTATACGCTGAGTGTACTCGGTGTGGTGTGACGTATATGAAGGGAGTACACGTGGAGTGTACTCCATATGGTAGAGTGATGCACCATGTGGCGGATATGCCATAATGGTGATGTGGCGTGGTGTGTACGAGGGGAGTACATGCGGAATGTACTCTATGTGGTGGGCTAATGCATCATATGGCGTGTATGCCACAGTGGTGATGGGTCGTAGCATGTGTGAAGGGAGTATATGTGGAGTGTACTCCATGAGGTGCAGCGATACACCGTGTGGCGTGTCGCAGAGATAAGGATGGTTGAGTGATTGATGGGCATAGGGCATGGTGTGTAGTGTTGCGAACTGTAGAACAGTGTCCCGAAGCAGTTATGGTGCGGCCTGTAGTCTGAGGTGACAGGTGTCACCGTGAAGTTGACTCATGGTTGGGAGTACGAGTGAAGTAGCAGAACAAGTATCAGAGTAGCGGAAGCATGACTGGGCAACGTCACTTCGTGACATGGTTACTGACAGTCGTGCTTGCGATGGTTGAAGAGTTAGTGTAGGAATGGCGTAACGAGAACGTGACGAGATGTCACGATGTGACGGGAGTACGTAAGGAACATTACTCGTGATGAGTTAGGAGTTGGCGTAGAAATGACGTAACAGGATGTTAGGTGACGCAACAAGGTCACGGTGTAGTTTGAGAATAGTCTCAAGTTGTATGATGTGACATAAGGTGTAGTGACGAACGGAGTTTTGTCGTGTCAAGTGTTGGGATGAACTGTCAAAAAGGGACGGGTAGCATGAAGAGTCATGTTAGCCGGGTTAAAAGAAGGTTGGTATTAAAGTATGGCCTTTGTCCCTCCAAGCAGGTGATCAACGTGTTATATATATTGATCTTAGGTGATAAGGGGTAAAGTACATGTGTAACATGGTGAGACACATGTACCAGACAAATTCACCATATGTAATGGGTAATATATCCTGAGCATAGTTGCACGGTGCTTAAGCCTCAGAGTTGGCTTAGAGTCTTGTGGCTTGTATGGATGGGAATTAGGATTTGTATAGGCTAAGGTGCATGAAGACAGTGACAGGTGTATTGCCTATGATTGGTCCTAGTGTCTTAATCCTAAGGTGAATCATGGGTTCACTTTAGTGGATGAGCACTTGAGGCAAAACCTTGAGTTGGAAGATGTGGTGACCGTAATAGGTCCTCGAAGGTCTTGTCATAGTAAGGGACATGGAAGAGCACGGGATAGAAGGAGAGTGTTCCAAGTGAAACATAATTCTATTTCTAGTTTAAATTACTTTGTATTAGATAGAGAATGATATTAAGGTTATGTGTATACAAGTAGGTTGCCATCTGACACGCGCATGAATGGACTGCATGGTATGGAAGTAACATGGAGTCCAAGTAAGTATTACGTTCATACTCTTCTAGAGTTTTTCTAAAATACAAGAAAAAGAAAACGAAACGCTTTTCCTTTACGATAATTTACGAAACGATGAGAACATTTTACGAAAGAAATGTAAGTGTTCAAAGGTATACGTATGTACAGCCCTTCCTTGGCAGCCCCTGTTTACGCACCCAAAGTATTACTTGTATGCATGTGAATAGATGACTATACGTTATACCTATTGTACGTATTTTCTAAGAAAATCAACGAACTAATATTTTATGATCCCAAAACTATGCTTTTCTCAAGAAACGATGTTTTCTCACGAAAACGAATGTTTTCTCATGAAAAGCAAAGAAAGACATGAAAACTGAGGCTTTCATGGATCCTACGAACCGACGCTTTATGGATGCCATGAGGTGATGCTCATGGATGCCATGAAAGACAACATTTAAGGTGATACTTATGGATACCATGAAAGACAAAGTTTAAGCCCATGTTTTAAACGATGCTTTTCCATGAATTGAACTGTTAAATGAAAGATAAAGCTGAAATGAACTTAAAAAGGATTGAAAGGACTGAACTGCAGCTCTTTAGAGCTGACGTGAATGAATGAACTGACAGGACTGAATGAACTGAACGTTTAATGTATGAAAATACGTAACGGCCATATGGATGAATGAAAAGGGGTACCCAATGAATGAATGGGCAGATTGCAATATCGGGCAGTAGTACTGGTAGTGCACCCAGTGCTGCACCCTAACGGAATGGGATTCCAACCCGCGGTCACGAGCGAATCCATTGGCCATAGGGCCGCTAACCCTAACACACGGGGTATAACAGTCTGTATTGGCATATGAAAGTGATAAGAATGAATGTATGTATGCATGAATGTATGACTGCATGAACGCATGGAAGCACGACCCTTTAAGAAATAAAGGCACTAACGGGAGAAACGTTTTACGAAAAGAAAGCCTTTTAAGAGAAAAATCATGTCCAGTGACGTTTTCAAATGAACGCACGTAAGCACATATGCATGCATATATAGTATGTACGAATGATGAATGAATGAATGAAAACCTATGTTGTTATATTTTAACTGTATGAAGTAATGCTTACGAGTCATCGACTCATTTTAGTTTTTATGTATGCCCCTCCCCCCAACAGGAATTGAACGGTCAGGACGGACACGGCCCATGAGGAAGAGCACGGAAGTCTAAGCATGAGTTTTAAATGTACGAGAGGTCTTTTTATTGTAAAAATTAATGTTTTCCGCTTTAATCCTCTTTTATTGCTAAAGCACTTTTTATTTTATAAACATAGAGTCTTGCACTCTAGGTATGCAAGTAAAAAGTTTTAAATAAAACGGTAATTCTCGTTGTCCTTTCTAAAATCTTTTATAAAAAGTCTCACCACAAGAACAAGTGTTACAAGACTAAAGTATAGACCATGGATCATAGCAGAGTTTAATAGTAACAATGGAATAGTCAGGCATTTTATCAAACAGATAGTGGGCAGTATGAAGGAACAGAGCACTTAGAAAATTTCTCTCCTTCGGTCTCAACTATCGGTAGTTACAACAAAGGAAAAAAAATCATCCAAGCGAGTAAACAGCAGGAGATCATTCTCAGGGGCCAGAACAGTCTTACCAATGATCACATTGAGATCATTTCAGCCAAAAAACTGGATTTACAGAAATCGGTTTCATCTTCATTGAGCTCGCAAAAGCCAAATGAAAATTCCATGGGGGAAGACTCAGGAACACCGTACAGCTACAGTGATTCAGGATCATTAATTCTTTCACCAAGAAGAGTTAATTTTTCACTGTTGACGCAACCACTAAATCAAGCAACCTTACCTCAAATCGAAAAATATCCATTTTCTCTTCAGCTTCAGAGACGCAAGTAGCAGATGTCTTTACTCCACCAGTACAAGATTCTTCTAATTTTTCCTCCGCCATCGAGCCAATGAAGTACAGCCCACGAAGGAGATCTCAATGGCTGCAGATATACACGGCTATGCATAACTATAAACCTCAGAAGGAAACACATGGGCTTGGGTTAGGGATTGGGCTTGGACTTGGACTTCACCAATCTCTTTTTATGGAACCCACGGGCACTTCAAGTCCTCAAAGGGAAACTAGGCCTCTATTTATGGACCCTCAAGTTTCAATTTCTAAAAGGCCTCAGCACTTTAATAAGACTTCATCATCCGGTTTCAGCCCGTTAAAAGCCCAAGTGTTCAACCCTTCAGCCCCACGTGATCCAGATGAGCCTTCGTCTCTCATTGCTTCACTTCCAATTTCTGAAAAAAGTCACAGATTTCTCTCCAAATCAGATGAATATTCAACTGCTTGAAGACTTAAATCCTCATCGTCAAATCAGTCCCATGCAAATTGAAATGACAACAAACTTATCTGCTAATCCCATTCACAGTGAAGTTAGGTCTAAGGCAATTCTCCCTTCCAAAAGGCAGCAGCTTATTGAACTCTCTGAAGCTCCAAAAAGAAATTTTCAACGCCTTATCAAAGTGGAGAAAATAGATCAAAATTAGGGTAATACTCCAAAGCAACATACTGATGAAGACTCAATGGCTCTAACTCTACTGGAAATGCATGCAGGCTCATTGGGGAAGGGAAAAAAAATCGAAAGGAAAAGCTAAGTTCAGTCCCTATGACCACCAATACACTCTCAAGGTAAATCCAAATCAGCTAGCGAGGCAAGTTTAAAAATGCCTCCACAAGCCAAGTGAAGACAATGGCATGGAATTGCAGGGGATTAGCCCGTCCCAAAACAATCAGAAACTTAAGGGCTAATATTAAAAAATATAACCCGGATGTAGTTTTTTTGTCAGAAACCTTGGTGACGGATGATCGCACCATTTTTATTGTAAATAGTTTAGGTTTCCATCATTTTGTTCACTTTCCTGCTGTTTGTAAAAAAGGGAGTCTGTTACTTTTGTGGAGACCGAGTGTAGAAATAAAACCTATAAATATATATATATATATATATTAATGCAATTTCAGTTCTAATTTACTCTGATCCTTTACATCAACCTTGGTTGATTGCTTATGTATATGCACCAGTCCAATGGAACAACAAAGCTAACTTCTAGAGCCACTTAGATTCATTATATCAAGCTTTTCCAGGGTCTTGGATTTGCATGGGAGATTTCAATGACCTCATCGATCAATCTAAAAAATATGTAGGAAGGCCTATCTCTTTTACTCTAAATAAGGGTCTCAAAGCCCTTATGGATAGAAATGGCCTCATAGACATTGTTTACAAGGGCCCAAAGTTTACATGGACCAACAATAGGCAGGGTCAAGCACTCATAAGGGAAAGACTAGACCGAGTTATTGCAAATCAAGAATGGAGATTGCTCTTTTCAGATGCTACATTGCAACATCTAGCGTCATCAGCATCATATCATCATCCCATCTTGTTATCTACTACGGCTAATATTCGTCAAGCACCGCCTTTCAAGTCTAAAGAATTCTGGACCCGTGAGCCATTAAGCCATCAAATAATCAGTGAAGCATGGAGTAAACCCCATTTGGGCAATCCATCTTACATTCCATGCAAGAAAATCAAGTCAACCAAAGAGGCACTCAAAGTCTGGAACAAAAATCACTTTGGGCAAATCAACCACAATATACATCAGATTGAAAGTGAACTTCTCAAGGTACAAGGCAATCTTATAACTCCTTCCAATCAAGAAAAGAAAGATTCTTGCAACATAGATTTCACAAGCAAAGAGAATATGAAGAAATATTATGGAAACAAAAATCTAGACTCACATGGCTTGCTTCAACAAATCTTAAAACCAAATTCTATCATTTGACAACAGCCATCCAAAGAATAAGAAATGCTATCGAATCAATCAAACTGGCACCAGGCAATTGGTCAATGGACCCTATTGTTATAGAGTCTTCCTTTATTAATCATTTCAGAGCTATATATTCCTTTTCAAATCCAAGTGTTCCGATTCAACTGGATAACCTCTTTCAAAAGAAAATTTTGGATATAGAGAATGAATCTCTAATCGCCATACCAGAAGAAGAGAAAATACTAGAAGCTCTAAAACAGATTCCCAGCAATAAAGCTCCAGGCAAGATGGAATGACAGCTCTGTTCTATAAGCACTATTGGAATATTGTCAAAAAATAAGTTATATTGGTAGTTCATAATTTCTTTAACAATGGTCAGCTTTTTAAGTAGATTAATCATACCAACATTGCTCTTATCCCAAAGACGGCAAGTCCAAACAGTCCAAGTCAATATCGCCCTATCATTCTCACAAATGTCAACTACAAGATTATAACCAAAATTATGACCAACCGTCTTAAAATCCTACTCCCAAAAATCATCTCTTCACTCTAGACAGCCTTCGTCCCAGGCAGAAATATTAAGGAAAATACTATCATAGCCCATGAGCTTTTTCACCATCTCAAAAAAAAGACAGGAAAAAAAGGTTTGATGGCGATTAAGCTAGATATGGAAAAGGCATTCAATCAGGTGGAGTGAGATTTTCTCTTTATAGTGATGCAAAACCTGGGATTCAATAAAAAATGGATAAATCTGATAAAGGAGTGTATAACATCAATGTCATTCTCTATCTTCATCAATGGTTCACCAAGAGGCTTCTTTAAATCTCAGAGAGGAATCAAGCAAGGTGACCCAATATCACTATTTCTCTTTATATTGGTCACAGAAGCCCTATCTAGGATTTTATTGAAGGCTAAAGTCCAGCAGAAGCTGGAAGGGGTTCGAATTAGCAGGAACAGTCCAATAGTGTCACACTTATTATTTGCAAACGACACAATTATATTTGCAAAGGCCACGGAAAGAAATGCTCAAAACATGTCAGAGTGTCTTGCAAAATATCAAAGCTGGTCAAGACAAAAGATCAATTTGAGCAAATATTCAATGTTTATCACCAAAAATACAAGCCAAGCAACAAAAACAACTATTTCTCAATGGCTGCCTTACAAACCAACATCAGCTAGAATAAAATATCTGGGATTACCCACCTCCTTCAGTAGAAGCAAAAAAGAAAACTATAGTGAAATGTTGAGCAAAGTGGGAAAAAAATGGAAGGTTGGAAGTCAAAGCTATTAGCCTAGGCAGGCATAACCATGTTAATCAAATCAGTAGTAAGTACAATACCAACATATCGTATGAGTACTTTCCAGCTACCAAAATTAGTCTGCAAAACTCTTAATACAGCCTTTAAAAATTTTTGGTGGGGATTCTCAAAAGACAAAATTTATAATTTGACACTCAAGTCTTGGAAATCTATCTGTCAACCGAAAAAAGAAGGCGGTTTTGGTATCAGATTGATGGAAAAGATGAATCAAGCAATGCTAGCAAAAACAAGATGGGAATTAAGTGTATCTAGAAGGCTTGTGGCACTCCATCCTAACTGTTAAATATTTAAAGAACACAACATTTTGGAAAGTTTCGCAGAAGGCATAAGATTCATGCATGTGGAAGGGAATACTCAAAACAAAAAATTTGCTCAAAAAAAATCGATGCTTCCAAATTTACAATGGAGAATCAATAAATATCTGGCTGGATCCATGGGTTCCCTCTTTGATTAATTTCAAACCACAGTCAATCCAAGGTATGGATCTAGAATATCCAACTCTTACAGTTTCAGATCTTATAAATATCAATCTTAGGATATGGGATGTTCCAAAAATGCAAAATCTTTTCGATCAAGAAAGCATCTCAGAAATACTAAAAATACCACTCCCAATAAGAGCATATGAGCAGGATAAAGTGGTTTGGGTTTTAAACCACAATGGGAAATATTCAGTTTAATCTGCTTATCAAGTAACAATACTAGATCAAGTTTCAGCTCAGCAAAATCCCTCAATGACACTGTTCAAGCCAATGTGGGGCCTTAAAATCCATGATCGTCATAAACTACTGATTTGGCAACTTCTTTGGAATATTCTTCCTATCAGATCTAGACTTGGTGAAATCATTCCCCATCAAGAAACAAAAGAATGTATATTCTGCAATCACGAGAAAGAAACTTTAATGCATCTTTTTGTAGAATGCCCTATTAACATAATCTTGTGGCAACAGAGCAGTTGGCCTCTAAACCTTGCAAATCCACCTATTGATTCTATTTCAGACTAGATTCAAATGATCATTTATCCGGAAGAGAATTGGGACTTCAAAAGGAGGAAAAGCACCACTTCCAACTATTTGCAGTTATAATACTGGATTTTATTTGGAGGAAGATAAATGATATCGTTCATAATCACACTTCTCTATCAATTGAAGAGGCAAACCTTCAGCTCAAGCACATCTATGAAGACTATAAAGAAGCGTGGAAAGGAAAAGCTATATCAACAAAGCAAAGAAGAAAAATGGTATCCCCCTCCTCCAAACTATCAAAGCTTCTCTTTCGATGCAGTAGTACGTGATCAGTTCTTAGTAACATCAGCAATACGAAGAAATCATAGTGGAGATATTCTAGAAATAATAATAGAAAAGGTACAAACCACTATCCCTTTAATTGCATAACCAAAAGCAGCGCTGCTAGCATCCAAGATTGGCTTCAACTCATTGTCTAGAGATAATAAAAGTGGATGCCCAATCGGTAATTACATCTATTGAAAGTCCAATTCAACTTCATTCTGGAACATATGAACTATTATCGAGGACATTCAGCATATATCCAAACATCATCAAGACTGGAAATTTGCTAAAATACATTGATCTCAAAATCGATGTGCACACTCAGTGGCACAATGGGCGGCTACCAATCATGTTTTTGGAAGCCTACCCTTAGATAAAATTCTTAGTTGTTTTATGTATATTGATAGTGGAAAGGATTCTCCTTAAACCTTGTATCTTTTTATTATCTATAATATGCTTGATTAGAAGGAAAATAAAATAAAAATAAAAAATCTTTGAAATATAGATCATGTCATATTTTGCTCCCTTAGTTCTTCATCACCTTCTTGGTTTAAGCAGCTATGTCACGCTTTCTTCATTGCATAACAATGAATTCCATTGATTGGATCTTAGATTGTATGAGTCACATGAATTTAAGATTGCTTTGTAAACTACCTTCTCTTTAGCTGTACTAGGAAACAATTTAGTGCTATAAGAAGTTGCAATAGAAGAGAAGTGAATTGGGCAATACTTCAGCCACCATTTGATTATCTAGTTTGAAAGAGAATTGACAAAAGAACTTCTAGTTTGCCAAGCCAATCAATTCGGGTTTCTTTTTTTTGCTTGGGAAATAAACATTATACCATTAATCAAGAAGAAGGGAAATAAGAAAATAGAAAAACTTGTAAAAGACTTGGCTGCATATGAAACTTAGCAAAGAGATCAACTTTGAATGGCATCACATAATTAGCTGCATTTGGAACTTGTAAAGTTTATTCCTTTTTTCCCACCTTAAAGCAGTCGAGGATAAATAATAAGAGTGACAAAAATCTTCTTCAAGAATATTTTGTTCATGTTGAGACTATAGACCCACTAGGAGATGTGGAAGATTATTCCATCTAAGGCTTGTAGGTGAGTGAAGAGCAGTTAAATGCTTTTATAAAAGGAAATTCATTCATTCAAAAAAAAAAAAAAAGTGGGAGAGAAGGGAATTGTTCTAAAAAAAAAATGGGGCTGAAATACCCGATTCAGTTCGGAATTCAATTTCGGAAGTGTCAAATGGAAGTACACCATTTTCAGATCGGATCGGAATGCTCAAATTTTGGTCAGGTCGGGTGAACAGTCTTAGGGAAATGTACCTGGCGTGAAAGAAGAAGAGGGAAGATGAGGTTACAAATGCAAAATAGTAAACAGGCTTCTTCTGGTACAACTGTTAAAATAAGCGATCGAGTAAGAGTCTCTTCGGTTGGCTTGGGTCCAGGTGCTCAGGGAGCATTGGACTGAGCTTTTCAATGTTTATCTCATCATGATATATTTGTTGGTGCCGAGCTTTGTTATCCTCGCAGGTTCGTTGGCTCGGTGGTATTATTCTCATTCTCATTTCATGGGCCCTTCGGAGAGCTAGATGTGCGGCGCGTATGGAAGGCGTAAGGTATGATTGGAATAATATTATTTGGATGCTCAAAGGTTTTATTTTGGATATTTCGGGATCTTTAAGATTTTTCAAATCAATGGGCCAACAAGATTTGAGAATTTTGAGGGAATTAAATTGCTTAGTGATTCCCATTGCAGTAAGGACGCCTAAGTTAATTGCTTGGAGTCCACCATCAGAGGGGTTCGTAAATCTTAATGTAGATGGATGTTCACTTGGAAATCCTGGGATGGCCGATGGGGGGGGGGAGGTGTGATCCGTAATATGCAAGGGAGAGTTCTTGGGGGCTTTGCACATTGCTATGGCAAAACGACAAATACCATTGTTGAATGTAGAGCTTTTGTGGATGGTCTTCGATGTTGTCAATAGTTGGTATTAAGAGATGTGTTGGTGGAGTCAGATTCTAGTGTGGTAGTGGGCTGGTTCATCACAAGGACGTGTAAATATTGGTACATGTGGGATTTTTGGGAGGAAGCTCAATCTATTATTTCTTCTCTAAATGTTCATTTTAAACATATATTTAGGAAAGCTAATATAGTAGCAGATTTTTATCAAAACATGGGGCGAGTGGAGAGATTTGGGATTTTGTTGGTGAGGAGTTTGGTCCGGGTAGACCTAGGCTATGTTTGGGTAGTGGGAATATTTGAGAAGTGTTGAGAATGTTTGTAAATAGTTATGAGTAGAGATTGAAATGGGTTTGTGGGTCCCATTGAGAGTATTTTGAGTTGTTTGGATGTATGAAGTATGTTGAGTTGTTGACTTTTGGATATATAACTGAAAAAGGTGTGGGTCCCATCAACGATTGATTTTTTTTAATGATGATTTTATTTATATATAATAGTGATAAATATTATAATGATTTTATTTTTTATTTATATATAATAGTGATAAATATTATAGTGATTTTATTTTATATAGAATAGTGATAAATATTATAGTAATTTTATTTTTTATTTATATATAATAGTGATAAATATTATAGTGATTTTATTTTATTTTATATATAATAGTGATAAATACTATATTGTATAAATATATTTTTTTATATATAATAGTAATAAATATTATAGTGATAAATATTATATTGTCTAAATATTTTTTTTATATATAATAGTGATAAATATTATAGTGATTTTATTTTTTATTTATATTTAATAGGGATAAATATTATAGTGATTTTATTTTTTATTTATATATAATAGTGATAAATATTATAGTGATTTTATTTTTTATTTATATTTAATAGGGATAAATATTATAGTGATTTTATTTTTTATTTATATATAATATAAATAAATATTATAGTGAAATTATTTTTTATTTATATATAATAGTGATAAATATTATAGTGATTTTATTTTTTATTTATATTTAATAGGGATAAATATTATAGTGATTTTATTTTTTATTTATATATAATATAAATAAATAATATAGTGATTTTTTATTATTTTTTATTTTTTATTTATGTATAATAGTGATAAATATTACAGTGATTTTATTTTTATTTATATTTAATAGGGATAAATATTATAGTGATTTTATTTTTTATTTATATATAATATAATAAATATTATAGTGAAATTATTTTTTATTTATATATAATAGTGATAAATATTATAGTGATTTTATTTTTTATTTATGTATATTAGTGATAAATATTACAGTGATTTTATTTTTTATTTATGTATATTAGTGATAAATATTATAGTGATTTTATTTTTTATTTATATTTAATAGGGATAAATATTATAGTGATTTTATTTTTTATTTATATATAATGTAAATAAATATTATAGTGAAATTATTTTTTATATATATAATAGTGATAAATATTATAGTGATTTTATTTTTTATTTATGTATAATAGTGATAAATATTATAGTGATTTTATTTTTTATTTATATATAATATAAATAAATATTATTGTGAAATTATTTTTTATTTATGTATAATAGTGATAAATATTATAGTGATTTTATTTTTTATTTATATTTAATAGGGATAAATATTATAGTGATTTTATTTTTTATTTATATATAATATAAATAAATATTATAGTGAAATTATTTTTTATTTATATATAATAGTGATTTTATTTTTTATTTATATTTAATAGGGATAAATATTATAGTGATTTTATTTTTTATTTATATATAATATAAATAAATATTAGTGATTTTATTTTTTATTTTTTATTTATATTTAATAGGGATAAATATTATAGTAATTTTATTTTTTATTTATATGTAATATAAATAAATATTATAGTGAAATTATTTTTTATTTATATATAATAGTGATAAATATTATAGTGATTTTATTTTTTTATTTATATTTAATAGTGATAAATATTATAGTGATTTTATTTTATTTTTTATATATAATAGTGATAAATATTATAGAATGTTTGTGAATAGTTGTGAGTAGTGATTGAAATGAGTTTGTAGATCCATTGAAAATATTTTAAATTGTTTGGCATGTGAAATATTTTCATACGAGAATACTTGAAAAGTGTTAAGGAGAGTTTGCTACCCAAACGTAGCCTTAAGGATCTTATACATATAGATATAATGGGTTTACCTAATGTTAGACGTTAGGAGTTGGTTTGGTTGGGTGTTGGTTTTTTGATTGAGGGTCCTGCTTTGATATAATTATGGTGATTCCTCCACCTAAGTGAGGGCTTGTTAATATTATGTGGAGGTGCCGTCCTCCTTTTATATATATATAAAAAAAAAATCATGATATATTTGTTTCCATGCCTAATTGTCTACTGCACCAGAGACAAAAGTTGACAATAGATGTCTGAACATGAATGCATCGAGTGTTCACGAGCTCGGGCCCTCGATGTCCTCAAAATTAACCAAAAAAGAAAATAAGATGAAATTCTTACAAAAACCTATGCAAGAACTTAAATCAAAATTAGCATCAGATCAGCAAAATATTCTTCCCTTAACGTCGAAGAATTAGCTATCACTCCTACATTTTCAGGAACATGGATGGTCAAACCTTTGCGAATACCGTGAATTCTTTGAAAGGATAAAGTCATTATAGACAACTTTAAAACCCCCGTACAGATGCCACTTGAATACCTGATTAAAGAAACAAATATCAAAACCATAATCTAGCAGCTAATCTTTAGCAAGTACATTCCAGGCCATGGTTTTGAACTTCAACCCGTCGAAGCTAGTTAAAGAAACAGACACCAGAACTATATCCTAGCACATATCTTTCGCAAGTATGGCACATGCAGATATCTGGACTTGATAACATCATATTTCAATTAAATGCGACCCAAAAACAGTAAAACATGAAGATCGACTCTTGTATCTTCAACGAGGCAGTAATGTAAGATTCATGAAATGCAGTGTGTATGAAGCATGGTGAACAAAAAGGAAAGCCCATATCAATTTACCAAATACCAACTTACTTCTAAAACCTGTAAATCTTTGTTAATTTCTTCTGAGATTCTTGTGCGCTTTCACAATTTGTTGCAACTGCAAAAGGGAGGGTTGAGTGGATCAGCCTAGAGTTATCCTGATCGGCAGCTTGACTAGGCTTCAGGATGTGCTTTGCTCCTGCGGTTAGTTTAACGGGACCTGATCTTGCCAAATCATGATCTTTCGAAAAATCAATGCCAGTTGAATTTCTGAGCCCATCCTTTGAGCTCTCATTTGAGCCACATCCTAAACTGCTAGTTTTATCCCTTCTTGGATTGCGTTCAGCCACTGCCACATTACTTTGAATGTCCCTGCCAAAGTTTTCACTGGTCAACCCCATCACAGCATTTAAATCCTTTTGCATTTGTAAATTAGGTATCCTGGTGGCTTTTGTTGAACAATCTGCTTTAGCCGTTGGCCTCTTGGTTTTCTTGCAAGGATTAGGGTCTTTGATGCCAAAAGCTTTCGACTTCAGTTTATCTCTGAACTTAATTCTGTTCCCATACTCCATATTGACAGCAGGAGTATTAACCGTAGGTATGACAGGAACAAGTGCAGGGTGAAGTATAGATGTTGAACCGAGTGAACTCTTGAAGTGTGACTGAGATTTCACTGGATAAGAAACTTCTGACAAATGATTCACAGGTTGGGAAGGAAAAAAGTTAGTTCCAGAGATAAGTTGGGGAGGGTAATTATGACCCAAATCAGATATGAATTGGGACGAAGTAATTAATTGTTTATCCTGTTGTGCATGTAACAACCAAGGGGGCAGACTCTCTGAAGATCTCTGGAACCAATAGGGTTGAACATCTTCTCTACAGTCTGTGTACAAGAAAGGGAAGTTGAAAGCTGATTTTGTAGCATGAGGTTGATTTTTGTGATTGAATTCAACAGGACTCCAAGGGATATGTTGACAACTTATGTGAGGAGTAGATGCCAGTGGTAAATAATGACTGCCTCTTAGAGCTTCAGCTCCAGATGGAAATGGCTCCCGGAAGCTGGGTGCACCTCTAAACGCGCCTGAGGAGGCAGGTGAATGAACAAATGAATGTGAATTACTAGGGTTTTCGTTGAAAGTAAGGCTGCCATTTTTATGCAATGCATTGGTTTGCCAATTGAGAAATGGGTTAGAAATCCTAGACTCTGAAGCTTTCGTCATCAAATTGTCCTGCGCTGTGTGATTGCATTGAATTGCTAATGAATTAGCTACACTTTCCTTCGGTTTACGCGATGCAGGGTGCAACATCCAGTCCTGAAGAAAGTTTCTCTCCATAAAAGAATTTTCCAGTACAGTACTTGCAGGACAATCTTCTGCAATAATCTCCTTATCAGTCCAGACCTTACCGTCCTCAAACTTGCTGCTTCTACCAACTGCTAGATCTTTACCCATCAACCGCATTGTTGGTTGGGTAGAATTTAGAATCATTTTATCTGGATATTTCTCAGGATGAACTCTCCCATTAGCATTTTGGTCCTGCTCCTGATTATATTGTCTGCATCCACCGAAAGACAGGTTCAGGTCTGAATCAAGCTGGCTAACCGAGTGGTGGTTAAGCCTCTCAAAATTAAGCCCGTGAGCATCTGATCTTCCTGTAGCTTCTAACTCAGTTACACCAAACCTAGCAGGTAAATGTACTTTAGGGTTCTCTATAACATAATTCTGCACAGGAAACAAGTTTAATGGATCTTTTGAATGTTCTCCCTCGGCAATCTGCCTCTTCTTCACACTCCAATAATCACCAATACTTTGTCGCATGACAAGATTGTGTACAGGTAAGCTACTGGAAGAATGGTGTACTGAGCTAGGCAACATCAGCTGGTCAAATGCACCTTGCCCACTTGAACTAAATGGGATTAGCTCACCTTGTGAATTGAGAGGCAAACCAAAAAATCCATCATCCATGCACTTTTCTCGAACGGAAACTGCTCTTTGCTTCCACTCTGGAAATAGACGTACGCTATTCATCAACTCCATTGGAGATGCATGACAATGTGGTTGGTAATGCATAGTATGTCCATTAAAATTCTGTGTGGCAGATTGTGATAAAAATGGCAGCCTCCTGTTAGCATTTTCATCTGACACAAAACAAGATGATGAGGGTGGCGAAGATAACCTCGTATTTGATATTGAACTTATTACGGGAACTCCATGGATAGAATCTACAAAATGATCAATTGACTTTCCACTCTCATTGAAAGCTCTGACAACATTGCCACCTACTTGAGCATTTACACAAGTATTGTGCCTTCCGTCAAGTGCAGAAACGAATCTGTGTACTTCATCATTATGAATTGCAACTTGACTTGGAGAAACTGGTTTCTCTGGAAAATGCTTTGCTTTGTCTTGACAAGTAACATGTGGTCTCAGATTCTTCTGTATATCCACATGACCATGAGTATTGAGCAAATGCTCCCTTCCAGCTATAGGTAGAACTCCAGTTCCATTATCTGTACTGGCGAAAACAACATCCTGGGTTCCATCAATCTCCATAGGGGAAACTTTATCACGTTCGTCGGAAAGGCACTCCTCTGATGAAGCAGCGAAGGCATCTGAAAAATGTTTGCTTGTACAGTGCACGAAGGCATCTGAAATCTTTTTCGTCCTTGGACCAAGAATGTCGTCCTTACCTGAGAATCTCACATGTCTGTCAGACCGATGAATACCAGAATGATTTATTTGAGTACTACATTGCAAGGGGCAAGTTACAGAGTTGAGCCCAGGAATAACTTTTTTATGGGCTTTGAGAATGCTACGAACGGGAAACACTGGCTTCTGTTGCTTTGCAATAAATTTGGACGCTTGAACAACTTTGAGCCTCTTTTGCAAGGACAAGCATTTCAGACTTGGTTTCTTTCCTCGGATAAAAGAAGCATCCAAGATATCCTCTGGAAACCTCTTATTACAAAATGAACCATTTGGTTTTACAGTAAAATCAACATGTGCTGGCAGTTTGATCTTATGCAAAGTCTCCTGACAGAAAATAAAGCCATAACATAAAGTCAAATGAGGTTTTTAAAAATTACAATGCTTCCAACAATATATTTCATCTGGTGGGATAAACTAGTCTACATAATCATCTTGTATACTTAATTTTAGGCTTTGCAACATTACTTCCAATTTTAATATAATGGAATCAAGAGAGATAATATTCCCTATGCTTAGCAGTAGAATGCCATGATGTGCAATATAATCAAGAAATTGCATCCATGGATCCTGGAAGAAAATTCAATTAAAATATTGAAACTTTGATATGAATCTCCAGTCTGCATTTCAACATGGTTATTCTCTTATGTCCCCAGGATTCTAGGATAGCATGATAGCAGATGGTATGACTGGCATGCATTTGTTCTGCAGTTTCGAATAAATTGCAATTATATGCGGGCACTACATATTAATTTGTACACCATACACCGGAAATGGAAGTATATTTGATTCATTTCAATCTTGCATCCTGTATTATGTTCATGCCACGACTTGTAATTGGTGCTCCCAGATGATTCCAAGAAATGACATGGATGGTTAATATCTCTAACATGTCTTCAATATGCTGTAAGCTTTTCTTGTTAATGGTGTACCAAGAGCAGAAATAAAGTGAATGAACCAACTCTGCCTAAAACGGGGGGTGGAAAGGATTTGTTTAGTTGGTGGTCAAGCAAAAAGCAGTTCTGATTATAATGTATTGCCCATCAGGCGAGTGCTATTGGGGATATTCAACACCACATTCTCTCATAGAATAGTTGAAGGGGCAGGTGCAATCCAAATTGGTGCTAGCATCAAAACTTCGGCCACTATTAGTTGTTTCTTTATTAACAGCAAAGCATGTAAACTGTGTTATCCTAATCTATCCCATGCAACGTCTAGAATCAAGGTTCAGCCACTTAATTAGGGCAAAGGCAGCACCCTATAATGTGCCGTCTTATAATATGATGTCATGGACATGTGTAATGCTGGAGAATTCTGGCAATTCTATTTCAAGGTGGATGCCTGTATGCAGTATTGCAAGCTCTTCCACAAGTTTGGCCACTATAGCTATTTTTTTCTTTTTTAAATTAAGAAAGCATTGAAACTGTTTCCTCTGATCTATCCTATGCAAAGTCTAGCATCAAGGTTTAGCCATATGATTAAGGCTGTTAGTCAGAATGGAAAGAGGTATATGTGTGGAAAGAAAAGCTTATTTTCAGTACAGCCCTCATTCTTTCATTTTCTTTCCTATAGATCTTTTCTTTTCATTCTTACATATGAGAATGACAACTGGTGAGACATCCCGCAAGCCACCTCAACTATAGATTCTAGAGCTTCCTTTGTATAAGGAATACATATTTTACAGTAGCCCTAACAAATAATTCTAAACCTCCCCATAAAGCTGGAACACATATGATAAGGGTAGGTGGTGAATGGATCCCATATTGGTTGGGAAGGAAAAGTTCTTGTTCTTTATAAAGTTCCAATGGGACCCAAATTGTATCATTGACTAGTCCTTTTGGATTATAGACCATGTGGTTTGGGCCTTCCATTAGGACGTTGCAATAACTTTTATTGATTCTGACATGAGGAGTTTCAAAACATACCTCCTCAGTGTATATGGTTTGTTAATGAAATACAGAGTTGGAGGCAATGCCTAGAGCAGTTTGATTATCATAGGCTAGTGGAATAGAAGTAGGTGCTGGGAGGCCTCTCTTCCAGAGAAAAGACTATGAAGTCAATTCTCATTAGCATTATGTGATACCCCATATTGATGTTAAGTGTAGATGGTATATGTAAGGATTCTGTTTGGGATGGAATGTAAAGATGGAGATGAAAAGAAGAGTGATGCAGTGTTTATGATGAAGAAACAAAAATGTAAGCCAAGTGTTTGATAAAATGGCACTGAAATCTCAGAATGCCAGTAGGGTTCTTCGAGGGATGCCCTAACCTCCAAATATTCCATTCATCAATATTTTTCACGATGCCTCTCTTGTGTTGCTCTGGACGTACATAAAAGGGTTGCAGCCATAACAAACTAATCTAATGGCAATGCAACACGTGTAAAGCAAATGGTAATGTAGTTGTAACGGAAAGCAAATAACAACGAAAGCAAATAACAACAAAGGAATTAATAAAAGAAAAACTACAAGTAGCTTTTATTCTTGAACTGAGTCCAAACGACTGGCAGCTTCCAATCTCATTTGATTAAACGGTATGCTTCATCTTTAAACGGTGCGTTCTGAACTCTCTGCCTTAAACACTTCCGAACTTCACTTCATCCTGACATACCCTAACTCCTTAGTTTCTTTCCCCACTTTTCTGTGTCGTCTTCCTCTTCCCCTTAGAGACTTCTCCGCCGTCTTCCTCTTCCCATGAGAGAGTCCCCTAACAATCCCCACCCTTTAAAGCACCTTGCCCACAAGGTGTGGGTAAAGGCTGCGCAGCCTCCATAAGGATTCCCATGTGTTGTTTTCGGCTCCCGCGCCCACCCACTTGATGAGAACCTCTGTGATGGCGCGATGACCTAGCTGCTTCATCCTTCGGTCGACAATAGCCTCTGGTTCCGGTAAAATTTCACCCTTTCCATTCACTGGTGGCAGCCGTGGTAAGGGATCGATGTGGTCACCCAATTTTCGCTTCAAGCAAGAGACGTGAAAAACTGGGTGAATCTTGGAATTGAGAGGGAGATCAAGCCTGTATGCCACACTTCCAATTTTTTTGCTGATGCGAAAGGGTCCATAAAACCTTGGAGACAGTTTGAGGTTTCTGCGAGAGGCCACTGATTTTTGGCGATAGGGCTGCAATCGGAGGTACACCCAGTCTCCTTCTGCGAATTGTCTCTCTGTTCTTCGTTTATCAGCATACATCTTCATCCTTGCTTGTGATTCCTCAAGATGGTGTTTAAGTATTGCTTTCAGTTGGTCTCGGGTTTGTAGCAAACTGTCGACTGAGGCATTTAGGGAAGTACCGGGGATATAGGAGATAAGTTTAGGAGGACAGTACCCATAGAGGGCTTCGAAAGGTGAAGTCTTTGTAGAGTTATGATATGAAGTATTGTACCAGAACTCTGCCATTGATAACCATTGAGCCCAAGAGTTTGGTTTGGACCCTACGTAGCTTCTTAGGTAACCTTCCAATGTCTTGTTAAGGGCCTCAGTTTGGCCATCTGTCTCCGGATGATAAGCTGAACTATAGTGTAAGGTGGACCCTTGGAGCTCAAATAGGGTCTTCCAAAAACAGCTTAGAAAAATAGGGTCCCGATCTGAAACTATAGTCTTGGGAAGACTATGGAGTCGAAAGATCTCTTGGAAAAATTTTAGGGCGACTCCAGCAGCTGTGTAAGAGTGAGTCAGAGGTATAAAATGACCATATTTGGTCATCCTATCGACTACCACAAGGATAACATCTACCCCTTTAGATTTAGGCAATCCCTCGATAAAGTCAAGTGAAATAGCCTCCCAAGCCTGATCCGGAATTGGGAGTGGTTGGAGTAAGCCTGGATACAACACAGTCTCTGTTTTGTTAACTTGACAGAGGTCACACTCCCTTACTGCCTGTTTGATATCGTGTTTCATCCCCTTCCACCAAAAATCCCTTTTTGCCCTTTTATAGGTTCTAAGAAACCCAGAGTGTCCAGCTTGAGGATCATCATGTATAAATTTTAACACCTTGGTCTTGAAAGCAGATTTCTCATCTATCACAATACGCCCTTTTTTTAAAATTAATCCATGATGTAGTGCAAAACCCTTAGGTACTTCTTGGTTAGAGTTGAACTTGGCCAACAACTCCTGTAATTCCCGAGATGTTGCATAAGTGGTTTTCAGTTCCTCAATCCAGGTTGGGGTAGGGAAAGTAATAACAGCCAAAGATCCCTCTGTGAGTATGTCAGTCTCATACTTTCTGGACAAGGCATCAGCCACTTTATTGTCTTTGCCCTTTTTGTATTCTATGGTGAAATCATAGCCCAGCAGCTTAGTGATCCACTTCTGTTGGGCAACCGTGCCCACTTTCTGTTCTAGTAGAAACTTTAGGGCCTGTTGGTCTGTTTTGACTTTGAATACTTGTCCCAATAGGTAGGGTCTCCACTTATGGACAGCTGTGACAAGAGCTAACAACTCCTTGTCATATGTTGACAAATCCAAGGCCCGACCCTTCAAAGCCTTGCTCAAAAAGGCTATAGGTTGTCCCTCCTGCATGAGGACAACACCTATACCCCCTCCACTTGCATCACACTCCAAAGTGAAGGGTTGAGAGAAATCAGGCAGCCGTAAGACTGGAGGTGATGTAACTGCAATTTTGAGCTCCTCAAAGGCTTCAGCAGCCTTTGTATCCCAAGAGAAGGAATTCTTTTTTAAAAGTTGAGTGAGGGGAGCTGCAATTAAACCATAATCCTTGATAAATTTACGATAATAACCAGTTAAGCCGAGGAAGCCCCTTAAAGATTTTATAGTTTTAGGCATTGGCCACTCCAACATAGCAGCTATCTTTTTAGGATCAGCCTTAACTCCAGCACCAGTTACTATGTGACCCAAGTACTCCACCTCAGGAACCCCAAATAGACATTTAGATCTCTTTGCATATAAACAGTGGCTAGCAAGTGTGTTTAGCACCTGCCTTAAATGATCAATGTGGTCTTCCATACAGCTGCTGTAAACTAGTATGTCATCGAAAAATACGAGTACAAACCTTGGCAAAAAAGGTTTAAAAACTGTATTCATAAGACCTTGGAAGGTGGAGGGTGCATTGGTAAGCCCGAAGGGCATTACCAAAAATTCGTAATGGCCCTCATGTGTACGAAATGCTGTTTTATGAACGTCTTCAGGAATGACTCGTATTTGATGATAACCTGACCGAAGGTCAAGTTTAGAAAAAATGAAGAAGCCATGCAATTCATCAAGTAGTTCATCAATTACTGGGATTGGGAACTTGTCCTTTACAGTCTCTTGGTTTAGTGCCCTGTAGTCCACACACATACGCCAACTGCCATCATGTTTTCTGACCAAGAGAACTGGTGAAGAGAAATGACTGTTGCTGGGTCTAATAATCCCAGTTGTGAGAAGTTCAGTGACAATCTTTTCTATTTCAGCCTTCTGATAGTGAGGGTATCTGTAGGGTCTAGTGAAGATAGGATTAGTGCCATCCTTCAGCACAATTTTATGGTCATGAGACCTACTCGGGGGTAGGTCAACAGGTTCCTGGAATATGCTGTGAAACTGCTCTAGCAAATGAGTAATTTCTGGACAGCAAAACTGTGTTGGTTCTTCCCTTTCAACCTTCAACAATTGCAAGAGAAGTCCCCTTCCTTTGTGGAAAGCCGTGGCTAATGCTTTATCACCTTCATTAGTGAGGGTAGATGCTCTGGTCTGGATCCCTTTCAATTCAACTCTTATTCCTTCCCATAAAAACTGCATGGTTAAGCATGAAAAATCCCAAGTAATAGGACCCAACTCTCTCAACCATTGAATACCCAGTACAGCATCACAACCCGCTAAGGGTAAAACATAGAATGAAGGCCTGAAACAATTTCCTTGCACAGTTGTCAGCAGCTGACTACAGAAACCTTGACTATGTAAAATGTCACCATTGGCCACCTTAACAGATATCTGCCCAGTTTTGTCGATAGTAAAGGCATTTTTGGACACAATAGATGGATCCAGGAAGTTATGTGTGCTTCCTGAATCTACCAAGAGCATTACCATGGTGGAGCCAATTTTAGCCTGCAATCTCATAGTTGTGGGACATGGGGTACCCGTAAGGGCATTTAATGATATTTCAGGCTTAAATTCAGGCTGCTGGTTAGGCATATTATCCACTACTTCAGTTGAATCATAGAAAACATCTTCATCAAGATTGTCATTTACAGCATGCATAAAGTAAATTTTAGGGGACTTACAAACATGTGTTGGGTTCCACTTATCTCCACAGTGAAAACAGAGTCCCTTGCGCCTCTTTTCATCCATGTGCATAGAATGAACTTTGGTTGGTTGTACTGCTGGTTTAGTGTATTTGTTGGGGTTGCTATTTGAATAACTTCCTTGTCCCCCATAGAAAGTAGATGAACTGCTTTTATCTCCCCATGTTTTGAATGGTTTGCCGGAACTAACCAAGTACTCTTCCTGAATCCGTGCGAGGCCATATGTTGCATTCAAGTTGACAGGGTTGAACATGCGGAGTGGGAGCCGGATCTCATCTTTGAGGCCACTGAGAAAGCAGCTTAGCTTATGAGAATCAGGTAAGCCTTTCAATCTATTTGATAGAGCTTCAAACTTACTCTTATAAGCTGTAAGAGACGCTGTTTGTTTCAGTCGTGTGATGGCCTCCATGGGGTCATCATACGCTGTAGGGCCAAACCTCAGTTGGAGGGCTTCAGTAAACGTTTGCCAACACTGAAACTGTCCTGTATCAACAGCATCTTGATACCACACTAAAGCTTCACCATTCATGTGATATGAGGCCATGAGGAGACGGTGAGCAGGAGCTGTTTGGTGATACTCAAAGTAACGAGAAGCCTTGAAAATCCATCCTGCCGGATCTGTGCCTTCAAAATGAGGAAACTCGAGCTTGATACCACGCTGTAAGAACCTTCTAACATCCGTATCATTTTCTGGTGGTGGCTCTCGCTGAACCAACTGAGCTTGTTGTTGAGACTGTGTAACCAATATAGTTCGAAGCATGTCATTCATTTGCTTCATCTGCTCCTTTAATTCATGGATACTTTGGTCATGGCTGTGTAGGATTTCCTGGGTTTGCTGTTTATTAGTGCGTGTGTTTTCGGCCATTAGAATCGTAGGCTCTAGATACCAATTGTAAGGATTCTGTTTGGGATGGAATGTAAAGATGGAGATGAAAAGAAGAGTGATGCAGTGTTTATGATGAAGAAACAAAAATGTAAGCCAAGTGTTTGATAAAATGGCACTGAAATCTCAGAATGCCAGTAGGGTTCTTCGAGGGATGCCCTAACCTCCAAATATTCCATTCATCAATATTTTTCACGATGCCTCTCTTGTGTTGCTCTGGACGTACATAAAAGGGTTGCAGCCATAACAAACTAATCTAATGGCAATGCAACACGTGTAAAGCAAATGGTAATGTAGTTGTAACGGAAAGCAAATAACAACGAAAGCAAATAACAACAAAGGAATTAATAAAAGAAAAACTACAAGTAGCTTTTATTCTTGAACTGAGTCCAAACGACTGGCAGCTTCCAATCTCATTTGATTAAACGGTATGCTTCATCTTTAAACGGTGCGTTCTGAACTCTCTGCCTTAAACACTTCCGAACTTCACTTCATCCCGACATACCCTAACTCCTTAGTTTCTTTCCCCACTTTTCTGTGTCGTCTTCCTCTTCCCCTTAGAGACTTCTCCGCCGTCTTCCTCTTCCCATGAGAGAGTCCCCTAACAGTATATGGGATCTCACATTGCTAGGAAGGAACAAGTTCTTGCTCTTTATAATGATTCCAATGGAGCTCCAATTTGTACCATTGACTAGTCCTTTTGGAGTATATGCTTAGATGTGGCTTGGGTCTTCCCTTGGGGCCTTACAAATGGTATCAAAGCCTATTCCAACCAGAAGTTTGGGACTTCAGTCATGCCACCTATGATGGAATGGCCCAACGAGGACGTCGGAAATTTTTTTTTCTATGGGGAGATTGTGATATAAGTGTAAGTAGTGTATGGAATCTTACATTACTTGAGAGGGATAAGTTCTTGCTCTTTATAATGTTCCAATGGGGCTCCAATCGTACCATTAACTAGCCCTCTTGGAGTATAGGCCCAGATGTGGCTTAGACCTTCCCTTGGAGCGTTACACTATGAGTCATTGTCCTATACACAATTTTGCACTTGATCCAATGACCGCATTTTGTTTCTTACATTTTCTTGTAATTTGTTTTGATGTGTAATTAGATATCAATATCCTGTAGGGGACCTTCAATCTGAAGGCAATCCTATCCAACATTGGCTGACCACACTAATTGTCCCTCGTATCTAAGTTGTGGTTTGGATCCATAAGTGTTAACAAGTCAAGCACCAAGTAAACCCTATCTCCCCAACTCACCACATACTTTAATCAAGATAAATTGATATGTGATACCCCATACTGATTGATAAGTGATAAGGGTAGGTGGTGTATGAGATCTCACATTACTTAGAAATGAAAAGTTCTTGCTTTTTATGATGGTTTCAATGGGGCACCAATTGTATCATTGACTAGTCTTATTTTAGTATAGGCCCAGATGTGGCTTGGGCCGGCCTTGGGGCGTTCCATGATACGTCGTAAAGATCTTGCAACTTCAATCCCCAAGAAAAACCAATGCTTATCAAGAACTTTGGTGTGGAAACACCATTGTAGAAATTCTTTCAACATGGCGAGCCTCCATAGTCAATTTTTGGGATCACAAAATCATCTACTTAACCAGTAGGATGTACCTTGCATCAAAATGTAACTTGAGCTCCCAAAGGAGATAGGGATGCAGAGCTCGACTTGAAAACAAACAATTGGAGCTACCCCCCTCTCACTTGAAGGTAGACAGGGCACAAGAATGTTAGATCATAAGAAAGCTATCACATCTCACTCTCAATAGATCTCCTAGTGTTTCTAAATTTTCAGAGAATACAGGGTTATAATATTATAAGTTCTCTATTTTGAACATTTCCTCACAAATTTTAAATCAAGAAACGACTCTGCTGCAATGGATGGTAGAGGGTCCAAAGTACCCAAAGCACTGGAGTGATCCAATAGCCGGGAAGAGCCTAGAAGTGCCTACTAACATACCACACTACACTTAGCTCTACACATTTAAATGAGATCAATCAATCCTATGCCCATTTGCTTTAACCTGAGGGCCTTTCAAAAGCTCAGTAATCGGAGGATGTAACATATTCCCTCATTAAGACGATACATTTTCACAACAGCAGTAGTAGCAATGAGCTTTAAAACCTCAAAGATCTTCCCAAACCATGGTCTCAATACTGCTTGAGACCATATAATGCATTTTACAACTTTTAAACACTACCTCAACACTCCCCCTTGAGCAACAAAGTTAGATGGTTGCTTCATATAAACCTATACAAGTGAATCACCGTGGATAAGCATTCTAGAAACCTAGATAATAGTGGGACCAATCCAGATTGGAAACAAGGGATCAACAGACGAACAAAAGATATGTTAGCAACCAGAGAATATGTCAAATTATAATCGATGCTTTATGTGTAGCCCTAAGCAACAAGGAGAGCCTTCAGGTGATCACCAAAACCATCACGATGAAATTTGACTATACATACCCATTTGCAGCCAATAGTTCACTTCCTATGAAGTAGGAGGAAAGTCCCAAGTCTCATTCTATTGTATAGCTTCCATGTACAATTCCACAGCCTTCCTCAAACCCAGGTCAAATAGTGCATCTTGAACAATCTTAAAGATGGGACACGGTAAAGATTGGAGATAAAATAAGAAAGGGAAGAAGATAAGGAATAAAAAGACAATTACTAATGCAGTACTTAACAACACGAGCAAGTACATTTTCCAGAGAGCAATTGGTAGTAAAGCAAATTCACGAGATGATGCCAGATTTTAAAGCAGTGCGGGGAGGGAGGGGAACTATACTATCATTCATGGACATCATAGCCATACTTGTAACGAAGCTGATGCCTTTGGAGGCAGAGGCACAGTGAAAGAGTAAAAAACAAAGCTAGAAGGTAAAAAGTTCTTAGTTGGAGAAATGGTAGAAGGTATGGAATAGGCGAGCTCCGACAACATCACGTATCGGTTCTTGTGCTCAACAATGCAATTCTATTGTGGGATTTTAGGGCAAATGGCTTGATCCTTTAATCCTTTGTTAGACAAAAAGGAAACAAAGGAATAGCAAATATAATTCTTTGGCATCGCCATTTTTAACATACAAATTTTCTAGCAAAAATGAGTTTTGAAGTCTTCTTGATGAAGCTGAAAGGTTGTCATTGAAGCTGAAAGGTTGTTACTAAATCTTAACAATCGCCTTTCCTGCTGTTTATAGGACTGCGTGTAGACAGGAGGCATCAGTGGATGAGTTATTGGAAAAGTCAGGTGATTCTCCTTAATGGAACGTTCCATGTTAGCTTCCTCAAGGTGGCACATGATTGGGAAGTATGGTGTTTTTTCAGAATTCTTCAGCCTATTGTGGACTCCCTCGCTCTAGGAAAGGGAAATTCTTCATAGGTTCATTCTATAAGGCCATCACTATTCAGGATAAGTTCCTTTTTTAAGAAGTAAGGCACTTCTAAAAGTTGCTTTCTTTGTATGGACAGCTTCCTTGGGGAATATCCTGACCATGGAGTACCTAAAGAAACGCCAGATCATTGTAACTGAATAGTGCTGCATGTTTAGAAAAATTGGTGAAGCTGTGGATCACTTGCTATATACATTGTGAGGTTGCCAGGGCCCTATGGGATAATTTGTTCAGCAAAGTTAGGTTAGAATGAATTAAGTTTGGGAGGATGGTTGATCTTCATGTCTTTTGGAGAAGTCTCTATGTCATCTTGCAAATTTTAGCAATATGGAAGGTGGTCCCTATATGCCTTCTGTGGTGCATTTGGAGAGAAAGAAATCAGCAGAACTTCGAAGATAAAGAATGTTCTTTGGGTGACCTAGAAATCTCTTTCTCAAATTTATGGGCACAATTTTCATAATTTCCCTTTTTTTTTTTATTGGCACTAGATGTCAAGGAACAAAGTCCTGGCTAATCCTGGGGGTGCACAAGCTCTCAGTAAGAAGTTTCCCACAAATGTACCACGGGTAATTAAGGAAATTCCCCTAGTTTGATGGCCCCTAAAAATTGTTTGCACCCAAGGGTTCTAACCTTGGAGCTATAGGGAGCAAACTACCAAGACTAAGGCCCTTACCACTTGAGCCAATTCCTAGGGGTTAAGTTTCATAATTTCCTGATAGCTATTTCTTCTTCCTAACAAAATGTTCTCTCTTGTATACATCATGAGTAGTTGACTATTCCTATTCCTCTATTAGTATAAATCAAATATATTACTTGCATATACATATAAAACAACTTTTGATAAAGTACAGCCAAGTCATTTAGGAATAATCATCAACAAAAGTAACAAAGTACTGAAATAAAAAAAGTAACGAAGTACTGAAATAAAAAAGTAACAAAGTATTGAAATTAATTGGAGTACTAAAAGGAGCCCATGCAAACTAACCTAGTCTAACTCAGAGGTCTAGGTCTCCCTCAAAGCAATGTTTTTCCTAACCAAGGACGACACAACTACTTTGTTGAGTCATGCCAAGGAATCGGGAGCTCCAAGTGGGCCATTTTTGGTAAGCAGAACTGGTGATGTGGGATGAATCGGAAGTCAGGTTACAATACCCAACTGCGCTCTGTGTTAATCAATTAAGATAGTAAGACAGTGGTCATGGAAGTTGAAATCCACTAGGGAGTGTGTAACAACTCACATGTTGAATTAACTAGCCCCGAAAAAATGGATAGTGCTGAAGCACACGACATATAGCTGGCCGTCAGGGCAAGTGCCAAGCCCTGATGAGTAGGAGGCAATGTCATGGCTACTTCAACCAAAATAAGGGCAACCCCCTATTCAAACCGAAAGAAGTACCTTACCTCACTTGTGGAGAAGTAGTTGAAGCTGGGCACCGAACTATGAGAGTTTGCTTTTGTTTCGTTTTTCTACGAATGGTTGGTGCTGCTAAATGGAAGGATCTTATCAACGTCCATGAATGATAAATCACTACCTCCAAAGTGAAGCTTGCCTTTGAGTCATAATAGTAAAATGAAGTTTTGAACTAGAGATTTTAGTTAAGCATTTGTAAACAATGCAACAGAAAGGGCCCTTTTTCTAATAAAGCAAAAAAAAAAAAAAGAGGGGAAAGGGAAAGAAATTCGATCATAGTTATGAAGAAGGAGAATTAGGAAGGCTCTTGTAAGCTGCTCCATCCAGTCAACTAGGACCTTGCAATTTCAGCACTATAAATATGGGATTAGGATTAGGATCCCTCAAATCGGTTATTGTATTATTTTCTTTTTATGACGGGGGAACCACCCCATGGCAGAGCCCTTAGGACTCACCCATGGTTATTGAAAATTAAGGATTGAATAAACGACATAGTAATAGTTGTAGAGAAGTTAAGAGAAAGGGAGAACGGAAAAGAGAGGAAAGAGGAGATCTAGCTAGGAATTCAAGATTCCAAACAACAGCAGAATATAGCTCCACAATATTTACCACAGCAATCACCCTCTCATCCTCTTCTAACACAAAAATCCTAGGCGCATGTCCAAGTAACGACCATAATGTCTGTATGTTCTATAGCATCATATAGAAATCAAACAAGTTCTATACAAAAAATCTTAAGTCTAAAAATCAAAGACAAGTAAATAAGAGAAACTTACGGAAAAAGAAATGGAGAAAAATGAATGCCAAGCCTAATCAACAAGAACATTGGCATTCCCAATATTATTGTGCAATCAGCTATACCATAGAGATGACTAAACATTTCATTAAAATAAAATGGATACGGTACTCAACATGTTGTTGTCTTCATCATAAAGAAACGACGAAGCTTTGCATATACTGATACAAGGTACTGCTTGCTTAAAATTTGGGAAAAAATAATTATTTTTTTGTTGGAAAACTTTTTTTTTTTCAACCCTAAATAAGCCCAAATCATTTTCAATCCAGGCTTCTATGTATTTTCCAAATTTTCCATTTCCTTCAAAATAGAAGGTGGGCTAGTAATGTTATACAAAGTTTCTTACAGGCTAGTGGATATATGTTGTTCGAATTTTGAAAATGCACAAAAGCTTATGGATAACCATTAAAGAAAATGTGAAGTATTCCGAGGGATAGATGAAATAACAATCCGGTCAAACAGATTAAGAAATTGTAACATTCCATTTATATAATTTGTAAATTGGAAGTTGATATATACTGTTTTTTATAAGTGTAAGTTACTATGTACTTATTAGCATATCATTCTTTTTTTTTATATAGGTAAAAGAAATTTTATTAATATAATAGCAAATAGGCATAGCCCAAGTACACAAGACATATACAAGAGAAGACACCTGGTTAAGAACTAGAAAGAGATACACGAAATTCCTGGAAGTTAAATCCATTGAAATCTATAGCAATAGCCCGTGACATTAGTGTGTTGAAGAAGAAGCATCTAAGTTCATCCATTGAGCATTCCTTCTCCTCAAAGTTTCGATCATTCCTTTCCCTCCATTTGCAGTACGTATGGGGACCATCTTCCATATTGCTACGATTTGCGGAATGCCATATAGACCTCTCCAGATGGAAAAAAATGGATCACCCTCCCAGGCATAACCCATGCTAGCCCCACTGTACTGAAGATATCATCCCATAGAGCCCCAGTCACCTCACAATGAAGAAGAAAACAAACCATTGTCTATCCACTTCTCCTACAAATGCAACATCAGTCAATTGTTATGATCTATTTTTTCCTTAGGTTGTCCATGGTCAGAATCTTCCCCAAAAGAAGAAATTGGCCTTAAGTAGCGGCTTACTCCTCCAAATACTCCCCCAAGGGAGCGGACTGATAACTTCTCACCAGACTGATCACTCGCCACTCCAACCCTATCTCTCCATGTTCGCATATGCCACTCATGTTGTAACCAATGCCCCTACGACAAACATAGTTCAACCTCCCTTTTTCCCAAACACCACTTCCCCACCACTAACCACCTCATGCCTATCATCATCAAAAGCAACAAGAAACACCACTTGCAGCCAAATAACCACAAAACCCAGACAACTTCTCTCCACTTTGGCACCTGGTGTTGGGGAGAAAGTCCCAACTAATTCCATGGGTGCACCTACACCTTAGGTAAGCAGTTTTCCGTAAGTGCACTTATGGTGATTTAAGGAGAAATTCCCCTAGTCTGATGGCTCCACTTTATATGGCTCACCCCAGGACCACTCCACCACGTCTTGGGGTTACTTGAACATAAACATATTGGCTACCATTCTTGGTCACCAATTTTCATCCCTAGTAGAACCCGTTCCACCTCTTCCCAATTCAAATGGCTATCAAACTCGTTGGAAAATTGGCAAACCAAGTCATTTCTAGTCGGAGCTACCAAATAAAAACTCTCTTCCTTCAAAGAGCATGGGACTTGGTATCAATGCCATCAATTAGGTCTAAGTGGCTTGATCTAGGTCATTGTGAAAGAGGCATGCCTTCAATTTGGCCTAAATTCTACCAAAAACCATTATTTCTAGCCTATACCTAAGTCCTATCCCACTCCTAATTTTGAGTTTCTATCAAATTTATTCACCCATCCTCTTGGGTGCAAACAATTTCTAGGGGCCACCGGACTAGGGAAGCTTCCTCTTGAATTACCTGAGATGCACTTGCGGGAAACTCCTTGCCGAGAGCCTGTGCACTCACGAGATTAGTCGGCACTTTGTTCTTAGACACCCAGTGCCAATCATAAAAAAATTATTCTCCCCATTAAGCTTGATATTTCACTCAATTCTGGAAATTATTTTTTAGTATGGCTGTAGATAGAGTGGAAGGCATGCTGAAGTTACGGCTTCAAGTATCAATTGTTAAGGGATTTTTTTGTTCAAATGTTTATATAGCTATAAACTAAGGCTCTAAAAGATGCGTTCAAGTCTCCAATTGTGTTTATTTGTATGTGATTCTAGATTAATAGATAAATTAGGGTTTGGTTAGGCCTCATTCTTTGCTTTCATAATCTCATTATTGTCAAAGCAAACTAATGACTGAAACATAAACTTGAGGCCTAATTTATGGTTTAAAACTTTACTGGGTTAGATCAATAGTAGATTGTGAATTTGGGAATTTATCTTAATGAAGTTGAAAATTGGGGATTATATATAACCCCTAGGGGTTGGCTCAAGTGGTAAGAGCTTTGGTCTTGATGGTATGCTCCCCCAAGTCTAAGGTTCAAACCCTTGGGTGCAAATGATTTCTAGGGGTCATTGGACACGGGGGGTTTTCACTTGTATTACTTGAGGTGCACTTGTGGGAAACTTCTTGCCAAAGGCCCGTGCACCCCGGGATTAGTTGAGACTTTGTTTTGGACAACCAGTGCCAATAAAAAAAATTGGGAGATTATATAACTTGGAAGATAGCCTAAGATTGAACATATATAATTAAGATCGGGGGTTCTTGATTGGAGGTTTATGAATTTGATTTTTATTAGTCACAATCTGTTTAAAAGTAGGTTAAGCATCTTGCCAAATGAGGGTCTAACCTTAATTTTTTTGGTAGAACTTGGATGTATATTGGGACTGGCCTGTTCTGTTTTAGAAGCTCCCCTAAAGAGTTAGAAGGATTAAGCACATATAAGTTATATCATATCCCTTGTGTTTCTATTATTTTTGCTTGGCCAGATATAAGCTTAGTTGAGCCATCTATGGTGAAAGGTTTGTTCACTTCTCAATTAAACCTTCATTTGAAGAACTTGAGGGTAGTCCTTAAATTGTGTTGCTAGTGGGGTAAATAGCTAGTCCTCATGGTTTTCAATAAAAATATTATATAGTATCCTAATCACTTGATTCTTGCTGAAAAAAGTGTAATCACAGAAGATGCATATGTTATCTTCGGCTCAAAAATGTATGAGTTTTTGGCTTGAAAAGGATAAGCATCTTTGTTTTGATCATTTGATAATGATCTTGATAATCACTGAATTGTTTTATTCAGGAATAGATTCTTTATCCCAGATCCAGCTATTTGGAAAACTTGATAGAAAATCTGGTTTTGAAGTTTGAACGTATTGTGGAAATCTTTGGAACTTTGTGAGTTTTTTGGATATAGAAAGTTTTCATGAGTACCTGAAAACAAATTATGGTACCAAGCAATATTAAACTTAAAGCTCTTTTTCATTTACCATTGCCTGTGTGGCATTTAATGTCTTTATGTCATTGGTGCTTACAGGTTAGAGCATTGGTAGTGATTTATGCATCTTCATATGCAAAATCATCATTTTTGAAGAATGATTTTGCATATGAAAAAAGCTCCCACATTGGTTTATGCATCTTTGAACCAAATAATAATAAAATATTATTATTTTTTTATTTTTTATTTGTTTCCTAAAATTATTTTTTTATATATATTTTACAATTAACATCCACTTTGTATTATCAACTTAATACAAATTTTATGTATCAAAATCATCTAATATAAATTCTACAAAGTTGATTTTAAGGGTAGGAGAGAGAAAAAAATAGTAAACTAATGTTTGAAGAATGAATAGTGCTTCTTCAAATTTAGAGATGCATAAGCCAATGTAGATGAATTTAAAGACATATTCTTTAAATTTGAAGATGAAGATGAAGATAGAGAAGCCACTACCAATGCTCGCGCGATGTCTATTTTATCCTTATTTGGCAAAGGTGACTATGAAATGCGGAGTATGTATCTATGATGCCAATTTCATATCTTGTGGCATTTGTGACTACTGGTCTACATAGTCTTGCATCTATTTGATGGAAATTTAACATCTATTGTAGTTGTTATACAGCATAGTGTATTACATACTTGATGGTATTAATAACACATGGTTCATCATATGTTATTTTAAAAATTTTAGAAATGCATCGTTTCACTTCTCATTTAATGTCAGGGTATAGAAATGGCATCCCGTATTTAGTGTGATCGTTACAAATATTTATAGAACTCCAACTTATAATTTAAAAACTCTAGTAGGGTTAATTACTTATAAAAAGAAAATTTAGTATATATGGTTAATTCCCTACATCTAATGGATTGATCATTGACGGGTTTGGGGAGTGAAATCAATTCTACAGATAAAGGAGGAAATAAATATACTTCAGAACAAACTAATTCAAATATTGAAGACTTTCACTGTCTTCTCAGCTACAAAGGATAATATAATAGTCAGAGGATATGAACAAAAAAGAAAGCATAGAACAAGTTCTACAACAGGAACATGGAGAAAAGTCTTTATCTAGTATGGATATATGTATGCTAACCTATTGCTTAATACAATTTTAATAATATCATGCAGTATGTACATAAACACATGACATCTAGAAAGGTTAGAGAACAAAATAAAATGCTTTAATCTTCTTTCTCTTTTTTTCTGGGCGTGGAAGGGGGTTGGAGAGTTGCGATGGCCAAGGCTATATATATTATAAAAGAGGGCCAAATGTTTTTTTTTTTTTAGATGAGTGAGAAGGGACAAGTGATAAAAATAAAATAAACTAATTGCTAAAGAATCTTTAACAAAAAGATCTTTAGTCATACATGATCTTAGATCATGTCTGGGAAATAGTTGAGTTCCCAGTATTGGCTTGCTGAAATCGCTACACTCAAATGAAAAGGTACTAGGTTAACATTAAATTATTCAAATGTATTAATTTGTCACAAGATGTAAAGAAAATATATAATCTTTATTTTTGCAGAGAGCAAACGTACAGTCTAGAATGTGGAACTTCAATCAAGGGATAGCCAAATGTACATCAAAATTACGAAATCATTAATTAACGAATGGAAGTACTCCAAGGGAAAAAATTAACAGTCAGCTTGAAAAAGGTCCGAAACTTTTCAAGTAACCTAATGATCATTTTAACTGGGGTTGACAAACATGTATCTCTATGCCCCTTTCTAGAAGCATTTAAGGAGGTTGCTCAGTCAATGCTCCTTATAACATGTATGAAGAAGATATTCCGGAGTGACAAAAAGAAAAGGAACAAAAAACAAAGATCAAAATCAAGGTTCCTTGTAGTCCTTGAGAAGTCTCTATTTAAGTCATTGTTAAAAATTTCAGAAAAGTATTTAAATATTTTTCCTCCCTTCTAATCATAGTTTTGTTTTAAGTTTAAAGGCTTCTGAATACAGACAAATGGATACAGCTAATTAACAACACTCTGATTTCCAGTTAGAAGTTTAGAAGAGAAGGGAGTAGCTAGTAGGAAATGGAATGCCTTTGGAAACTTGCTAAAGCTTGTATAAACAGAGATGTTAAGCATCAGGCCTGAAATATATCAAGCAAGAGTTTTGCTTCTTGAAAAGCTTTCAGTCAATGCTTTTATATATATAGAAATCCTAATTTTATATAAGCAACTATAGCTCAAAATATATGCAATTTTATATAGAAATTCCATTATTTTTGTTAGAATGCTGCATCAGACAGTATGTGTAATTCGCTGCGAATATAAATGCTTAATTAACCATTCTGCATCTAGCAGGCCTTATCTTGCAAAAGAAAGATTTAAAGTCAGCAGATCAAGTGTGTCTGACCATAATAAGGAGACCAAAACCTGAAACCATAGTCAAGCAAACAAGTGATTTTGCGTTTTATCATCAGATTTCTTCACATATTTCTAATTTTTGGCAAATAAGTGCAGTAGTAAAGATAAAACGGTTTTTCCAGCTGACTGGCTTTTCATTAGTTTCCCATATATAGCTGACTGGATTCGGGTCTAGACATATTGCTTAGCAGTGGAAAGGAAAAAAATAAGTGGAAAGAAATGTAGAATCGAGACCAAATGTCACTGATGAATGAAATGGTCACAACTAAACTGAACGACACGGGTATTAGCAATTAATTAGAAAACTGGAAAGCTAAGGCATTGTCTTTGTAATGACTGATCCCACTTAGGAAAGCTTCTTAAACACAAATCATTAAAAAATAACCTGGAATGCTGAAATAAAATACTAAAGACCCAAAAAAACCAAAATAATTTTCTTTGCTAATAAGTTAAATACATAAGAGGAAATATATTCATATGCAATACGTCCGCGTGCAAGTCCCAGACCATGACTTAATATTGTTATATAAGTCTCACCCTTAAACAAAGGAATACCAACGCAGAAGTTGTTTCAGAAACATGTTTAATTCCAACCATATGTTTGTTGCAGTTGAACTAAAGAAAGCTATTAAAAGGAACCGATCTGTTTGGACCCAAATCTAGACAACAAGACCTAGTATAACACGAGGAAAATACATGACTATCTTTCTCTTTGAAATGATTCCTAGCAGAAGGCCAATAAAATAAAACAAGTACTGAATTATATTTGATCACGCAACCGGTAAAAGGTTGTATATATAGATTTAATCGACTGTTCTAGATATTCCAGCTGACTTTGGAGAGCCAACGAGAAAACAAGCAATTCATGATATTGGCATGATTTCACGTCTTTACTGCAATCTTGTTCTTTAGCGCCCTTTCGCGTGCTAGAATATCAAAATAAAAGTCTGCCTAGCTAGCTGTATTCCTTCTGAACAACCATGCACAGTTATCATATAGCTGTCAAGTGATGTCCAATAACAAATTATAGTCTGCAGACTGACAGCTAGCAGATATGATATGTACTATTGCCATTTTCAATGATAAATTTAGCATTCTCCTGAGCTGGCTGTAGTAGATACAGATAGAATACCGGTACGAAGCATTCAATCTCCAACTGGAAACGTTGATCTTTTATAAGGAACAAATTTCGTCTCTTAAAATTTTGGGACTCATAAACAGTATTCTTGCTCAAATAATTTCCCTTCCGATCAAAGCTGCATAGAGCTGAGTCCAATGCACGTACGAGTTGTAGCTTAGAGCAAGACTCTTCAAGTTTCTCAGAATCTGTCTGGCCTTTAACTAATTATCAAAAAGTACGCACATAAGGCCACCTGGCCTGGATTCTTCAGTAGGATTGCAAGAAGAAGCACGCGCGCAGCTAGCTTGGAATGACAAGTTATTAAATAACATGTTGATCGCAGCAACATAACATCCAGGTACTTACATGATGATGGCCATCCAATAAGCAACACCAATTGGGATACAGCTCTCTAACAAGTTTAAGATAATGCTGATATATGCCTGTTCGAATTTTCAACTGAGATGTAATCAGTCTTGGACATCATTCCTTCTATCCATCCAGAAAAGAGGCTAGCAAGATCAAAATACTCAACAAAACGGCACGGCCAGAATGCCAAAACAACAAAACGAAAGGAACAATAAACCCATTGGCTTTCATTAACATAGCTGCAGCATATATAAGAAATCATCTTGTCCATTTCACAGGAAAAGCAATGAAGGTGACATATGTCCCAGTTCGGCAGATAATGGCCATGTGATAATGATGCAAATCATTCCAAGTCCGATGAGCTGATCATCTAGAACAATTTATGATCAGCAAAACCTTTTCACGAAATACAACCCCAGTTTTACCTCAACCCAATTAACCTCTTAGACAGTTTTTTCGAACTGTTAAAATACAGAAAGCCGATCCAACAACCCATATGATCATTTATCTCCTATTCATATATATTCCACCGATCATAATCATCAAATGCCATCAAACTAAAATCTGAGCGGCTCCAAGGCCCAAATGATTATCTCCCGAAGATATATAGATTTCTGAAATATTTCAAAAAACATCATCATCAATCCGGACACTTTTGCTAAACATGGACCTTATAAAAGCCCGCACTGCCTAACCCGTACTGTACAGCTGGAGCACCACATCACACCCTCCCCCTCCATTAACCTGCTAATCCTTCCTAAACATGAGAACCCTATTCCTAGTTTTGTTTACTTTTACTCTTTATACTGAGCCTCATTGCCGCCCAGTTCACACATCAAGTACAGTTGCAAGCCCACTGCCCTCGTCCTCAAACGTATTGCTGTCTTTAACCAGCTTTTTCAGCAGTAATACCACGCAGAAAAGCAAAAAAGAGCAAATACCCAATTGAGAACATAGCGTAGCTAACAACTCAAAGATCACAAGACTACAGTAATCAAGCAAATATTGTTGACTACATGGGACAAATTACATCCAACATGAATGTGCTACAACCAAAATCATACAAACGAAACACAAGTTCACAGATATCATAAAAATCAACGATATTTTATGATAAAAATCACATACCTTCTTTGCAATTGACCCATTTTTCACCGCCGCCTTTTTCATGAACTTCTTGTTCTTCTTCAACTTGCTCACAATTGCCATACCACTCTCTTCTAAAGCCCGTTTCTTCTTCTTTTTCTTCTTCAGCTTCATCCTCTTATTAATGTTCTTCTTACCCTTGATTATAGAAACCACGTTATCCCTACTTGAAAACTTGCAACTGCCAAACATTTCTCCTCCACCACTGCTATCTTCATCCCCACTTTCATCATCAACATCTACTGCTTCGATCTGCGGCGCTACCGCGAAAATCTCCGCAATCGATCTTTTCTTGGGCGCTTTGGACGTCTTTGCCTTCATTTGCCGCCTCGCCTCCTTCTTCGAAGGCTGCGCAAGGCAACTATCCATATGCGCATTCACAGCATTCACCGTAGCCGCCGTGAAAACCAGGCAAACCGGGCAAACCATCTCCAATTTCTCATCCTCCGCCTGTGATTTCTTGAACTCGGCCCTTTCAGCGTCAAGTTCACTCCCATTTCTTCGAAGTTCTACTTCCTCTCCTCGAACATTTGCGTTGCCTCCGTGGATTTGATCGTGTTTTCGGCCTCCGTGGAGCTCGTGGGACCACCAGCGGAACTTCGTAACAGTGATCGGAGGGAGCAACAACTTGATATCTTCTTTCTTCATCTCTTCAGCCGGGTCTACGCCGAACGGCCAGCACTTCCCCAAGTCGACGGTCCTCATCTTCGCTGCATACTCTCTGTCGACATATATATATACCCAATTCATAACGCACAAAGAGAAGTTAAAGAAAGATTGAGAAGAACGAGAGGTTAATTATAAGAACCAAAAGCAAAAAGAACATTATTCAGTCAGAAAAACATGTTACCGGATCGAGAAGCCCTGAAACGCCACGGCCATCGCTCGAGAGAACAAACCGAACAAAGACTAACACAACAACAACAACAACGTTGAACGCGAAGGGAAAAAGATGAAGCATGAGTCTACATGCTGAAATCAGATGGGAGAGAAAGAGATGGAAGATGAAGTGAAGGAGAGCACGGAAATTAGGTTGGAGAGAGAGAGAGACAGACAGACAGAGAGACAGCTTTTTACTTTTCTTTACATTATATTTCCCGCTCGAGAGAGGGAGAGATGGGTTTTCTTTCTTTATATATATATTTATATACCTCTTTTCGCTTTCCCCTAATTTATGACTGATAGCGACGTATGAGAGCGCTTGCCAACGCTTTTTAATGTGAAGTTGTGAACCCACACACACTCCCACAGAATATCAACCATTATTCTCTCTTCTTTGTTTTTTCCTTTTTTTTCTTTTTTTTTTTTAATTCTCTCTTCTTTATTTTTTCCTTTTTTTTTAACTTATTACTATTATAATTATTTAATTAAATAGGTTGGTAAAATAAAAACTTCTATCCAAGATTATTCATTCGGATTAAATCGTCTTATCAATTATTATTTATTATCTTACACTTTACATTATATAAAAATCATTTCTTTTATTTTAAAAAATACTTCAATCTTATAAAAAAAATTATAAATATAAAATATGAGAGTCAATCTTATGCATAATAAATTTTTTTACATAAAAGAAGATGAAATTACTTATTACATTGCATGTGATTCGTAAATATCATCAGATAGTGGTTCAGTAGTTCTTAAATTACTTCTAATTAATTTGACATATAGAAGATGATTTTGATTTCCAGTTAAATTAATAATTTATCTTAAACTATATTAATAGTCTAATAATTTAATATAAACTATTAATATTATGGATATAAAAAATTCTATTTAAAAGTCGGTATATAAAGCACACGCTTCATTTTATTAATATGCTAATATTTTATTTATTAAAAAATTTAAAATTAAAATTTATTACAAATACAGATGAATGTACTTATATAAGATAGCATTAATATTGATATGATAAGTCTTATTTATTAAAATTAAATTAATTAAATTAAATTCCTTTATAAAATAAGATAATCTTTTGACATCATCACTATAAAAGATTAAAATGAAGAAAAAAACCTTTCCTATCACAATGATTTTTATGAAAATGTGTTTAGGTTTTGCTTCAAAATTTCCTACACAGACGTGTGGTAAAGACCAAGTTAGGTAAACGAGGATTCTGCTGTAGAGGATGTGTCGCGTAGGCCACGTGGATATAGCTAGCTGGAAGATTAAATTAGGTGCGGACTATGGGAATACGTTACGAAAAATTCTATAGGAAAATCTTATATTATATATTTTTATTTAATTAATATGTAATTTTTTATTTTTTTATCTTATTTTTTAAATATATCTATTTAAATAGAATAAAAAAATAATAAATCATATATTGATTAAGTGTATGTATATAATATAAGGCTTCTATGCAACATTTCTTTATTATTATATTGGCTTATTGAGGGTAAAAATAATGAAATTCTACATTGAAACCTTACATCGTTCATATGATCTATATGTAATTTGTTATTTTTATTATTTTATTTTAATATTTAAATATAAATATAAAAATGATAAATCAGATATTAGTTGAATAGAAATATAGATTGTAAGGTTTTCTCGTAACATTTCTCAAAAATTAAACTCGTAAGAAATGTAAATAAAGGAAATCGGACAGTGTAACATTATACCAAAACTCAAATCAATTAATTAATTTGCCTCTACCCTACACCACTATATATATAATATAAAGTCTCGTGTGGTCCATAGGCATAGACCACCGGAATTATGAAATCTAGTTGAGATTTTCAGCTCAATTTATTGGGATTATCCAGAAATTAAAAAAAAAAAAGATTAATTAAATGATATTCGGATTTTGATATTTTTTTTTATAATTATTATAGAACCTATAATTAATAAATTGTGTGTTTATCTATCAACTAATTATAATATATAACATGTATTATTATTTTATAAAAATAAATAAATAAAAAATATATAATTTACAATTATTTGCATCCCAAATATATTAATGAGAAGGCCGCCATGCACAACAATTAGTATAAAATAATATATATGTTTTGAATTTAATTTTATTTTAAAGTAGAACTTTAATAATACGTAAGATATACATGATGTCCCGATCGAGTATTATTATATCTAGACGAAGGCTGCAAGCTCATGCCCCGTACGTACGTATAACCTTATCATGTGTCCATCATGTGTACAAACAGCACTAGCCTTTAAAACAGCTAGCTCGTACCACATAGTATATAAATACCTTGAATTAACCAACATGAATGATGAACGGCTGTCCCCATGACAGGCATGCAATTATATATGGACTTGATCAATGGCTGTTGCTTGTAATTGGTTTCATCCTTTAAAATATGGCTATAAACATCAATTTGATCTATTCATATACGATTTTGACAAATATATTCAACAAGTTAGTGAGTGCACGTCTCATGTTGTAATTAATAAGCTCTGATCTCTCGCTCTCTCTATATATTATACATAGTTGCTAGCTAGCTAGCTTGTCGCCTTCTTGGCAGGAAGTCGAAGAAAAATATATATAATCTACACTATATATATATATATAGATTATACTATATATATATATACAGTAAATGAGATTTTATACCACACATTCACATAATCAATATGTAATATTGTTATTTTTATTATTCTATCTTAATGTTTAAATATATGTATTTTTAAATAACAAAACAAAATAATTATATATTAATTAAATAAAAATACGTGATGCTAGGACTTTCTTATAGGTAAAACACTACTCTCACTATAAGAAATTGTGGCTTTTGGGACATAAATTTTTTCCGTGAATACTGTTTAGTAACAAATAATTACGTTTTGTCATCAAATTCATGTTGTCAAAATTAAGATTCTCGTCGCAAATAATTATATTGGATCATTTTATTTGTCATGAGTTATAATTTGTGAAATTTAAAGACTTTTTTCCACAAAATTAAGTTTATCAGAAAAAACTTATCGTTGGGGGCTCTATTGTTAGTTTTTTTTTTAATTGTAAGGTATTTTTTTACTTAATAATTAAGTAAATACTTTTTAATAATGTTGTGAATCTTTTTAAAAAAGAAATATTTAAAAATATTTAATATATATATATATATATATATATATATATATATAAAACAAACAAAATGAAGCAACGGGCCAGCCCCAACGGGAGACTGTATAGCCATGCACCCTTCTTATAGCATTTGATTCTTGTGCAGAGTAGATTTTAGCTAAGCAGGGAAATTTTATACAAAAGTTTTATATATAGTTATTTTTATGTATTTTTTGTATACTTTATTAATATAATTAGCTGCATCACTTTTTTTAATATAAAAATAATTATTTTAATTAATTATATCAATAGAATGGATAAAAATTAATATATAAAAATCATCGTATATAACATAACTCAATTTTATAAATGGAATAGTTATGCAAAACTCCCACGCAAGCCATATACGGAACGGCCTCCTGCATGGGTCAGGTTGCAGATGATCAGTGCTTCCTTGGCCGTTTGACCCTCCACGTGGACCAATATTCCCCTTTCAACTAGGTTCCAATTCTCTGACAGCTAGCTCATGCCTACCACTCTACCACCTTCTCTGCTCCATTTCCCTAGTTAACTGAGTTATTCTAATTTCTACTAATATCCTTCCTCTAATTAAAGAGAATGCATGTAGTCGATCATGAAACTCGTGTGTGTATATATATATATATATATATGTGTGTGTGTGTGTGTGTGAGAATGTAGTCGATCGTTAACATGCATCAAAGGAATTAAAGAGAAAAACCCTGGCTACAAGCTGGAGTTCCCTTCAGCTTGTATTTTAGTTGAAATGGTCAGGACCAAAAAAAATCAGTGCATCCAGCTCCAAAGATGGAGAACTAATATTATTAATTAGATCATGAAACTCGTGTGTATATATATATATATATATATATATATATATATAATTTATTAAATGAGCAGATTCATCGATCATGCATGTGTGAGGACTCTTAAATTGAGTTTTACGGCCACTTGAATGATTTGATGCTTCACTAATATAAGTTGCAGATGCTACAATTAATTAAATTTCTCCATTCAGGGAAGATCAAAAGCGTGCTATATATATATATATATATATATATATGAGTAGTACTGCATATTCTGGGTGGCATTATTTTCTTTTTAATATATAGGCCATTGAAGAGGAATGTAACAATCTAGCCATGAGTACTGTATATAAATGTTAAACACGTCACGATGAGTACTTGTAAAGCTGGATCCGCTTAACTTGCATGTGGAATCAGGGAGATGATCAGAAAAATGAATTAGCTAGGCGAGACGATCAGATCAGAGTGTTTATTGCTAGTGCAGTAGTGTCCCATGCATTTTGTCGGATCATGCATGCTTGCGTACGAGAGTTCAGGAGCTGGGCGCTAGTACTAATTTGTCGGATCATGCATGCATGATCATGTTCTAATAGTATTCTGGATATATGGATCTTCAATATATATATATATATATATATATATATATATAGCTTAATTACGATCTAAACTAGTAGTACTGATCAGATATCAAAAACCTAATCGCTGTTTCGACATGGATCGATCTTTCAAATTTTCAATATGGTTTTGTTATTTATTATTATTATTTGCTAATTTCTAATTAGAGTTGTTTTCTATTGCAACTCCGTTTAGAATAAGAGTAGTACTACTGATCATGTGCTAGCTAGGGCCAGTACCATGCATCGATCGCTTAGTCCAATGCAAAAATGTGAGATTAATAGTGTCTCGTACGTACGTGTAGGAAGAGATCAGATCGAAGCCATGCATTAACGAGTTAAGCCAAATATATACGTTTGGAGAATATTGTAGTAGTAGTACTAGTAGTACTAGTGCATGCTGTAGTAGGGCTGTAATTTCACAAAGATGTGATTATGTATATATGTATATTATATATTGCTATATATATATATATATATATATATATGATCGATCCATGTAATTGTTTTGCTTTGAGTCTGTGGCTGTAATGAAAAAAATTAACAAATTTGCTTAGTATCTGATCATGCATGCATGCATGCCTTCATTTAATGAAATAACTAATTAAGAAACAGCCTTGTAGAATGCAAATTAATTAAGAGAGATCTGGTTTGTTGGATTCGTGTTCTTGTCCCCTAGCTGCATGGTTTCATGCATGGTTTCAGATCTGTAGTGATCAGCATATTAAGAGAGGTGGGTTTTGTTTTGATATTACTTTTAGCTGGCTAGCATGCAGCTGCTAGCTCATGTACTCTCTTAGATCACTAATAATTGTGTGTGCATGTGTGTATATATATATATATATATATATATAGCTTTAATTTTGGTGATATTGTACGTTACAGCTCGTATCTATTTCGTGCTAGCAGCTGATGATCCCCAGCTTGGAATATAATATTAATGAAGAGATCAAAGCTACGTAAGTACGTACCTACATTATATTCTAGGTTTTAATTATATATATATAGCCTTTAAAAGTATATATAGTTTGTTTTTATAGATGAAATGAGATCATGAGATGAATTAAGATTAAAATTAAAAATTAAATAAAGTAATATTAAAAAAAATATTTATTCTATCTTGTATAAAAATTTTAAAAATTATAATAATAAAATAAAATAAATTATAAAAACAAGGAGTAAATCTCCTCTTTAGCTTAAGGCTACGTACGCACGTAGTATCTACCTAGCTTGAAAAGACGAGTATTTTGAAACGCGTGTTAGGGTTTAATGTCTTTATTTCTTGTAACGAAAAGATGAGTTGTCTGGTCAAATAATTGGTCAAAAAATAGTTGTAAACGTCTCTTAGAGTACTCTGTTTGGGTAGTACTGGAATATTGTTATCAGACAACTTCAATATTATTTATTATATTATTATTATTTATGATTTATTATTATTATTTTATTATTATTTTTTACTTACTATTTATTATTTATTATTTTATAATTATTTTTTCACTATTTTTAATAAAATATCTGAAATTATCTCATAAACGCAACCTTAATCACATGCAATCGAGCAATATTACTACTTTTAGTCCTGAGCCATACATATTATATATGAATGATCTCGCACTAGCGTTTCCCGACAATATTGGAAATAATTATGAAAAAAAACATTGGTTTTCACAGTAGTTCTACGTACTGCTTTTATATATATATATATATATATACTAGGTAAAAGCAACGTGCAATGCACGTTTGCTTAGTTTATGTTTTAATCTTTTTAAGAATTAACTTTTCATTAATAAGGACATAATTTTTAGGCTTAATTAATTAACAAAGTAATGTTTATGTCATATACATTAACATCACAAGCTAAAGAAAAGCATTAATTGAAGTTATAACACGGTCTTATAAATAAATCTCGTCCATAATCTTATGCAGTTATTTGAGATAATTGTATTCTAGGATGACGTTCGAGAATATTTAAAATATTTCTCTAATAATTATTTAAAATATTTCTCTATTAATTTATTATTTTGAATGTTATGATTTTTTAATTTTTTAATTGATTGAAATATTTATATATATATAATTTATTCTAAAATTTTTAAAATTAAAAAAATGCATAGGTTAAAAGTCTTTATTCCTTCTATTTCTAGATATCAAGTGGCCAATTTGGTCTTTACAAGTCATTTTTTTGCATATTTGTTTTACGGAAAAAATGTATGGATTTATTTTTAAATGTTTGTTTTCAAGTTTTTTTTTTTTTTTTTACAAGCAACTGCCAACTATTTCTCTAATAATTATTTAAAATATTTCTCTATTAATTTCTTATTTTGAATGTTATGATTTTTTATTTTTTAATTGATTAAATATTTTTATATATATAATTTATCCTAAAATTTTTAAAATTTAAAAAATATAGGTTAAAAATCTTTCTTCCTTCTATTTGTAGGTTTCAAGAGGCCAATTTGGTCTATACAAGTCATTTTTTTACATGTTTGTTTTCTAAAAAAATGTATGAATTTATTTTTGAATGTTTGTTTTCAAGTTTTTTTTTTTTTTTTTTACATGCAGTCGTTATTTTTTTACTTTATTCATTTCTACTTGCTATTTTTATCCAAATGCTTTTTTCAGTGCACAACTTTTTGTTGAGTAAAAATGACTTATAAAACTTTATTTTTGTAATACATGGTAGTGTCCCTTCCAGCTCTGATGTATAGAGAATACATTAAGACTTTGTTTAAATATTGAAATGAATTGAGTTGAGTAGAAATGATAAAATATTATTAATATTTTAAAATTTAAAATAATTGAATTATTTATTATATTTTGTATTAAAATTTAAAAAAATTATAATGATAAATTAGAATAAATTGAGTTGCGTTTATGTTCAATCATAATCCGAGTGACCACTCCAAAATCACATCCTGATCGTCCACTCCAATTGAGAAAACACAAACTAAAACCACATCAACCATTCGGTTTCATACAGAGAAAGCACACGGATAGTGAATTCTATCCGTTCGATCGTCAAGAAACTCAACTCTCTCTCTATCTTACGGGAAGTGTGTCATATTTGCTCTAAACAGAGCCCTCTCTCTCTCTCTCTCTCTCTCTCTTTCCATTTCTCATCCCTCCCGATCTCCTGTGAAGCATTCTCGGAAGAGCCTCTCATTCTTCTTCGTCTTCTTGGTTTCAGAACCAAACTGTTTTCATAGCGTTTCATCGGTTTTTCTCTCGATTTTCCTTCCTTTTTTGTTCTCGTTGCAATTTGCCGTCGTTTTTTGGCAATGGAGTTTGTTGCGGGTCTGAAATGTGAGGTTCTGGCTGGTGAGATTGTGGAGAAAGATCCTACCAGACGATACGTACGGGTATGGATAATTTTAGGTTTTCAATTCAGCGTGTTTGTTTGCCGAGAAAATTAAAAGTCAAAGAGAAGTAATTTAATTATTAAGGATTTTCTGATTTACGTTGTTTCATTTTTTTTTCTTGTATGTTGTGTTTGGATGTAAATGAAGAAATAGGTGGTATTTTTTTTTTCTTGTGATTCTGTGTAAGTTTTTTTTTAAAAACTGTCACTCCAATATTCGTTGTCTTTTTGTTTTGTTTGTTTTTTGTTTTTTGTTTTTAGTTATGGGTCCTGGAATCGGGATCTCTAGTTGTTCATTGATGGCTTTCTTCCCTCCGCGAGTGCCGTTGGTTCTTTGTTCTGTTTTTTCCTTTTTTTTTTTGTATGTTCTGGGTTCTGGAATCTGGACCTCCACCAAGATAAGAAATTATAAAGTTTCTTCCTTCCAGCCTGTGACGTGTTGTGTTTGTAATGTTTTTTTGTGCTTGACGGTTTATTTTTGATTTTGTGTTTTAGCTCATTCAGGGCTGTTTTGAATATCTTCGTGAAGTTCTCTGCAAGGAGAAGAGTTGTAAGCCTGGTAAAATCCAGCTATTTCTATTTTTACATGACGGTCTGTTTTGATTTTTTTTTACATGAATATTGGGGCTGAAGATATGAAAATTTGAACTTCCTAATTGCTAATCTGTTGTGATTTCCTCACCGTGAGTGTTAGCCATAATGGGGCTGTATCATGGTTATATTGATCTAAATTAGCTCACATAGGTTATATTGATCTAGGTTATATTGCTAATCATGTTCTAGCCAAATGATTAATATTTTCATGTAAATATTTATTGGTAGTATATCTAAATATTTGTAATTCAAATCTGTGAAAATACAAATTAATTTTTCTTGGTTTGTTTATTTTCTTATGGATTTATTTTTCTTGGTTTGTATTGTATTGATTGTTTATTTTTTTCATGAAAAATTGCACTGAAGCTCTCCTCATTCTGAAATCAGTATGTTCCTTTCATTCTCATAATTTTTTCCTTGATGTTTGGAGAGTTTGTGATCCATACATTTCCAATATTTATATATATATATATATATATATATATACACTATACACACGCACACTCAATTTTTACAGTCAGTTTTACTTTTTCTTATCTAAAATTGAAAAAAGAAACACCAAAAACACAGACTCATGAGCATAAGCAAGTTCATAATCTCAAAATTAGATGTTTTGTTTTTCCCTATTAAATTAACTTCTACTTTAAGCACATACTGATATGGTAGTAAAAGGATGGCAGAACAGAATTGTGATTTGTGATTTAATGCGCTTTGTGATTTGAACATAATTGATTTGAACAAAATTAGATGTTTTGTTTTTCCCAAGTCTTTCCCATTCTAATGTGCTTTGTGATTTGAACATAATTGATTTAAGATTTGAACGTTGAAGTAATGATAGTATATCCAAGTATTTGTAATTCAAATCTGTTAAAATACAAATTATTTTTTCTGGGTTTGTTTATTTTCTTTCATAATCTCAAAATTAGATGTTTTGTTTTTCCCTATTAAATTAACTTCTACTTTAAGCACATACTGATATGGTAGTAAAAGGATGGCAAAACATAATTGTGATTTGTGATTTAATGTGCTTTGTGATTTGAACATAATTGATTTGAACAAAATTAGATGTTTTTTTTTTCCCAAGTCTTTCCCATTCTAATGTGCTTTGTGATTTGAACATAATTGATTTAAGATTTGAACGTTGAAGTAATGGTAGTATATCCAAGTATTTGTAATTCAAATCTGTTAAAATACAAATTATTTTTTCTGGGTTTGTTTATTTTCTTATGGATTTAATTTTCTTGGTTTGTATTGTATTGATAGTTTATTTTTTTCATGAAAAATTGCACTGAAGCTCTCCTCATTCTGAAATCAGTATGTTCCTTTCATTCTCATCTTTTTTTCCTTGATGTTTGTTTTCTATTTTTATTTTGTTTTGCATGTTTGCTTTGGGTAGTTGGCTAGCTTTAGCACACTTTACTATGTATTCTTTTGTTTTTCACCGTCTAAAGACCCATGACTGCATGCAGTATACCCAAAACGGAAACTGACATTTGACAAAACACCAATGTGCCCACTGCCATTATATTTGGGCTAAACTATTAGGACCAATCAAGGTACTCTTGTATTGTAATTCAAATCTGTATATCTAAGTATTGAACATTGTATCTACCATTCAAATCTGCCATTATATCAGCATGGTTGCTTTGAATTAATTTTTTTAATTCTATGTGGTTCTCTTTTCTTAAATTTCTTTGAAAGCATAAGCATGCCACTCAACAGTATGCACACATGGTTTTTTTTTTTTTTTTCTGGGTTTATATCTGGTTGTTGGTATCCTTTATATGAACTATAAATGCAAAGCATAGCTAGAATATAGATATACTACAAACACAGAAAAGCTAGTTAGACTGACAAACTATAAACACAAAACATAGTTACACGATAGATATACTATGAACACAAAAAAGGTGGTTAGCCTGACCTTTTAAATTTCTCCTCCAAAAGTTTGCACCACTGCACTGCTTCACACCTAATTTGAGAGAAACACAGCATAGAAGAAAGATAAACTGAATATGCGGTGGACTTATTAATTTTCCTGTTTTTTATTAAGTTTTATGAGAGAAAACCAAGATGTTTACATAAGGCAGATAGATAAAGATACGAAAGATTACCTCAAACCCAGTGGAATTTGAAAATGTAAATCTCAGGTAGCTTCCAACAGCACAAAGATGAATACAAACTCAAGGAGAAACATGGAGAATTTCTTTGGCTGAGAAGACTGATGCTTTGTTATTCTTTAAATTTTATGCATCTGTATTTTATTTTAATATGTAACTGTTAATTGCAGATTTGAATCAACAGAAGTAAATACAATGAATGTCACCATGGGCGTAAAAGACGTTTAATAAATGGACGTTTAATATTCTCATTTCTCATAATTTAAGAATTAATAAATGGACTTAAAAGACCCAATAAATGGGCATCAGATTTGACCAATAAAAGGACATCAAATATGAGAAAACGGCAAAATCAATAAATAGACGTAAAATAAATGTGCATCAAATTTGAGAATACAGTTGTTTAACGGAGGGGAATAATTTTTAATGGGAAAATAATGGAAAACGTTAAAACAAGGTTTTCCGTCTCATAGACGCTTTAGAAAACGGCAAAATCAATAAATAGACGTAAAATAAATGTGCATCAAATTTGAGAATACAGTTGTTTAACGGAGGGGAATAATTTTTAACGGGAAAATAATGGAAAACATTAAAACAAGGTTTTCCGTCTCATAGACGCTTTATATATATAGATAGATATATATATATATATATAGGCGATTTCGTTTAATGTAACTTCTTGTTTAGACTACTTAAATCAAATATTCAAGAGACATTTATAGCCTTGGAAGAAATGGGCTCAATCGAGAAGCCCAAATTATACGAGTCCGAGGTCAAAATGGATTAGTCACTTGAGTCTTAGAGACCAATACGAAACCATAAAGTAACCGCCAAGCAGGTTATATAAGATAATTAGGCTAGCAAGCTGGGATAAGCTTGCTATTTTTTAGATGACTATCATGATGATTAAGCCGAGAGCAACGAGAGGAACGAGCTTGTAATCGGTACTTATCAATAATTCTCTATGTCTATATATGTGATAAGAATGTAACAATTCAAGTAACTAATTTATGACGTGATTCTAAATGTGTTCTTTCAAGCATAGAAGTGTCAAGTTATATTAAAGATAATTTGAGGATCGTATTCCATAGGGACAAAAAAGTATCAAAACAATCTTGAAAATGCTATGTAAAATCTTTGGTATATGTACAAAGAAAGGAGAGGAAATGCTATGTAAAATCTTTTTGGACTTTTTTATGGTTATATAAAAACAGAGTTTATGAAAGGATTTATGCAATCTAATTATAAGAGTAAGCTGTAATATCTACATTTAAGTTTAAATCGAGGTGATGAAGTATCAAGTTCATTCCCACAACTTAACATGTAAAGAATCTTGAAAACAAGAAAATGGTTTGAAGCTTAACAAACTAAAATAGAAACAAAAAAACCATGACTCTCAAAGTAAATTTATGTCTAGGAGACAAAATATCAAACACCTAAGCTACAGGTGTCACTCTTCATAGGTTGTGTTCTAGTTAAATCTCAAATCCTTTCCCTTTCAAATACTAACTCTCATGTCAAGAAACTAGCATTCGGAAAATTCAACAAATAAATCCCAATTTCCAGCTAAAAACTAAAAGTACCTACTTAGTTGCAAAACAATTTCAGAATGAACATAATAACAATGGATTCATAATGTAACTCCAAGATTCAATTGTGCCTTATCGTCAACAATAAATCAAGGATTCGAATGATGAATCATTGTTCTTTCTAATGTAGACTGCTTTGCAACTTCATAGGATGATGAAATAAAATCAAAGGAACATTAATCTAACAAACCACAATCCAATCTTAGCTATTCCTAAGCTTAGTTACAGCACTACTCACTCATGGTAAATTTTCAATTCTTCTAGAAAAACTAACATGAAGAACAACAAAAGAGATGAAAAGAATGAGGAAAAACTTCCAAAACTCCTCTAGCTCGCCTCTACTTTCCTCCCTAGATGAGTCTAAAAAGTATCTTCTCCCTCATCTTTCCTTCCTTTTTCTCCTTTCTTTTTCTTTGTTGTCATAACCGATTGTCTTCCTTTCAGGACCATAGAATCTCCTCTCGTTAGCTCCCCTAGGCACACCGAGTGAGTCCCCCAAAAGAGTATCAATTTAGTTGGTATTTTATCTTCAAAAATGTCCTACAACAAATATGATCAATTGTTTATCACTATAAGGGCAAAGCTGGAATATTAAACTTAATGTGGCCCAGTAATGTAGGTGTCACATGTATCCTTGTTACAACCAGCTGCATTATGAATATTTTTAAATGCAAAATATTAGGTATTTCCAATTTAACTCAAATACTATAATCTACTGCATAATTAAGTGCTTAATTCATTTTTGGTTAAACAATTTATTCACTTAAGCAACTTAATTATGAAGTTTTAACACTTTATCACTTTACACTCCCCTTCTACATATTATTGACTTAGGCATCAAAGGTACTTTCGGCACTCCGTGCCGTCAGCTTTCTTTGTTACAGGTAGAGTGAATAGGTGAACAATGTATGGAACACTTCCTGAACAATGGTGCCATATGTGGGATCTTAAATTTAAAAGTTCAATTTCCCATCGAGCTCCAATGTGATTTCCACATGCCATCCACCACACGCTCTCAAGACACAACACCTGCAGACATGGACATGTGGCTTGCTGAAATCGAGAAGAAATTAAATAAGGTTATGGAAACAATGGATGACCTACGAAGGGAGAATGAAGAGGCTGAAGCTTCGTAACGCTGAACTTAGCGAGGCCACATTATCAAGCCATAATGGGCAGCTAGAGGGAGAAGCACAAAGCGCCGGAGGGACGAACACCAAAGAGTTAGAAAAGAAAAGACTGCATGACGAGTTGGGCAGTCTTGTTGATAAATATGAGGAGATAGCCAAAAAGATAGGGGGATCATCCTTAGTCGACCAGCTGCTAAATCGCAGAGACCTACCCTACAATGCAAAGGTGATTGTTGCGCCGCTCCCCCTAAAGTTTAAAGTTCTGCAAATAGAAATGTATGACGGGTCCCGAGACCTAGTCGACCACCTAGAGAATTTCAAAGCGCACATAACTTATCACGGTTTTTCTAGGGTAATGGTATATTGAGCCTTCCCGTTAATATTGAAGGGTGTGGCAAGAGGCTGGTTTGGAGCACTGCAACTAGGTCAATTGACAGCTTCTAAGAATTGGCCAAGCAGTTCCTAACATAGTTCATGGCAAGCATAAGCCACTGACAACCTGTTGCATATCTCATAAACCATTAAACAACGGGAGGAAGAAAGTTTAAGGATATACCTAACTTGATTTAATAAGGAGAGGCTAATAATCGATAACCAAGATGAAATGATAACCCTGGCTGCTCTTTTGGGAGGTGTATGGCCTAGGATCCCATTCAAGGCCGAGTTGGCGAGGAAAACTCCTTTCTACTTTGAGGGAGTTTATAGACAGAGCCGACGAATTTGTCAACACGGAAGACACCTTACAAGCCCTTATTGAGCCAAGGAAAAGTGAGATGAAATTAGAAGGCAAGAATTCCAGCAGAATAAGACACAGAAAGACAAGCTCAGGCCAACAAGAAAGAAGGCGTGACAGACAAGCGCCTCCCATGAACAAGGAACCCGACTCATTTACAACAACTTGAATGTGCAAGAGAAACAGGAGTCCTCGAGAAATAAACAACGATAGGCAAGGAGAGGGCAACGCTTTTGCAAGACTATACTACAATTAAAAAGAGTGTGTCTGAGTTGGTGGGTAGTGGAGAGCCCAAACGAATGCTCACTGAACACGTAAAGTCGAGGTGAGGAGTAGAGCGAGAACCAATCCTCTTTGAAGGACTAGCCTGAAAAGGTGACAGTTGATAAGAGAAGATGGTCGCGATGCTCCCCACCAAAATGCTAGTCGTGATTATGCGTTTTTAGGAGAAATCCGTACAATAGCAGGGGGATTTGCAGGGGTGGCGCATCTGGTTCTAGTAGAAGAGCACATGCCTGCAGGGCAAGATATGAAAAAGGTTTACATCGCGAACAAACCCCCCAAGTATCCACGACACAGTAATACAATGACCATCTATTTTGAGAAAGAAGATTGTGAAAGGGGTCTTGTACCTACATGATGACGCATTGGTAGTAACCCTCTTGGTCACCAACTATACTGCCAAACGAATTCTAATTGACAACGAAAGCTCAACAGACATCCTATTTTGGGAGGCTTTTGTCATGATGGGTAATGGGTGTATAGGAACCGACCGAACCCCATCACTAACGAAAAACTAATCATCAGAATCAGGAATTGGTGGAGAACCGATCAGTCGGTAGTAGAAAATGAATGAAACCGACGTCGGCCGGTTCACTCCCAGTCTGAACCAAGATCAGACGTTGTTTTGGGTTAGGGATTCAACCCTAACCCCCCCCCCTCCCCCTTCCCCTTTGGCTTTCTATCATTTGCATTTTACGCCATTCTCCCTCTCATCTCCCTTTCAACTCTCTCTCTCTCTCTCTCTCTCTCTCCGATGCCATCTCCCTCCCAGCTCTCTCCTCTCCCTTTCAACTCTCACTCTAAGAGATTCTCTCATCTCCGATTCATTTTTCCAGTTTTTGTTGGGATATTTGTTACGAGATTTGCATACTGATATTTGTTATGAGATTTGTGAAATGTCTTGATGGGTTTATGAGGTGAAAACCGACGGGGACACTGATGAACCCACGATAACTTACCAAAGCTACGCCGACCAGTTTTATCCCCTTTCATAGGTCAGTTTTGGTCAATATCACCCTTGAAAAACATGTCGGTGCAATTTCAGTTTTGGACTGAAACTGTTCTAATATGGTCGGTTTTCAACCCTAGGATGAGTATAGAAATCAGCAACTTGCGACCTTCTCCCTCCTCGTTGAAGGGGTTCTCTGGGGACGCAATACAACTAGTGGGCACCCTACCTGTCGTGGTAGGAAAAGGACTATGTGCGGCCACCACAATGACCGACTTTTTGGTGGTCAAGGCCCCATCATCTTACATTGGTATATTAGGGTGACTGACCCTAAATAACCTTAAAGCAGTTACATCCACCTACCACCATAAAATGAAGTCCCTAATAGAAGCTGAAGTAGGGGAAGTGCAGGGCAAGCAACCCTGGCCTGAGAATTTTATGTGCAGGAGCTCAAAGTAAAGGCGTCTGATGTTTGCACTGCCGAAGTGCACACTCAAGGTGAGCCACTGACCCCGCCACCAGTTCTCCTCGACCATGGCATGGAAGCACGAGACAAATATAACTTACAACTAGCAGAGGCAAACGAACCGTTGGAGCTGGTGAAGTTGCATCTAGGGCGGCCAGATATAACAACACGGGTGGGTACGCGATTTTCCTCTGACATCCCAGAAGACTTTAAGCAACAACTGATCAAACATAGGAATGTGTTCGTAAGGAATCATGAAGACATGTCCGTGATTGACAACGCAGTCATTGAGCATAGACTATCTGTTGACCCCACCTGCAAAAAGTTCCACTAGAAGAGAAGGTCATTCAACACATAGAAGTATGTAGCTATAGCTGAAGAAGTGGATCATCTCCTCGCTGCAGGGTCTATCAGAGAAGCCTACTACCTCGAGTGGTTATCCAATGTCGTCCTGGTCAAGAAAGTGAATGGGAAGTGGAAAATGTGTGTAGACTTCACTGACCTAAACAAAGCAAGCCGAAATGATAGCTTCTCATTGCCATGGATCGACGTTATCGTTGACGCCACGACGGGACATAGAATGCTGAGTTTTATGGACACCTACTAAGGGTACAACCAGATCCATATGAATCTAGCGGATGAAGAAAGATGTCATTCATCATGGACAAGGAGCTTTACTGCTACCAAGTCATGCCTTTTGGCTTAAAGAATGCTGGGGCAACTTATCAAAGGATCATGAATCAGATATTCAAAAAACAAATTGGGTGGACCATGAAGGTATATGTCGACGACTTGCTGGTAAAAAGTAAGGAATCTGCCCAACATCTAACCGACCTAAAAAATCTTTTGTAGTACTCTGCCAATACAAGATGAAATTGAACCCAGAGAAGTGTTCCTTCGGCATGGATTCAGGAAAATTCTTAGGCTTTACCATGTCCAAAAGGGGGATTGAAGCCAACAGTGAAAAGATTGATGTGATTATGAACATGAAAGTGCCACAGGACATAAGCGAGTCCCAGCGGCTAGAGGGCAAGGTGATAGCTTTAAATAAGTTCTTGTCCAAATCCACGGACAAATGCTTGCCCTTCTTTAGAGTTTTACGAAAAGTGCATCCCTGGAGCAATGAATGTGACCAGGTGTTCCAAGAGTTTAAGCAATGCATGTCCAACCGGCCACTACTGAGGCAACCCAAGAAGGGAGACAGGCTCTACGCATACTTGGAAGTATCACAACATGTAGTATCGCGATCCTAGTAAAAAAAAAGGGAGTGGCCCAAATGCCAATGTATTACACAAGCCGCGCACTACGAAGTGCAGAAGCTATGTACCTACGGATGGAGATGCTGGCGTTCTCTTTAATGGCAGTAGCCAGAAGATTATGACCATACTTGCAGGCGCACCCCATCAAAGTTTTGACGGAGAACCTCCAAAGAAATATATTACAAGAGCCGGACAACTCAGGAAGACTAGTAAGCTGGTTGATCAAGCTTAGTGAGTTCAACATCAACTATCTACCAAAAGGCGTGATAAAGGGGCAAGCCTTGGCAGACTTTATCACCGAATTGACATACGTTCCTCAGGAAGTGGTGACTAACCCAGTCGAGAAACCTTGGCAGGTCTTCGTCGACGACTCTTCCCGTAGGGAAAGGGAGGAATAAAGTTCATAGTCGTCGTCGTAGATTATTTCACAAAGTGGGCGAAGGAAAAACCCCTAACAACCATCATGGTGAAGAACGTCACTAAATTCTTATGAAAGAACATCGTCTGCCGATTTAGGATCCCTCAAAGTATTATCTTAGACAATGGAAAGCAGTTCGATTCAGAACGTTATTGAGAGTGGTGCGCAGAGTTGAGGATTCAGGTTAAATACTCATCCTCGGAACACCCCTAAGCTATTGGGCAGATAAAGGCAACGAGCAAGTCCTTATTAGGGATATTGAAGAAGAAGCTCATGGAAAAAAAATGAGCGTGGGCATAAGAGCTCACAGGGGTCTTGTGGTTCTATAGAACCACAGTGAAGACCACAACAAGAGAAACCAGGTTCGCTTTAGCATACGAGAGCGAAGCAGTCGCCCTTGTAGAGGTCAGATTGCCTACTTACCGCACCCACCACTTCAACCCACCCCAGAACGACAAAGCACTTGAAGAACATCTCGACCTCCTGGATGAAGAAAGGTAAGAAGATGAAATCAAAACAATCTTTAACAAAAGAAAAACGGAGCTCTATTTCAACAAAAGAGTCAAGCCCAAGACCTTCAAAGTAGACGACCTAGTGCTGAAGAAAACGAATGCAGAGCACTTAAATAAATATTACCCTTGATTTTGTATATTTTGGCAATAAGGAACAATGACTAAAGGAGATCATTTCCCTCCCTACTCTCGTGTCAAAAACATGGGCATGTAGGTCAAAGACCCCGTGACCCTCAACCCACCAATGTCAAATCCAAAGACTCGCAGTGATGAAACGGCCATCCAAGTCCAAAGACCCCTCAACCCACCAAAGTCGGGTCTAAAGACTCCCAGTGATAAAGCAGGCACGTAGGTCCAAAAACCTTGTGACCCTCAACCCACCAAAGTCAAGTCCAAAGACTCCCGGTGATGAAACGGGCACGCAAGTCCAAAGACCACGTGACCCACAACCCACCAAAGTCAAGTCCAAATACTCACAGTGATGAAACAGGCGGGTAGGTCCAAAGACCCTACAACCCTCAACCCACCAAAGTCGAGTCTAAAGACTAACAATGATGAAACCAGTGCGCAAGTCAAAGACCCGGTGACCCTCAACCCACCAAAGTCGAGTCAAAAGACTCACGATGATGAAATGGGCGCACAAGTCCAAAGACCCTGCGACCCTCAACCCATCAAAGTCGAGTCCAAAGCCTCGTGGGGATGAAACAGGTGCCTAGGTCCAAAGACCCCACGACCCTCAACCTACAAAGTCAAGTCGAAAGACTCGCGATGATGAAACAGGCGCTTAGGTTAAAGACCCTGCGACCTTCAACCCACCAAAGTCGAGTCCAAAGACTCATGGTGTTGAAATGGGCGTGCAGATCCAAAGACCCCTCAACCCACCAAAGTTGAGTCCAAAGGCTCGCGGTGATGAAACAGGTATGCAGGTCCAAAGGCCCCGCGACCCTCAACCCACCAAAACCAAGTCCAAAGACTCACGGTGATCAAACAAGCGCGCAGGTTAAAAACCCCGTGACCCTCAACTCACCAAAGTCGAGTCCAAAAATTCGTGGTGACTAAACGGACGACAGACCAAAGACCCCTCAACCCTTAAACCACCAAAATCGAGTCCAAAGATTCGCGGTGATGAAACGAAGGTGGAGGTCCAAAAGATCCTATGACCCTCAAACCACCAAAATTGAGTCCAAAGACTAGTGGTGATGAAATGGGTGCGCATGTCATGGACCCCACAACCCTCGACCACCAAAGGCTCAAGGTGATGAAGCAGACACGAATGTTAAAAGACCCTTAACTAAAAAAAAAAAACCCAAGAACTTGCGGTGAGCAAAACGGGCAACTTTAAAGACCCGTAAAAAATACGAAGCAAATGTCAAGTACCTAAACAGAGGTAAGAATGAATAAAAAAGTAAATCAAAACAGATTTCCACACATAGTTCAATGAACAAATATACATGAAAGAAATTTCAAATGATCCTAATAAGGGAGCAACAGAAGCTGAGGGCGTGGATGTTGCAATTGGGAAGGGGTCGGTCATGGTGTCAAGCCCCAACACATCAAGGAATTGGTGAGAAGTCTAATCAAGCTTAAATGCCTCAAGGTTTAACTGCCTCAAATCAATCCGAGGGTTCGCCAACAGGAAGGACCTGAGCTATGTCACACCAGCCTTATAGCCATAGCCAAAAGCCTGGTCATGGTCAGACCTGGTCGCCATGAGTTAAGAGGATAGTTGAACAAGTTCTTCCTTTGAGGAGGCTAGCTTTGACTCCAACTCCAGCACTCTTTAGTCCCAAGTTTTAACCTTTGAATCGAGATGCAACAAAGAGTCACCCAACTTCTTCTAGTTTTGGTCCATCCATTTTTTGTCCTTCTTCATCGCTGCATGCCTTTGGGAAAGCTCCTCTAAGGAACCCTTGGTTTCAGAGAGCTCTAGATCAACTTGTCATTGAGCTTCTTCACCAGTCACCACAACTTCATAAAGTTTGATACAACGCCAGTTAGCACTGGCCTGCTCCCTCTGGGAGGAGTCTAGTTCCTCCCTAAGACTAGACAGCTACACCCTAGTAGAATCCCACTCCGCCTTCAACAGTGTTAGCTCAAAACTGTCTTGGGCGCTAGCCTCCCTTGCCTGCATGAGCTCACTTCGGAGGTTGGACACCTCTTCATGAAGAATGTTCATATCTCCCTCCAGTGAGTAGGCATAACCATCTGACTGCTCGAGGAGGATCTCCAACTCGGCCTTCTTAGACTTTCATTTCTCAAACTCCCTCTTCGCCCAAAGGCAAACATTTTCCTCAACTGAACTTCTTCTTCCAAATCAGCCCGATCTGCGACAATCCAAGCTGCTAAGTTTTCCACACCCTACAACAAGTAGATATTCTAATGCAACAGTTAAAAAAAAAAGAAGAAGAAGAAAGAAAAAGATAGAGAAACTACATGAAGAAAATAAGAGAATAAGTTATATCGAAGAAAGGAAGTCCCTTAGCTAACCAACCATGTCGTTAACAGACTCGCTTTTGAGGGGACGAGAGGGGCCTGGGCCTTTCCCCTTGAGTCCTTGGCATTGAGTTGTGCCGGGACTCGAGAGAATAAGGGCCTGGCATGACAAAAGCAGAAGATATCCAGCCCCTAGGGGCACGACCAAGTTCCTTATTAGGATGAACAGGCTCCACCATGACAGAATTGGGGAGAATAGACCCCTCCTCACCCCTCACCTCCCTTTGTAGAAACGCTCTCCTTAAGAGGGGAAGATCCCCTGTCACCCCCAAAGGATGAGTCAAAAGGGGAAGGGATGAAAACCCACTCCTCGCTTGCCTCCAAATCAGTGGGCAAGGTCTCACCCCTAAAGAAATTAGTTGGAAGAGAGTGACTTCCCTCTCCCCTTGATCCTTCTGGTGGTCGGGGGCACCAACTACTCCTTTTCCTGACCCTGATCCTTGTCGACCACTAGCAAGGTAACTCCTAGAGGTGTCAAGGTAGAGAGGCCTAAAGAGAAAGTGTCGCATATATTCGTGCTCCCCTCTCCTCCGCCCTTGGCCAAGTCGACAGGAGGGATTGTGGGGTGCTCAAAAGAAAGCGAGTGATCTGAGCCAAACTCCCGAGAAGGGAGGTCAAAATCGAAAGCCATGGCCAAGTCAGTAAATGCTTGGCCCATAGAGTCATCAAGGCCAAGGGAAGCCCCACGCATTGACGACTACCTAATCGCGGAAGGCGGGGTCGATAAGGGACAATTGTAGACACGGACATAAGCTTTTATGCCCGTCCTGGTGCCCCTTGGGCCTAGGGAGACTCGGGAGTCCCAATGCTTCCATGGTGAAGGGGATTTTCTTCTTCTTGACCGACAACACGTGCTGAGCGAGAATGTTTACTTGCTTTCTTAGGTGGAATAGGGGCGTGCCTTTTCTTGGGAGAAGCTATCGCCTTTGTAACAAACAAACGATCATTCACACGGTAGCGATTAAGCCTAACCAAAAAATGGTCAATATTGAATGGGGTTAGAGGGCCTCAGTCCAAACAACGTCCTCATTTTCTCAAACCAAGGCAAGGACCATATCAATGCAAGGTTCTTCCCACTCTGACAAAGTGACTGTCATCACCTCATCGTCAGGAACTCTAAGCCAATTGGTGTTAACTGGAAATTCACCATTTGGGGCTTCACGATCAGGGAACTACCAACCTTGACCAAAAAAAAGAACTTCCTCTGCCAATGTTTATCATTAGAATGGCGAGTTGCGAATAGCGCCAGGCATGTAGAACATGTACAAAGGTTGCAAATGTTGCCCACAAAGCCCCTAATCGAGTAAACTACAAGGAATTCTCGGGCAATCAAATATGGGTATTCCTCCCAACCAGGCTCCAAAATCATCCACCATACAATACAACTACATAGGAGAACCCTCCAAGCATGAAAATGAAGTTGGGCAGGCACCAACTTCAAGAAATCAAGAACGTCGTGCACTAGACAACAAAAGTCTTAAACCATGAACAAAAGCGCAGGTTGACAAGGCCACATTCTCAATGAAACCTTCCTCGTCGATGGCACCCTGGTGAGAAAGTTCAAAAATTACAGAATCTGGAATCCCATAAGAGTTCCTCAACTTCGTAAGGTCCCTAGAGGTGAGAACAGATCGCTAGTCAACACCTTCAAAATAGGGAACATCCCTTTGAATAGAAGATTCTAGAGTTAAAGTGGAGGTACCATGAGCAGGAAGTCGAGAAGAACTCTATTGGGCCATTGTAAAGTAAATAAAGCTAGGGTTTCACAGCAAAGACGAAGATAAATCTAGGATTTAAGGGAGGTGACGAAGAGAGAAGCGCGAGAATGTAAAAGAAAGAAGGAACAAAAGAAAAAGATGAGTAAATAAGTGGTTATAAAGAAGAAATAGAGCAACGGTTAAGTGTTTGAATGGAAAAACAAAGAGGCTGACAACGACATCATTGCACGATCTGGTGATGTAACGAAAAAGGGGCATCGAAGCAGTTACATCCTTTCCAAAATCTAGGGACACGTGCCATGAAAGTAGGTGGCCATTGAAATCCCCAAAGCGCTAGGGAAGTGGATCGTCAAGCGGGGTATTCACTAAATTCCCCGCCCAAGGTGAGCGTTAATCCTTTTAACCATTTAATAACCACCACGTCCGTGCAACAAAATGTGGACAATTGCGCACCTGAGTGGGGAGTGGAGCAGACTAACAGTGACATTATTGCCAAAGGTGTGGGAATGTAAACCAACAAGTAGGGTAGCACTAACAGATCATGAAATTTCCTTCACTCCCACACTAGGAGAATTAGCAGGGTAACTGCATGGACCTTTATAGCCTTGGAAGAAATGGGCTCAATCGTGAAGCCCAAATGATATGAGCCCAAGGACAAAATGGATTAGTCACCCGAGTCTTAGAGACCAATATGAATCCATAAGGTAACCGCCAAGTAGGCCAAATAAGATGATTAGGCTAGTAAGTTGGGATAAGCCTGCCATTTCCGGGATGACTATCATGATTAAGCCGATAATAGCAACGAGAGGATCGAGCTTGTAACCTGTACTTATCAATAATTCCCTATGCCTAAGAACTTTACACTAAGAACTTCTGTGATATCCCCTTCTATGTATTATTGACTTAAGCATCAGAGGTGCTTCAAGCACTCTAGGCCATCAACTTTCTTTATTGCAGGTAGAGTGTATTGGTGAACAGTGTGTGGACTACATCTTGAACAAATACAATGGTTGAACTAGACATTTTTACGTTGGGGGGTGTTTATATAAAATAAAAATAAATAAATCTTATATTTAGTTTTGCGGTAAATCTTAAATTAATAACTATATATAAATGTTACATATTGATAATTATCTAATTTAAGAGACTTTCATTTGGAAGAAAAAAATATATAATTTGCCATACACATATTAAAATAAAATTTTGAAAAGCACAACTTATCATCCCCTTTAGATTTCTTTTGACAGTATTTTATGAAATAATATTAATTCATTATTAGTTTTTGTAATGATATTCTTAAAAATTTTGTTCTCAATAAAACTAACAGACGAATGTTTATAAACTCGTCTTTCATTCTAGTATATAAATAAGTTTATGCAAGTTTCATGTCAAATCTGAATATCTTCTTTTTTTTTTTCTTTTTTTTCTTTTTTTTTTTTATAGAAAAAATCTGAATATCTTGGTACCACATTAAGTATATAATGCTACAATTGAGATCTCAAATAAATCTTTTCTTGCTTAATGGATTCTAAAGTATAAAAGTTCTCAACTATTTTTTTTTTCATACAATATATCAAACTTAAATGATTATTCTAGTGTTTATTTTAGTTGGTTTCATATTAAGAAGTTTAATATTGTATAATAAAAAAGTTTGGGGTCCATATTAATAAATTTATTATTTTCATAAATTTAATTTTAGTTTTCAGTTTTTTTAGATTTTACCCATCAAATTGAAAGAATTTCTAAGGGCAAGGAAATTAATTTTGAAGGAATCACATCATAATTAATACCTGATATATAGATATTAAATAAAATTTTGAGCCATACATAAAAAATTAGATTGAAGAAAATTTTGGAGATTATGATTTTTTTATGGGGCCAATTTCCTATATACATAAGAGTTTGATGAAAAAAAATATTGGCTAAAAGATAATTGGCTCCGCTAGCTACTGATCGAATATGTACAACTTGTGCTAATAATAATTGGGAAAGTACGTAACTTAAACACACATGAGCTTATGCTATATAGTTTTTAAATTATAGTTATATTTATATTTTTAAATATATTTTTGATAATTTTTAGACCTAATAAACTATAGTCCATTATTAAAATGAATAGAGACCCTATCGACCTGCTTCCTGGGATGTCGGGACGGAGAGGGGCTACCTTGTACCATATGTACAATGTTGCGAAAGAGCTTCGAGTCTTGAACTTGATCAAACTGATTATCTAATTATAAGTTTATGTTGCCGATGATGACCTTGATGTTGTGGCCTTGCATTTGCTAATTGTCTGAAGAGCTCGAGTGATCGGACTCATCTAAACCATTAATTAGTTTGTCACGTTGAAAGTAGAAAACATTAGAAACTATCAGCTTGCAAGAGGCGGTTGCATGGAGAGAAAACGGAATATTTGAATATCTCTGTTTAATTTGTTTTTAATATTAATTATTTTTTCTAATTGACCATTTACAATTTAGTTTTATTTTATTTTATTTTTTAAAAAGATGGTTTTTCTTTTCTAATTTTAATTTAATTTTTATAATTTGTATCTACCGGCCAACACCAATAATATTATAATAAAGTTGATGTGGTCCATGGACCAGAAAGAGATTTAAGTGATCTTCAACTCAGAGCTAGCTAGCTAGCTATAATTAGTACGTACTATTGAATAGATGATGGCATGCATGACAACTTGTTAGTTGTGATACAAATTAACTTGAGTAGCTAGGGCTAGCTTTAAATTAAAGTACTCGTACCCACACACACATGATATTATATGTAACATGCATAAAAAACCTTAAACGCCCAATTAATTATGAATACCTGGCCTGTCCCCCATGGCATCAGTCAGGCCATGCACTTAATTAATTTTGGTAAATATTTCAGCCTTTAAAATATTAAAATTTCGATTGGTTACACAGTTTAAATAAATTCATAAAATGAGATGTATTATTAAAAATTAAATAAAATATTTTTAAAATATTATTTTTATTTTAGAATTTGAAAAAATTAAATTATTTATTATATTTTATGTGACCGGTGTTTAAAAAAATTATAACGATTACATGAGATAGTTTGGTTTTGTGTAACTAAATCAATTCTAAGTTTTAGCCTCGTTTATTTTCACAACCATTCTCATCTCATATCATCTCATATAATAATTATAATTTTCTCAATTTCTCACACAAAATAAATAAACAATTCAATTTTTTTTTTCTCTTTTACCATCATTCATCAATGAAACTGCACACATAGTCTCCTACTCATGACTGCAAATAAAATTTCTCATATATAATATATAGCCTAATCAATGGATCGATCATATACGTATGTATGTTCATCAATAGAACTGCGCACGCAGCCTCCCACTCATGACCGCAAATAAAATTTCTCATATATAATATGTAGCTAGGCTATATATAATAGGCAATGCTAGGGATTTCACTGGGGATCCCGTCCAAGCATCCCGCTCCTTTTTTTTAGTTTTTTTTTACGTAATGATTAAGAAAATTTTGTTTAATAATATTGTGAATTTTTTTCTTTCTTAGAAATACTTAAAAGTGTTAAAAATGATTTGAAAAAAAAAACACTTTTAAATATTTTTTCACATCATTTTTTCAACACTTTCAAATATTTTAAAAAAAAAATTCACAATATTATTAAACAATATTTTCTTATTCATTACGTAAAAAAAAATTAAAAAAAAAAAAAAAAATTGGAGCGGGATAAATGAACGAGATCTCCCAGCGGGATCCCTATTATTTTCCATATATAATAGCAGTAGTACTCGTCATGCATTTTCGTGGCATGCATCTATATATGTATATGTGTGTGTATATATATATATACATACTAGGTTAGAACAATGTACAAAATACGTTTGCCTTGTTGAGTCAAATATGTTTTTAATAAAAATAATATCAATTTTTTACAAAAAGTTGATTAATAAATAATTTAATGTGTAGAAACTATAAAAAAAAATTAATTAATTTACTCATTTGATTGACTCAAAACCTTTGCCTGACTACAACAAATGAAATCAACAAATAAAATATGCAGAGGTTATAACAAAACAGTTGTGCATACATGCAGCATACCCCATGGCACCAAAAAGATTAAAGAACCATAATAGTACTCCAAGCATGTAGCAATGAATTCCTTTTAAGTGCATGAGTAGTGCTACATCTCCCAAGAAATATAGCCCGAAAGTCTACCGTACATGTAAAAAGTGTTTTCTTATTTTTTATTTCTTTTATATCATATATTTTTTTAATTTTTTTAATTATTATAAATATTTTTAAAAAATAAAAAATTCACAACATTATTAAAAAATATTTCTTTAATCATTAAGTTAAAAAAAAAAAAAGGCATTTGGGACCCAAATTCGGATCCCAAAGCATTTCTCTAAGTGCATATAGCACTAGAGTTTTTTTTTTTCCTTCTTCAAAAGTAACATATATATAGCATAGAAGTTTAAGGTCTCGTTTGGATTCATAAAGTATTTCATCTTATCTCATTTGATCTCATCTCATCATTACATCTTTTTCAAATTCTCATACAAAATATAATAAGCAATTCAAACTTTTTCAAACCACAATTTAATTTTTTCAAATCTCAAAATAATAATAATATGAAAAAATAATATTCTAACAATATTTTTTTTAACTTTTATCTTTTATCTAAAACTATCTTATCTCATCTATAAATCCAAATCAGTCCTAAGAATGAAAAAAACAACAACAAACAATCTCCAATTTTTAATTAAAATTCTTGAGATAAAATCCTAACCTTGAGTCATGCCTATCTGGTGTAGTGACCTTCAGTAAGCTGGAAGGAGTAAAAATAAGCTTAGATAATTTAAAAACAGTCACAAAAGAACTACAAATAATACTTTTTTAACTTCACAAAATAAATTGATTGCAGGAGTGAAGGTTGAAAACAGAGTCAACAAGCGCTTAATAAGATAAATAGTTTATCCCAATTTCAAAGAATATCCTAGACAGCAAAAAGGTCTTACTGGAAAATAAAAAATAAATAAAAGAGAAATGCTTTGGGATCTGAATTTGGGTCTCGAATTTGTGTCCCAAATGCTATTTTACTTTTTACTTAATGATTAATGAAGTGTCTTTTAATGATATTATGAATTTTTTATCTTTTTTTTTAAATGTTTATGATGATTACAAAATACATGAAATAAAAGAAATAAAAAAATATTTTTTACCTTTTCGGTGTGTTCTCGGACTACATCTCTCCGACGATGTAGCACTGCTCTAAATGAAATGTTGTTATAAGTTACACGGAAAGTTACACGCATTTCTTGAGGCGTTTTTCTCTTCTCCTCAACAAACACAATTCTTATTTTGCACCCACTAATAATTGTATGGTTCAGTTGTTGTTTTGCTTCTACAGCAACTTCAACATAATGGCACTTCACAAATCCAAAGCCTCGTGGCTCCCTATACATACCCAAAAAAAATTATTCAACCTCATCAAATTAACCGTATCAAGAACTTAGGCCACAAAATTCTTCACCAATTATACATTTTATAAATAATCTAAATTAAAAAATTAATTTTTTATTAAAAAAGTATCTATAAAAAGTCCAACCTGCATTGGTGATGATTGGCTTGCAGTGTGTATCTTATTTAAAAAAAAAAAAAAAAAAAGAACCCACCAAAGCATGAAGACCAAAGTCTCTACACAACATTAAAAAGTTCAAAAAGATCAACTCAAGAAAAAAAATGGACTTTTTCAATCATCGAAATCTAGTATAAATGGTAGTTCTACCAATATGAGATGCCCCCAAAATCACGAGCATTAAAAAAAACAATTTAAAAGAGAAATCATTTGACTGAAGTGCCAAATAAAAAAATTTAACTAAAATAGGTAATATCACAATGGAGTTACCCTTATATAACAATGGAGTTACCCTTCAGATTGAGTGCACATAAAGATTTTTCTTAATAAAAAAAAAATAAGAGGGGAGAGAAAATCACTAACCCTAACAATGATTTTATACTAAGGGGTGAGGAAGCTTGTACCCGATGAATAAAACGTTTGGATCCTTGTGTAATTGCCTGATAAAGAAGAAAAAAACCAAGAAAAGCAGGAGTTTTATATTTTAGGAAAAGTAATAACTTGAAATGAATGGAACAAGTAATTCAAATACAGTACATGCAAAGAATGTTGCCGATTGTGTGGCCTTCTCTCTCAATGATGAAGGACACAGTGTTGATTATGTTTGTGTCCCTCTCGTAGACACCTTGAAAATTAAAATTAAAAGAAACTAAGAAAATGAGGGAGAAAGAGAGGTATAGAGGGAAATATTTTTATAAAGATACTCATGAATATATAGATTGAATGAATATATATATATATATATATATATATATATATATATATATAGCAATGAACATATATATATATGGGAGCGCACATGTGAAAAACAAGATTTTAGTTTTTTACTCGACAAATATGACTTTGATTATTCAATTTTGTCATGCCATGATCATCAACCTCAAGCATCTCCTCAAACTTCTAAAAGTCCATGACAGATTAGGTAAATGGGAAAGCTCTTTTATAATTGTTTCCCTTTTCATTTTTCCTACTTTTTTTGTTTTTGTTTTTTGTGTTTTAGTATTTTCTTTACTTGGATGGAATTCACCAAAGGAGAGACATTGAAAATCATTTACACTTATTAGAAATCTAGAACGTTCATATCTTCTTCTTCTTTATGTGAATCTGAAAGTAAAAAAAAAAAAAAAAAAAGACTCATCTGCCCTACTCCCCGTGCCTCCTCCTACAACCTACCAACACAAAATTTCCCACATTCCAAAGTTGTTAACTATCTATCATAGTGCCAATACGGAATTAAAAAAAAAAAAGCAAAAGATGAAAGCAAAAAAGAAAAAGCTTTACCGCAATCTGTTTGGGATCAGCAAGGCCAACTTGCTGAATGTTTTCACAGCAATCCAGTGATGGTTGCGGAGGTTACCCCTATAGATGAGATTGGGGGCCTTCTTGCCACTCTCAGAGACGATGAAGTTGAAGTTGAAGTTGAAGTTGTTGGTGGTGGCCCTGAGGTCCACGAAGGAGAACTCGGAGAAGGATAAGACTTCTCCTTTGCCGCCGGGTACTGGGTCGAGTCCAATGAAAGGTGGGTAGGTCTGGGTTTGGAGCCGAACTTGATGTTGGTGGTGTGGGTGGCAGATCCAAGTGCTGAGCTGTAGTGGGTCCAAATCCGCCGCATCAAGGGTGGCGACATCGATTGCAAAGAAGGAGAGAGGGCCCAGGGTAAGTGCGACACAGAGGAGAAAGCAGGATAAAGAGAGAAGAATTAAAGAAAAGAACTTTAGGGATTTAACAAACGGAAACACAATAACAATGAAATGAAAGGAAAAATAAACCAAAAATAGAAAAATAAACCTAAACAGAAAAAATGAAACGAAAAAAAAAAAAAAAAACTCAACACTGAAAAAATAAACCTGAACAAAAAGAATGAAGATACGAAAATCAAAAGAAAAAAGAAAACACAGAGAAAAGAGAAGACAAAGAGAGAAAAAGTTTACTTTCGAAGAGAAAAGGAAAGAAAAGATGCAGAGGAAAGACATTAAAGACGAAAGAGAAAAGACTGAAAGAGGAAAAAGAAAAAAGAAAAAAAGACTAAAATTGTTGACCCTTTGAACACCTACACCAAAAGACCAAAAACCCTCACTTAAATAGACACAAAAGAACATAATAGAAGGATAAAAAAGACACAATACAACACACACAAATTGTACACGAGAAGACAAAAAAATTATTGCTCATTACTATTCACGTTGGATAAGCTCTTATTATAATAGTATATATATATATATATCTCCTTATACTTAAAAGAGCTTATCTCTTTATGAACAGTAGTTTTGTTTGGCACTTTATTCTTCCACTTATGTTCCTTTGTACATCCTCACAACAATTATCTTCCTCACAAAATCACCACACAACAGAGCAAGGGAGAGGTAAAGGCTTGGCTGGGCATGGAGGAGCAGGGGAGGTGCCGAACCCGTGAGATAGAGAAAGGCTTTGTGAGAGAGGGAGGCAGATCGGGGAGCTGCGTCGTGGCTGCTAGAGGTGGCATATGGCAGCGTCTTGGTGGTCTTACGGCGGTGGATCTAGGATCCCTTGAAGAGAGAGGGCATGAGAGGAGCTGGGGCTTCGGCTGGAGGAAAGGAGGAAGGGGTCGTCGGCGAAGGAGGAGGCTGGTGGTGGTGGTGCGATGGTGTGAGGGTGGCTAACGGCAGCGCTATGGGGAGAAACCCATGCTTGTAGAGGGGTTGCATGCGTGGGGCTAGGGAGGAGCTATGGGTGGTGGGTTCCATCAAATTGGTCCATGACGTGACGGGAACTCGATGGTGGTGCTTGGTAGAGTTGGGGTTGAGCAACGGTAGAGCAAGGGTGGAGAACCTGTGCGTTAAGACCCATTTTGGGTTGTTCCTGTGCGGCTGAGGGAGGAGCTGCCAATGGGTTTTGATGGTGGGGTTTGGTCACCGACGTGAGGGGAAGCCGGTGAGGTGGTCAATGACGCCGCAGGGTGGCGCACGGCAGCGTTGGGCTACTTGAGGGAAGAGATCAGGTGAGAGAAAAGGAAGACGTGTGGCTGTTGAAGGAGATGGAGAGAGGGGGAGAAAGGGAAAGTGAGGGGAAAAGGCCAGGTTTGAGATTTTAAATCCCAACCCTTCATCTTGAATCCCCAGATTTGATCAAGAGGTGGAGGTTTAAATATTGATTTAAACTAACTTAAAATAGATAATTAAAATATAAATACTATATCATACACTTAAAATCAACTTTAATTTATAAAATACTAATATTTCATCATTAAATAAATGATGAAGTTTTGCTAAACATTTTTAAGAGAATAAAACCATCTAATTAATTAGAATTTTTGCAAAAAAAAAAAAATTTCAACATAATTTAAATCCCATAATTAATGATGAACATGGATGAACAGTAGTTTTGTTTGACACTTCATTCTCCCACTTATGTCCCTCTGTACAAATAATTAAATGATAAAGTTTTGCTAAATATTTTTAAGAAAGTAAAACCATATAAATAATTAGAGTTTTTAACATAATTTAAATCTCATAATATTCTTAATTAAATAAAAAAAAAAAAAAAAGAAGTGCAAGAACAAAGAGGGTAGATTTGCTTCATACGAGATCACTACATCTTCTGCATGGTTGGAGGTTACGTGACATCCATGCATTGATCTCTACTATCAAATATGGTTAATTTGTAAATTTGAGACTTCCATGCAGAGCTTTAACACGTGATCGTGATTGATCTTTCACGTACATATGATCAACCTAAAGGAAATGTTTGGACATACTGCGACTAAAACAAACTCTTCTTATTAAAGTAGAGAAAGATGGAAATTCATAGATGCTTGCTTATATTAGGTTTTATACTCTTATGTATTAGACTATTTACTAATCAATCTTATGTATTCTTTCAATCTTGATAATTGTGAACTAACAACTAATTTAATTATTCAATATTTTGTGCTGCATGTAAGAATTCACATTTTATTTGCTATTTGGACACATTATTTTTAAGAATTTTATTTTTTCTTTCAATTAAGCAAATGTGGTTAATGCACATTTAAACAATTGCTAGTGTGTGTGTGTGTGTGTATATATATATATTTATATATATATATATATATATATATATTATTAGTGGAGGCGCAACGTGCAATGGACGTTTGCCTAGTTGGGTTTTTTTATTGTTTAACAGAAATTTGTTTAAAGAAATGTTAAAAAAAGTTAAATAACAAAATACGTTATAAATCTATTTTTTTCCCCATCGTCATTGTAGTTCTGGGCCATATTGGATATGACATTGAGATAACATTGAAATTTTTGTGTTGTTGCTGGTTGAATTTGTCTAGGTCTACTACAAGTTGAATCATCCATTATTTTTCTGAAGCTTGCAATGCCACGTTTTCTATAAATAGTAAATGCTCCTGTATATTAAATATTTAATGAGATTAAATAATCAACAAATGTATAAATGATTTACACAGATGAAAATTGAAAACTGAAAAATAACACAGTTTTTTATAAGCAATTTAATTATACTTTTAGAATTTTTAAGTAAAGAAATTGAAGTTTTTATTTATGGTTTATATGTTAATTGTTGTAATATTTAATTGAATTATTCTATACAAAACATATGAGATATCTTAAAGTATTATTAAGTATTTTTTGTCAAAAAGAAGAAAATAGTAAAAATGAAGAAAGTTACCTCTCCAATATGAATCATGAAATCAATTGTTGTGCAACCCAATGCCTCCTCTGCAAGCTCGCCAAATATAACTGCAGCTAATTTTCCTGTCCCATCATAAAGCTTAACATATGCCCAGCAACTACAAATGATGAGAGTATTATTTTTTGTTAAGATTGGTAAAAATTATATACAAAACATTTTTGGAATGAATTATTAAGTAGAGAAATTTAACAAATATATACCGTAGTTGATCAACACTTTGATGTTTGCAGTGATAATAAAGAAAGCTTTCATTTTGTTCATGCTCAATTCCCTTATTACAATTTATGCATGATATGTAAAAGAATATTTGGCGCAAATTGATAATATTTATCTTTGCCTTGATCCAGAATTTTGCTTTCTTTATTATATTAGAAACAATGTTTTACATAGAGAGAATGAACAAAAATCTAAACATGGCATTAAGAAAAGTATTTTACCTCCATTGGTTGCAAACCTTTCAGCAACGTAGCAACATCACAATTTTGTGTTATTTCTCGAACACCAACCGATGATAAAGATGTGGATAGATATTTCAAATATTTTGCAATAATACTTTCAAGCATTGAATCATTAATTGCCGTCCTTAAAAATTAAAAATAAAATTTAATTTAAGAATGGGAAAAAAAGTTTAGATCTTCAATGTATGTAATTAAGTAATTTAAGATTAATCAATAATAATATAATTGTGCTATTTTTATAAAAGGGAAATATAGATTTGTAGCTTTTGATAGAAATATACTAATAAAGAACTGCTTAAATATGGCTTACCATCTCTGCAACGGCTCTGCCTCAGGAAGAAGATGAATAATTGTAAATACACTTGTTGGCCGAGACGAGAGAGATAATCCTATATTATAAATACAGATAATTAGTAGTTAGAAAATATATGATTCAAAAGAACATTTAAAAATGTTAATTATTAAAAGTACCATTATAAGACCGAACTCTTAGCTTTGTTATAAGTATAATTGGTTTTGCTTCAATCATCTCTGAATTTTTTTGGCATTCATCTTGAACAAAGCGATCCCACATTATTAAACATAAGAGATTTAAGCTATGACATATAAAATAAAATAATCAATAGAAAATTTTAAAAATAAAGATTGCAAAGTAATTTTAAAATACTAAGGAGAATGAATTTTTTTACCTCTTATCTATAACATAGATTTCTTAAATTACAGTTAGTCCACTTGTTAATGTTATCTCTATAGATAGCTTTATATAAATGACAATTGTTAAGAGGTCTAATTAATAAGATTTAAATTATTAGTTTTTTGATAATGAAAAATTTCAAAACAAAATAATAAATTACCTATTTCTGCAATCGAGTCTTTATAAGGATCTAACTCGTCAATAGGAATGAGGTTGTACTTTGGCATTGATACCTGACCTTCATTTTCTAGCACTTATTCAATTATTGTTTTAGAATTTAGGATCAATTGATATTCATGACCCTCAATCCTATATTTAGGATCCAGTGGCTTAACATATGCGTTTGTAACATAATAAGATCGGAAAGTCTGCAAAGAATCATCCCACAAATCAATATATTTACCAAACAATGCTGCTTGGACCCGATTTCCCCATATCACATGAGAAAATATGAATAACTACTTTCTATGATAAAATATAATTGAATAGAAGGTAAAAGATATATAATAAAAAATATAATATTTTTTTATTGTAAAAAGAAGGATAATCACAAAAATAAATGAAATACCTCTTGATCGACCAATGTCAAGTTTTGGTATTTCACTAGTGAGTGTTACCCAGTTCATTTGGGAGATTTTTCAGTCACAAGCATTTTTATTTTCCAGTTCTTTGTGGTTGGAGAAATATCTTTAATTGATGTATAAACAGTCCGCATGTTGAAAACTGGCAACCTAGAAACAAATTAAATGTATAAGTATAGGATATAAAATATACAGTTAATTAAAGTGCATACTAAAAAGGAACATAAAAAGAACTTTTTTTGATTGATTGACAAAAAGAAATTAGTAAAATATGCTACACAAAAAAAAAGAAAAAAGTAATGAACATCTAATTTGTTAGTAGTAGTTAAAAAGGAATTTTTGAATTTTATTTGATTACATGTATAATATTAATCAGAAGATGCCAATGTTAATAATTCTGTATACACAATATTTTCTGTGTAATTGTTTTCCTATTCTTCAACTAAGACTTGTCTTATTAAAATCTTGATTGCAGAAATAGTGTTAGCTCTTGATACAACCACATATAACTGTCCATGTGAGAAAACTGGATGAGGTAAATATATTCTAACAAAATCTAATATTTGTTCTTGTGATTTGTTTATACTCATTACAAAACTTAATTTAATAGGGAATTGAGTTCGCTTGGATGGAAAATCAATATTTTCATCAGGATTTAGTACGAACAAGATTCTTAGAATAAAAACTTTTTTGCCACTATGATGACCAACTGCAATTTTTGCATGAATGACGTTACGATCAAAATTGCGACAGATAAGTCGTGTTCCATTACATAATCCTTCCAAAGGGTTAATATTTCTGAGTAACATGATTGGACAATTTTGTTTCAGTAATAACTCATGAGGAAGAAGTCCATTTGGTGTTAGAGTATTCAAGAAATCTTCCATAACTGCTTGTTCAGATGCATCAATCGATTCATCAAAGTTTTAATATCATTTTAGCTCCCCGGCAAATTTTTGAATTAACAAAGTATTTATTTTATCAACCTAACTATTATTTACTGTCAATATAGCTCGATTTATCATAGTTGAAATATTTACTAAATAATCACAAATATTCTGAAAAACAGCATCCACCAAATGATTCAAAGAAGTGGCATCATTTTCATATGGGATTGACATGCCTGCAGAGATTTTGACATGTTCATTAATTGTGATGGTGGCATCCCATTGCCTAATTCCAATATATATTTTGAAAATTCTGGATCTAATATTGCATGCATATTTTCAGTCAAATGAAACTTTGTTAATGTTGGCCATAGGTAAGAAGAAACCAAGTTAGCACCAATTTGTTGTTGTCTTGTGCATTTTTGAACTACAGGTAGAATTTGGAGAAAATCTCCACCAAACACAACAACCTTTCCACCAAAAGATAGTTCTAAATCATTAATGTCATTCAACATTTTATCCAGTGCTTCTATGGTTTCTTTTCTTGACATAGGAGTTTCATCTCATATAATTAACTTTGCTCTTTGTAGTAAGTAGTCTTGCAAACTCACTTTGTTTACTAATATCACATATGACATTTTTGTTAATATCTGATGGTATTTTAAACCTTGAATGTGCAGTTCAACTTCCATGTAAAATTGATGCAACAACACCAGATGAAACAGTTGCAAAAGCTACTAATTGTTTTGATTTTACCATTGCAAGGAGTGTTTTATATAGGAATATTTTCCCTGTTCCACCAAATCCATCAATAACGAATGCAACGGTTTCATTTGACAAAACTTTTTTCAAGACAGAATTGTAAACATTCTGTTGTTCACTATTAAGAAATGTTGATGCAAGAATTTCTTCTTCTGTGATTGGAACAGCTAATTCATCATCAATTTCTTTAGACAAAAATTCATCTTAATCAAAATGAATGTTTTGGTTAACAAGATGGAACGAATTAATGTCTCTATCCATTGATTCAAGTATTGTGAAAATGGAGCGCAAAACTTCTGTCCTAACATTCAATGAAGAATGTTCAATTAATTGAAAATCAACTGACATCTCTTGTTCAAAACGTTCCCAAAGATCTCTTGGATTGGTGGGATTACAATAAACCAAAATTGTCACAAACACTTTTCACAAATTGGAAGGCATCTGATAGAGAGAGGCTTCATATAAGCATTCTTCTAAACTATTATCTCTCTGTAATAAACCATGCATGGTAACTGCTTCACGAAATGTAAGAGCCAAAATACCATTTACTGTTTTCAGATCATCAAATGATAAATGACCTCTTATATGATTTAGTAGTATCCGAAGATAATATCTTTCTCCTTCAAAAGGATTTACCGTAACAATTCGACCTATCACAATTTTTTTTTTTCAAACAATCCACGTTTTGTATTGTTAGCTCCACACGTAGAACTCTGGGAATTCTTTATATAACAATTTTCTTGCATTCACATCGACTTGATTTATTGTAAAAAATTCTGTTAGCATTGATTTTGCAGGAAGATCGGAGTTCACTACATTGACTAAGTTTTCATGTGTTCGAAAAGTCACTTGGTGTTGATTTTCAAGATGTAAGTGTAAGTTATAAACTGCTGGATATACCTCATTGACCATAAATCCAAAAATTCTCCACATAGCCTTTGGTGGAGCAATCCATCGAGCTGATTGAAAACGTTCAATTTCATCAACTTGTTGATTTGATTGTTCAGAAACCATGTTGAAAGCAACACAGTCACGACCCTTGTAAATATATTTGTAAAGATACTTAATTGTTTTTATTGTAGAACATATTTCGACGTTAATATGACAATCGAACATCGCAAGCAAATAAGGATTACATGGAATAACCCAATGATTGTCCAAATCATGACCTTTAATCCTGACTGTTGTTTCATTGTTAGAACGTCTATATATTGGGAAGCAATCATTTCCAACAACTGTGTTCGACAAAACTGTTTCGGGTAATTATTCTTGCAATAACCATTTTTTTCATGCGTATATTTGTTGGATTTAGAATTCTGTATGGTCCATATATCATTTGTTTAACAACAACTGTATGTAGATGCAAATTCTTGTCTTTGTCGGGCAATTCAGCAAAGACAATCTCATCAAAAGATTCTGGTGCATATAACTTCCAATTTTGACGCAATATAATCAAAAAATGCGCATGTGGAAGTCTTCTTTTTTGGTGTTCAATAACATAAACATATGCTGAAACGTTTCCAAATATCTCCCGCTTGAATAGTTGATACTTTAGTTCCTCTAATTTTGCTTTGAAGATTCGAGCAATTAAATCAAGCCGATTTTGAGCTTCTTAATGTGGTTGCAATTCATTTAAAATCTCTTTCCAGTTTGGGTTGCATATGATTGTTAAAAAAGATATTTGGTTTGTCGTACCGTTGAACTAAAGTCATCACTTCCATATATCTGTTTTGCATGTCCCTCGGACCTCCAATAAAATATGAAAACAGAATCACACGCTTCCTAATTCTAAAAACATTTGTCTCCCTAAGATTGACTCTATCAACAATACCTTGATATAATTCAGATCGAATGTGTTGTTGATTTCTCCGAAAATAATCTAACCTTGAGGTTTCAATCTTAGCATACATATCAACAACAAATTGTTGAAGAAGTCGACCAGATAGTAGGATGATAGATTTGATATTTTCTCTGATTTGTAACTTGTAACAATAATATTCACGACACGAAACAATTAGATCTTTTCTTTTTTTCCTTAACACTACAAAAAAAAAAATAATTGAGAAAATTACATACGTAATATGTAAATGATGGGTTGTTATATAAAAAACGTAATGTAAAAAATTTAACCTTCTTGTTCTGTTGTAAGTAATTCTTTTGTAGATGTTGATTAATGAGGATCAATTGATCGAATTGTGCAATTATCAGCAGATATAGATGGAGCTCTTTTGTTAATTCTTTGTATACATTGGTGCCATCCAACATCACCAAATGAGAATAACAATGGATATTGAAGCAGATCATAACATCTGAAATAATACTGAATAATATGACTCCCACCGACATGGTTGAATACAAAAATGTCGCGAGGTGTTAACTGTTTTAAATCATAATTTTCAACCCAAATTATTGTAACTTCTGATGATGTTGGGGCATTAAATACTGATTGATATAATCTAGGATCTGATCTTATACAGATTTTCTGATATTCTAAATCTGGTAGATCACCAATAGATAGAAAAAATATGGAATATGGATTTATACGAAGAATATCCATGAGCTAAGCAATAATTGATAGATTCATTCTAACTAAATCAAGAATGCGATTTTCAAATTCATGTTCAGTATCATAAAAATACAGCTGCAAATGATGTAAAAGTAAATTTGTTGTTGTACGTTCGAACGTATGTCCTTAGTTGTACAGATTCAGGAGTGTTTGAAACAAACAAACTATAAAGTTGATCAGAAACATCATTTGTAATCAAAGAAATTGACTCATCACCATAACAAAAACTGTTTGTTTCATGGAAGAATCTCTTTGCTTTACAATGGTTACAATGTGGCACATCCAATAAATAATTAGTTTCAAGTAGAACATTTTATAATATTTGTTTATGCACAGTCTTACAGAAACGCGATGCACCTATTAAATTTGGATAAAATCAAGACAATGGAATAAAACTTGGTTAGAATTAGTTGAATGATTTCATTTGGATCAACATAATGTTACGAAGAAACCAATTCTATTTTGACTCCTTACCAAAAAGACTTTTTGATGGAGTCCTTTGAGGAGGTGATTGTAGTTGATCAACAGAAATAACCTATTTTAGAAAAAAAAAATCATTGTTGAATAGAAAGAATATTGTTGTATGTCAGTGCATTTGCTGATTTTTGTCTCAACAAATATACAGAATAATTCAAACTAGTAGAAAAATCCAATAAAATATTTAATTGTGTAAATCCTTCTGAATCTGCTCCAACAACATCAACATCTGGAGGGACACTTGCCTCTTGTGCGGAGGTCATTCCAACAATGTCAACATTTCCATTGAAAATTCGGTATCTTTTTCGTTGAGATTATTAAACATTATAATTTTGACCATCGCTGATAGATTGAGGATGATCATCTGATGTACCATCAATTGGTATAATCATTTGATCATCATCAAATGGCATTGAATCTTTTAGCTCGATCGCATTCTTTTAGCAACCTTTCTCTGAGTATATATTTCTCTAACTTTTTGTCAAAATTTAGCTTTTTCTCTTCCAGAAAATCTTTATACGAGATTTTTTTTTTTCAATTTATAGCTATACTAAATATTTTATAATTAATTAACAAAATCTTACCACTTATTATATTAGCAGAGCAAACCACAGACTGAAAAATTGCAAATTGCAATAAAACCAAAAGCTAACGAACCAGTGACACAATTTAATGTAAAATCATCAACGAACAATGTATTTTAGATTCTCTAAAATGTGTATTGATTCTAACACTGAACAATGCATAATAAATATGTTTAAGCATATAAAACTTAAACACAAAAATATTATTTCAAAACATAGAAATAATTGACAAATAAAGATTATAGATTTAAAAATGCATGGAAGAAAAGAAACAATTTGTAATAAATAATACAAAAGTACTTACAATTTCTTTTCCAGAAGGAAACAATATTTGGTTGAATTCAAATCTTCTGATTGAGAAAATAAACCCTATTTTTCAAAGAAAAAAAAATTACGTTATTTGTGGGTAAGAATATTTTCTTTATAATTTATAAAGTAAAGAAAATTTTTTAAGTTGTTATAATTAATTTTGAAAGCAGACAATACAAAAAATATTTATAAAAAATTTAAAAAGAATTAAAAAAATAAAAGTTTAAAATATATTTTTGAATTAATCTAAAATATTTGTTTCTGAAATATCAAATCCAAAACACATAAAATATTTCTCCGTTATCAAAAAAAAGTATATAAAATAAATAAATAAAATAACCAAAAGTTTCTTTGCATTATTACAAAAAGAAACTTTTACTTTTTGTAACTTAATCTTAAAAAAGGACAAAAAATTTTCAATGTTTGTAAACTTACTATTAGAATAAATAGGCCATATTCTTGAGAATAATGCAATAATAATTTAAATCTATAAAACCCGGAACTTTAATTTTCTAAACTGATATAATTAATTTTGAAAGCAAATAATAGAAAATATATTTATAAAAAATTTAAAAAGAATTAAAAAATAGAAGTTTAAAATCTATTCTCAAATTAATTTAAAACTCTTGTTTATGAAATATCAAATCCAAAACACAAAACATATTTCTCTGCTATTAAAAAAAAGAATAAAAAAAATTAATAAAAAAATAGCTAAGAGTTTCCCTGAATTATAAACGGACAATGTATTTTAGATTTTTTAAAATGTGTACTGATTCCAACACTGAACAATACATAATAAATATGTCTAAGCATATAAAACTTGAACCAATATTATTTCAAAACATAGAAATAATTGGCGAATGAATATATAGATTTAAAAATGCATGGAACAAAAGAAACAATTTGTAATAAATAACGCAAAAATACTTACAGTTTCTTTTTCAGAAGGAAACAATATTTGGTTGAATTCAGACGTTCTGATTGAGAAAATAAACCCTATTTTTTTTAAAAAAAAAGCTATGTTATTTTTGGGCAAGAATATTTTTTTTATAATTTATAAAGTAAAGAAAATTTTTTAAGGTTTTATAATTAATTTTGAAAGCAAACAAAACAACAAATATTTATAAAAAATTAAAAAAGAATTAAAAAAATAAAAGTTTAAAATCTATTTTCAAATTAATCTAAAACATTTGTTTCTAAAATATCAAATCCAAAACACAAAAAATATATTCTCTATTATTGAAAAAAAAGTGTACAAAAAATTAATAAAAAAATAACTAAGGGTTTCTTTGAATTATATTTGAAAAAGAAACTTTTAATTTCTGTAACTGAATCTTAAAAAAGGACAAAAAATTCTGAATGTTTGTAAACTTGCTATTAGAATAAATAGGCCATATTCTTGAGAATGATGCAATAATAATTTAAATGTATAAAACCTGCGACCTTTTATTAAAGACAAATTGTCTGATAATGTAAGCAAATTAAAATTAAAAATAATTAAGAATAAAATTGATCATGTCTTTGTTGAAATGAATTTTGAAATAATACATTTGGATGGTTAAATTACTATTGTTAAAAATAACAGTAAATAATAATAGTATATTGCTTTTAAATAATCCTGTTAATTTTGCACAACAATTTTAACGATGAGAAATTGACTGCAATGTTATTTTAAAAACCTCTCCCATTTCTAAAATTCATGAAATTATGTTTTTAAAAAAATAAAGCAAAAAAGTACTCTTTATGTCGGATCAATACAATACTTTATAATTGTTGTCCTTAATTCTCATATAAAAAAACAAAATATCCACTCTTAACAATAAACCATCTAAAACTTTCCAATTTACAATAAAATGAAATTTACCTTGAATAAAAAAGTTCATAAAATGAAAGGGTCAATAGATATCTCAAATGTTTTAAGTGATTCCATTATAACGTTAGCTCTTGCATTATAATGTAAATAATGTAAGCATCTTACAAATAATAAAATAGATATTTCTTCTATTTACAAATCTGCTTAGTAAAAAACACTAGCAAACATATTTATTACACATTGATAATATATTAATTGGAAACAACCTAAATTTCTAAACACTTGCAGCCGGGTTTTCTTCCATGCAAGCCAATCCTTTAAATAAAAATACCAGATAAACAATCTCTCTTCCAGCATAAAAGTCGGATTGTTTATGCATTTTACCAAAACATCATAAATTTGTATCACAACTTAAAGCACCAAGTAACTGGAAGATTATTAAAATTACAATTATATCACTGAGGTATAGATAATAATGTCTAAAACTGTATTTACCTACCCAAGTAGGTAGGAGATCAATGATAAGAAAACAAAATAGACAAAAACTTGAAAATTGGTAGTCATTATTTTTATGCTTTTTCTGAGCGTTTGAATAAGTATAAAAAATTTGAAGATATGGTTTTTTAGCAGTATAGACACTAAAATAAAAACAAAAAGCCCACCAATTTAATTTCTTCTATTATATAAAAATTTCTCATTGAACCCAACATCTTTGGGCATAAATGGTTTTTTTGACTTTATTTATTTCCAGCCACAATTAAATAATCATAATTTTTATAAACAATCTAGTCAAAACCTTAAACCATAACCTTATCTTTTCATATAAGTTTAATGAAAAAGCACACAAAGACATGGAAAGTCCTAACTGGATATTAGCAAGTTAAAGTTGCAAAAGTAAATAAATTTACGCAAAGGCAATGCCTTTTAGGTAAGGTATTCTTTTATAACCATTGATAACAAAATGTTATAAAACAAAAACAAACTATATAATATGTTAAAACATATTTGTAACACATAACTATAGATAGAAAATTAAAAAAAATAATATAAAAGATTTTAATATTTCAAAAATATTTAAGAAGGAATCAATGCTTTGTTCTGAACAAACAAACCCAACAACAAACAATGTTGAGAACAATGAGTATAAAAAAATAAAAATCCTAACATTCAGCCATGCAAAACTTCCAACCATATTAGACAAAAACAACTTAAATTTAGAACCCCAAGGAATAAAACTTAAATATATACAAACACATAATTCATTTCAATATTAAAACAGAAACTAAAAAACAAAATACACAAAAAATTAGGAATAACTACAATATACATATAAAATTAAAACATAATGTCCACCGTAAGATCTCAAATATATTCATACCAAAACATCTACATCAAAAACACTAAACTCAACATAACAACAACATATAATCTGTTTAAATATCAAACCAAAATTTGGTTCAATTCATAGAAACATATAATATAACACAAACAAACATTAGATGAACTGACCACGAAAACAGTACTTCCAGCTTACCTACAACAAAGATAAATAAATTAGAGGAATCAAAAGCAGATAAGAAAAGAAGCAAATTTCAGAACCAAGCTAGCACGAACTAAAGAAGACAACACAAAGATACCAAACAACAAAAATATATAGAAACATCCACAAAGATCTTCAACCATAAAAAAGATAAGAAATGTTGAAATAAGTAACAAATCTGAATGGAACAACATAACTAAACGTTTAAACCATAAAAAGAAAATCAAATGCAAAAATATAAGAAATGACAAACACAACAAAACTATAACGTGGTCTCAGATGGAAACTATATCACAAAAGAAGAAATAAATCGTGGCCTCACATATAAATAATTGAATGTTAAAAAGAAAACTGAATAAAACTTCATTTTTCAAAATTGCTAAGTATTTACAAATGAACTTTGCACAACAGATAGACGACAGAAAAAACTGAGGAGCTTTAACAACAGAAAGTACAAACATACAATACAAATAACCGTTTTCTATTATGATTAGATAACAATGGAGAATGATTTTGAAAAATATCTAAATTTTAGCCTAATTATTTAACTGTCACAAACTCTCCGGCCTTGACAACTCTCAAAGCCGGAGAGATTTTGAGAGTCAAGTAATTTGACACACATTTTTTCAAGATAATTCTCCCCTGTTGTCTACAAGATAGGAAGTTTGTTCACATATTCTTCCATCTCTCTCTAGTTTAACAATATAACACTACTATTTGTTTGACATTGTTTGACAAAAGAAGAGATAAATCGGGGCCTCAGATATAAATAAATAAATGTTTAAAAAAAACTGAATAAACTTCATTTTTCAAAACTGCAAGTATTTAGAAATGAACTCTGCACAATAGACAAATGACAAAAAAAATTGAGGAACTTTAACAACAGAAGGTATAAACACAAAATACAAATAACCAGAATTACAAATCTAAACAGAACAACATAACCAAATATTAAACCAAGAAAAAAAATATTTAAATGCAAAAATATAACAAATGAAAAACACAACAAAAATAACTCGTGTTCTCAAACGAAGCTATATCACAAAAGGAAAAAGATAAATCGTGGTCTCAAACAAACAATGGAATGTAAAAAAAAAAAAAAAATTGACTAAAACTTCGTTTTTCAAAATTGCAAGTATTTAGAAATGGATTCTGCAAAACAAATAAATGACAAAAACAATTGAAGAACTTTAACAACAGAAGGCACAAACACACAACACAAATAACCCATGGTCTCAGACTAAAGCAACATAAAAAAAGAACACAAATAAACCATGGTCTTAGATAATAATGGAATGTAAAAAAAAAAATACCTGAATAAAACTCGTTTCTTAAAACTACAAGTATTTACAAATAAACCCTATACAATAGATAGATGACAAAAAAATGGAGGTATATTTAACAACTGAAGGTACCACCAAAATGAATGCCACAATAATACCGTGAAACAAGTACATCAATAACACTGAAAGACAATCTAGATGCCATCGCATATACTGTTTTTCAGGAAAAGGAAGTGCATCATCGACCTCACGATCAAACTGAAAATATCTAACGGTAATAAATACAACCCCCAACGCACAGAAACAAACCATAATAAATGCAAGGGCAAAAAAGACAGAACAAAATGCATAGTTGAGAACTCCAAATCCAATCTTGGTTTTTTAATGCAAAACCCTCGACCAAAGAGAAAACAGAGGGAGAGAATAGAAGATCGAGGTATTGTTTGATAAAGGATATATATAGGTCTATATAAGTGTAGATGTGGACATAAAGTATGGATTATGAAGGAAGAATATAGAAAAAGAAAAGTAATAAAACAAGAAAAGACTTTTCCAATCCCCTTTTCTCATTCTCAATACACTGACGACACAAAAATCCAAACACATAACCCATCCTCTCAAGCTGACAAACAGTTTACACGGTTAAAATTTCTAGAAAATGATAAAAAAATATTTCAGAAGATGTCCCAGGAACTGAAATTCTGAAACTGAATGTCCCATACATATAAAAATGAAACAAGAATGCACCAACTAAATGAAAAAAGAACAGTAGAACCAACAAAACAAAAGGAACCAAGAAACTAAGCTGTCAAATCAAATAAAAAAAAAGCCAAATCTTGAAAACGAGAATGCACCAACCAAAAGAAAAAAGAATAGTAGAACCAACAAAACAAAAGAAACCCAGAAACTAACAAGCAATCAAATCGAATATAAAAAAAAAAATCTTAAAAATCACATAAAATATCTACACGATTATTGAGAAAAAATCTCTAAAATACAATTCTTGAATCCATCAATAGTAACCGGTGGACTTAGAGCACCATTAATGCACTGACCACAGGATGACATCCATTTAAAATAAAACCCCTACTACACAGACATAAACATATAGGAAATGAACGGTAAAAAAATACAAAGCAAAATGCACAGAAGGGAAAAAACGGAGTGACAAAGTTATTGTATAAACAATGCACTTCTTAAATTCCCGCTAAATAATAGAAAAGTAGAAATAGAAAAGAGATAGAAATACTAATAAAACTAATAAAATAATCATATAGGTAATAGGTAAACATATAACTATCAAAAAACCAAAAACCACAATTAAAACAATTACCTAAACTCTAAGAAAAACAACAGCAGATTTCTGATTACATTAATGAAATAGAAAAGCAAAAAAATGATTTATTTGATCGAAGTTTCCACCCAAAATAAAATCCACAAACAACAAAAGTAACAAAACCCATAACTTTAATAAAAATTCCTGCAAAAAAAAAAACAGTACATCATTGACCACGAAATCAAAACTCACGCCTAAAATCAAATCCGCAAACAACACTCAACCACCACCACAATAATACCACGAATAAAATACAGGAAGAACACAGAAAGACAACCTAAATGACATTTTATATACTGCTTTTTCAGCAAAAGAAAGTGCATCATCGACCATGGAATCAAACTAAAAATAACAAAAAATGTAAACTTTACTGAAATTAAAACAAACCAAACGAAGTGCATCATTGACCACAGGATTAAAGCAAAAAAATGAAAAGAACAACATCTCTACCGAAACAAAAGCACAACCTTCAACCCACAGAAAGTCCCTAGAAGAGTCAAATAACAACATGTTCGAACCCTTCCAAAACTTTGCAACTCCTTCAAACCGACCAAAATGCATCAGCAAAAACTCCAAAAAAATACACAAGACAAAAAAAAAAAAAAACCTGAAACCCTTCAAACCCTTCCAAAACAATAAAAAAACCTCAAGTTTGAACCCACAACAACATCCCCACAGAAACAAAACCGCAGCTTTCAACCCACAAAAAACCATAACTCCAAACCCACAACGGAATCAAATCGAAAATAACAAAAAATTTAAAATTTACTGAAACTAGAACAAACCAAATGAAGTGCATTTTAACTCCTCCAAACCGACCAAAATGCACTATAAAAAACTCAAAAAAAAAACACACAAGACACAAAAAAAAAAAAAATCTCAAACCCTTCCAAAACCAACAAAAAAACCTCAACTTTAAACCCACAACAACATCCCTACCGAATCAAAATCACAAATTTCAACCCACAAAAAATCGCAACTTTCAACCAGTAAAAAATCGCAACTTTCAAAAAAATCATTGTTCTTCGACAAGCACCACCAAAAGAGCAAAATGGAAAAAAAATCCAAACGTCCCAAACAAACCCACACGACACCAAGAGCCATACGCAGAAAATGGAAAAGCAAAACAAAAAGTAAGGCAAATCCTTCCAAACTCTATAACTCCTTCAAACCTACAAAAATGCACCACCAAAAATTTCAAAAAAACACACAACTCACGAAAAAAAATCCGAAATCCTTCAAACCCTTAAAAAAGGCAAATCCTTTCAAACCGACCAAATGCACCACCAAAAACTAAAAAAAAAACATACAAGACACACGAAAAAAAACCCGAAACTCTTCCAAAACTAGAAAAAAAATCTCAACTTTGAACCCACAACAACATTCCACCAAAATAAAATTGCAACTTTCAACCCACAAGAAACTGTAATTTTCAACCCGCAAAAAATCACAACTTTCGAAAAATCCTTACTATTCAACAAGGATAACCGAAAGGGCAAAATGAAAAATAATCGAAATGTCCCAAACAAACCCACACAGCACCAAGAGCCATACGCAAAAAACGGAAAAACAAAATGAAAAGCAAGGTAAACGTTCCAAACAAACCCACACAAAGAGCAAGCCAAACGTCCAAAACAAATATCCACATAGAGAGCCATATGACGCAGAGAATGGAAGGGCAAAATGAAAAGCAACTCAAACGTCCTAAACAAACCAACACAGAAAGCCATATGGAGAGAACGACAGAAAAGGAGAAGACAAAACCTAGAGAAAGAGAGAGAGAAGAACAAATACAATGGACGAACGAAAATGAAAAGCCACCTGTCCAAACAAACCCACCTAAATATCTATCCAAGGAAAAGAAAAAAAAAATCCCAAACACGAAAACAAACGGCATAAATGTAAGGGCAAAAAAGGTAGAATAAATTATGCACGGAAGGAAAAAACAGAATGAGAAATTACTGTAAATTATTGTAGCACACCGATTCCCTCTTATATAGTAACTATATATATATATGTATGCATCAAGTCAAAATATCGTATCTATAATATTATTAAAAAAATTTAATTGTAAGCGATTATACGCACTAATACGTATATCTATTCAATATGATTGAGCAGAAAGTAAATTTTATTAAAAATAGTGTTAAATTAAATTTAGAATATAAAGATAATGATATTAATATGTAAATTAATATACAAATTTATTTGTATATAATAAAACTCAATATTATTATATAACATTTACACAACTCTCCAAGCTAATTGGCCATTAATTTGACATTTCACGTGGAGATCATCGATGCAATATATATGTACCGTGTGATCAGAATCTAGCGATCACTAATCAGAACTTTCAGGAAAAGAAAATTCTTTTTTCGATTTTAGTACAAATTAGGACAAAAGATCACGAGTGATCAGGCTCATAAAAAATTTTCAGTCAAATAGTGGATGGATATGTCAGAGTTCCTCTCTCTCTCTGATATCTCCGGCCCTTAGGGCAGGTTTGTAACCTCAAAACAAAATATAAAATTCTCATCTCATCTCATCTCATCATTACACATTTTTTAAATTTTTATACAAAATATAATAAATAATTCAAATTTTTTAAATCCCAATACATATTTTTCAAATCCCAAAACAATAATAATATTAAAACTTAATATTTTAAACTTCAAAACAAAACACAAAATTCTTATCTCACCCCCAAACCTACCCTTAAGGTCTCGGTTGTGTTAACAACACTTTTCAACTTATTTTATTTTATTTAATTATTAAAAATTTTATAAAATTTTAAATAAAATAAAATAAATAATTTAATTTTTTAAAATTTTAAAATAAAAATAATATTAAAAACATATTTTTTAATAATATTTTATTTGATTTTTAATTTTAATTTTAATTCATTTCATCTCATCTATCAAAATAAAATGTGAATTTGTTTCTTTAAGATCCCAAGCGTCAACCTGATTAATCGTGTATGGTCAGGTTTTGAGTGCTCTTAATTTGAGTACTTTTATCACTTCATATTTTTTCTTGTTAGCAGAGGATATGTGAAATAAAATTTGAACTAATCTCATAAGTCACAACTCTAATGAATTAAATCACTCCACACGGAGGAGATTTTTCTCTCTTCCAAAGATCCAGCCATCCCAGCTTCTTCTCCCAGAGGGGAACGAAGCTTAAGCTCCTCTCTCCCTCTCTCTTCCTGTCCGGCCAACTCCGAAAATGTACCTCGATTCTTTTTTTCTTAATTTTTTATCTATAGCATTAAGATGCGCTGATATGTTTCTTATTGGCCTCCTACGACCGCCACACGCCCCACCATCAAATTCTCCAATCGCTGATCTGTCAGACGGTAAAAGAAAACTGACCAAACGAGTAGCGCATGCGTCTCATGCTACACGGGCCTCCACCGCTAGTGACGGTCTTATGCTGGCATATCGACCCATCTTCCGGTTGCTATTTCTCTATATTCTTGCTTTTCCTAACCAATAATTAAGATAAAATAGTTGTGAAAGTCTCATTTAGTCAGTCCAGACCAATAAAATACAATACACAACAATTCATTGTGACCTTTAGTCGTAATTTTATAGTCTATTTATCAAACTATACAAAAACCATTTCAAGCAGCTTCCTCTTAGTGAGAAATGGGTGGGAGCTAAATTTTTTGTTCCAGATCCCTCTTTTTTATTTATATTGTATTGTATTTGTTTGTTTTGGGATGATTGTTGGAGATTCCCACTCCATTGAATCTAATATCTTATAACCACTTAATTTATCTATAAAATGTTTGATAAGATGCATGTATAGTTTATTATACTAAATCTTGTCCAAATTAAATAAAAAACTAGCTAGGGATAGTGGTTCTTTTTTGTTAATGAAAATATTTTATTGTGTAAAATGAAATTATTATCTAGTTTCTCTAATTTCCCACTTTCCAAAATGTAAACAAAACATTTTCATTCAAGAAAAATAAATCCGGCCAACTATTTAAGCAATGATTTAAACAAAACAACAACTCAATAGCTTCATTTCAAAATCTTAAGAGATACAAATAAATTAGACTAATGTTCCATAAACTAGACGAATTCTATTTTTCATATGGATGATGGTACATCCACAGAGGGTGGCCACCGAATGTGTATTTTTTTTTTAAGATATTTTTAAATTCTGTTAAACATTTAAAAAAAAATATTTGCTTAACCATTAAGTTAAAAAAAAAAAATCCAAATCGGTACAAACACTCGATAATCTTCATCTGTGGGGGTAGTGTTTTCCTCTTCATATAGACCATTAAAAAAATTAATAAATTATAAATTAGGTGTGTTTAAACTTTTTATCATTGATTTCACGGCCACCTATATGAAGATTATGACTTTTAATTTTGATGGAGGCAAACTTAATTTTTTTTTTCTAGTTATATTTACAGCTAATTCTCATGGTATATAAGAGTAATGTTAGTCGTGGAATGCACAAATGTCGCATAATTCTTTAGAAAAAAGTGGAATCCATTAGTAAAAAATTATTATTTTTCATGTGAATCTCATATTTATTTATTTTTTTAAAAAAGATTGCGCAGCGTTTGCATACTCCAAGATTATAAATATCATTTCTCTCTCTATACATATATATAACGATTTTATTTAAAATTCTAATAACCAGGTGGCCATGTTGTCCCAACTCCTCTTTAGATGATGATTAATTAAATGGCGCATTTTTACTTTTTAGGCTAAGAAATTATGATCTCTATTTAGAGATTTGCTAGGTATAAGCGACTTTACACACCAACCTACATACCGATGCTTACATGGTTTTTTTATTGAAAAAAAATAAAAAAAGAAAAATTTTGAGAGAAGAAGAAGGTCATCTATCTCACGAAAATCATTTCCGTCTTCAATTCATATTATTTCGTTAAAAGGATGCCTTATATGTCAACATCGGTGCGCGGTTTGGTGCGCAAAGTCGCTTGCAAGAAGACTTTTCCCTCTGATTAGCTAGGGATCAATCCTGGTAACATGGCTATAAGTGCATGCATGATCTCATGCTAGCTAGCTACCCTTTTTTCCCCCAAGGCCACATGATCTGATGCCTCGTTTGTTTTCACAAATCTTCTTAATGCAAATCGTCGACAAAAACTTTAGAAAAGTCTTCTATCACTTGGATTCCTGGACTCCTCCATCATACTAGTCATAACTACAAGATAAGTGGCACCTCCTATCATCAAAATCTTCTTAACTTGTCCGGCCATTACTATCAATGAAACTAACTTAACTGCTTCTCCCATGTAATAGATTCTATCTTTGGTGGGCAATTTGAATACCACCTCCTTCCTTTGGCAGTCTATCTTGACGTAATGCCTTGACAACCAATCCATCCCTAGGATCAAGTCAAATTAGATGGAAAACGATTAGGTTCACGGTCAAAGTTAAACTTGCGACTTCCAATGGACAATCTTTAACTACTCAAGTGCACCCAATTATCTTCCCGTTCGGAATAGCTACTAGAACCTTTCGAGACAAAGGTTCCGTATTCAACTCACATCTTTGCACACATCCAAAAGACACAAAATATCTTGAAGCTTCGGAATCAAACAAAGCGCAAGCCGTGTGTTACATCAACTTAACCTTAGCTAATAGGGTAACTAGGGTTATTACTCAAGGATTCTCAAACAAACACTAGTTACTATTTAGGGTGGGTTGGAAATATTACTGATGATTACTCTTGCATCAATTGCCTCATTAGCCTCCAAATCTACCTCTCCAAGTGTGATGGCATAAACCTTAGCTTTCACAGGAGTCTTTACTCTACCACCTGCTATTGCTACTCCTCTAGGCATGTTATGTGGACAATCTTGGATCAAGTGGCTGGTCTGACCTCATTTAAAACATGCTCCCAATGATTAATCAACATTCACCGCTATACCTTCGCTTGTATCTTTGGCATGGTGGTGGTATGACGGGTACTGTGTTCTTGACCATTATACATTTTCCTTTACCCATGGTGGAGGGGACCTTTCTCTTTTCCATGTTCCTCCCAGGAGAGTAAGGCATTCCCCTTTTTTGGTTCGTGTGGACTTGGGAGATCAGACTTCATTGCTCCTCTACTATCGAATCAACATTGACCAACTCTTGGAAATTCCCAATCCTCAGGCATGCAACTTGATTCCAAATTCGTGGTTGCAACCCGTCTTGAAACTTCCTAGCCTGCATCTTCTCTATATTGATTAAATGAGGGGCGGATCTCCCCAACTCCATAAACCGGGCCGCATACTGTTCCATCGTTAGATTGCCTTGTGTCATTTTTGTGAATTCCAATGCCTTATGGTGCTTCGTGGTTTCTGGAAAGAAACGACTATCAAATTCCTACTGAAACCGCTCCCAAGTGAGAGTAGCTATGTCTCCCAACTCGCGTGCCAACAATCATTGTTTCGTTCCCACCATATACCGGCTTCTCCCTAAAGCAAGTGTCGACATATTGGACATTTTGCTCCTCAGTACATCCACTGATGTCGAAAGTCATTTCCAATTCGATAAGCCACTTATTGGCTCTTAGGGCTCCTTCTGTACCCATGAAATTCGAGTATCTATTTACTAGAAATCTCTCAAACGAACATCCTCGATTTTCTCCTCTAGGCAGCTCTTGCCTAGCATTCTGCCCTTGTTCCATCTGGTGTTGTACCACTTCCGTCATTTGGCGGATAGCTTCCGCTATTGCTTGTCCTCCTTCCAATGGAGGGTTCCTACTCTCCTCATCTCTCTATCTTGGAGAAGTCTCTTCACGTCAACCACGTGCCATAGATTATTTTTTGTGACACCCCCAACCTTTGCTTGGGATGTAAAGGAGATTTGAAGCATTGGGACATACAACACAAGGTTACATACCCCATACATTATAGTTAGTATGCAATGCATCCTAGAAATGCAACTAGCAGTATGCAATAATTGCAATGGAAAGTAAGGGTGAAAATGAACTTATGCTATAATAACTAAATCATCCCAATAATATTGATTAAACCATAAGTTTCAAATCATTAGGTAGTTTAATCTTAGTACAAATATCAAGTTTCCAAAGAAGAATCTAAACCAACTGCTTCATACGTTCTATGGCACGGAGGGTTAGGCCTAGAAATATCAAAATAAGATCAAGTCTCCTATCGACGTTTGGTTCCTCATCAATCCTCTTGATCCACTAGTCCATGTGCATCTACAACTTCTATCATTTCAAGTGAACTGATAGTGGGTCCACAAAGGGAGAGATTTACTTGAAATCTCAGTAAGTTAGATAATTAACGTGCACAAAGATAGACTATGCATGAAGAATGATAAACATGAAATGCATGAAAATGCAGAAAAACTGTATTGTCTCCCATTCAAATTTCTCCAGAAAGTATACTTTTGATGCACATTTTCTTACAGAGAACTTAATTTTACTTCCATCTTAAAAACTTAATCTTTCTTCAAGAATTACATTAACTCATGAAATTAACATAATGTATGGTATCGTTACAGTTCTCCATATGCATTGTGAGTATCTGCCGGTGACCGTAGGACAATGTGAGTTGTACTACATTGTCTATAGACTCATTCTCAATGCATTGGTAATGTAACATAACATCGTAAAAATCATAATATATACACTCACCAGCATTAGGTGTCGTAACGTACTTCGCTCCGACGTTCTTTAAAAAGAACCGAGGGGTTACCACTCCATATTTAATTACTCTAGAGTGGACAGACGAGTTCCACAGGATACTTCCTCATCCTAGCCTTTGGGGTTATGATAAAATAATTTTTCATGATATGCATGTATGTGGCACAGTTCAAAAATGATAGTTGTATGCGAAATAAAAATGGAAAGTTATAAAATGACAGTTGTATGATCAAAATGACAGTTATAAAATGAATGCGACATTTATCAATAAATCATAAATAATCATCAAAGTGTAAGTTAGAGACTAACTTACAGACTGTTGAAGTTGGAAGTGAGGTAGTGGTTGTGATAAAAATTGAACTAAGTTACAATCTATACTATCTTAAGGAAAAATAAAATCTTCTTGATAAAGGAAAATTACCAAAATATCCCTAATCTCCAAATATTGCTACTAATGCAATTGCTCTTCAAACTTAACTAGAATCCATAGTCCTCATATCTTGCACATTCTAAGATTGTCTATGCCTTAAAAATCAAAAGGGATCTTAGCCTATTCATCTTCAATTCGTAGCATGCTCTCTAATTGACGTCTATATGAAATTTTGACTATTGATCCTTATGAATGCATGCATGAAAGATTCACCCAATAAAAAGATGATCACCATAAATCCTCACTGATGAAATAAAAGTTTAACCTTGAGCAAGTTCATCCCAACACAGCCTAATAAAATCTTTAAATTCTAACTAAACCTCAAATGATGCATGACATGGCCTCTCCATCAATGACATGCTAGAATTAAATCATGCATTCTTCTTATCCGAATTTGAAGGCTTTCTAAATGCTCACATTTCAAGCCTAAGTAAAATAAGTTAATTTTCTCAAATGAAGCATGATTAAAGGTCAAACCATACATGCTTTGACGATCAATACAAGATAGAAATGTAAACCTATTATGGCATGTTTCTACCTTCAAACTAAACCTTCATAATTTATTCTAAGACATACTCAAATCATAACATAGATTACCAAGGCATGCCATATGTGATGACCCGAGTTTGCCTAAGCATGGCCCATATGATTTATTTTGAGTTTCCATGGCATTTTAAGAGCCTTAGTTACTTTTGGAAGGCCTTGGAGTCTTTGATTTAGTAATTTGAGCCCAAGAGGGGAGTGGCCCTAAGATGCCTTATAATTTTCGGCCCTATTTAGAAACCTAGGCCCAATGGCTTTAGGTCCATGACCCAAACCTTAGTCACTAGTGCCATGTGTCATGCATGTGTTGCACTATGAATCTGGTCTTGATAGTGGGTTAAGGGGAAGAGAGAAATGTAGGGAAACACTAAAAGGTGGCTTGCATGCCTATCCTAGAAGATTTGCCACTTGTCAACATGCTAGAAACCTTCTAGAAGAATCAAGGGACAAAAGAAACCTAGGAAGACTAAAGGGTTTTCGGCCAACCCATTTTTCCGTACGCCTAGAACATTGTTTGGCCTTATTTTTGAGTTCCAAGGTAGATTTCTTGGAAAGGAAAACCTAGGGAAGAGGAAGGAAGCTTCTCTAGAAAGATGCAAGGAAACCGAAAGGGGGCACATGAGATTTCAGATTTTTGTCAGACTTTGCCAAGTGTCAAGCATGCGTTAAGCTTCTAGAAGATTAGATGAATGGACTCTTGTATCAAAGGACAAATATGCCCCTAGAATTTAGGCTACCACATCTTCAATGCACCTCTTCACTTGCCACTTGTCACTTAAGTTATTTTTAGACTAATGGCACATGAGGAGTCACCTAGGGAAGGAACACTAGGAGATGAAGCATCAACTTGGGAAGTGGAAGGGAGAGTGGATGGCTAGGGCATGGCACACACCTATGCCATGTGTCACTCATGCAAAGTTTATCTCTTGGGAAAAGGAAGAGACATGGCGTAATTTTACCTCTTTGCTCTAATGTGCAATGCACTTAGTTGGGAATTGGATGGGGCATAGTTGGAAGAGAGGGATTTCAGCTAATGGGAAGACCCACACGCCACCCATGCCTTTTTGCCTTCCCAATGCAATCCGAAGGTTGGGAACACCAAGGGTCATTTCGGCTAGAGAAAAAGGAAGAGAGAAATGCCACTTGTCTTGCTTGTAATGGACTTCAAGCAACCAATGAGGGATTGAGGAAAGTTCTATAAAAAGGGAAGGGAGCCACATGCCCAAGACTTTCTTCTTGGTCTTTTTCGAGTTTTGCATGTGTTCTCAACTTCTCTATATTCTTCTCACACCTTCACTTGAAGATTCTTGCACTTTCTCGCTCTTTCTTTCCAACCAAACAGGGGGGACTCTTTTTCAAGAGAGGATTTCGTCACCATCAAGAATAGACAAGGTCAAGATTGGTTTTCCCTAGTCTTGCACACACAAGTCACCTTCTCAACTCAAAATGAGGTTAAAATCTCATAAAGATTTCGAGGATGGTGAAATACACACACTTCTACCCATTCTTATAGAAGAAGGTTTTAGGGTTTTCGAGAAACACTTGAAGCTGAATGGTGGGGGATGCATACCCTCCATGTTTTCGATCATCACATGTGTATTCATCTTATTTCAAGTTTTGTTTTACTACATGAGTGAAATGAAGGAGTTTTGACCTAAAAACCCTAAAGGCCGAATGATTTGAGATCAAGTGATGCTCTAGAAATCCTCACACATTCAAGAACACGAAATAAGATTTTTTTCTAGATACTTTCTAATGAAGCACATTCGGATTTACAACTTGCTAGTATTTCCTTATGTGGATTTTTGTAATTATATATTCAACTTGCTCTTGGTTAATACTTGTATATATTTGAGTAAATCCTTTCGTTGGTATGATTTTTTTGATTACTATTTCTTGTTTGTTTGTTTGAATATGCTTATGTGATCTTGGAATATGAATATTACATGAATGGTATGCTTTGGTTTAAGATGCAAATGGCAAGAGTGTTCTAAGGAAAACGTTGTGGTTGATTCGTGTTATTTGAGGATTCGACTATCGTCTTAGAAGTTTTGGATCTTGGCCAAATACCATGATTTTATGTTTTATTTCATTATGTTTTGATTTCTAAGCAAGTATGTTGGAAGAAGAAGCATGTCCAAGTGATGATTCTTCATATTTTTGCACATATATGTTTTGGCCAAGGCTTTTTTTCATGGTTCCATGTAAGTGTTTTGATATTTCATGTGATTTATGTTATCATGTCATGAACTGAATATGTTACGTTGGTTATTTCATGCATGACATTTCATATGTCATATCTCAAGTGCAAGTACGCATGTTTTAAGTCTTATGTCACATGCATTTGGAAAAAAGTGTTTTCAAAAGGTGTTTTCAAAGAAAATGGTTTAAAAGTTTTATCACAACCCTAAGTGCTAGGGCGAGAGAATATCCTAGTGGAACTCCTCTGTCCAATTTAGAGTGTTTAAGAATAGGGTGTTAATCCCTAAGTCGACAAAGTACCATTGATAAGCCTCAATTGGATTCTTTTCAAAGGATGTCGGAGCGAGGAAGTGCTTAACACTAGTGGGTGCGTAAGGCATGTAACCCGACGGAGTAAGGTCGAGTTAATATGAATCTCTGTTTATGATGTATTCATCACGATGTACGAACCGTTGATGGTGCGTTAACTAACAGGAACACGCGGTGCTAAGGGGAACCGTGTTGTGTCCACCCTCTAAACAAGGATAAGAGCTCATGTGTTAAGGATCACTTGATGAAAATCTCGTGATATGATAAGATAAGGCAAGCTCTGATTAAGATCACGTGAATAAGAAATTCAAGAAGTTTTTCTGAAAAGTTAAAACTATCTGTTATTAGTCTTTTTGAAAATGGTCAAGTTATATGTCAAGTACATGTCCATGCACGCATTTCATGATGTACCTCTTGTATGCATGTGTTAATTGTGGTTGTTGTGTGATTACTTGCTAAGATTTATTGAAATCTCATTATGGTAGTTTCCACTACCATTCCCCAACCGGAATGGTAGAAGTTGTTACAGATATAGTAGATGACACCCATGACCATGAGGAAAAGAATGACACCTCCTCTTCCAGAGAGGATCGTGCCTAAGATGGCTGCAAGTCGGCCTGAGCCCTCCATCTTGAAGCGACTCGAGGCCATCGACTAGAAGATCTCTGGAATACTTGAATTCATTGCAGAATTTAGACGACGTCACAATCGGGATAAAGATAGGACTTTGGAGAAGTGTGTGAATCCCAAGCCCTCTTGAAGAAAACGGGAACCTAAGTTGTTTTGTGGAAAAAAAAAGAAGAAAGGACTTATGGTTTATATCTCAACTTTTGAGGAACTAAGTTTTGAGGAGGTCCATTGTTTTGGGAGATTTAAACTATACTCTATGTTTTTTCGATGCTATATCTTTATGGTACATGTTTATGTTTTTGGACAATGTTGGGATATGATGTTAGTACGGTGTCATGTGCTTTGCAATTGCCTATCGCATTGCTTAGATTTTTCGACTTTTACTATTTTTTCGCATATTGCATACTGCTAGTGTACTTAAGTGCATAGCATATTATTTTTCATGTACGAGGGGTGTGTAGTCTTGTGTTTCATGTCCCGGTGTTTCAGTCACCATCTAATCCCAAGCGAAAGCTGAGGGCGCCACACCATAACTAATATCTTCACCAAAAAATTAATTTAAAACACTAAATTATCGACCAATATTTTAGCTTCTAGCTAAACATGGTATCTCATGCTATACTCAGCCAAGATTAATACTACACTAAAAAATACAACTTAACACATAAATTAAGATCCAAAGAGGAAAACTTACAATGATTTCGTGGCCCTCCTAAGCTTTTCACTCAAACTCAAGAATTCATTTAGAACTTAAAGTACACTCAAGGAACAAGGGAGGAGAGGCTCTCAAGAACATTCAAAGAAGACTTGAGGAAATGAAGTGAGGAAGAAGTGAAGGGGAGATGAGTTTATATAGGGCTCCAAGGGTGGTGAGGTGCGGCCTAGAAGGCTGGCATTTGGTTGGTTTGGGCGGTGGATGATGATGCTGCCTAGAAGCCTATTTGCCGTGTGTGGTTTGGTTGATTATTCATCATCATTGCATCTATGTAGGGCTAAAATGGCTAGGGGAAGAGGGATAGTTGCCACGGGGGAGTGGAAAAAGGAAGAGAAGAAAATGAATGGCATGAAGGCAAGCCATCCGAGTAAGGTGCATTCCCAAGGCTAACTATTTTGTCTTATTCATTTGGACACATCTTTATGGTTGTTATGCCTAACTTAAAGGCACTCTTAAGTGCCCTACATAGGTGGTAGATTGTGGGGGATTGGTTGCTGAATGAAGAAGAAATGGCAGCCCAATGAATAAGGCATTTTAATGGTGGTTATCGAGTTACACAAAGATGCATTCAGATTGGTTCAGATTTTATGGTTTCGGCTAGGGTTCTTGAAATCAAGCTTGGTAGGAAAGATTTCACGAATAAATGAGGTTACCAATGATATAAATGTCCTTGATAAAAATTGGTATAAAAATAATCAAGCTAGGGGCACATTAGTCTGTGCACACAAAAGTATACAAGGGTGCCGATTGATATGGTTTTAGATTTTGACATGTCATTATCCTAAATGACATGTGTAAAGGCTAATCTAAAATTTTAATATGATCTAAGAGAAATGGAAATGGATAATCAAACAAGGAAATTTTGGAACAAAATGATGAGAAATACTAAGAATAAAAATCAAGCTTAAAACATGGTTTCAAGATCACTAATCACGTGGTTATCGATCAATGCTCTTAACCAAAATTCTAAACTTAATTTGATTCTTTCTAAAAATCTTAGGGTCATGAACTACTCTAAAAAGCTAGTCTTCTAAATTCTAGTGTTGATATAAGAGTTAATATATAAGGGTAAATAGGCGGGGTGTTACATTTTGCCTCCTCAAACGTACAAAACTAACGCATACCAGCTTCTTTCTCATAGGAAAACCACGTCTTCCTCACAGTACTTCGTTGCCCACACTTCATACTTCACTTCCATTCACACTTCAACAAGATCCAAACGTATACCTATAAGATTAAAGCCTATAACTATAAGATTTCAAACCTAATATTTGGTACCATGTATCCTTAGGACAACTTGTGGGTTTACCTTGAGACATAATTGCTTTGATACCGCCCCCTATGACGCCCTCAACCTTCGTTTGGGATTGGATGGTGACTGAAGCATCGAGACATGTAATCCAAGGCTATATACCTCCATATATGACAATTAAGATGCAATGCACCTATTAGATTCTAGCAGTATGGAATAAATCGCAGTGAAAAGTCATGTAAATTTAAGTAAACTTTAGAGCAATTTGTAAAATATCATGGTACCTTAAACTTATTACCGCAAAAGATTTCCTTTGTTCAAAATTACTTCAAAATAGATAATGTTTTAGGATATCTAAAAGTAAACCATAAATCATTTCCTTTTTTTTTTTACAACAATTTCAAATATTCCTCCAAAAAACCCTACAAGACCTTCTCTATTTTGCCTTGTCTTTGTTAAGTATCTTCCTTAGCTCTTCAAAGAGTGTTGCAATACTTTTGTAATGAACGGATCAGCGGCTTCTAGCCTCTTCGCTATGGATGGCTCCGATGAGCTCTCAGGGCTCTTCAATGCCTCCTTTACTATCTGGAGTGCTTACCTCTTGCGCTTCTCCATATTGTCGTGTAACAACTTCTACCATTCCGAGATGAGAATGGTAGTGAAAACTACAACAGTGAGATTTTGAAAATTTTCAGTAAGTAAACAAACAACATACAACATATAACATAGGCATATAAATGCAAACCATGAATAAATGCATGGACATGTACTTGACACAAAATTTGGCTTATGCAACTTAACTTTTAAATAAAAGATCTCTTTCCATTTTTGCACATTGAACAATATACATGTAACATATCTTTAACTCATTGTCTTGTTCACCTCTTGTAACATGTAGTTTGGATACCTCACGGCTCCCCGCTAGTTACTGCATAATCCAACGACCCACTTGACCGTGGCAACTACGTCATAATCCTTAACCAAGCGGTAGTTTGCAATTTTGTCTTCACCACATATAACACATATGAGGCATCCACCAGTTTTAGGTGCTACCCCGCTCCAGTATCCTATCTACAAGGATCCATTCGAGATCTGCCGACAATACTTTGTCAACCCAGGGGCTATTATTCCAACTTAAACACTCCAGAGTGGACATAGGAGTTCCACTAGGACATTCCTCCATCTTAGCATTTGTGGTCATTATAAAACATGTACAAACTATTTTCTTTGAAAACAATATAGAACCCAAATATATGTGACAAGAGACTCGTAACATTTTTCTTTTCAAGAACCATATGAACATGTGAATGCCACGAGTCATATAATCATGAAATCAAACATTGAACATCTCAGGTTATGATGAGTGTACGAAAGTGCACTCTAAATACCCTATTATTGGACTAAAATGCTAAAATATTAATAGAAATCATTGGAATTAATGTGTATTCTTGAATTGAGTTTTTATTTACTTTGGGATACTCCTGAGTAGATTTTTATGTTTAATTTCAAAGTCTATAAAAGAGCAAGTCCAAACCCATTCAAATTCAAAGGACTTTCAAGTGGGCAAGACGTTGGAACAATGTAAGAACTATCAACGAGTGTAGGACTCTTCAAATAAGGATAATGATGGGATTTGAGAGTAATTTGGATCATAGTCCAAAATGAGCTAGGAGACAAAATGGACACACTTTAGTATTTTAATCATAACTTTCCACTCAAATATCGGATTGATGCGATTCCTGATGCGTTGGAAAGCTATCTTAAAGGGCTATAAAGTTGTCTAAAATAAGGATTTCCAAATTCGAACTCCTGAAGTGTGTACGTGGCTGCCAAGTTGAGTCCTAAAATGTAAGTGATTTTGTGTGCAGGAATATGAAGACATTAGGGTTTCTTTCCTACCCTATTTAAGCATATCATTAGCACGAGACGACTCAGTTTGAAGGAGGAAGATCTGAAATTAATTTTCATGGCCGCCGTTTGCTTTATTTTTCTCTTGAGATTTTTGTTGTCCATTATATTTATGGGTAACTAAATTCTCAAGTAGAGTTAGGGATAAACTTGCACATTAGATGGTATTTTTAATTTATTTTTGATTTATGTATTTGATTTCCAATTACTAAAACTCTTTTGTTTTATCATTCTCAATTCATTGTTGATGTTTTCTTCTCCGAATGATCATAGAATTTATTCTGTTTATAGATTCAGTCATACTTTTTCTATTGAATGGATTAGCTCTTTGATTATATTTGGATCAATTATTTATCTATATTGATTTAATTCTTTACTGCAATATCGCTTCATGAGTATATTGTCGTTATTGGATTTTCTCAATTGTGATAATAATTTATGTATTTTAAAAGTGGTGAATGATTTTTCATAGACATTTTGTTTAATCTTGGTTTATAAATCTATACCTTCCGAATGAAAATTTTGAGAATTGAGTTCCCAATTGTGTTATTCAATGAATTAAGAATAATTAAAATACCAGATTTGTGCAAGGGATTCCCGACGCTTTATTGTTTGTCAAATTTGAGTACTTTTTCCCTTAGTCACTTTACTTCACTTTGATTGCATTTAAAATAATCTTTATTGTCCATTAATCATTTAACATTTTTCTTTAGTTTCTTTGTTCTTTTTACTATTCTTTTAATTTGTCTCTCTGTAAAATCAACACCCCAAAACTGTGCTACAACTATTGCGTTATTCTTTGGGTGTAATCAGGTTACGACTTGAAAATATTAGAACATTCAAATACTTAGTTTACAACATAGGCAAAGCACTCAACACATACCAAATGGAAGAACATTGTTTAAACACGAGCATATACATATAGACATGGCCGAATCATTGAGATTTATAAAAACATGTTATAACCAACAACTTGAACCACTATCTTCAAGCATATCTGAAAACATCATAAACATGTAAGCAATAGCAAGATCGTCATGTAAATCCAATTACATAGCAAGAAGTTATTATCAATCAATGAGAGGATATGATAGCAAATAAGAATGCAACGTTCACACAGCATATACAAACATTATCCAAAATAGGTTAAGACTTTACTTACAGAAAATCCGAAGAGTAAACAAATAGCAAGCTGAAAATATATTAAACAATATTAGACGAAGACACATGCGTAACCCTAATCTGAGTGGGTGCATGTGTGAATGTGTTGTGCCTAGGGCTTTACTCTCTCATAGCTTGTGAAATCCATTTTACGGCTAGAAGGATTCTTCATGCATTTGAACTTCACTCATAAGGCCGATCTCTAAAGAGAAAAAGGAACCCTAGTTCAAACTCAAAAGGGTGGCCATGGCCTTCTTCCCTTCCAAAGTCTCATGCTCACGTGTACAATGCTAGCGGTGGTTTGGTATTTTCATTGAGGAGAGAGAAATCCTAGCTTTTTCCCAAATGTGCATGTACAAAAGAATACATGGATCCAAACCTTTTTATCACCCTCTTCACTCAAAGTGGACATGGGTGTGTGTGGCTAAAGATGGGCGAATGGTTCTTACCATGCGTATTCCTTCCTCTTGGGTGGATTCACAACTTCCTTCTTCACTTTTGAGATTGGTTGGATGAAAGTGGAGGATACGTACATGGTGTTTGGTTGGTGAAAAAAATGCTTAGGCGTGTGGGAGGAGAAGAGAAGCAAGAGTGAGAGCTTGAAATTTGCCCAAAAAAACTCTTCACCCGTCGGCCCCTCCCCTTTTATAGACATTTTTCATTCTCTCACATTCTATCCTTGAAAATGCAAGAGACTCACGCATGGGTGCCATGTGGCACAATGGTCAAAACCCCTTCATCTTCCTCATCATTGTGTTGCTTCGGAAAAATTAAAAGTCCCATTGACAAGTGACGTGTGAGACCTTTCATCCGAAACCCTAGTTTCCAAGAGTACCCCTATTTACGCGTCTAGGTTCAATGAATTGATGGCTAAAAAGGTCAATACACAAAAACCTCAATCATCCTTAGGAGGATGAGCATGTACATGCTTGCCACTTGGCAAGTGGCGTGTGTGTGTTGGCTGAACCTTCTCATTTCCCCCACAAGGTATCTTCCTCTTCCCTAGACTTGGGTGGCATGTGGGTTGGTTCTCTAGGCAACATTTCCTCTTCTCTAGACACTTGGGTGGCGTGTGTGGTGGGAGAGTGGTGTGCGTGTGTGTGGCCAAACCTAGAGACTAGGTTTTTGCCTTGTCCCAATGTGCCTCTTCCACTCCTAATCATTTTTTCTTTCTAGAAACTCCCATCTCGAATGCATGTGTGACACTTGGCGAAGAATTTGTTGGATCTTTCTAGGATGGGCGTGCATCTCACCTTGGCCGAAACCCTAATCCTCTTAGTGAGACATGCCTTAGCCCCTTGAGCTCCCCCATGCGCCACTTCCCCATGAAATCTCCTTGGAACTCACATGGTTTTGACAAGTGACAAAAGTGGTAGTTGGCTCTTCATAGCTAGGCGTGTAATCCCTTTGGCCGAACCCTAGAGCCTCTTAGAACCTTGTACTTCTAATTTTTGCATCTTCTCTAAGTTCCTAATGATGGAGATTCTAGGGAAAGCTAAATTTTTTTTTCCCCCTCTTTCAAGTAGATGCCTCCCATGCCAAAACCCCAATTAGGGTTTTCCCTAAGCTCAAGGCCCTTAATGGCTTACTTTCATGGTCACATATATGAACCAAATATGATATTTTATTTCATGGTCAGTTTGTTACTCTGTTACATGATTACAAGGTCAATGTTTTTAAAGGAACATGTACAAGAAAGAAGTGAGTTTTCAATAAAGTTCATGTCGATGTTCATGCATTCATATTCATAGTTTGCCTTTGCATACTTATGTTATCTTTTTGTATGTTATTAGTTTAACTTGCTAAGATTTCTTGTATAGTAAAAGTTGTGACAGGAATAGACAATAGCGATGGGGAAGCAAAAGCGCTTGGTTTCCTCACGGACTAAAGAGGATTTTAGCAAGGGAGACACGAGGAAGGGTGAGAGTAGTGTGGCCTCTAGCTCTCAGAATGTTAGGAAAGATAGTCTAGAAGATGTAGTAATTGACTTGACAAGGCTCCTTGAACCTATCAGGGAAGCCCAATAAATTTTGAATCAGAGTGAACGTTGTACTTGGAAAATTGAATAGCTTATATGTCACTTGCATTGGATCTATGCCCTTTTTTATGGCGAACTTGGTACCAAGGGTTGTAGTTTAAACCCTTTTGTTTTGTATTGGGAGATATCCTGAACAAATATTTTGGGATTTCATAGTTACTTTATTTTGGTACCATATTTTAATTGCTCCAAACTTTATTTAGAAATGAACTTTTTCCGCTTTGATTTTTGCATATTGCTACAAATATGGTAGGTGCATTGCATGTTAACTATCATGAACTAGGGTTGTGTGACCTTGAGTTACATGTCTTGATACTTCAGTCTCTGTCAAATCCCAAGCGGGGTCTAGAGGTGTCACAGATCGTGGTATCAGAACAATTACTTCTCTCGGTAGACCCACAATTGTCCTAGGGAAAATGGTACCAAAAGTGAGGATTGAATCTCTCGGTTTATATGCTTGAATCCTTGTAGCTTATAGACTGAAAGCATATGCGCTTATAGACCAAAGATTAGAACCAAGGCTATCATATTTTACAAAGAGGATTGATGCACGTCAGCTTTGTATGTTTCAGGACAATAGGAGCTCATGGCACGTGGGAGACATGATGAGAATTCTCCAAGAACTCTAGAACGGGAGGAAGGAAATACTCGATCAAGCTATAGCAGAAGCTATCTAGCAAATGACCCAATGGCAGACTAATATATAAGAGCCACTAGGAGGGGAAGGTCTTGGATGTCCATTCGAGAAGTTTCTCATATATCGATACCCGAATTTCATGAGTAAAAAATGAGCTTTAAGAGCCAACAAGTGACGTATTAGCTTGGAAAGAATGTTCAATATAAGTGGATGTACGGAGGAGCAGAAAGTCCAGTATGCCAGACATTTGCTTCAAGGAGAGGCTGGTATATGGTGGGACACCAAGAGACAATTACTAATACGGGAGCTTGGGAATATAGGTGCTCTTACATGTGGGAGGTTTAAGGAAGAATTTCATAATCGATTCTTCCCTAAATCTACCAAGCAATAGAAGGCCCAGAAGTTTACTAATCTAGTGCAAGGAAGTCAAACAATGGAGTAGTACATAACTCATTTCATGGAATTCGGAAGAGTGGTTCCAAAGAATTCAAAGATTATGGAAAGAATACTTGTTGAAGCCCATTCATCGTCATATTCGATACATCAGGATAGTATGAAGACGTATAGAGATATTAATAAGAGCTTTTGGTGGGAAGGAATGAAATTGGACATTGATCATTTCATTGAGAAGTGTGCCACGTATAGGCGAGTAAAGGCTGAGCATCACGAACTTGTCGAGAACTTGCATCCCTTAGCCATTCCATAATGGAAATGGGAAAACATAGTTATGGACATTGTGGTCGGATTGCCCCGAATCGCTAGTAGTGTTAGATTGTGACCCAAGATTCAAAACCCATTTTTTGAAGAGCCTGTAAGAAGCGATGGGCACCAAGTTGAGACTCAATAGTGCATATTATCTGCAGACTGACAGAAAATTAGAGAGGACAATCCAAATGTTGGAAGATATGCTAAGGGCATGTGTGTTGGACTTTAGAGGCACATCGGAAAGTAACATCCCACTTATTGAGTTTGCCTACAACAATAGTCATTAGACGACTATTCAGAAGGCCCCATACGAGGTCTTGTATGGAAGGAAATGTAAATTACCAGTATGTTGAGATTAATTTGGAGAGGCTAAGATAATTGGGCTAGAGATCATACATGAGATGAGAGAGAAAGTTGAGTTCATATGGGAAAGAATATCGACGCTCAAAAGTAGACAAAAGACCTGTGTCGATGTAAGGATGAGAGAATTGGCATTTGGAGAATGTGATTGGGTGTAACTCAGTGTATCACATATGAAAGGAGTAAGAAGATTCAGGCTAAGAGGGAAGCTAAGCTTAATATAGATTGGACCCAATCAAATATTGGAGAAGGTAGACCTAATAGTGTACAAAGTGGCATACTGGAGGAATACGAAGGGATCCATAATGTGTTTAATGTTTTCTCATTGAGAAAAAGTTTTGAGAAACAACAACCCCAAAAGATTAATCCAAATCTAGTTCTATTGCAACCAAATCTCACGTATGAGGAAAGGTCGATATGAAGCATAGACTAAAAGGATCAAAGGCTATGGTAAAAAATTGTACCGTTGGTAAAGGTGAAATGAGGAAGCCCAAGAAATGAGGAGTTTACATGGAAAGTGAGCGGGTCACATGAGAGAATTTTCCCTATTTATTCAAGCTGCAGTAGTTAACCTGCAACGCAATAAGTAAGGGTAGATTGATCAAATTGAAGGTAGGATTGTGACTATAAATAAGAATTCGACCTGTCCCTTTGGTTACAGCTTCTAGGATTCCAAAACTATTATCATAGTGCGAGAAAAAAGAATGACACGAAAGGTAAGGCAGGAGGGAGAATGCTGGTGAATCCATCGAGATAAAGATGACATCAAATGATTAGGGCTCTAATCTTAGAGATGATGGATCACACCAATAAAGCTGCGAGGCAACGAGGAGAGAAGTGGATGATCCAAGAACATGATGGTCAAGAAGATGACAAAGGCAAAATCTCGCCAATGTCTTGTAATGTCGAATCTAGCAAAAGAGCTAGGACGTGAGAGAGCAAGAGAGGCGGTTGCAATTGGAGCAACCAACGAAGGAGACAATAAGAGGGAACTCTTGTCCCAATTGCAGATTATGAAGGTCTGAGGGGGACTGCAGACAGAATTGGTCAACATCGTCATCACCTCTATCGATGTCGACAGAGAATGCGAAGAATGCCCAACCTCAGGCACATCCCTTGAAAGTTCCAACTCAAGGGATAGTTCCCGTGAGATTTTTTGGAAAAAATTTCCTGTTAAGGAGGGGAGGATGTGAGGACCGCACTGAGGCAAGGGATGAGACTCCCTTCTAGCAAGAAAGGTATTGTGGAAGATGAGACAACGGGACAAGTAAAGTGCAGCTAGTCCAAGAGATGGGCTAGCGACACTACGTAGAAAGTCTAGAAGACACAGTTCAACATTGGGCGACTAAGGATGGTTCGTCCGAGACTAGGCAAGCAAAGGACATGCTGACTGTATAAGGTTGAGAATGACGAGTTGAATAGGTTGGTAGTTCTAGAAAATGAAGGCTTGCAGTATAAGGGCGAGCAACATCAAAGACAAGACCAATACGGACGTGAGAGCTCTCCAAGACAACGTGGAGATGCTCAGAGGCAGCATGTGTCGTACACATAGGTCCATACTCTAGAAGAGTTGTCACGTCTAGAGGGAGTCAGTGAGAAAAAGATTATGAACCTGCATGCTATATTGTCTTATCACAAAAATATGGTCTAGCACCATGTGGAAGACCCTCATTTGGAGACTGATTGTGGGATTTGACTAAAGGCAAACTGCAGAAGACGTGCACGCCTTGCTCTCGTCAGTTTCTACCACTCTGCAAGACTAGAGGGCAAATAGATGGACGGGATCAAAGGTCTCCTATTCAGGCATGTTTGGAGTCAAACAAATGTAAGAGATATACTGACAGTCCCACAGTTTAAAAGGCTTTGGATAAAAGCCAAAATCTCACTTTTATGACTACTAAGTGTTTACCTGCATCTTGTCAAATTTTTCGAGAAAGCAAGTGGCTTCAAAGGGTGCGACAGAAGGAGCGGCACCAACGTTACCATGGTGTTAAAATTGCCATACTGGGAATGTGGTGTAAATGTTTGTGAGTACATTGTAAAGTTAGGCATTGCATATTCTATAACTCCCTCTTTTTTTACATGAAAATAATACCTCTTCTTTATTATGTTTATAGATTATGTTTATGCTATGATTTTTGGAAAATGAATTTGATTTATGCAAATTGATGATGATTGCGATTTTCGAGTGTTAAGTCTTACTGTGTGTCGATCATCATGGACGGGTTTGGGAGTCCTCACACTATTCCTACGGCACCAAGTTTACTACAAGTGATTCCGCATAATGATAGGGGTGGAATGTCTTCGTATTGACCACACTTGATAACACGGGTAAAGAGATTCCCTGGATTGATTATGCATGGTGTCTTCGAGTCGGTTAACCAGGTAAAGAGATTCTCTAGGTTGATCACGTGTGTTGGTTTTGGGTGTGTTGACCAGGTTAAGTGATTCCTTATGTCGAATGGTTTGAAATTGGTGAATCAGCTTGCACGTTTGCTGAGTAAAGAAATTCCTAGCATCGAATGGTGGAGTGATTCCTTGCTTGTTACTTATATGATGAGATATGATGGGTTTTATTTGTTTTTATAAGAGTGTGGTTCCTCACCTTGATAATAACTATGCATACATGAGGTTTAATTAGAGGGTGATTCATCGTCATGCTTATATACTTATGAATTATTACGAGGGTGGTTCCCCGCCATAACTATCAATACATGTGTTTCTTCCCGAAGGATGATTTCTCTCCATGCATAAATATATATGTTCACAAATCAGCTTACATGAAACCATGTATGTATATTCATCGACATTGTCTCTCATTAATAGTATTGTTATGGATGGTTAACCTACTAGAATTTCTTAAAAGTCTCACTGTGGTGGTCCCATCTACGGCGTCTACTGAAGCCCTAGAGCTTGATACAAATGTAGCTAAAGCAAAGTTTTTTGAAGTAGGAAGACCGATCCCTCCCAAGTCGTAGATACAAAGGTTTGTCTCTGATATTAGTCATTATAAATATTATTATTAATAATGGATCAACTTCTTATCGATTTAGGCCTCTGGTACAATTAGCAATTAATCTCTAACTAATCTTTTACTTATTCCATTACGACTTGTTTTGCTTACTGTGTGTACTAAATATATAATCATGTGCCTAGATCCGATAATAACAACTAGGGTGGTGCCAATCGACTAGCATCCCTTGCACCACAAATCCTCTCCAAGCTCTTTATTGAGGAACGGGGCACCACATCCACCTATCAAATTGGACTACTCAATTGTAGGATCTCGAATTCTGACCAAATTGCTAAGATTACGTTGGTGCTCAGCTTCTGATCATCTCACTTGGATTATGTGGGAGCTCAACTCCCCTCGTTCGGATTATGTGGATGCTTGGCTCCCGATCAAATCATTCACATGCAATCCGAGCGATGTGATCAAGATTCGAGCGTTCACATCATCCGAAATCTCACGCAGTTCGAGCTACATGGTGCTCTACTTTCGACCATGTCCATCATTTAAATTGGAGTACCTGATCTGATTTTGTAGAGCAGACTAAGAGAGGAGCCGATCATGTATTGCGTACCCGATCTGTGCATGTAACCCTTACCTTGATCTTCAAAAAAATACCCTGATCACATGGAAGCTTGAATCATGTGCACCTGGTCAAGTTGCTCTGATTATGAGGAGGCTTGGTTCCCACGTACTCGATTTGAGCATGTAACATTTCCCCCGATCTCCAAAAAAAGTACCTTGATCATGTGGAAGCTCGACTCCCATGCGCTTGATCAAGTTGGGAGGATTACGTGGGAGCTCAGCTTTTGGTCACATAGCTGGATTATGTGGGAGCTCGGCTTCCTACTTTACATGGTCCTACGTCATCCAACAAATTTGATCGGTGGACATAGGCAGGAGCCGAGCACCCACATCATTGAGCAAGCTGATGGTTAATGTACAAAATATCACATTTCTCTATCCCACCAGTGTTATGTTCAAGCTTTGACTTTTTTTATTTGCGTGTGTCAATGATTTCCTAACCTCAATCTGCGACTAGTTTTGCTTTCAGAGTCGCCCACATGACCAAAAAGCCTAAAAAATCTGAAATTGCAGTGACAGATGAAAAAACTTGTCTTGAAAAAAGTGACTAGTGAGACTAGAAAGGTTGACATCCGGATGACTTGTGGATATGGCATCAGATTTGCTGGCCGGATTCCTCCATAAAGTCTTGGGAGTGCGACGTCTATTCAAAACTTCAATAAGTTTACTTTTCTAAAAAGGTTGATTGGCTTACGCCTAACTATTTAAAAGAGTGTTCGGCATTAAGAATATTGATCAAAAGAACTTCTTTAGACCTTAGAAATACCATGAGAAAGGATTTCATGAATTGAGCGATTGATTAGGTTTTAGTCCGTTAACTTAATCGGATTATGATCTAGTACATAAATTAATTTGTTTTCTTGATTTATTTGAGATATTTAGGAGTATAATTTGGCAAAACGAATTGTAATATTAGACTCATATCAATATTTATAATTTTATGGTGCAATAAAAAAAATTCAAATTTTTCAGATAAATAGTAGACTATTGGGGAAGCGCCACGTGACATCAGTAGTTGGTGTTGCGTCAATAGTCCAGAAAAGGTCACCAAAAAAAATTGTTGAGTCAATAGTCCAAAATGTTGTTACCCCTTTTTATTTGCTCATCTATTAGCTGCAATAATAAATGATTCACTTTCGTCAGTTGTATAAGTCATAAAAAAATGCATATTTTTCACCCTACACAAATGAGTAAGTCGATGTCGATGTTTCAAGGAAAGTCATTACTTTTTTTTCTTTTTAGAAAGAGTTAGGGCCACCGGTCCAAGAGCGACCCTTCCCCAATTTTATTAATAATCCTCACTTGTGGTGGAGGAAAATCGTGGTTACAGATTAAGCATTTAGGGATTACAAAAAAGAAGGCCAGTATGCAAAAAAAAGACCAAACCAAAGTAGAAACAAAAGCAATAAAACACAAGCAACAAAAAAAAAAAAAAAACACCTGATCCTAACTAAAATGAAGCGAAGGCATCCCGGAGTAATCCATGCGAATAAGCCCTCGCAGCACTCGGGGAGTCTCCGTCAAATGGAAAAAAACCAAATCAACACCAGATGCCCTTGCTTCGCCAACCAATCTTCAACTTTATTCCCCTCATGAAAAACATGATGAACGGAACAATTCATGGTACTCATAGTGTTAAGAATTTCCTCCCAAAAATCCTCTAGGTACCATACCCCACATCTTTTACTCCTCCACCAAGAAATGACAGTCATAGAATCAAGTTAAATTTCCACATAATTGAGAGATAAAGATTTACAAACCTAGAGCTCATGAAGGAGAGTCAAAAGCTCTGCCTGGTTATTAGAACTTGTGCCAATGAAAGAAGAAAATGCATGTATTAAAGTACCATGATCATGTCGAATAATCCCACCCACACCTGAGTCGCCCGTGTTACCCAAACTACTACCATCTGTGTTCAGTTTAACCCAACCAGCCGGTGAACGTTGCCAAGCAATAGCTTTGCATCGCCATACGGGAGGGAGCGTAGGCTGGACATTCAAGCTCTCTAGTACCTGTAAATCAAAACGAGAAATGTGAGAACTATTATGCATATCACGACATATAAGACTAATCCACTGATGAACAAAATGAAAAATATCAAAGGCCGATTCAAAGCGTCCCTCCATGTGCACCAAACAATGCCTACGCCAGATTCTCCAAGTAAGGACAATCGGAATAATCTCCACAAATATGCCAACTTGAGACGATGATTTCGCACAACAAAACCAAGTCTGCAATTTGTCTTTCCAATTGCGGCCAATTGGAATACCAAAGATAGCTCCAAAATAATGCCAAACCATATTGGCTATTTCACCTGCAAACAAAACATGATTATGATCTTCATAGTGAATATTAGCACAACGATCACAAAGAGAAATAATAGGAATGCCAATACGGCGAAGATGATAATCCACACTCAAGGCCATATTCCAAGCTTTCCACATATTGATGGACATTTTAAGGGGAAGATTCTTATGCCACATCCAATAATGCCCTTCAAGAGTGCCTCCCCTGATACGAACACAATCCAAAGCCGACTTGGTGGAAAACAGGCCGTTATCCTTTTTGGTCCAATCAGCACATCTAGACCCGGTTTATTTTTACAAATATCCTCTAAGATGCCATCAAGGTTGTCTGGGCCCACTAACTAAAGAATAAGATCCACATCCCAACTATTTGATAATTTGCAATCCTTAACTTTAAGAAAAAGATTACCCACAATTTGCATGTCATTAAATAAAGGACCGTTATCCCGCCATTTGTCATACCAGAAGAAAACATTTACATCCTTAAGGCACCACTTAGCATTATTCAAGACCACGAGAAGGGTTTTAGCAATCATTTTCCAAAACCTTGTACCCCTAGTTGAGTCAATCAGAGACAAAGGCTTGGCACCCACATACTTACCCTTAAAAAAATTGGCCCATAAAGAGTTACCTTGAATGAGATTCCAAGCAAATCTTGTGTGGAGGGCTTGTTGCATATCATCAAGATGTCTTAGACCCAAACCACCTTCCTCAACATGACGACAAATAGAATTCCTGGCCACCCATTTTTTCTTAGCTTTACCATTCGCCTCCCCCCAGAAGAATGTGCTCATCATGCAATGGAGGGTTTTGATAATAGATTGCGGGACCTGTAAAATAGCAAAGAGATGAAGGGCCATACTACAAAGAACATGTCTTAATAAGATAAGTCGAGCACCCGCCGAAAGAAGTTTCATCTACCACCCCGATATTTTCTTCTGGACTTTGGACACCATATCTTCCAAATGCACCTGTTTGAATCGACCCAAGATAATAGGCACGCCAAGATATTTAAAAGGGAAAGATCCTTCAGAAAATCCCGTCTTCCGTAATAAAGAGCTCTTACGAGCTAAGGGGATTTTTTTTTAGAGCAAAAAATGACAGATTTAGAATGATTTATGCATTGACCTGACCAACTTTCGTATTTATGAAGCACAGCTAAGAGTTCCCTGATGGCTTTCGAGCTTCCATTTGAAAAAGCACCACATCATCAGCATGCATAAGATGAGGAATTATAGACATACCTTGGGCCTGAGAGAATTGATCAAATTTCTTAGTCTCCACACTTTACTTAATTAGTCTAGAAAGTACTTCTTGTAAAATAATAAACAGATAGGGGGAGAGGAGATCTCGCTGGCGCAAACCACGACCTCCTGAAAAAAAAAAAAAATAAAAAAATAAAAAAAATAAAAAACTTTTATAGTGTCATTCATCGTAATAAAGTACCAAGGAGACGAGATACAAGCTTTGATAATTTCACAAAAATGAGGAGAGAAACCAAAACAGCGAAGAACCTCCAGAAGAAAAGACCAATCCACTCGATCATAAGCCTTAGCCATATCCAGTTTAATCATGATATTACCACCATTGGCCTTCTTATTTATGGAATGCACTATTTCCTGCGTGAGACTAATATTTTCAAATATACTTTGCCCCAGTATGAAAGTGCCTTGTTCCCACGAGATATTCTTGGTAGCAAACCTGTGAAACGATTAACAATGATTTTGGAGTATATTTTATAGAAAACCGAGCAAAGGCTAATGGGCCTAAACTTATCAAAACCAGAGGGTATATCAACTTTCGGAATTAAGACAAGAAAAAAGCTGAAAAAAATCTCGAAAACTGTTTAGAAACAAAAAATTCAGATATGGCTTCCAAGACATCTTCTTTCACCACCTCCCAATAACTTTTGAAGAAACCCGAACCAAAACCATCAGGTCCCGGAGTACTATTAGACGGTATAGAGGAAAGAGCTGAGAAAACTTCAGTCATAGAAGGAACGGAGCACAGTCTTGAACTATCAGTATTCGAGATAACAGGTGAAATAAGAGTCAACAAATCAGATCTGCTCTAGTAGGCACCCTTTGAAGAAAATTAGAAACAAAATCCACAGCCCCCTGATGAATACTCTCCAGTGAATTAAAACTAACCCCATTCGAAGACCTCATTTCCACCACTCATTTACGCCGTTTATTAGCCAGGCAAAAGAGGAATAATTTCACGTTACGATCACCTTCCATTTGCCATTTTTACTTCGACATTTGGGCCAATCTGGTATCTTCTCGACGAATACAATTGTCCAATTCCGCAGATGAGAAAATAAGATCCCTTTCCATCTCTTCATCCCAGCTTTGATGCAGTAGTTTCAAGCTCGTCAATGTGACTCCCAAGAAGATTAATATGCATAATGGTTCGACTGAAAACCTGTTTGTTCCATTCACGCAAAGCAACTTTAGTTTTCTTCAACTTTGCCGCCAACTTAGAAAGTCCCTGGCCAACAACAGACCCAGACCAAGCCTAACGGACACATTCTAAAAACTGCAGGTGGTCCACCCACATTTGTTGAAAACGAAAAGGCGAGAGGCCATAAGAGAAAGGATCCATCTTGAATTCAATAACCATCGAAGAATGATCATATGTAATGCACGGGAGATAGGAACAGACGACATGTGGAAAAGAATAGAGCAAAGAAACATCCATGAAAACACGATCTAACTTCACCCAAGACAGAGCGAGACCCAACTGACCATTGCACCAGGAAAAGGTACGACCCTTCGATGTCATTTCAACCAAACCACCCTGGTGGACCCAGGCATTGAAATCTTCCTTCCTAGAATTTGGTCGCGGACACCCACCCCTTCAATCATTTAAATGACACCTAGATGTACCCATGACACAGACATTCCAAATAAGGAGAGATTCAATCATAGAGATGAGGTAGAACGGGCAAGAACCCGAATGGAACTTCTCACTTTCACAAACTGTTTTTTCTTATATTTTTCTTAGAAGTTTCTCCTTCAGATTCAGAATGGTATTGTTTATCCTGTGATAGAATTTCCAGAAGAATATCAGGGTCAAGCTCTGAAACAACATCATCGAACAGAGAGCCCGTGTTCTCATCCAAAGGCTCATCATCCAAACATGGTTAGGCTCCAAATCAATATTAACAGGTCCTCCAATATCAGAGGAGGAGGTTCCACAAAACTAAAACAATCATTTTGAGTTCGAGTCAAGAGATTACCTGCATCCTCCCTAGGCGCATGCTCCCCCCCAGCATTGATCTATCCTACATCTGAAATATTAATCCACAGGGACAGTGGCAGTGATGCATTTACAATGGGTTTGTCAGATGGTGCACCATTCCGTTCAGTAGGTTCTTTCTCAGAGGTTATCACGACAGGATTTAACGTCAACTCGTTATCCTACATGTTTCCAGATTGGTTTCCACCAGACGTTGGTTCACTCTTCTTATGGAATCGATTTTGCTCACCATGCACCACTTTCCCCTTACGATAGGATCTCGTATTCTGCCCCTGATCTTTGCATTGTCTGCAATACGCAAGCAGAGTCTCATAGAGGACCTCTTGCTTTCGACTGGTTGGCAATCCAGGAGCACCAATCCAAAAAATATGGGATAGGTTCCTTGGCAGCATCCATCTCCAAGCAAAGTCTAGCGCCATCCGTCTGAGTCACACAACGAGTAGGATTGCCCCGGCGTATAAACCGACCAATCGGTGCTGTAAAAATAAGTAGGAAATACTCTTGGTAGAAATTAGGAGGCAAACCAGGTAGCAAGATCCACACTGGAACGCTAGATGGTTCGTGCTCCTCATTGAAATCGGGAATCCAGTGAAAGGCACGGTAAGCAACTCCATTCACTTCACAAGACTCACGGGACAAAACTTTCACAAATTCATCCTCTGAAGCCAACCTTACGAACACGTTGCATTGAAGAAACCACCAAGGTGGAGGACAGACCCCAGCGACCATGAATAAAGGCACGGATTGTGTCCAGCGAGGGTCTTTGTCGAAGGAACAATGGAGAAGCAAAAGGGCTCTGTTGATATGGTTATTTCTTCTTTTGAAAACAAGAAAAAGAGTTCACCGTCCATGACCTTAGGCGCTCGAGGGGCGATTGTGACATCAGGAATGGGTTGCGGAACTATAACAACCAAATCAGCATAGGACTAGCGGCCAACAACGTGGCCGTCAGCGGCTGCCATGCAGCCTCACCAGAGTGGACGAAGGATCCCCTACAAAACGGGGAAACCCTAGCAGAGCACGTAACATAAAATAGGAAAGTCATTACTTGGTATGGTAGAATCTAGTCTATTTCAAGGTCCTATTTATTTCAATTGTTACCCAAATTATTCCCTTTCACTATTTGATACTAATATCCTACACGATTTATTATTAAATGCTAAAAATATTAATTATTAATTTGATAAATATAATTCACTAAATAGGTAATTAACTAATTTGATTAAAATCTTGATCTGCATCTAAGTATTATTTTGAAGCTAATTAACATATAGATAAGAATATATTCAATTTACTCCAAATATTTTATTTGCTGAGATTTGGTGTCCTTCTATTTTCTACCTTTATGTATCTCATTATATATATAAGAGTGGTTGTGCACCTGAAGAGAGAATTTGGGTGAAGGACACTAGTTTTTTTATTTTTTGATATGTGAAGGACACTGGTTGATCATTATAATGGGAAGTACCCTGTAATTTTATCTTATTCTATTTTAATCAACTGCAAAGTGTTTTTCATTCATAAAATTAGGGTTGTAAATGAACCAGTATGTTCGATAGTTCGCTCGATACTCACTCGATTAAATTTGAATTAAACACGTCTCGTGAAAAAAGAGCTCGCCCGTGAAAGCAGATACTCGCTGGATTAGTAAATGACACATACCCAACTAAACTCGACTCGACTCGACTAAGGCTCGTTAAGTGTGACCAACCGCTCATTTTCTCTCGATTAGCGGTTGGTCACGAGTCTCGGTTTTACGTTTTAATTCTCGACTCCTTTTTTTAAATATTGCAGATGATTTTTTTAATTGAACCAAGTATTTTAAAATATTTCAAATATGTTGAATTTCTAAAATCATTTTAAATAGGGTAAATTTTAGTATTATTGAACCAAGCCAAATTTTTAAGTAAGCCTCTTTATATTTTGGAACCTCGAAAATAATATAGTTTTAGAAAATCATTTTATTTAAATGATTTTAGTTCTTTAATAGTATTATTTAATATTCATTATTTTATTTTATGTTAAAAATTATACTTATCTAGATGATTTTATTTCTCTTAAAAATATTTAGTAATCTTCATTATTTTATTTTATGATGAAAAATATTATTTTGGGGTTAAGAAAAAAAAGTTGGATTTAATTGTTTTTTTTTTTTTTTAGTAAAACTGTAAATTTCATTCCAAATCAACGTGTACCTATACATCTTCTATCAAGTATAACTGTGCTATACACTTCTCTTGGACAGTCTTCCATCCATACTTTTTCTATCTCACTAGACATGCCTAGTTTTGACAAACAATGAGCTACACTATTTCCCTTTCGATTAATGTATTGAATCGACCACCTCTGCCTACCAAACAAAACCTTCTTTACATTCTCAATTAACTGACCATACCAACTCCAACACTCCTTGTTGTTGACAGCCCTTACCACTTCTAACGCATCACCCTAAAAAACAACCTCACCCATATTCAACTCGGCACAGACTTGCATTGCTTTCCATAGGGCCAATGTCTCTGTAATCACCGGGTGAGCCACCCCTTCTCGACCTTGAACACAGAGCTAGCTGCACCTCCCCATTTGCATCCCTCATGATGATCCCAACCCCCATCCTTTTCGACTTTGAATCAAAGGCGGCATCCCAATTTACCTTAACTGCATTACCCATTGGAGCCTGCCATCTTATAATCCTCTCTTCTAATACACCTGCACCAATACCCCATTTGGTTGTTCTGGGTTACCTGCAATTCCTTTATACTGGCTTGTGCTTGCATGACCACCACTTTTGGATTAGAAAAGGTGCCTTCAAACATAAGCTTCTTTTTCTTGTGCCATAAGCTCCTCGTGATTAGAGCCACCAATTCCAAGTCCTCCTGTTTTAGCCTCTGAGACATCAACTTCCATACTTCCTTTAGATCCACTGTTGTACTAGACCATTTTTGCATTGGGCTCCCGGGCTCAGCCTATATGTCCGAAGCAGCGGGACACTTCCAGAGCACATGACAAGGAGTCTATTCTTTTCTTTTACAGATAGGGCAAAGAGAGTCTTCAATGACACTTCTTCTCTTTAAATTTTCTCTTGTGGGTATACAATTGTTTAGTGCCTTCCACATAAAGGACTTCACCAACCTTGGTAGATTAAGGCTCCATACTAACTTCCACCCATCCCTCCACCCTAACATGTCTGAGGACTCCCAAAAACCCTTACCTTACCCATTCTCTCCATCTCCAAGTGATATGCACTTTTCACATTGAGCACTCCATTCTTTGTATGCCCCTAAATCACCTTGTCCCTTTGACCTGACAGACTGATAGGGATGTTGCAGACTACTTCAGCTTCCTCTGCATTCAAAGTGTCTTTTATCATCTCAACCCTCCAACACCCTCTCTCATCATCTATAAGCTCTGCCACTTTTGAATCTCTATCAAAATTCCTTACTGGAGATTGAAGACAGTAAGTTAGGGGTTGTGGAACCCACTTATCACCCCAGATTTTTATATCCCTCTCATTGCCCACCCTCCACCTCAACCCCTCCTTAAGAAGGTCAAGAGCCCCCCATAAACTCCTCCAGATTAAGGAGGGCTCTGAGCCTAGTTTAGCCTGCAATATGTCCCCATGCTTAAAATACTTCTCATTTAAAGTCCTTGCTGACAAAGAAATAGGATTAGTCATAAGCCTCCAGCACTGCTTAGACAATAAGGCCATGTTAAAGCTTTCTAGATTCCTGAACCCAAGACCACCATCTACCTTGGCTTTCCCCATTGTTTTCCAGCTACACCATTGAATTCTTCTATCAATTGCTTTAAAACCTCACCAAAATCTTGCCATCATCCCTGAGATTTCTCTACACAACCTCACTAGCAATTTAAAGACACTCATATGGTAACTTGGAATGGCTTGAATTACAGCTTTTAAAAGTATTTCTTTACCAGAAGGAGACAGAAACTGGTTCTTCCAGTTGTGAATCCGCTGCCACACTTTGTCTTTGATACCTCGAAAAGTATTATACTTTTACCTACCTATCATTGCTAGTAGGCCAAGGTACTTCTCATAAGATCCACTAACCCTAGCTCCCACCTCTTCTTTGATTAATCTTCTTTCCTGAGCTTTTGTATTAGAACTGAAAAGAATTTTAGTTTTCTATCTATTAAGGCATTGGCCTGATGCCCTCTCATATATCTCCAACAAGCCCTTGACGGCCCTCCAATCCTCCATCTTGGCCCTACAAAATATGACACAGTCATCAGCAAAAAGAAGGTGAATAAGTCTAGTCCCCCCTCTTACGACAGGCACCCCCCTTACACCCCCTACTGCTCCAAACTATTAAGTAAACAACTCAAGCCTTCAGTACACACCAGAAAAAGATAAGGGGACAAGGGGTCACCCTGCCTCAACCCCCTAGATGGTTTAAAAACTCCTCCTGGATGGCCATTCAACAATACTTTAGAGGAGACATATGACACACAACTCATTATCAGTGCAGTCCATCTCTCATCAAAACCCAATCTTCTCATCACACCCTCCAAGAACTTCCACTCCACCCTATCATATGCCTTGGAGATGTCCACTTTGATAGCCATGTTAACCACCCTACCATGCCTTTTCTTCTTCATAGAATGAAGTGCTTCATAAGCTACCAAAACGTTATCCGAAATTAGTCTCTCAGGAATGAAAGCACTTTAAGTACTACAAATGATCTCATCAAGAACCAATTTTAATTTGTTGGCCAAAGTCTTTGCAATGATCATGTAGAGTACATTGCAAAGGCTTATTGGTATGTAATCAGTAGCCAAAACAGGTTCTTTTACCTCGGGAATCAACACTATATAGGTGTGATTCAGAGACTGGTTCAACTCCCCTCCAATCAAGAAATTCAGTACTGCCTTACACACCTCCTCTCCCATAATGCTCTAGAAATTCTGATAGAAACAAGCCCCAAAACCATCTGGCCCAGGTGACTTCAAAGGCCCCATTTGGAACATTGTTGCCTCAACCTCCTCCTTTGTGAAGTTCCTCAATAGTTTCTCATTCATCAATGGAGTTAATTTCCCATTTATCTTTTACAAACACTCAGAAATCACCTCATCTGAGGGCCTATTTGATTGATAGACTCCTTGAAAATATTGCCTAAAAATGGCAGCCACTTCCTCTTGCCCCACCCTTTCTCTAGCCTCAGAATCAACCACAGACTTTATCTCATTTTTTCTCCTCTTTTGTGAAGCACAAGCGTGAAAAAACTTAGTATTTCTATCCCCAAAGAGGAGCCAGCTCCTTTTTGCCCTTTGTTTCCATTTCAGATTCTCTTGTTCAAGCAACAAACCCACTTCCCTCTTCAGTAACTTCACCCTCTCGACATGTTGAGGCCCCTTTTTACCACTCAATTTCTCCAGCTGGTCAGTTTTTTCCTTCAGATATTTCCACTCCTCCTTTTCTTTCCTTTTACTCCATCTGACTAGAGCCTCACTACAAGCTGTAAGAGCCCTTTGGATTTTCTGCATGGAAAAGTCAAGCTTATCCCCCCTTTCGCCATTCTCCCTCAACAACCTGTTCACAACCCTACATTGTTGCCCACTTTGCCTCATATTTAAACAACCTCACTCTCCTTATAACCCCCTTTGACCCCTCTGCCATATGCAACAACAAAGGGCTATGGTATGAGGTTCTAGCAACCAACCCTCCCCTTCATGAACTTTAAACTTTGAGATCCGCTTGCCATTTGCCAGCCCTCTGTATAGCCTCTCCTTTGTGAAGGAAGGACCAGCATGTTGATTACACCAGGTGAATTTACTTGGGTGGGGCAGTAGGGGCGCCAGGTGAATTTACTTGGAGTGGGTAGCGGGGCCCCGCCCCTACTGCCCCACCCCACTTCCGCTCCACCCACGCAGGGGCAGGGCCCCCCGCCCCGCAACTAGGGCCCCTAGCGGGGGCGGGTGATGGGGAGGGCCCAACCCCGCCCCGCCCCCACTCCCATTTATATAAATATATATATATATTATATACATATATATATATATATAAACTAAATATATATTACAATTTATTAGACTTGTTCACAAAATATGTATTAGTAATTTAAAAATTAAATAGTTTAAAAATTAATACACTACAATTTACACAAAATATGCACTAGAAAATTTAAAAATTACATAGTTTTTAAATTATAGTCATATTTACAAAATTTAAATTTATAATTTGGGTCTAAAAATGTATTTTTAATTATTTTTACACTTAGAAATAATTTTTAAATCAAATAAAATGTAGTGATTTTTTTAAAATAGAAGGACGCGGGGCGGATTCCCTTAAACGAGGAATGGGGGTGAAAACCCCACCCCCCGCCCCATGCGGGGCTAGGTGCGGGGAAGGGGTACCCCTGCCCCATAGGGGGCGGGTAGCACCCCTAGAATTTACTCCCCTTATAGCCCAGATCAAACAAACCATTGACCTCCAAAGCCTCACAAAAAGACCCCATCTATGCCTCGCTTCTTTGACTACCCCCTATTTCTCTGATTGGGAAGTGATCTCATTAAAATCACTCAAGACACACCATGCAGTCTAATTACTTGGACGTAATCTTGTCAACAGGTTCCATGACTCCCTCCTTCTACCTGTTTCGGGTTGGTCATAGAAGCCGGTCAGCAGCCATCTTTCACTTTCACCCCCAGCCCCAACCCACGCACTAATGTGCCACTGAGAGAATTTGTAAATCTCAACCTCATTTTCCTCCTTCCGCAAGAGAGCCAAGCCTCCCTTCCTTCCCACTGCCTCCACCACAAAATAGCCCTCAAAACCTAACCTCATCCTCACATTGTCCAACTTGCTTGCATTAGCTTTTGTTTCAATAAGAAACACTAGCTTGGGCCTCTTCTCCCCAACCATAAGGTAGAGGTCTTGAACTGTTCCAAGGTTCCCAAGCCCTCGGCATTTCTAACTCAAGAGATTCATAATGGATGGCAGGGCTGACTAGCAACCTCCGCCAAACTATACTCATTGTTTTCCTCAAGAATAACATCCCCTCTCCACAACTTCCCTACCCTTCTCCTCCCCTCCCCCTTCCTCCCCTGGGCCTCTTTTGTGACCTGCTAAGCTATATTCCAGTACAGGTCAGGAATTCTTTGCTCTAGCCCTCCTCTTCCAATGTCCCCCTCGGGCAATCTCACCCCCTTTCTCCACTTCCCACTCTCCTTCAGTATAATTGGCTACTCAATTCCTTCCTCATCCCCAGCACTCAGGCCCCTTTCGCCCCTAGCACATCCTCCACAACCTCTACCCCCAGTACCACCTTGCTAACTTCTATTACCTGCTCCATAACTCCCTTCTCCCTCTCCTCACCTTTCCCACTCCTCACTTCCTCTCTTCCTCTTGGAACCTCCCTATCATTTTCCTTCTATTTTGACACATTATTTTCTTTATTTTCATCCCCTCCTTGGTTCTCACTACCCACACCCTCATTTGATCCATTCACATCAACCCCTCTCATTCCCCTCACATAGCTTCCTCGGATTGTTTTAGATGCCCTTAACCAAGGCCCAAACTGCCCCTCTCCATTCTCAGCACACCCTTGTTCTAGATGCACAATCCTCCCACACTTAAAGCACAACCTTAGGAGCTTCTCATATGTTAAAGGAACCCACATACTCACTCCCCCCAAACACATAGTCCTCCCCTTGCAATTCTCTTCCTCAAATCACACTCAATCTTTACTCCCAAGCAAGATCCCCACCCTACTTCATCTTCATAGACATCCACTTTAACTACCCTCCCAATAGATCTGCCCACTTCCTCCCCTGTTTTTCGATTCATACTAGCCAAAGGAAGATTATGAGGTCTTACCCAAAATAACTCTGTGTTAAAGTTGATCAGGTGTGGTTGGGTTCCTCCATCAAATGGCTTAAGGACAAAGATATGGCTATCGAACTACCACGGTTGTCCCTCCAGTATTCTGTTTCTATCCCTCAGATTTGCAAATGTGAGAATAAACCAATTCGGGTGAAAGTACTGAAACCCCACCGGCCTTCTCACCTTCCACACTTTCTCCATCATTTTCCTCACAATCTCCATTCCAATCACCTGATCGATGAAAATCTTCCCCACCAGACTTATATCTCCCAAATCACTCTGCCATTGATTTCGTATCCCATTCAGTACAATTGGATCATTCTCCTCCTCATTTAACTGTAGCCGCTCCCAAATCTCTCCCAATTCCTCCATCTCCCCTTGGATTCACCACTAGAACCAACGACAATATCCTTTCTTCCCGCTCAAAACGCAGGCAAGGACTCTGCAAAAACTCCACCTCTAAATTGTTACATAGAAACCGCCTAGAGAGGATACTCTAGTTGGATTTTAAATTTAGTTTCATTGCATTTCTATTTTTTTTCCTATTATGTAGTTAGTTTATTGTCCATGTTTAATCTCCATCGTTGGATCTAGGTTAGAAACCAGATGTAAGGTCTAGATTAAATCTCCCAAAACCCTAACTTTTTCCCACTCTTCCTTCTTCTCTCTCTCTGGCCGACACCCCCTAGCCCTAGCCCTTTTCTCTCGGCTCCTCCCCTCACGACACAGGCACGTTGCCACCACCGTGATCTCCAGCAATGACGCCGCCATCACCAGTTGACTGGCCTTTCCTCCATCTCTCTCTCCATCTTCCGATCACTTTTCTCCCCCTCCCAGCCCATTCTGACGACAAGAACATTAATGGCTCTCTCCTTCGATTTATCTTTGTTCTCTCCACCATCACCATGCCACAGGCAACTCACGGATGCAGCTAAAGTAGAGGAAGCAACGACAGCACCAACAACCACAAAGCCACTATCAACAACAGCCATCGCGAGCAGCAACACCACCCATTTGAAGCCACCCCACAGCCGCTCCTCCCATGTCTCACGGCTAGCTAGCTGAAATCGTGGTCTACCCCTGCAACCCAACCCCTCTTCTTGGTCAGTCCCACAGAATCACAACTCAACCACTAATGCCAGCAAGCCCACCGACCCATGCTCGAGCTCCATTTCTCAGCCACTCAGTTTTGGTATACCTCTCATCTTTGTTTAAATTAAGTTATGTTATTAGTTGTGATTGAGGATTAAGTATGGATGGATGTGTATGGTGCTGTGTTGAGTACTTGGGTAGATTTGTATTTAATTTATGTATCAAATGTGTTGGATGTGGTAGACTAAGGAGAAGCCTGATATGGTTTGTGAAGTTGTGAAATTGTGTGAAGTGTTGGAAGCGAGTGTTTGTGTTGAAGGTGTTGGTTGTGAAGGTTGAGTGGATTGATTTATGCATATTGAATGTAATGTGAAGTTTATATGATTATTTGGTTGTGTGATTGATTTGTGTTGAGCTCAAGTGATAGATGGATGGAGTATGTGTATCCTTGTGTCGGTTGAATATATATGGACAGATTTTAAGTTTAGTCTTTAGCTTCACTTATATTAGATGTGTGAGCACATAAGTGATTTCTAAATGCATGATTATGTTTTCAGCTGGACTATGTTTATAATTGGATTATGTTGAGATGCTTGGGGTGAATATATGAAGTTTGGATGGATTGTCTTAAAGTGTTGGGATGAGATGATGGAATTGTAGTGGAGTTGAAAAACATGATGATGATGTTGGTTGTTAAATGGATCTATTTGTTTATATTAAGGCCTCGTTTGTTTTCACAACCATTCTCATCTTATCTAATCATTACAAATTTTTCAAATTCACATACAAAATAAAATAAACAATTCAACTTTTCCAAATTTGAAAACAAAACTAATATTAAAAAAATACATTATAGCAATATTTTATTTAACTTTTAACTTTTATCTCAACTCATTTCATCTCATCTTATATGTGAAAACAATTGAGGCCTAAATGTATTGAGTATAGATGCAGCTTGTTAAAACAAATTAGTGATTTGAATCGATTGTATATTGATCTTAGGTGAGAAAAAGGGTAGGAAATTGATTGGTTTCACATATTGGACAGATTTGTAAACTTTGAATGTATTATGTATGGATGGCGTTTGTGAGAACAAGTTGATACTTAGATGGATTATATGTTGATCTTAGATGATAAGAGGGATACGACACGTGTATGTTTGGTGGATTATGCTTGTATACTTGGTTTGTATTGTGTAATATGTTTATAGGTGAGGAAATGAATGAGAACTTGAGTTGATGTTAGATTCAATTGTATGTGTATAAAGGATGGGTATTGTATTTGTAGTTGTGATCTAATAGTTAAGTGTGACTAATTAGTTAAGCTGGTTGAGTGATGGCTTGGAGATTTAAGTGAAGTATAGGAGCTCACTTTATTAGCTAAAAATGAAGTTGGGTTTTTTAGGTTTATGGTTTAGGCTTAATGTTTATGAAGATGGTTAAATGGTGACTTGTACAAGTGAAATGAAAGGAAAGTAAGGAGGATGGACTTGGATAATAGAATATGTCTAAGTGAAGGGAGTTTAAGTAAATGGTAGTTTTATGCAAGTTCTAAGTTTGAGTTTAATTTGTATGAAACGGAAATGATAGCAAGTTATGTATACATGTATGTTGCCATTTGACACCCACATGAATGGACTGCATGAAATGAAATAGCATGGAATCCAGGTAAGCATTACGTTCATATTCTTTTAGAGTTTTCTAAAGATATGAAAATGGAAAAGAAATGTTTTATACTTTTATGAAAAAAATGTTCTTTTATGAAATGAAGAAAAATGATATAGTTTTCTAGAAATGGAAGAAAATGAAATGTGTTTTATGAATCTATTCTCATGTACTAATGTTCAAATATATGTATGTAATGACCTTCTTTGTCAACCTCTTTTTATGTACCCAAATAATAGTTGCATGCATGTAAATGGATGTTATATGTAGTATGTATTGTATGTATGTTTCATAAAATGAAATGATGAGGTTTTATGCTTTATATTATGAAATAATATTTTACGAACTGAAATTGACTAATGAATGAAATGAAAGGAAATGAAATGACTGGAAAAAAAAATGAATGTTTTAATGTATGAAGCTACATAATGGCCACGGCTGAATGAATGAATGATGGTACCAATGGACTGGGCAGATTGCAATGCCAGGTAAGTAGTATTGGTAGTGCTCCCAATACTGCCCCCTGACTGAAGGATTCCCAACCCACAGCCACGAGCAGAATCGGGTCCGAAAGACAGCTAACCCCAACACACATGACATAACAGTGTATCAACTAGAGGAAAAGTTATAAGAATAATTGGATGAATGAAACGTTTTAATTTTGTGAATGAATGTATAAGATGAGAAATGTTTTGAGGAATAAAAATCTTTTGAAAGAAAAACCCTACCTTGTAATATTTTCAAAGAATAAAAAAATATTCTATGTAAAGTATGTATATGCATTTGAAATGCATGAATGAAACTTATGTTAGTATATTTTTACAGTATGAGGTAATGTTTACTAAGTATTCAACTCATTTTGTTTTTATGTGTGTCCATCCTCCTCTCAGGAACAAAATGAGTAAAAAGCGTTAGGACAGACATGGTCAAAGGAAAAGGTGACAGAAGCCTAGGTAATTTATGTAATGTATGAAATCATATTTTGTAAAAAGACTTGTATTTTAATTAAATGAATTTCGCTGCAAAACTCTCTCTTAGATTTATAAATGTAAGTTTTAAATTTTAACTGTAAAATCTTTTATATTTTGGGAAGGGAAGGAAAAAGTTTTAAAAGTTTCGGTAGCTCCCGTCTCGTTTTCTAAAATTATTTTCTAAAGTCTCACCCCAAGGACGGGCATTACATTAAGACCCGCTCATTTATGCCTCAGTCGACTCGTTAGCTCAACTCGATTAAAACTTATTCATATATTGATAAATATATACATACACAACTATATATATACATATCTATATATGTATGTATTAGCTAATAATATAAGCATAACACTTTTATAATTAAATATATGATATATAACCTAATTACTTATGCCTATATATTGAATATGTTTCGTAGTTATATTTTATAATTTGTACAATAATAGTTAGTTGATAAGATTTTATAATTTCATATACCACTACGTGGGAAATATATATGAAATAGATATATGTTATCATATTATGTGTATATATTAATAATTTATGTAGGCATATAATATATTACTATTATGGATAAATATCAACTAGTTACATATTAATTATTTATAAATTTTGTAAATCTTATAGTTTAATAGAGGTTCTACTTGTTAGTTGTACAAATACAATATTAGATTTATTTTATTTTATTTATCTACTTCATTAATTATTAAATCTTATTCAAAAAATAAATAATAAACAACTTGAGCTGAGCTTGAGCTCGACTCGACTCGAGCTCCTTTTTGGGTCGAGCTTGAGTTGGGAGTTTAGCTTACTATAACACCCCGCCTAAAAAAGCTCATTAGGCTTTGACCTTAGTAGACTTAATCCTAATTAATTAATAGTTGGAATATTCGAGAGTAAAAACTTTTTTAAGCTTGAGTTGGCAGAAAATGCCGTATACTTTGGATTTAGTAGAATTATTAGAAGATTCTAGTAATATTATTTTGGAGAATTTTTAGTACTTTATTTATTTTAAGGATAAGAAGCTCAAAGGCCTATAAGGGAATGACAGATGGTATATTGGAGGGTTGCTACATTAATGAGCTAAATAATTTGGGTTAAATATTTGATGGATTTAGAGAATGCCCAAAGAGTGGCTTACTAAGGCCCAAGCTTTTTGGGTATAAAGGCTTATGATAAACAATAAAGTTTTAGGGCCCTAATGCACTAAGGATGTGATGGGCTAAGGATAAGATCTTAAAAAGCCTTAGGCCCAACTTGAGAGATATAAAGTTTTAGGCTTTTTGTGGCGCCCCCAGCCCCTCTTGGGATTGGACGGTGACTGAAACGTCGGGACATGCAACACAAGGTTACATACCCCTCATACATAACATATAAGATGCAATGCACCAATGTAAACTAGCAATATGCAATAAATCACAGCGGAATAAATCATTTAAATGTTGTACTAGAATAAACTAGTATCCCAACTTCTTCATTCCTAGTTTTAAATCACACTCCTTGTTTACACTTTAACTTAGTAATGGAGTACCAAACTCCTTGTTTACACTTTAACATAACAAATGTTGTCTAAAAAGGACTTAACAAATAAATCATTAAAACATCTTTCTAATCTCAGCTATCTCTAAGTAGGTCATGACTAAATTTGTTCTTTCCTTCGGGTTGAGCTCATCCTTGACCTTCATCATCATCCTGACTCGCTACTCCTAGTCTTGCTAAAGATTCTACCATTATGGGTTGGGAATGGTAGGGGAAACTACCATGGTGAGATTTCAAGAAATCTCGATAAGTAAATAAATAACATAAACAGATAACATAAGCATATAATGGTAAACTGTGAAATGAATGCATGAACATGTACTTGATGTGAAACTTGACTTATGCAACTTGACCTTTTTCAGAAAGACATGTAAAAGAGATCCTTAGACTTTTCGGAAAAAACATCTTTGACATCATTTTCATGTTGATCTTTAAACATTCATTTCATATCATATCTTATCATGTGATTCATATCATATCATATCATATCATATCACATGATCCGTATCATGTGAGCTCATTATCTTGTTCTTATAATACATGGTGGACATATCATGGCTCTCCTATGCACCGTGTGTGCCTACTAGTTACTGCACCACCAATTGTCCATACACCATGGTGAATACGTCTTATTTATATTCATTATAACACGATAGTACTTCGTTGAGCTATATGCCTTAGTCATAGCACCCACTAGCGTTAGGTGCTACCTCGCTCCGGCATCCTTTCCAAAAGTATGTTTTGCCGAAACTTTCAAGACTTACAAAAGTATGTAGCAAATCATCATCTTAACATAAGAGGAAATCTGAAACATTATAGACCATAGATCATGGCAAAGTCATTATATAAAACTGAAACATTATACACATTTGATCATGGCAAAGTCATCATATAAAATCGAAATATCATACACATTGAAACATCACACACATTGAAACATCTTACACATTGAAACAAGAAATAACGAGCATATACAATAGCAACAAAAGATGCAAAGTTTACACTATATATACGAATATTATCCGAGATAAGTTGAGGGTCTACTTACAAACTTTTCCTTGCTTACAAAGAGTATAATCTTCATGGGCTGAAATAAAAGCCTACTAACATTAGAGAGATCCTCAATTGAAACATAAACTTATAAAATCTAGAAAGAGTTTCATTTTAACCCCTTGACTTTAAAATATTGAACATTAAGTTCTAAACCTTCAACATCGCTATCAAATCCCAAATTTCTCAAAACTTAACAGCTTTGTTTAGTATCCATTCTAGACCCGTTTCTAACCTCAAAATATGTTTCCTCAATCATCTTACCATATAAAATACCTCATTAGAAGAAACCTAAAATCATTCACTGCACTTGGCCTAATGTCATACTTGAAATCACCTTTCCCTAAATTAAGTACTCGATCTAACTCTAGGATAGAACTCCAACTTGTGTTCATCCTTTTGATTCACGCGACAAATGACCAAATCTAAGAGAAAAGACCATCCAACACATGTTTGGTCATCAAACCTTAAAAACTAGGACTTTATTTAAGGTATCTTGCTTCTTTTGTACTTGTGATTCTTAAAACATCAAAGCGTCTAAAGTTCTTCTAAACGTGGTCATGATCAAGATCACATCCTAGGATATCGAGTCCACATAAATCGACATACCTTTAGAGAGAAAACTTGAGACATGCATTTGACAGTTTTGAACGTGTGAAATTCTTACATCTTGATTTCCTCATAGATCATAACCAAGCAATTCATTTCCAAGCCTATTCCAAGTCCTAAAGCATCACATTACCCAAAAAATCCAATCATTAGGAGATCAACCTCAAATCAATATTCAACCATCAAGATACTAACCATGACATGTATTATTGACTCTAGATGGCGTTATAAACCCTAATACCATGAATTTCATGCAAGAACCTTTCATCCAACCAACAAATTTTTTCCAACCTTATTCAAGATTTGTATACACTATGGAGGTCATAAAAACCCAACTTTTATCAAGCTTAAACTCGGCTAGCAACACCAAATGCATTGTCGTCACCAGAAACTCATAGCCATCAAAGACACTATAAATCGACTTCTTTCTTTTAGGAAAAGCTTCCACTAAAAAACTAACACAACTCCCTAACATCTATTAAGAAAATATACAGAGGAAGATTACTCAACAAGTCGAAAATCTTGAAGAAGAGGCTCGGTTTGCATAGTTCTAACTAACAGCTCTTTGTTTTCATCATTGTTGTGTGTGTTATGCTCTTGATTCGAATGTGGTGCAGCCAAAGCTTTGGGTGTGTGCATGAATAGAGAGTAAAAGAAGAGAAGAATGAGGAATTTTCGTGTAAGCTTTCAAATTAGAAGATAAATGGGTATTTTTATACTAAAAATAACACAAACTCTCTTTCTTCTTATTCCAGCTTTATTGCCAAGTGGATGGCCTTAGATTTTGTCTATTGCATATTAGACAACTGGCATGTGGTAGGTCTTTAGCAGGTGCATGTTGGACAAGTGGTGTATGACAGGTCTTTAGCTTATCCATGTGGGACAAGTGGCACACTAGCTGATGCATATGGGACAAGTGGTGCACCAGGCTAGGGTACACAAATCTGAAAAGTGTTCTTGAAAAGAATTATCTTGCCAAGTGGTGTGAGTCATTGAAAATTTAAAATCCTGTTCATCTTCCTCATTCATTGCTTTCCTAGGAAATCTAAGAATATCTTTGCATGGCTGACATGTGTCAAAACCCCTCCATTTTTTTCCTTAAGACCAAGGCCTTTAGTGGCCGACTTTCTCTAGCCCATGATAGGCCTCATCACTGGCGCCTCTTCTCTAATATGGCATGGCCTTTAATGCTTTCTACATGCCAAAACTTGGACATATCACTAAGTGGGTTAAACTAAACATAATGAAAGTAATAAACGAGGACTTGGCTAAGTCCGGGTTATCACGCCTTTCTTGGAGAATACTAGAAAATAGGCTCAATGTAAAGGATATAAAGCCATTGAGCCTAACTTAGTAAAAATGAAGGCTTTAGGCCCAACTTGAAAGACATAAGATTTTAGTCCTCACTTATTGGAAATAAGACTACGGACCTAATTTATTACACTTAAGATATTAGGCCCAACTTAGTAATCATAAGATCATTGGGCCTAACTTACTAAGATTCAAGACTTTGGCCTAATTGAGGAAAGACTCAAAGATTAGGATCCAACCTAGTAGGCCTTTGAGTCTATGGATAGGCCCCATAAATCTGGACATAAGATCCATATAATAACTCATTTCAAAGCCTACAACCAATGCTAGCACAAATGGCCCAACAAAAGCCCAACCCATAAAGCTCAAAGTCTTGTCTTTTATTTCATTCTTCCAATTGAATCTCACATGCACCATACCATTGGTTTTCCTCAAGCCCAAGAAGTGTCACACGCCCCTAAGGTTCTCACTCAACCATAATTAAGTTTCAAACTTGAGTTAAGGGCATTAATCAACTTACACATTATTAATGACCTATAAACCATGTTTTAACCTTAATTTTTCTTCAAATTATTTCCCACATTTTTTTATCTGAAATTTTTTTATTATTGATTTGCATTATTCTTAGACTAATTTAGAATTTTAATCTTGATCCAACATATGTCAATGGAAACAAAGCCATGTCAATGTCCAAATCACCACCAATCGGCACCTAGGTGAAGCCTCGTGTGCATTGCACCAAATCAGCCCCTAGCCCATGTCTTTTACACCATTTTCTCAAATGAAAATTTATCATTTACACATCACCTTAACCCTGCTAGTTCAGCTCTAGCATTGGACAAATTGGCTCTAACAAACCCAACCAATTCAATTACAAGCCTAGTTGAAATTAAACAGAGTAGCCTTGGGTTTCAATTGAATTTTCTGCTCTTGGTTGAGCCACTCCCCATGCCACCACCAAAGTCCCTTAACCACCTGAAAAAGCCAATCAATGGTGGTAAAATAATACCCCCAATTTAGACCAAGGAGAAGAGACAAGAAGGGAATTAAAATCTGGACAGTTTTTATTTGAAATCGTTAGCCTCCTTTGTGTTTTTCTATTTTGATTTTTTTTAGTTTTATTTTCTGCACCATTGTAGCCCTTTACACCTACAGACACACTCTTACACCTGACCATGAAGAAATCATGAAAATATAGGGTACTATTCAGCTGACCAAGCATGACACAAAACTAAAAACTCACTCATCACACCACCTCCCACCTCCACCAATCCAAAGCCTCATTTTCATCTAAGGCCAACGTCCCCCTCTCTCCTTGAAGCCTATAAATACATCCATCACCTCCTCATTTATTTACAACTCTCCTCCAAGCTTTTTCTTGAGTTTGAAAGTATTTCTCCTCCTTAGTGTGCAATAGAGTGAAACTAAATGAGTTTTTTAGGGAAGTTGTGTTGGGAGTTTTAGGGGCCACAAATTCTGTAAGTAATATTTTCCTATCTTTTGTTAATTATTAATATGACATGTTAGGCTTTAATTTATGACATAAGAATGAGGTTTGATTGATTTTAATTAAAGTTTAGCATGCTAATGTCAAATTGGGTCAGATTTGATGTTTTGATGAAATAAATTACTTTGGCTCAAGCTTTTAGCCATGACATGACTTGATATGATTTTATATGATTAACTAATGTCTTGGAATTAAATTTGAAGGTTTGATTCCAAGGTTGGAAGCATGCTATAATATGATTTAATTCTATCTTGTGTTGATTATCTAGCATGCATCGATTTTGATTAGTTTATGCTTAACTTATGAATTTTTATTATTTTACCTAAACTTGAATAATGTGCATTTAGAAAGCCTTGGGATAAGAATGTAAATGCATGATTTAACTAAGTTTTGAAACATTTTTTGTTAAGGAAAACTAGAAACATCATGCATATGTTTAATAGATGGTTTATTGAGAATTAAGATCTTGAAGCCATGTATAAGTGTTGAGATGAACTTGTATGACCTAATTCCTAAGTTTTAATTATCACTAAGGTTATAATTACTATTGGTACTTGATGAATTTGAGTACACATGCATCCATAGATGTTGAATATTTGAAATCACATCACATCTAGGCCTTAATAAAATGCATGCCATGGGTTGAGTGTGATTAGTATAGTTGCACTTTGATTTTTGAAATTCTAAGGTCATATATAGATGTTGAACATAGAAAATATACGGTTTGTGAAATTTGGTAAATTTTGGGATTCAATTACAAATAGTGAAAATTTAGGGTCTTAGCAAAATTTTGCTAAGTATAGGGGTAATTTTGGAAATACTAGTTCTTAAACCCTTTTGATTATGAACATCTTCCTTACTTATGCAATTCCTAACTTAGAACAACTCTTATTACAGCCGTACCAATTTTTTAAGCACTCGACAAGTTTGTAAGTTAACCTTTAACTTACTTTTAGATAATGTATTTATGATTCTTGTATAAATATCATATTCATATTATAAATATCATTTTAGCAATAAATGTTATATGCTACATTGAGTATTTGATTATTTGCTTACATGAAATGTGAAATTTTTACCACTTTTAACATATTGCATATAAATGTCATTTTCACATGAAAACTTGCTACATATACACGTGTCATGAAATACATTTTTTAAGCATAACATGAAAATGAATTTTGTCATAACCCAAAAGGCTAGGATAAGAAATTATCCTAGTAGAACTCCTCTATCCACTCTATAGTGAGTAAAAATGGTGTGGTAACCCCTAGGTTGACAAAGAACTATCAACGGATTTCGAATGAATTTTTTTTAAAGAATATCGGAGCAAAATTGAATATGACACCTAATGCTGGTGGGTGCATACGTTATGATAAAATGTTATGATGATAAAATGTTATTGATGAGTGCATGAAAGTGCACTATAAATACCTTATTATTAAACTAAAATACTAAAATGTGAATAAAAATCATAGGAATTAATGTGTATTCTTGAATTGAGTTTATATTTATTTTGGGATACTCTTGAGTAGAGTTTTATGTTTAATTTCAGAGTCTATAAAAGAGCAAGTCCAAACCCAGTCAAATTGAAAGGACTTTCAAGTGGGCAAAACACTGGAACAACCTAAGAACTTTCAAGGAGTGTAAGACTCTTCAAATAAGGATAATGATGAGGTTTTAGAGTAATTCAGATCGAGAGAAATAGTCAGTCCGAAATTCGTTAGAAGACAGTCTATACATATTTTAGTATTTTGATTATAACTTTCTGCTCAAATATCGAATTTATGCGATTCTTAATGAGTTGGAAAAATATCTTAGAGCACTCTCATTGGATTAGCCAAAGTTATAGGACAGTTTTGATGAATGTAAGAGAAATTTGACTTTTGACTATTCCATTCACATAAATCTCCACACTAGAATAGCTATTTTTTCATTATATAATAATAAAATAATATAAGATGAATTTTTTTTTTATTATTCAAATTAAATCTCCACATTAGATTATACATTTATTTATTATATGGTAATGAATAACTAATAATTTCAAAATTATTTAATTTTTTTAATTATTAATTTATTTAATTTTATCATATTTTACTATTTTACTATTCTACTTATTATATGTTAATTAATAATCATGTTCTTATTAAATTAATATATCACTAAGTAAAATTAATATATTAATTGTGATAAAATATGTAATAGAAAGAAAGGGAGAGAGAAATAATTAATAAAATATGTATTTGATGTATGTACAGTAACCTTCAAATTTGGAAAAACTTTTGAAATTCACTGTAGCTAAATTTTAAATATTTGAAATTTGACTAATCCAATGTGAACATATTTTACTCTTTAATAGCTAAATACTTCTTGGATTTAGCTTTTAGCTAATTGAGCAAAGGGCTATAAAGTTATCTCTAATAAGGATTTAAAAATTTGAACTCCTGAACTACGTACGTGGCTGCCAAGTTGAGTCCTAAAATTTAGGCAATTTTATATGCGGGAATATAAAAGACATTAGGGTTTCTTTCCTACCTTATATAAGTATTTCATTTATTTGTTGTCCATTATATTTATGGATAACTAAATTCTCAAGTAGGGTTAGGGTTGAACTTGTACATTAGATGGTATTTTTGATTTATGTATTTGATTTTCAATTACTAAAACTCTTTTGTTTTATCATTCTCAATTCATTGTTAATGTTTTATTTTTCAAATAATCATAGAATTTATTATGTTTATAGATTTAGTCATGCTTTTTCTTTTGAATGGATTGGCTCTTTAATTATGTTTGGATTAATTATTTTTCTATATTGATTTAATTCTTTGCTGCAATATCGCTTCCTAAGTATATTGTCGTCGTTGAATTTTCTCAATAGTGATAATAATTTACGTATATTAAAAGTGATGAATGATTTTTTAAAATGTTACATTTGGTTTAATCTTGGTTTATAAATCTATACATTCCTATTGAGAATATTAGGAATTGAGTTCCCAACTGAGTTTTTCAATGAATTAAGAATAATTAAAATACTATATTTGTGCAAGGGATTCCCGACACTTTACTGTTTGTCAAATATGAGAAATTTTTCCGTTAGTCACTTTACTTTACTTAAATTTGCATTTAAAATTAATCTTTGTTCTCCATTAATCATTTAATATCTTTATTTAGTTTCTTTGTTCATTTTACAATTCTTTTAATTTGTCTATCTGTGGAATCAACACCCCAAAGTTGTGCTACAACTACTGCGTTATTCTTTGAGCGTAATAAGTTATGATGAAATATTATGATAACAATACATTGAGAACGGGGATAGAGGGTCCCCTTGCCTTAATCCTCTAAAAGGTATAAGGTGTTGTTGAGGGTCGCCATTAACTAGCAGATGATAGCTTCCTTTTTTGCAAAGCAAATGCACTTGAGTGGAGTAGAATGTCTAAAATTCTCAAAACTTATGAGGAAGCCTCTGGACAAAGACTCAATCTTGAGAAATCAGCAATTTTTTTCAGCAATAATACAACACTTGAGACAAAACAGGCTATTATCTCGGTTTCTAAGATGGTGGAAGCTAAAATGTTTGAGAAGTACCTTGGCTTACCCTCATGTGTTGGAAGGAACAAGCTAGCATCATTTAGACCAGTTCTGGACTCTATAAGGAACCGTATGCAGAATTGGGAAGTTAAATTCATTTTAAAGGCTGGAAAAGAAGTGTTATTAAAATCAATAGTCCAAGCAATACCTACATACTGCATGAGCATTTTCAAGCTGCCAAAAACTATTCTCAATGCCATTAACAAGCTTATGCAAAAGTTTTGGTGGGGCAGTCGAGAAAATAAAACCAAGACTCAGTGGTTGCCATGGAAACTACTTGGAAAGAACAAGACAGAAGGTGGATTAGGTTACAGAGATTTTGAACATTTCAACCTTGCTTTACTGGCCAAGCATGGATGGAGACTAATACAACAGTCGCAATCTCTAGCAGCTAAGGTGATGAAAGCTAAATACTTTTTCAGGATTGATTTCCTACATGCAAAACTGGGCAGCAATGCATCATTTCTCTGGAGGAGCTTTTTGGAAGCCAGGAAGGTGTTAGAGGAAGGATTGATATGGAGGATTGGTAATGGGGAATGGGTTAGCTTATGGAGAGACAAATGGATCCCTCAACCGACCACATTCAAAGTGCAAACCCCTTTAGATCAGAGGCATGCACACTGGAAAGTCAGAAATTTGATTGATGAGCATTTCAAAACTTGGAACCTGTCGATTTTGAGGAGCATATGCACAGAAGAAGACATCAGTAATATCTGCAAGATACCTATTAGTTGGTGTGGCAACCCAGATAAGCTCATTTGGAGGTGCTCCAAAGATGGCATGTTTACTGTCAAGAGCGCATACCATCTGTTGGGCACAATGGAGCAGTATCCAAAGGGGCAAAGTTCTGCTCAACCCAACCAGAAGGAAGTGTGGCCCAAAATATGGAAGCTAAAGACCTCAAGTGCTGTTAGGATGTTTCTATGGAGAGCTACTCACGAGTCTTTACCAACTAACCTCAATCTCAAGAGGTGGAAAATTAAGGAAGACCCTTCATGCCCCATCTGTAGACAGGAGCCAGAAGCTGTTATGCATGCATTATGGTCATGTTCTGCAGTGATGGATGTATGGTCTGTCGGTTCTAGAGGACTTCAAAAAATGAAGGTTGGGTTCAAGTCATTCAAAGAAGTAGTGGAACATGTAATAGCAATCCTCAGTGAGGAGGAAGTTGAGCTGTTTGCCTGTACAACTTATCATGTGTGGGGGAGAAGAAATGTTTTTTTGTTTGAAGGAAAGTTTGAGAACCCATCTCGGATAGCTCAAGCAGCTCTTCAATTGACTAAGGACTTTAACGAAGCCAATTACAGTGAGCAAGTTAGTTTGGTTCCTGGAAGGCCTATTGGTACAGATTCCTGGAGTCCTCCTCCATTGAATGTCTATAAAGTAAATTGGGATGCCTCAGTAGACCGAGTACATAGCAGAATGGGGGTGGGGGTAGTGATCAGAAACTGGGAAGGAAGGGTAACAGCAACTCTGAGATCATCAAGGAGTATATTTCCTGATGCCAAACTTGCAGAAGCAATGGCTGCACTAAGAGCAGTCCTCTTATGTAAACAGTTAGGCATTTCAAGAGTACTATTAGAAGGGAATGCTCTTAATGTGGTTAACGACATCAACTTAGAGACAAAAGACTGGAGCTCAGCAGGGCTGATTATCCAAGACATCAAGGCTGAACTTCAGAACATGGAGTATGGATCGACTCAGTTTATATCTAGAAACTCTAACTGTATTGCTCATTGTTTAGCTAAGGATGCACTAAAACTCTCTCAGGAGAGCATAACTATGGAGGGAGTCCATCTTTGTATCCAACACTTGCTAAATTAATGATGAAAGCTTGACTATTCAAAAAAAAAAAAAACAATACATTGAGAACGATGTCTATAGATAAAGATGTAATGTCAACATGAGTTGTGCTATGGTCACTGGCAGGTGCTCATGATGCATATGGGAAACTGTGTTGCTAACTTATGTATTTTAATGGTAACTTTAATAACAATGAAATGTTATGTTTTTGAAAAAAACGATGTATGAAATGTTTTCTTTAGAAATATCATGTTTTTTAAACGAGAAAGTGAAGAATGTTATCCGAAAGAAATGAACATTAAAGTTTTTCAGATAAATGTTGGGAACCTGGATGAGAGACAAATAAGAATTTTTTTGCATAGCATGCATCTCAGGTTTATCATTAATTATGCATATCTTATTTCTGTGAAGTTGATTATTTAACTTACTGAGATTTCAAATAAATTTCACCCTTGTGGACCCACTATCATTCCCTCCAGAATGATAAAAGTTATGTCAGGACTCGTAGAGGACGAACATGATGGACTGCTGGATACAAATAGTTGAAGAAGAGCCGAATCTTGAGCAAAGACGAGATATAATTTTGATGCTCATATGTAATAACTCTTCATACTTTAGAGCATATGAAGAGTTGATCTAACCATGAAACTTGGATTAAGTATTTTTGTATTAAGGAAATGCTATACTTAAGTTTGAACTTATGGTTATTAATATTATTGGGATGTTTAGTTCACTTTGGTATCAATTATTTATAAGTCACCCTATTTTCCTGCTGCGATTATTGAATATTGCTAGTTACATATTAGGATGCATTGCATATTAATTGTCATGAATGAGGGTATGTAACCATGCGTTGCATGTCCTGACACTCCAAGTCTCCGTTACATCCAAAGTAGAGGTTGGGGGCGTTACACTCAACGAACCGAGCTCGAACAAAGATTAAATAAAAGTCTCAAATTCGAGCTCGAATTGTTTGAGTCAAGCCAAGCTCGGCAAGTCAAAGACTGGCATGGTTTGATTACAACCCTTGAAAATAACAAAATATTAAAAGTTATGGTTTAACTTTTAGCTTTTAATTATGTTATGGCATATATATTAATTTGACTAAATTGTAAGTAATATATTCTTTGCTAAGCATAAAATCCAACATGTTTATTAAATGGAAAATAAGGTTGCGAATAGGCTTACACGATATGCTAGGAATGTGAAAAATATTGAGATGTGGTGAGATGATGTTTCAATATTTGTATCTCAAACTGTTTGAGTTGATAAGGCTCCGTTTGGATTGAGAAGTGATCTCAATTCAACTCCTCATCTCATCATTATAACTTTTTTAAATTTCTACACAAAATATAATAAATAATTTAATTTTTTAAATTAAAAAATAATAATAATATTAAAAAATAATATTATAATAATATTTTATTAAAATCATCTAAAAATTATCTCATCTCATCTCAATTTAGGTTGCGTTTGGATGTTGAAGTGAGTTGAGTTGAGTTGAATTGAAATAATAAAATATTGTTAGAATATTATTTATTATTATTATTATTATTTTGAGATTTGAAAAAGTTGAATTGTTTATTATATTTTGTGTTGGAATTTGAAAAAGTTGTAATGATGAGTTGAGATGAGTTGAGAGAAGTTGTGATTCCAAACGAAGCCTTACTATCTAAAAATTATCTAAATCTCGGATTTATGTTTTCTTTATTAATGACTTTGTTATTAAAAAAAAAAAAAAAAATCTTTTGAGGAAGTTTTTGACACCTGCCCTTTTCGGAATTGAAGTCGAAACGAGGCAACAATTAGAAATATAAAGATTCTAGACCCTTCCCCACAAAAATCCAAAGTATATTCAACTTTAGCTCTGTCAATTACAGACAGTCACAGCAAACGAAAACAACGCATATTTATAGGCGACTTCACGTAATTAGGGTTTTACCTTTCCCTCCAACCGTCTCTCTGTGTCTGGCAAGATCGGTACTACTGCTTAATCCAGCAGGTTCTTCTCTCGGTACTATTCTTGTCACTGCTCCTACTACTTTTGTTCTTTTCATTTAATTGCTTCTCCGGTTTCCATGATAAGTGAAGGAAAAATAAAGAAAAATGACGTTTTTTGCAGTTTAAAGAGAAACTTCGATTTCTTTGCATTGCTGTTTCCTTTGATTTCTCAGCAAGCAACCAAACGGGAAAAAACTCAAGTCTTGAGTTTAAGAGTGATAGTGGTTTGGATTTTTCAGTAGAAAGCTCACCTAGGCTAGCGTCAGAGCTCTAGTGGGGTTTATATATTTGGAAGCGTTTATTTTCTCATGTCCCTGCCATAGCTTCAAATATGTATGTGCGTGTGGCTGCTGCATGCAGCATTTGAGCAACATTTAGGTCTATTTTAAATTAGCATTGACAATTGTTTTTAAACGTTTTCATTAATGAAAATTGTACTTTTTATATAAACTTATAGTATTTAGATTTATGTGAATTACGGATTTTAGCCTAAGTTGATTCACTTGTTTTAGTTATTTGTCTAGTGAGAAAATAGTAAATACTGGTCGAATTCATACAATTTCAAGTCTTGCTTTATCAGCATTGGTAAACGTGTGCTTAAGCGCAACGTGGTAAACATGTGCTTAAGCGCAACGTGCCAAGTCTTGCTTTAAAAAAGCCCTTCACATGTGATTTATATGCTTTGAACCCAATATAATCATCCATGGTAGCTTTCTAGATGGTTTGATATTTGATTGCTTGTGTTAGTGTAGAAGTCAATAAAATATTTAAGCTTTTTTGGTCATGGCCCTTTTTGGTATATTTTGATTGAACCATGTACTTTAATTTGATACAACTATCAAATATCATAGATTTGTATATTCAATAAAGCTCAAGAGAATTATCGAAAATTTATTGTTTAAATGTTTTGTAATTAGATGATTACTTCATTTTTCTGTGTTGCATAATACTTCAATAAATTGAGTGAACAGTATAAACATGTTACCATCATCTTTAAACCATTTTGTTCTATTTTAACCATAATATTCTAATAAATTGCTTTTAAACCCTTTTTTGATTTTATTTTATGCCTTTTTTGGTTATCATACATCATCTTTAAAAATGTGCACTTTATATTTAATTAGGCGAGTGCTTGGGGTTTGCGCTTTGCGCCTAGGTTCTAGATGCTTTTGTGCTTTAGTGTGCCTAGAGCTTTCACCAAAATTGAGCTTTATAGTTTTTTGTTTTGACACATTTAGCATGCCAGTATCCATGTCCTTTTTAGGCTTTTGTAGGTATGAGTCATTGGTTTTGGTATCTTATTTTTGTCATACCTTATATTCCCAATAAGAACAATTTTTCAGCACCTTGTTTCTGAGAGCTAGTTTGGACACTTGGGCTTGTTTGTGGAGTGAAATGAGATGATAATTTTGTGAATAGTAGTAAGATAGTTTATGAATAGTAGTGAGATATTTTGAGTTGAGTATTTTTTGGGTTTTGGGAAAGGATAGAGAAAAAGTTGAATAAAAAAGATTATAAAGTTAAAATATTGTAATAATATAGTTTTATAATGTTATTTTTGTTTGGGAATTTGAAAAAGTTGGAATTGCTTTTTATTTTTTATTTGAAAGTTTGAAAAATTTGTAATGATTAGTTTGAAAATTTTGTATTTGAATTATGCTTGGGAATGAGATGAGATGAGATGAAATGAGATTATATGAGAATTTTGTGTCTCATTTAAGACCCCAAACTTGCCCTTAGAGTATCTCATAATTTTATGAATAATAGTGAAATTGTTTGAGCTAAGATATTTTATTGGGTTTTGAGAAATGAGAGATTAAAAGTTAAATAAAAATATTATAAAGGTAAAAAATTGTTTGAATATAATTTTTTTAAGTTTGTAAAAGTTGTATTGATTTTTATGTTTTGTTTTGAAATTTGTAAAAGTTGTATTGGTTTTTGTGTTTGAATAATGATTAGATGAAAAAGTTGAATATTTGAAATTGAAAAGTGTTTTGTGTTTGAGTGATGTTTGAGAATGAAATTATGAGAAGTTTTGAGAGTTTTGAGAATTTCATGTCTCATCTCAGTGTCCAAACATCAAAGTTTTGAATACCATTCCGGTGACCATTTCGGTTAAGGCAGTGAAACGAAATATTTCGATATCGGTACCGTTTCGGGATAGTCTATATATGGATAAATTAATTATATATATAAAAAGTATATTCCAAAATGACATCAATATAAGTCTTAAAAACGTATATACATGAGAAACTCAATAATACTATCAATACAAGTTTTAAAAACACACATATTCGTAGAACTTAATAAAACTTAACAACACACAATTTCTGTTTTGGTCTCCATATCCAAAAAAACCACCGGCAACAGAGAAGAAATATTTTTCATTTGGTGTAAATGGAAAAGTCTGCATTAAATTGCTACAATCCTCCCAAATAGTTCGGTCACTTTAGTCTGCATTTAGTATTCATAAAAGTTGGAATCTTCCAACTCTAGAGTGGTGTAAATAATGAACTATTTCAGATGGGGAGTTTATGGAGTTACCGATAAGGTACTTTGCAAGTTCGCAACACACGAAATCGAGAGTTGGGAGTCTTGGGACTGAGCTTCGAGCTGCGAATCTGGGATGTCGTTATTTTTGGTTGTTGGAGTGTGGCTGGCGTTGGTGACTGGATTGGAGAGATACAGACAGAGAGAAAAGTAAGGGTTTTGAACTTTCAAATTTGATTTCGAAAGAATGGCCGAATTAGGGAGAAGACTTGAGATTTTGAGAAGAGACCAAGAGGGTAAATTACGTTTCTATCCCTCCATTTTTAATGTATTTACTCTAAAACATGCCATTTACCTCAAATAGTCAAATTGGGTCTGGAATACTGAAACCGGCTGGAATGGCCAGAATTTGAGGTGGTACGAAATAATACCCTATCCTGTGCCGGTTACTGTTCCGGCACGGAACATTCTGGCCATTCTGGCCTGTACGAAACAAATTTTAAAACTTTGCCAAACATCCCCTAAGCTATTGAAGTTCATCATTTTTCAGTCAAAAAATAGTTGGTATCACCTAAATCTGTTCTTGGTAGTTTTCTTTTTGAACTGAAATTTTTTTATTTCATCCATTTAAGTTTTTTTTCAAATTAAATATATAAAATGTGACAGAAAGGCAAGCCTTCTTTCATGAAAGACTGCTTGGACTGAATGTGGATTAAATTGGGGGTGGTATTTATGGCGCACAAGTGGCAGTGACTTGTGCAAGTCGAGTGAGAGATAGCAACGGAATTAGGGTTGTGATACAAGTATATATCTTTAGGGTATTTTCATTATGAGAATATGTTGCTATTTGACTTTTCCTTGGAAGAATGCCAGCTTTTTTGTGTAAATTGTCCTTGACTCGCGTTTTCTTATTCTTGGAAACCAATTTTGTGGAGAAGTTCTGTTTCTTGCACATGTTGTTAAACTCCTCTTTACTTTTTTTAACAGATTGTGAAGTGTCAGAATTTCTAACCTACTTAGTGTTACGAAGGATCTATGAAAGGTTTTAAAGGAGTTGATAGCCATAATCTTGGCATAACTTTCCAGAGCTGAATGTGACACCTGCTGGTTTTATTCTAAAGTTATTTATTGCCTTGAAGTAAATATATGCATCTATGTTCCTCGTATTGTTCCAAAAGCATTAGGCCTCGTTTGAATTGAAAACCCACATCCACTTATCTCATCTCATCATTACAATTTTATCAAATTTCCACACAAAATATAATAAACAATTCAACTTTTTCAAATCCCAAAACAACTTTTCCAAATTCTCACACAAAATATAATAAACAATTCAACTTTTATTCTACTATTCACAAACCATCTAAACTCATCTCTGAATCCAAATCTCTCATTAGTTAGTTTCCCATGGAGTCTATTATGGGCAAGGTGTTCTCTTGTGTACATTCAGTGTACTTAGTTACTCCTTTTGATATATATATATATATATATAATATTTTTACTTATAAAAAAAGAAGTTTCCCATGGAGTAAGATATGGAGTTTGGAGGAAGAATGGGTGCTATTTTTTGATGGATAGCTGCTTGGGGCATAGCATTGATAATAGGTAATCTTATCAGGTGCCATAATATCCTAGAAAACTGGTGTTGCATGTGTGAATTCTCTGGGTAAGTAGTTAGTCATCTTCTCCTGCATTGTTTTGTGGCTAGAGAGTTGTGGTCGTGACTCCTCTTTGTTTGGAGTGATGCCAAAGACAATTTAGAAGCTGTCTTTGTGATGAAGTTTTAAGGCCTGAGTTCTAAGGCCTAATACAATTCATTTTTAACACTCGTACTTTGGACAGCTTCTAGAGACTTTAATAGTCCTAATTTCCTTGATTTTCTTGTAATTTTTCTATTTGTAGCTTGATGACTTTCTTGTACTTCTAGCTAGATGACTTTCTATTTGTGGTTGTACTTGGATTTTTCCTCTTGGGCTTTTTAATGAAATTGTCATTTCTTATCAAAGAAGGAAGTTTGTTTGCCACTATAGTTTTATTATGTAAATATATGATAAAACTATACTAGCAAACAAAATTCCCTTCTTTATGAATTATTTACAAAAAAAGGTTTTGTTATCTGAAAGCCCATTGTGCCTCATGTGTACCATTTCTACAAAATGCAACAGTTGAAAGTATGGGAGGTTAGAGCATAGTATTTCATTGCTTAGACATTCTTTTCAAAGGTGTTTTCTTATTGTTTGTATGCTCTTGTGGTGCTTTTCTTCTCCTCTCTTTGTTATTAATTTTTTGAATATGAACTCCAAATTGTGATTATTTAAGGGACTCTCTTGTACCGTCTTTAGGTTTAGTGCTTGTAATATCTTGTTTACATTTGCATTGGTTTTGCCCACTTCTTTTGTCTAGAGGTTAATTTCTTCCACGATAACTTATGGCCTGTGAGCCATAGGTCTAGTTATATAATGTGTGAATGTACGGCGGAGTTGTATATGTGTTTTATCTTAAAGTTCCTTTGCCCCACTTGTTTTGTGCCTAGTTGACCTTGGAAACATTGTTTTAGCAAGTCCAAGTTGACAAGGTTGATTGTGGCAGCTATGTTGGGCTTTAATCATATAATATTAGATCTTTTCCCCTCTTATTTTTGTGCCTAGTTGACATTGGAAACATTTTTTCAGCAAGTTCAAGCTGACAAGGCTGATTGTGCAGTCATGTTGGGCTTTAATCATATAATATTGGTCATCAATGAGAAGGTTTATCAAAATCAATGGGAAGGTCAATTCATTTGGATCTTTTTGTTTTCTCTCCGTACAACATCCTCTCCGATGATGGCCTGCGTTGTCTAATGTGGAATTCTCTTTTGATAGACTAATTTATGGTCAGTGAGAAGCATGGGTGCTTCGAAATAGCCTTTGTTAGTCTAAAGTTTTTACAGTCACGTCGGAAGGCAACTCCGTTCACATCATTGAGGAGTTGGAAAGTCATGAAGGAGTTGTTTATGGGGTTGTTTACGGTGAAATGGTTCATCAAAATGTTGAAGGGATTGTGCATCGGGCGATAGAAAGGAATTTTATGCTTCTTTAAGGGACAAAAATTGGAGCTTTATAGCTCAGAGATGCTCTAATGTCTACGGGCATTTCATAACACTGGTGGAGTATGGTGGTGGTCGCATACGAAACTTTCTATTCATACTGGAAGAAATGGAAGGTAGGGGATGGAAGAAACTAGAGGTTACTCTACGAGAAATTCGAGACAGTTTAGAGGTGGGAGGTAACGCTGATCACGACAGATGGAGGTTGGGCTCCGGTTGAATACTCAGGAGGAAGGAAGTTGGCCTTGGGGCGACGGTGGAGGCTCATCACCACTCCTACAAGGAGGTGCTGAAGCAATTGATGGTAGTAGCCCCAACTCAGTACAGGGGAGGAGATTATATGGATGTGTCAGGCATGATGAAAGCACAACATATTGCATGCCCGCCCATTGCCGAGTGTGGAAGGAAGGTGGTGTTGTCTGGTACGATGGAATTTTGGCAGAGGGTGGTGTTTGTCGTACTCTATGGGAGATAAAATTGAGGTTGACGAATTTGCAAGAGAAAGTGGACAATTCGGTTTAAGTTCTGTGCCCTTGTTTGGCATTATAATTCATTCCCCCTGGGCCATTGCCCGCATCGAAGCCCAAGCCCATTTCCCTTCCTTTCTCAATGGCCCAGCGCTACAACACAGTGGATGGACCCTCAGGCTTTGATGGGGTGAAGAGGAAACAAACGGTCAAGCCCTATGTCCTTGTAGTGGGCCGCTCCAATGGGCCTCGAGCAAGGGGCCAATACAAAGGAAAAAACAAAATGGAATCGGGCCATGATTTATCCCGACTTAGATGGTCGGCCCGAGGAGAGTGTGAACTTGCAGGGTTGTCGGCCGTTGGGAACCAACCACCCATGCCAAAAAAGCCTCAATCGACCTCGAGACAGGCCAATGAAACCTTTTTGGTGATTCAAATGGAAAAAATCGCAGAGGAAATTGCGGCAGAGCTGGTAACAACCACAGTCGCGGGTCAAGCTGGAAACTCACTGCCCGACATTGGTTCCTCGGCCCAGAATGGACAGACAATAACAATGGATTGTTGGGAACCTTTGCAAAGGAGCTAAAGGGAACATCATCTCTGGCGAAGGATTTATAGACCATCAAGAGGCTTATTGAGTGTAAGGCTGAGTTACTGTCAGGAGTTGGTTTGTCGGCTCAGAAAGGACAGAAAGTGATGATAGATTACAGGGAACCTTTTCCACTGGAGTCCCAGGGGGTGTCACCTTTGGAGAAGGACTTGCAGAGTGTCAGGAGCCTTACGGAGGGTAGTGTTGAGTTTGAGGGTGACTTACGACTACTGGTAGTTATGAATGAGGATCAAGACTGGGAGGGCAGGTCTTTGTTTTCTGAAGGAGAGACGGGGGACTTGATGGAATTGCAGTGGGCACCAAGGGAAGGTATTGAGATGGCAGATGAACCCATTCCTTTAAATTCTCTGCCTCCGTGTCAACCTAGATTAGTTTCCTCTGAATGGGTGTTACACAAGGTGAAGGAAATTTAAAATTGTGTGGGGATTGAGTGTGAAGGTTTTGAGGAATAATTTATATCATTGCTCACGACCATTGAAGGAGGACATGCTTAGAGTCTAAGAAGTCGGGTTCTAAAAAATAGAGGGAGCTAAATAGATTGACATAGTCTATTAATTATGAGGGCAACTCAAGCAGAGGAAAAGCAAATGAGAGGGGGCTGACAATTCTGCATGAAGCCGAAGATTGTATCTTGGAATGTTCGAAGACTTAATGAGGAAAACAAGCTTCTTTAGATAAAATCTGCTTTGGGAGTGGATGGTGGACGTTATTTGCTTGCAGGAAACTAAGTTGGAAAGTATTTCAAGAAGCACGGTGTGTAGCTTGTGGGACTCTATCCATATGTTGGTTGTTATCTCGCATCTCTTGGGGGCCTCAGGTGGTATATTTGTTGTGTGGGATTGAAGGTTAGTGAATAAAATTGAGGAATACATTGGGGAATATACAGTGGCATGTTCATTTAAAAACGTGGAAGGTGACATTATGTGGGCCTTTTTTGGACTTTATGGGCCAAATCTAGACAATCAAAGAAGACTTCTATGGGGGGAGATTGTTGGGTTGCATGGTTGGTGGGACATGCCTTGGTGCATAGGAGGCGATTTTAATGTTGTAAGGTTCCCAAGTTGGGAGAGAGTAGGCTTTGGCCTACAATGATGAAGTTTTCCAATTTTATATTTGATTTGGGTTTGGTGGACGTATCTCTCATGGGTGGAGCATACACATGGCAAACAATTCAACTTTTTTCAAATCCTAATTTAATAATAATATTAAAAAATAATATTCTAACAATATTTATTTCAACTTTCATTTTTCATCTAAAACCATCTCATCTTATCTCTGAATCCAAACCAACCCTTAGGAGTGGTTTGGATTCATAGATGAGTTGAGATGATTTGTGAATAGTATAATAAAATATTTTTAGAATATTATTTTTTAATATTACTATTGGTTTGAAATTTGAAAAAAATGAATTGTTTATTATATTTTGTGTGGTAATTTGGAAAAATTGTTTTGGAATTTGAAAAAGTTGAAAAATTTGGAAAATTTTTTCAAATCCCAACACAAAATATAATAAACAATTCAACTTTTTCAAATCTAAAAAATAATAATAATATTAAAAAATAATATTCTAATAATATTTTATCATCTCAACTCAACTCAACTTAGTTTAACATCCAAACGCAGCCTTAGGGCAGGTTTGGGGGGTGGGATGAGACACAAAATTCTCATCTCATCTCATCTCATCATTACACATTTTTCAAATCCCCATACAAAATATAATAAACAATTCAACTTTTTCAAATTCCAATACAATAATAATACTAAAACATAATATTTTAAACACTAAAACAAAACACAAAATTCTCATCTCATCTCCCAAACCTGCCCTTAGTCTCATTGGATTGGGAAACTCATTATTTGGAGTTATGTCAGAGAAGGCTAACTCGCTTATGTTTGGATCATTTTCCTATCTTGTTAGATTGTGGAGGTATTCGTGGAGGGTGTAGGTACTTTAGTTCGAGAATATGTGGCTGAAAATTGAAGGCCTTGTGGAAAGGGTTAGGCAATGGTGGGCTCCTATCTAATCCATGGCACTCGAAGTTTTGTTTTGGCAAGTAAGCTGAAAGCTTTAAAAAGAGCTCTTAAGATATGAAATGCACAAGTTTTTGGAGATGTAGGCAATCGAAAAAAGTCTATTGGAGGAGTTACAAGAGGTAGAGAGGGCAGATGAGGGTTGGGCACTATCTATGGAGGAACTATCATAGAAGATAGGATTAGTTTCAGAACTTGAGAGAGTTACTTTATTGGCGGAGATTTCATGGGCCAAAAACCTCGGGCATTATGGTTAAATGAAGGAGATGAAAGCATGAAATTCTTCCATAGAATGGCCAATCCACATAAGAGGACTAACACCATTGCGATTCTAAACATTGATGGTGTTGTGTCAACGGAGCTTCCATTGATTCAAAAGCATATTGCTGGTTTTTTTGAACAATTGCTTATTGAGCAGGTAGAGTGGCAGCCAAAACTCTGTGGACTAGAATTTGAGACCATTGAGCAGCAAAGTGTTGACTGGCTAGAGAGGCCTTTTGATGAGACAAGTTTATTAAGTGTGAGAGAGATGGTCCAAGACAAAGCATTTGGTCCAGATGGTTTCTCTATGTGATTCTTCCAATCCTACTGGGAGGTGGTGAAGGATGGTTTGATGAAGGTTTCCACGGATTTTTCTCATTTGGTAAGTTTGAGAAAAGTATCAATGCCACTTTTATTGCGCTTATTCCTAAGTTGGGGCTTTAAATTTAAAGATTTTCGGTCTATTAGTCTTGTGAATGGGGTGCATAAGATTATCTCAAAGGTTTTAGCAAACCACTTGGGGAGAGGACTTAGGGAGGATTATTTCGAGACCCCAGAAAGCCTTTCTAAAGGGAAAAATGATGGATCCAATGTTAATTGCCAAAGAATGTTTAGACAACAAATTAAAATCTGGAGAACCAGGTTTTTTTATGTAAGCTGGATATGGACAAGGCATACGATCTTGTTAACTGGGACTTCCTAATATACTTGCTTGGGAGGTGTGGATTTTGGGAGAGATGGTGCTCATGGATTAGGTATTGCATCTCGACTGCAAGGTTCTTGGTTTTGGTGAATGGCATTCTAGTTGGTTTCTTTACCAATTCACGTGGCCTAAGACAGGGTGATTTGTGCCCCGCTTCTCTTTGTCATTGTTATGGAGGTGCTTAGTAGAATGATGTCCGCTATAGTTGCCAATGGCTATATGGCTGGATTTTTTATTGGTGACACCAATCGGGGGGTACTCAACATTTTATCATTTGTTGATTGCAGATGACACTTAGATATTTTGTAAGGCAAACCAAAATCAGATTTGTTCCTTAAGGGCACTCTTTCTTTGCTTCGAAGCAATGTCTAGATTAAAGGTGAATATTTCCAAGTCAGAGTTGGTTCCAATGAGAAATGTTTGCCATCACCCGAGGTTGGCCAATATTCTTGGATGCAAGGTCTTCTCATTTCCCATGAAATACCTTGGCCTTCCTTTGGGGGCCTCTTCTAGGGCTAAATCTATATGGGATGAAGTAATAGAGAAGATTGAATCCAGATTGGTAGGTTGAAAGAGATTGCATTTGTCAAAAGGTGGTAGGACCACCTTAATCAAGAGCACGCTGTCCAATTTCCCAACTCATCTCCTATCTTTGTTCTCAATTCCAGCAAGTGTGGTGATCCAAATAGAGAAACTTTAGTGTGATCTTCTTTGTAGTGGGTTGGGGGATGAGTTTAAGTTCCATGTGGTCAAGTGGGATAAGGTATACTCTCCAATTTCTATTGGTGGGTTGAGAATTAGAAGCTTGAGAGTATTCAATCGGGCTCTTATTGGGAAACCGTTGTGGTAGTATAACATGGAGAGGGAAGCTTTATGGAATATGGTGATTGATTTTAAATACGGGGGTGTATGTTGGGGGGGAGTATTAGGGAGGTACAAGGGGAGAATGGAGTGGGAGTTTGGAAGCATGTACGTAGAGGTTGGGGGGTGTTTGCTCGACACAATAGAATTGTGATGGGTGACAGTTTTGACATGATTTATGGTGTGGAGATCGAGCCCTTAAAGACACATTCCCTACAGTTTTTAGGATTGCATGTGAATAGGAAGCATTAGCGGTGGATCTCATTGAGATGTCTGGCTGCTCAATCCATTGGAATGTGAACTTTATGAAGGCGACTCATGATTGGGAAGTTGGCAGCTTTGCTTTTTTTTTCAAAACCTTGTACGCCATGAGATTGAGCACTCAAGGAACTGATAAATTGTGGTGGATGACCACTAGAAAAGGCACCTTTTATGATCGCTCCTTCTATAAGACCCTTGTCAACCCACAACACAATATCTTTCCATGGAAAAGTATTTGGAGAAATAAGGTGATTTTTTTGCTTGGACAGTGTCTATGGGCAATATCTTGACTATGATAAACTTACGGAAACGCCAGGTGATTGTTGTGTACTGGTGCTATATGTTCAGGAAAAATGGTGAGATTGTGGATCATCTTCTATTGCATTGTGAGGTTGCTAGATCGCTTTGGGATGATGTCTTTAGAAGATTGGAGGTAGCCTGGGTTATGCTTGCTACGGTGGTTGAACTCCTGGCTAGTTGGAAGACATTGGGTGGAATTCCACAAATCACGGTTTTGTGGAAGATGGTGCCTATATGCATTCTTTGGTGGTTACGGAAGGAACGAAATGATCGGACTTTTGAAGATAAGGAGCGAACATTGGAGGATATTAGATTGTTCTTTGTTAAAACTTTGTTCCTATGAGTGAATGTTGTAGATTGCAATGGTCTAGATTTTCATGATTTACTTGTTTCTATCTCTTCCTTTTAACTAGGTGTAAACTCTTGTATACTCTCTGAGTAATTGGGCTATGCCTATTCTCATTAATAAAATTTGTTACTTGTAAAAATAAAATAAAAAATATTTGTCATCAATGCTTGATGGGCTCTTTTCTAAGTTTAAAATATCATTTGTCCCTCCAATTTCCCTTGGCACACGGATTTCCAAAATGGTTAGCTAATTTATTGTCTCTTAATTTTCTTATGGAGCAGGTAAAGCACTGTAAAGAGAGGATATTAGGATGGTCATGAAATTTATTATCTACTAAGATTCAACCCACTCCTTGTAGATACCAAAGGTTATGCCCATTATGGAAACTGAAAAGTCTAACATTTCACGTGCCGAAGAAGTCAAAGTTCTAGCCAATGAAGCATTCAAAGGTATTAATGTGCCTGCTTTATGCTTCTTAGGTTACTTCTATATATGTGTGTGTGTATTGGTATTATAAATTCTTTTTTGCATGTGTGAATATCAATTAATGCATTATCCTCTTAGCATAATTTGAATAAAGTACTGGAAATCTAATCAGATTGGATTAAAAGTTTTTGAGCCCTCTTAGCCTCAGTTAAATATGGTCTACTCACTCTATAGACAAGTAAACTGAATAGAATTGCTCATGAGAAAAGACATTTTAGGTTCTATATATATTTACTTTGGAACACACTTTGAGGTAAAACTTTTTATTGGTATTTTGCTGGTTAAGGTTTTTAAGGACAGTTTGCTGCCTCTTTCACGATGTTTTCATGGTTTTGATATGTGCTGTTCCTGACAAATTTCCTTTCAGCTCACAAATATGCACAAGCTATTGATCTGTATACCCAAGCAATTGAACTGAACAATCAGAATGCTGTATACTGGGCCAACCGTGCATTTGCACACATTAAACTCGAGGAATATGGTAGTGCCATACAGGATGCATCAAACGCCATAAACGTCGATCCCAAATATTCGAAGGCATGCTTGGAATCTGAAAATAAAGACTATGCAATTTAATGTTTGTGATCTGATGGTTGTCTTTTTCCTACAGGGCTATTACAGACGAGGAGCTGCCTATCTTTCCATGGGGAAGTTTAAAGAAGCACTGAAGGATTTTCAGCAGGTACTTTGTTTGCCATGATTGGCTTTAATCCTCATCATATCAAGATGTTTGCTTCCTTTTCTTTTTTTATTTTTGTTTCTGACTAGTTTGGAGATTTTTGGTTCAATGTTTCTCCCATTAAATATTTGGAATTTTTTTAATAATGTTGTTAAATATTTAATTGAATTTTATTGGCGCTAATTCTGACACAATTGACCCTGACAGTTAAATACATTCAATTCTTTCAACTTTTGTGGCTGTAGTTTAGTTTCTTCTACTTTCAATATTGTTCAAGTTGAGCATGTACCATGTGTGTTCTTGTTTCGGTTACCCAAGTACTTTCTTATCAATACAACAATTTTGTGTTAGAATAAGTTATCATCATTATGATGTATGATTGTCATGTTACTAATTTTCAAACTAAGTTCTAGGCCAGAGAACCATCAAAGTCCAGAGATTTTTGTAAACAATTTGGAGTGTTGATGGATTTATTATTTTTATTAGCAATTTTTCCTTTTGCAAAGAAAACTTATTAATGGGATGGAGTTTATATGCTTTTGAACCAATATATAGCCATTTGTACCAATCATTGCTTTGGCACTCCTTTCTCAACAAGAAAAATATTTTGCTAATGGAGAAAGCATATCCAAAAAGTGAGGTGTCATGTCTCCAGTCTCAACACAAAAACTCTTTGTGATTCCTTCTTCCTTGAAGCTTTGTTATGGTTCGCAACTATACAAAGAACAGATCCTCATAGAGCCTTTCATGCTATTTGTTATCTTTATAGAAACGCTTGTTACTCCATTTAGTTTCTAATCTGACTTCAGCCCATCATCACAGCCTCCCATAACCTCTAAAGGTTATTCTTGTACTATTTTTGGATGCAGAGGGGAAATTAGTGATAGTGTGATTTCGAATAATATATGTCATGGGATAAGTTGTTTTAACCTAACTTCAAGTCAATGAAGCATATTTGAAGTATTTGAAGGCTTTCTATCTCCATTTGGCACCCAAAGTGAAAAATGTTTTTTTTTTTCTTACAAGTAAAGTTTTGTTAATATCAACAAGTGTAGCTAAGTACATTAGATGTATACAAGAGAAAACAACTAGCTAGGAAGTAGAAATAGATACAAGGAAATTGTGAACATTAAGCCCATGATAGGGAAATGGTCCAAACTGTTGGGTTTATGGAGCTTAGTTTGTTGGTGTGTTAGTCCGATTTGATGACCCAACCCGACAAGGATGCGTTATATTTTTTGGTGAATTTTCAAAGCGAAAGTTCGCTCAACGTTAGTGTGACAGGTAGCTCGAGCGAAGCTCAGGTGCATAGTTCGCTCGAGTCTTGCTAGAGCGAATGTCGGACAGAGAGTTCACTTGAGACGCTTAACACTCCACTCGAGCGAATAACGCATAAAAATAAAAACTAGGTTTTCCGTCATGTGACACTATAAAATATGTACTTAGTGAATAATATAGTAGTTCTGAATAGTGAGATTTCGCCCCAAAGTGTATTTTGTGATTCTTCAGTACAATAAAATCCTCTGTAGCTCTGTGGACGTAGGCACATTGTTGAACCACATTAATTTTGTGTCGTGTGATTGATTTGCTTGTGTTTGCTTTTGCTTTGTCTGTCATCGTTTTCTCAACACAAACAAAGCCCAAGTTGGAGAAATTAGAAACCTATCCAATCTAGACATTGGAAATAGCCAAGTACATAGAATGATCCTCCAATCTCTTGCTTGGGACAAAGATGTGCCTCCCCTGATCTCTCACTTGGGAACTAGGTAATGTTGAAGCCACCTCCAATGTACCAAGGCATGTCCCACCAATCCAGGTTTGGCCCATAAACTCCGGCAGAGGCCCACTCGAAATCATCTACCTCCTTTTTGAAAAAGGCAAGCAACTGTAAATTCCCAAACACACTCCTAAACTCTCCACCAGTATTGTATCCCACATCACTAATACTCCACTTGAAGCTCCCCTAGAAGTTAAATAGGACCATCCTACGTATGACAACTCCACAAACTCAGAATGATCCAACAAGAAATATATTTTGTTTTCGTTTCTAGAAAATGTGATACAATATCAACTGTCCATGAGTAGGGGTGTAAGTTGAAACCGGAAAACCGGTCCGGACCGGACCAGACCGGACCAGTTCTTAGAATATGAAAACTGGCCGGTTCCGGTCCGGTTCCAGTTTTAAGATTTTTTAGACCAGACCGGACCGGTTGATAAAAAAAAAATATAAAAATAATATTTATATTATTGTATATATAAGTTTTATACAAAATATTATATATATATTAATATATATAAGTTTTATATATTATGTATAATTATAATTTTTTATGTGAGTTTTATATATAATTATATATATTTATATATGAAATAATTTCTTATTATAATTTATAAATTATTACATAAAATGTTAATACTAAATCACTAAAAGTTTATAACTAATACTAATATTAAATATATAGTTTATAACTAATACTAATATATAACTTAAAATAAAAGTATAAAACAATATTTTTTAAATTAGTTTTTTTTTTATAAACAAATTTATAATGACAAATTGTGAAACTTACATTTTAAAAAAATCGGAAAACCGGACCGGACCGGAAAGTACCTGTTTAGGAGGGTAACCGGTGCGTAATCAGTTTTGAAAAATACAAAACCGGTACATACCGGTTCACAACCGGACCGTACCGGACCGGACCGGTTACACCCCTATCCATGAGCAGTGCAAGTTTTTAATTAGGAGATGCTTATTAAACTCATTTAGTCCCTAGACATTCCAAGTTAAAATCTTGGGCTTCGTTATACAACATGTTCTGCCCTCCGACTAGTCCTATCTTGACTTGGACTACCACCCTTAACATTGTAGTTGATTGCCCAAGTAAGACGCTTAAACCCCCAAAATCATCCCTTGTTTCGTAAGAAATGGTGCTTTAGCTTTCAGAGGAATCAGATCCCTTCTGCCTTGAGTTTTGTCTAGCATGATCTGCTGAGGCTTCAGGCCATTTCACAGTTCCCCCCGTCTTGCCTTTAGTATCAAATTGAGTCACTAAGGGTGGTTTTGGATAGACAGTTCAGATTAAAACATCTCATTTGTAGTTGTACCGTATAGTAGTTTTGGCTATCCAAACACAATATTTCATTTTTTAAGTTTTGAAAACATCTACTTAAATGAACAGTAAATAAACAGTATAAAACAATGAAAACTGACACGAATAGTGCGTGAACAGTGAACAATTTGTGACCAATACATGAACAGTGCACAGTGGGACCAACCCCTTTATAAAATCCCCAAAAAGTCAAAATTATCTAATCTCATCTTACTATCCGAACACGTACTTTTTTACAAACTATCTTATCTCATCTTAACTCAAAAAATCTCACTACCATTCAAAACATCTCATCTGAATTGTCTATTCAAACCCACCCTAAAGCATGACCTGTATTTAGAGCTGCCGCATATGATCGCCTCGCCACCGTGGTTGCGCTCGGGTCTTTTTGCTTTGGAGCAGTGAATTAGCATAACTTGACAACAAATTTCTACCAACCTAGACCTTCATACCCTTCTGAAATGACTAGAACACCTTGCCGACCTCCTCCATATTTGGTAACAATTAAATATCTTCTACCATGTACATTGGAGCATCGTTGAGCCCTGAAGGCTCTGTGTCCTTCATGCATGTGTTTTATGATTTTGATTATCTCTGCCTGCATCACTGCTTCCGTTGTAGCCACCAACCACTTATACCACTACAACTTAGAACTACAAACCTCCAAACCCTTTTGCTCTTCACCACAACTTTTATTGAGGGCCTCCATGTTGGTGAAAACTCGACAGCCTTAGATTCCACCCAAAAGCGCACAAACTAATCCATAATAATCCATGATCTAAAGAAAGAAAAAAAAGGAATGAAACAGAGAACTATTTCATTCATCTCCTTGCAAAGACAACCATAAACAAAGTAAGTTCATCCGTTGATCCGTTGCGATTTGCACATATAACACCAATCCATCCCAATAAAGATTGTCTAGAGTGAGAATCTTCCTAGGAAGGCTGTCCAAAGAAAGAAAGCTACTTAGGCGTGCCTTACTTCTCTTTCTTCGAAGGATACCATGTAGTCTTATCTTCATTTCTCACTCTCAATTTGGTTGAGTACACAAGATTATTGAACTTGGTTAATGCATCAACTTCCCAATCTTGTGCGGCTATGAAGAAAGTGACATTCCATTGAGGAGAGCAACTGGATGGCTCTAGAAGATCTACAATTGAGGTTTCCTGCATTTGCACAATTCCATAGAGTTCTGGAAAGGGATCCTTGAGAGCCCTTTTGCCACACCATAGGTCATGCCAGAATTTGATTATGTACCCATTACCCCCACTTCAAACGAATATATCTAGAGAAAACTCCCAATCCTTTTCTTATGTGCTTCAAAAGCCCCACCTCATATGGCCCGCTCATCTCATTCAAACACCATCCACCCTAAGCACCACCAAATTTTGAATCTATAACAGCCTCCACAAAGTCTCCCTTTCTTGTTGGTAGCTCCACAACCACTTCGCTAATACATGATATCATTTTACAAAAAGATTCCATTACAAAAACAAAGAGTAATGGAGATAAATGATCACCTTGTCTCAATCCTTGGGAGCTTTTGGAGAAGCCTAGGGACAGAAACGATACAATGCTCAATCCAAGAACACCATTTCTCCCCGAGACCACATCTCTCGAGCATGTGAAACATGAATTTCCAATTGACTCAATAGGGCTTTTCCATGTCCAGCTTGCAAAGTAACCTTGGCACTCCCGACCTAAGCGTATTTTCCAAGCATTATGTTTTAATGTGATAAAAGTTATAAGGA